>NC_064615.1:1108001167-1108731167 GCF_023898315.1 Schistocerca nitens | reverse complement strand
TAAGGCTGCTGTATGTTGTACCGTCCATCATGTCGTCCAATATCTGGAATCTCTTCCTTCCTCGCTTCCTTTTCCCTTCTACATAACCTTCTAAAACTGTTTTTATCAGTCCGTCATTCTTTCTAAATATATGCCCAATCCAATTTCTTTTTCTTCTCTTTATTACATCTAGTAACTGTCTTTTCTCTCCCACTCTTCTCAGTACCTATTCATTTCTTACTCTGTCCATCCAGCTTATTCCTTCCGTCTTCCGCTATGTCCAGATCTCAAAAGCCTCCAGCCTTTCTCTGTCTTTTTTCCTCATAGTCCATGTTTCAGCACCATATAGAAGAACACTCCATACAAGACATTTTATGAGTCTCTTTCTGAGTTCTCTGTCCAGACCGCTGCAGAAGATTCTCCTTTTCTTATAAAACGCCTCTTTTGCCATTGCTATCCTTGTTTTAATTTCTGTGGTGCACTTCCAGTCGGTGTCTAACCTGCTTCCAAGACACTTAAAATTTTGCACCTGTTCTAGTGTTTCTCCATTCAGCACAATTTTTATTTCCTTATTTCCTCCTATTGGCAATACTTTTGTTTTATTTGTGTTAATTTTCATTCCATATTTTTTACCGTTAGTTGCAATGGTGTCCACCAAATCCTGTAATTCTTTTTCCCCTGTGGCTAGAAGGACAATGTCATCAGCAAATCTCAAACACCCTACTCTTCTTCCTCGAATTTCTACTCCTTTGTCATCTAATGAGCATTGGTCAATCATATTTTCCAAGTACAGGTTGAAAAGAGTAGGTGATAAACAGCATCCTTGTCTTACTCCTTTCCCTAGTCTGATCCAGTTTGTACTTTCTCCTCTCACTTTAACTGAAACTTTTTGATTAAGGTATAATGAGTTTATAAGTCTTCTGGTTTTCCAGTCCACTCTCTTTTCCCTCATTATAGTCGCCAGCTTGTCCCAAACCACATTGTCAAATGCCTTTTCTAAATCGATGAAGCACATATATAGGTCTCTTCCTTTTTCAATAAACCTTTCTCCCAAGATTCGTAGGAGCCCTATTGCATCTCTGGTGCCCGTATTCCGTCTAAAGCCAAACTGCTCCTCGCCGAGATTCTCCTCTATTACTTTTTTTAATTATTATTAACATCACTTTGGCTGCATGTGAAATGAGGCTGATTGTCCTGTGCTCGCTGCATTTCTTGGTTCCTTGTTTCTTCGGTAATGGAATCATTACTGTTGTCAAAAAGTCCTCAGACCATTCACCACTGTCATATATTTTACTATATAACCTCAATATTTCTCTTATTCCATTGTGGTTCAAGCATTTTAGTATTTCTCCCGGTATTGTATCTGTACCTAATGCTTTGCCATTTTTCATTGCAGCAATGACAGACTTTACTTCTTCCATTATGATGGTCGGTCCTTTCTCTTCATCACTTACACTGTTGTGTGATTCAAGTTCCAGAGTTTCTGGTTTGCTATTTGTGTCATATAGCTCTTTTATATATTCTTCCCATCTCTGGAGGACATCGTCACGATCTTTGAACACTACCTCTTCGTCTTTACTCAAAATTTCCATTGTAGCACTTCCTGCTCTGTTTTGTTCCCATGTCATAGTCTTTACTCTGTTGTATAGTAAGTCGTATCTTCCCTTCCTGTCCAGTTCTTCAATTTCATCACATTCCTCTTTTAGCCATTTTTTCCTAGCCTGCTCTGTTTCTCTTCGCAGTTCGTTATTTAACCTTCGGTATATCTTTCTTGCATCTTCAGTGTTCTTGTTTTTCAATTTTCTTCTCTCCTCCATCTTGGAAATCATTTCTTGTGTGACCCATGGTTTTTTTGACCTTTTCCCTTTTACATATCCTATATTTTGCTGTCCTGCTTTAATGATTCCTTCTTTCAGCATATTCCAGTACTCGTTGGCATTATCAGGTGCTTCTTTGTCTCGTAATGTGTTTAGAAAGTCCTGAGACAGCATTTCTGTAATTTGGTCTTTGTTGGACCGTATCTTCTCTAAATCCCACTTCTTCACCATGGTCGCCTTTTTCAGTTTTTTCATTCTTATTTCTATTTCTGCCGTAAGTAAGTTGTGGTCACTATTAATATCTGCACCTGGTAATGTGTGCACCTTCTTGATTCCATCCCTGTATCTTTCTTCTACCAGTATAAAATCGATTTGGTTTCTGTATTTATCCCCTGGTGATTTCCAAGTGTAGAGCCTCCTCTTATGGTTCTTGAACCATGTGTTTGCCGCTATCAGCTGCCTTTCCCTGCAGAAGTCAATTAACCATTCACCTCTGTCATTTCTCTTTCCTAGACCATGACTGCCTACTATGTTTCCCTCTTTCCCTTCTCCCACCATGGCGTTCCAGTCTCCCATTACTATTTTGCAGCATTTTTTTATTTTCGTCCATTATTCTCTCTATTACATTGTACGTTTCCTCTACAATTTGGTCATCATGTTCTGAAGTTGGCATATACACCTGGACAATCAGTAAATCTTTTTGTGCTCCTTTCAGCCTTACACCAATAACCCGGTCATTTGCACAGTCTACATATTCCACACATTTAGCCAATACCTTTGTCATAATCATTCCTACTCCATTAATTCCTTTTACTTCTCCTCCTGAGTAGTAGAATACATATTCATCTGACTGCAACTCTCCATGTCCATTCCATCTTACCTCAGCAACTCCCCCCCCCCCCCCCCCCGGAGATCCGAATGGGGGACTATTTTACCTCCGGACACCGATTTAACATGAGAGGAAGCCATTTTTTGTGCATAAAATGGAGACTGCATTATGCAGGGAAGATAATCTGCGGTGGTATTCCGTTGCCTTCCGCAGTTCTGGAGGCCGCCCCTAACATGGGATACAGACGCCTTTTGCAGCCGCCCGCTCCGGGTCAGACGCTGCATGAGAAGTATAGATTGGAAAATGAAAGACCCCTAGCCCTCGAAACCTAATAGCGTCAGGGTCGGAAAAGAACAAGAGCTGGCCGAGGGTGGCCAGATAGGAAAGATAAAAGTGAGGAGCCTGGCATAAGTAAGTGGAAGCAATTCCAGGACTCAGCTCGGGGCCCCGTGGTCGCCAGCCACGTATCACTAGGTGTGACTCCCTGATACTCGACCGAGATCCACAATTCCGCTTTGCAGGACCGACAGGGCACCTTCCATCTTTTCATCATTCAGCGGGGGTTGATTGGTAAAATAAGAAAATAATCATGAAAGCGTTCTGCAGTAATTATTTTGGTAAGAAAGGACATTGATCGCGTTCAAGTACAAACTGTTATCATATTTATTAAGTGATACGAAATTAGTGATTCTTTAAAACTAATTTTATTGCCAGTAGTTGTAATGTACTAGAGAACACACGTTTGTTTGCTCGAAACCCTCATGTGGTGTTTATAGGAAATCAATTTTCAACAGAGTCTAACAGTTTAATCACTGATCAGTTAATTCCACTGGAACTAAATTCACTAAAAATTTCAGTCACTTGTAGCCTTCTTTGCCGCAATACCATTGGTTTGGTAAAATAATTATTTTAATTTATTTCTGTAACGAGACAGTTCATTATAATTCTCTCTGCGATAACTTATTTCGTAACTTTGCTTTACGTTACACACACTCATTTTGTACAAGTTTATAGGCAAAGACAGGAGTAATGAAGTAATTAAAAGAATAGTCTGAAAAACTGGTGTATTTTGCTCATTTTTTTTTCATTTGTAGGCAAACTAAAACTCAGATAGATAGAGTTGGCTTTACACAATGTTAGGCAGCTGTAGCGGTGTTCAGTGCATTGTCGACGTCCGCGGGAACTTTATGCTTGCACGGAAGAAACTCTCCCTCAGAATTATTAATGACTCTGTAAATAATGGCAAGTGGCTTCCTCTTGTGGAGGTGCAGCTGTAAGAAGGCAGTTGTTACCAACCAGTCTGAGACCGCTACCCCAGAATGAAATCAGATATTAATTATTAACCCCCGCCCCCCCTCTCCCCGCTCCCCTCTCATAACACAATATCATTAACACTAGGCGTAACTAACTTTAGAACGAGAAAGAATTTTCTTTAATTTTAATGTTCAAGATGGCGAATGATAAATATATGTAGCTTTTGTAGGTGTTTTATTAAACCACGCACTAATGACCCAATGAGTCAGATGGTACTGTTTATTTCTGACAACATTTTTATAGAGTGTTCAACACATTTCGAGTGCTTGGCAAAGGCTACCTACAACTTCCCTGAAAATAAAGGTACCGATCCACATTGGGGGTTGAAATTTGATAGAAAATTTGCTTCCTCCGGACCAGTCCTCTTCCTTGTGGCACTCGTTTCACCCGCACCATGCTCCCCAGTTTAGAATCTGCTAAATTAAAACCTATGCAGTTTAGAGAATCCAATACTGATAGAAGTGGAAGACTGCGTTTTAATAGCCGAGGCTCAATTGAATGAAATACCTCTACTTCTTTAAACAGTATCAAATAATAGAGGGATAAAGCTGTCCAGAATAGCCACCACCCAAACCCCGCTGAATGATGAAAAGATGGAAGGTCCTGCAAAGCGGAATTGTGGAACTAGGTCGAGTCTCAGGGAGGCATCCAGCAGGATCAGCTGGTAAAGTGCCTGGCGGAAACTGCAAAACGCTACGGCAGGACCCCTGAAACTACGTCCACAATTATTACTTTCGTCCTTCAGGTGACTTAGACTAAATATCTGACGCCAACAACGACAACAACAAAACTTAAAGTTCTTTTAAAATAATCATAAGCGCTATGGTTCAGTAAACAGAAAAATATTATTCAACGTGCCCCCCTTTAAATAGTACGTGTATGCCCCTTAAGGACTTTTGTGTGCGATGCCAACCCCAGGAACCCGACACCGTAACGCTACTATATATTTTCACGTATCACAGACCTCAGGGACGGCAGGTAACTTAAATACCAGCGTTAAATTTTACCAATCAAACATCTTAAATGGGAGGAGAAGAGGAACTAAAGCTTTAGCAGCAAAACCTTTAAAACTTACTGTACTTTAAAAAGGCTTAAGGCTGGCCAAGCTCATAACTACTCCGTCCAAATACAAATAAGTTACTACCACATAGGATGCCCAGTACACCCACAGAATCACAAATTCAGCTACAGATGCCGATAAACTTAACCATAACTGGATGTGGCCGCACAAGCAAGGGCGAACACCGGACACCACGGACACTGAGCAGAACAAGTGAAGCAAGACAATGCGAGCGTACCGAGGTCAATATTTACGGTCAGCACTCTTAATTAAAATAACTAATTACCGTGGTGCACCACTTCGCTATTCTGCACAAGCAAAGCGCCCTACTTCACACAAACGTGCTCCGCAACAACAACATCTACAAAACGTTTAAAATCAACTCAAGGTAACCAACAACAATTACAAACAAGACAACAGATCTCACAGCGCCCTGCACTGTTAGGAACAGTCTGATCACGCGACAACACACCACAGGGAAGCGTCACTGTTCCGCACTCCAAGTTTCGCCGTTTCCGAAACCATGCCACGGCGACAGCCCACCAGTTGTTCCCTTTTGACTGATCCGATATCAGCAACAAGACAGAGAAAATTGATGAGAAGCACACTCTTGAGAGTACACCGCTGAGTACCGGTCGTTTCCGCCTCTTTACAACGACGGCTATGCGTTATAACAGTCTTTAGCAAATAAAAGGCTTAAACAACCTAAGTTTCTGTTGTAGCCAGTCCTTACAGTAATCAGCATCGGCAACACCACACGACTTCTTGGTGGCGGCGTGCTATATCGGCGTGTCCTTTTTATAACTTAAAGCGAACGTTTTCGAATCGTCTTTCACCGCCTTAAGTCACCGTTAACCAGCTTGCGACGAAGGTGAAGCTACACAGAACAAAGAGCGACCGGCTACTGAATAGCCACCATTCTTAGCTACGAATTACGCAAGCCTGTACCTTGACTGTCAACGGGATAAAACGACCCCAGGACTCTACATAAAGCGACGTGCTCAGTACACAAGACCGAGGAGCTTATCACCAGACTACAGCCGAGCTATCGAAAGACACAACTCTGCCCCCGTTCAACGTTGTGCTCGTAAACACGGGCGGTCAGGAATTGACAACCAGGCTAAGCATGTACCACACTTCGCGGACGCCGCTTGCGCCACCGCAGTGCAACGCGCGTACATCAGATGCCAAACACTCCGTCGAATACAGCGGAAGTGCACAAGGTGGCACGATGGCGCGAAATCCTAATTCCCGGGAGAGGAAACCAAAGGGCACAATAGTTAGGCTTTCCGTAAGCAAATCACTTGATTTCTGAACTTCGTACTTCTGAACTGTGAGACGTTGGAAGAATTCAGGCTGCCAATACTTTGCATGTTACCACTGCCACTAATAATAATGATAATGATAATAATAATAACAATACAGTGTAGGCCCTACAGCTGTGTAGCATCCATTACGTCGTGACTGTTGGGTTTTGCTCTCAATTAGTTCGATTTATTGATGCGAAGTGAACAACGAAGCGAAATCTAATCTATTACAGGAACTTCCTACTCCTCGGAAAAGGATTTTCATGACGTACTTCAGCACATGTGATGCGTCCCAATATGTCATAGGTGCGTGGTAGAAAGCACAAAACATGTGTGTGGTGGGTGAACTATATGCGGAAGATGACGTAGCCCGAACCACATTGTGCCAACCGTTAATGCTGATATTTTAAGAAAAATGTAATAACTGGTAACTTAGGTAATGAGTATTACATCTGCCGAAACAGTGATAGTAAGAATGACCTTTTAAAAATAGTTTACTTTCATGGCCGAAACGTTTTTTCCCCTCAGAAAATTAGATTTAACCACTCAGGGAGTTATATTCGCAGGTTGGAAACCGCTACCTTAGGGAAGCTAAATAAATATTTTTCTTTGTTGTTTTGTTTCATTCATTACATTTAGTTTAAATGTCAATTAAACGTTAATTAAATACTACCAGGCCATAAACGTTTCAAAGTATTTTTGTATGTCTGCCATAAGAGAATCTGTTCTCGACTATCGAAACTGGACAATCGACTGGCAGGGCGGTGACGAATAAGAACGCTGATTGCTGACCTGATGGCGTGGCTAGTGTGTTGGTGTTGGTGCATAAAGACAGAGATAAAGATTTGAAACCAATACGTGTACCACATCGCCTGAATTTCACGTGGACAGTGATTACAAGAGAATGAAATGTATGTGGTCTCGACTTTTTTGCATGGATGGACAGAGACCGTTTCCTGCACATGGACGCAAATCGATGGGTCGCTGGTGAAAAAATAACAGTCATTGAAGTGGAAGGTTTTCGAGAGTGATTCGTGATTTGTAGTGTAATTATTGTCTTTGAACGAAAGTGTCATTTCTTTTTGTCGTGTTGCGTACTTCTGTCAGTTACCTCAGCAAAAACTGCAGCAGCTGTTTCTACGTATTGTCCAAGTTTAACCGAAGTGTGCTACTTGGCAATGACTTATCTGGTGAAAGTTACTTTCGCCCTTAAGTTTTGCATATCAGAATACAGGGTGTTAAAAAAAGTATCGAATAGTTTGAAAGGTGGTAGTAATAATCGAAACAAGAAAATAAGTCCAATAAACTTGGGTCCGATAACGCGTATTTTTCCAGTTGATAGGAAGGGCTGCGCCATGTTTGCGGATATTAGCACAGTCGTTGCATCGGCGCTTGGTCCGGTGTATCGGCAGGGTATGATGGTTTGCTCACAGTACTCTACCTACTGTTGCGCGGTCTGCAGTCAGTTGTGTGGTCTGAGCCGTGTTGTAGGCTACGTTAGTTTCCGTCGTGTTTGTGTTCCTTATTGTACAATAAGTATAATTGTGTTTTGCCTTCTTCCAAACGCAGATTCACTTATGTGTTTACTGTTATTGCGCTGTTTGTACGTATTATACTGTAGAACATTTACATTTTGTCTCTTCCAGCACTCGTTAGCAATGGGAGCCTAGTATTCGACAACTGAAATGCTGGATATGATATACTGCTGCATTGCCTGCAAGCCCGTGCCCTCTACGCTGAAGCCGGCCGCGGTGGTCTCGCGGTTCTAGGCGCGCAGTCCGGAACGGTGCGACTGCTACGGTCGCAGGTTCGAATCCTGCCTCGGGCATGTATGTGTGTGATGTCCGTAGGTTAGTTAGGTTTAAGTAGTTCTACGTTCTAGGGGACTGATGACCACAGCAGTTGAGTCCCATAGTGCTCAGAGCCATTTGAACCATTCTACGCTGAAAAACATCCACAGCGCAGAGTGCCCTCTGGTACGCTGTTCGACAGACGTTTCCGGCGTCTGAGGGACACAGGTAGCCTTGCACCTCGGAAGACTGACAGTGAAAGGCCCCGCACAGTCAGTATGCATCATCCACAGCGCGTTCAGTCCCTAGGGCTACAGGTTCATCAAGGCAGGCGGGGGTACTGTCAATGTCTGTTGCAGAAGTGAGCCGCAGATCCACTGTTCTCATCCAAGATTTTATTTACCCACGATGTTGGGTTCACAAGAGCTGGTGTTGTGAATTTCCATGAACAGCATGTATGGGCAGATGTGAATCACCATGCAATTTAGGAAAGAGGTCATCACCACAGATTCTCAATCAACGTATGGGCAGGCATACTTGGCGATAGGGCCATGCGTGCTACCACAGAGGTTAACTGGGGCCATTATCTCGACTTTCTGATTAATATATTGCCTGTCTTGCTGGAGGCTGCGCCATTGCACTAACGAATACAAATGAGGCTCATGCATAATGGCGCACCAGCACATTTTCATCACAATGTTCGCGAGCAGCTGACAGAGACGTTAGAGGACCGCTGGATTGGTTGAGCGAGGGGTGGAGCGACGGGGGGCAGGGGAGGGGGGGGGGGTGTGACAAACCTTGGCCTACTTGTTTCCCAGGCCTCAATCCCCTAGACTTTCGGTTATGGGGGCACTTTAAGGAATTAGTTTACGCGACGCCAATCAACGATGTGTGGACGCTACAGGGTAGCGTCTTCAATGAGTGCCAGCAGGTACAATAACAACCGGCTAAACTTCAAGGAGTGCGTCATTCCTTACGCCGGAGGGCACTGGGCTGCATTATCATGAATGGACACAAGGCTGAAACACATGTTTATAACAGAATGAATACATTTCCGAGCCCATGTATATTGGACTTTATATTTTTCTAGTTTTGCTGAGTACTACCACCTCCGAAAGTATTCAACTCTTTTTTTAACACCCTGTACATATTTCAGTCAACCTTAGCAGACAAGAAAGTTATTGTCTGGAATGAAGCACTGTGCAGGTAACAACCACCAAGCTCCCATGGAGATATGGGTGGTGGTGAAAAGGTTTCGAAACGCCTGACATACAGTATAGGCTTCCCTGCATATCAGGCATTTTGTGAAGGTGATATCGGAGTGTGTTTCGGGGTGTACGTGTGTAGGCAGGCGTGACAAATAAGAGCGAAGGTCGAAAAGGAGATGGACTGAGGGTGGGGGGAGGGATCTACAGAGGGGGGAGGGGACAAGATGATGGGCATAGAGAGGGAAGAGGATGAAATGACACAGAGAGAGGCGGACAGAGAGACAAAGAGAGAGAGGTGAGACAGAGAAAAGGGGGAATAAGAGATGAACAGAGAGTTGAGGGAACAGGAGATGTGTGCAATATATGCGTGGGACACATACTTACGTGTGCGAAGCCTTGTTTCAGTCAGTGTTATATACGGGGTGATAATTATTTAACTACATGAAATAATATCGTCATAACTTCTGAACGGTGTGCGTTAGGACGTTGAAACTGCACGGTTGACAGCGGGGCATCTTGAGAATTGGTATGGTATGTGAGGTTTCCTTTAGCGACGACGCCCACTTTTATTTGGATGAGTTCGACAATAAGCAAAATTGGCGGGTTTGGGGGACTGAAAATCCGTATATCGCGTTCGACAAGGCTCTTCACTCTACAGTTTGGAATGTCCTGTCGCGAAATAATCGGTGCGCTCTTCCTTGATGGCATAGTGACTACCGAACTTTAGGGGAAGGTTTTGGTAGATGATTTCATCCCAATTATCCAGAGTGACCCGGATTTCGACAAGATCGAAGCGGAAGAGTGTTTGATGTCCTGGAGGAGCACTTTGGGGACCACATTCTGGCTCTGGGGTACCCAGACGCCACTGGCATGGGACTCGATTGGCTGCCTTGTTCTGCGTATGTTAAGACATGCGACTCCTTTTTGTGGGACTATATTAAGGACAAGGTGTACAGCAATAACCCCAAAAGCATTGCTAAGCTGAAGGCAGCCAGCCATTCAGGAGGTCATAGAAAGCATCCATGTTCCAACACTTCAGCGGGTCATGCAGAATTTCGCTATTCGTCTGCGCCATATCATCGCCAATGATGGTAGGCGTATTGAACATGTCTCTACCTAAATCCGAATGTCTGTAGTGATGTTTACTAGTTAAGTGTGTGCACGGCGTAGATTACGTTTTTTCCTTACAGTTCAATAATTGTCACCCCGTATATTGTCCGCACTGGCCAGTGTGTATCAACGGAACTGATCTTTGACATTAGTACACAACTTAGTGATGTTCTTTCAAATCTTTGAAATATTTATACATATTTCACATTTTTTCTGTTCAATCTAAACATTGTACTATTTACATTACACCCACATATTAAATAAAGTTAATTGCACTCGGCGCCTATGCTGAGACTGGTCAAGCCAAGTCCATAAACTCATAGATAATGATTATCTATTAGTTACATCTTCTTCTGCGCCTATACTCTGAGAATCATTGTAAGTGGCTACCCGAACGTAATTTTTATTTTACCATATACTTAGCTTCTTCACGATTTCTTTCAAAGACGGGTCACGGAACAAATGACAGGCTACAGACCTGTGTGCAGTCGTTTATTTGGCTAGTCTTCTGCAAGTTCTGTACTGAACTGCTGCTTAGGGCGAGTTGATGAGATGAATTTGCAAACCGATTTTTAGTTGCATAGATCTACGCGGAGAATTAACTCGTCTGACTCTGTTTTATTCGAGACGGTAAAGCATATAGCACAAATCATGGAATTCGTAGAATTATCTTATACCTATTCTGGATCGACAAAAGACTGTTTCGCTGGAAAGTTAACGTTATTCAGGTGCTCGTAGGTGAGAAGAGTGAGACTTTAATTCCAGCAGCTTAAGAGGTAATACGGGCAGGACGAGAAACACGTCTGACCCAGCTTTCCCACTGGGAAAGCGGGAACATTAATTTTCTATAAAAACCATCAGCAAGAGCCCTAACACCATTTTTTACATGTGCAGTAACACGGTTACATGCAACAACTCCATAAATTCACAAGTCTGTTTCGAAATCCATCTCCACATTTCAGGAAATGTTCGCACAGCATATCCCGCAATGTGGGGGGAGCACCATCATGCTGAAAGATGATAGGCGGCTGCAGTTCTTCCATTTGTGGTAACGGGAACTGTTCGAACATTTCCAGGTAAACATTTTCCATTATGGTTTTCTCTGCGAAGAAAGATGGGTCTGCCACCTTATGACTTACTAGGCCATACCGAACATTAAGCTTCCGTCTATCACGGAGGTATATTCACGTGTGTTGTGTGGTTTTTTGGAACTCCACATCCTAATGCTGTGGCGATCCAAATGTCCAGATACGCAGAAAGCTGCATAGTACGAAAACAGCCTTTTTTCAAGTTGTCAGCACCTGCGTACGCCAGCATGTATACCGGAGAGCACATTCGTTTGGCCACAATGCCAGGACCATCTGCACTTTTCACGCAAATGTAACACTTTATGGGCAGCCCTGCTTCCTGCACTTCGGTTGATTTACGACGAATTGACTTCTGGATCCTGCGTTGAATTCAGCTTGAATTCTCTCCACTTGTGCTTGGGAATCAGGGGAACATGCACTTCGAGGAAGCTCTTCTCTCTTCAAAGTTGAACCACGTCACTGTGCCCGTTTCCGCCGGTGTCAATATTTCCGCAGAGCCGTCGTCACAGATGTGCGCCTTCTCCGGGTCTGTTGCCACACTGAGCGCACTCCAAGTCAAATCTGCAACAAAGGACGAGGGAAAGAGTCTCTGAGAGGTCGTAAATGTTTTACAACAAACCACGATTGTCTATCGATAATAGTTTTCAAGTCTTTTTTTTTTCTTTGGAAATGATAGCGAGAATTTATGGACAAACCGTATAACGATACTGCAATACCTTTGTTGTTAAGAAGAACACTGCAATGTTCCTTCGGACAGGCATGCATGTCCGAAGAAACAGGCACTGGTGCGACTATAGCCGCTATGAAATATATGAAATGTATTCGCAGTTGCGAATACGAACAACAGGTTGTAGTCACCACATTCATGTCCGAAGGAACGCTGCATTAATTTTCTTAACAACACAGGCACAGCAGTGTCGTATTTATTCGCCTATACCAGGCGGCGACTTTCAAGTACAATTTTACTCTCCTGTTTAGGAATTACATAATGTGTGTACGAGTACAAGGTAATGGCCTTGCCGCAGTGGTAACTCCGGTTCCCGTCATATCACCGAGGTTATGCGCTGTTGGGCTGTGCTAGAACGTGGATGGCTGACCATCCGGTCTGGCAAGCGGGGTGCACACCGCGTGGCAAACTGTGGAGCTACCTGATTGAGAAGTAGCGGCTCCGGTCTCGTAAACTGACATACGGCCGGGAGAGCGGTGTGCTGACCACATACCCCTCCGTATCAGTATCCAGTGACGCCTGTGGGTTGAAGATGACACGGCGGCCGGTCGGTATCGTTGGGACTGCATGGCCTGTACGTGCGCAGTTTAGCTTACTGTGAGAGTACAGAAACAATGACTTACAGAAGTCTCGGTCTGGCCGTACTCGTGCACGGTTCTATATCTCTGACGTCGATCTGTTGTAGAATTTTAGAACATGTCTTTTGCTCGCGTATCATGTCATTTCTGGAAACCCAGAATCTACTCTGTAGGAATCAACATGGATTCCGGAAACAGCGATCGTGTGAGACCCAACTCGCTTTATTTGTTCATGAGACCCAGAAAATATTAGATACAGGCTCCCAGGTAGATGCCATTTTCCTTGACCTCCGGAAGGCGTTCGATACAGTTCCGCACTGTCGCCTGATAAACAAGCTAAGAGCCTACGGAATATCAGACCAGCTGTGTGGCTGAATTGAAGAGTTTTTAGCAAACAGAACACAGGATGATGTTCTCAATGGAGATACGTCTACCGACGTTAAAGTAACGTCTGGCGTGCCACAGGGGAGTGTTATGGGACCATTGCTTTTCACAATATATATAAATGACCTAGTAGATAGTTTCGGAAGTTCTATGCGGCTTTTCGCGGATGATACTGTAGTATACACAGAAGTTACAGCAGTAGAAAAATGCAGCGAAATGCAGGAAGATCTGCAGTGGATAGGCAATTGGTGCAGTGGCAACTGACCCTTAACATAGACAAATGTAATGTATTGCGGATAGCCGGCCGCGGTGGCCATGCGGTTCTGGCGCTGCAGTCCGGAACCGCGGGGCTGCTACGGTCGCAGGTTCGAATCCTGCCTCGGGCATGGTTGTATGTGATGTCCTTAGGTTAGTTAGGTTTAAGTAGTTCTAAGTTCTAGGGGACTTATGACCTAAGATGTTGAGTCCCATAGTGCTCAGAGCCATTTTTTTGTATTGCGGATACATAGAAAGAAGGATCCTTTATTGTATGATTATATGATAGCGTAACAAACACTGGTAGCAGATACGTCTGTAACATATCTGGGAGAATGCGTACGGAACGATTTGAAGTGGAATGATCATATAAAATTAATTGTTGGTAAGTCGGGTGCCAGGTTGAGATTCATTGAGAGGGTCCTTAGAAAATGTAGTCCATCAACAAAGGAGGTGGCTTACAAAATACTCGTTCGACGTTTACTTGAGTATTGCTCAACAGTGTGGGATCCGTACCAGGTCGGGTAGACAGAGAAGATCGAAAGAAGAGCGGCGCGTTTCGTCCCAGGGTTATTTGGTAAGCGTGATAGCATTACGGAGATGTTTAGCTAACTCAGGTGGCAGAATCTGCAAGAGAGGCGCTCTGCATCGCGGTGTAGCTTGCTATCCAGATTTCGAGAGGGTGTGTTTCTGGATGAGGTATCGAATATATTGCTTCCCCCTACTTATACCTCCCGAGGAGATCACGAATGTAAAATTAGAGAGATTCGAGCGCGACTGGAACAGGAAAGGGAGGTAATGACAGTGGCACGTAAAGTGCGCTCCGCCACACACCGCTGGGTGGCTTGCGGAGTATAAATGTAGTTGTAGATGTAGATTACCAAAGCAGTTCAGGAGACCGCTCGTCTAAAGCGTGAAATCCGGTCTCGAGCTCCGATTCAGCATTTCATTGCCGTCGTTCCCTTGCACAGCTGACAGGTGTTCGTACTCGTAACTGTGAATACATTTAATGAAACCCGTATAATAGGTCCGCATGACAATTTCTAATCGCTATTGTTCTGTATCTGCTATAATAGTCGTCATGCAGTCACGCATTCGCCAGTTGTTAACATATTGTAGTCTCCTAAAATATTTAGAAGCAGTTTTTAAAAATCTTTTACAAGGGAAGAAATTTTCTGTACAAAGCTACAAACTGATAACGCTAAATGATAATAGACAGGCAGCGACAACATTATTTACTGTATCAGCACACGGGCCGCACGCTCTGCTTGCAGAGTTATCTTAACTGCGATCATTTTCATATTATTTCACACAAAGCGCTGCAAGTGCGCCGAAGCGTGCCGTCCGTACGGCTGTGCCGAGATGACGCAAACCTGTATTAAAAGCGTTCGCGGACGCGGCTTTCAGCGATGACCGATATTACAGTTTTCGTGGCAATTACATTGTGCCCGCCCCTGACGGCGCGACACAATAAAAAAGCTTAGCGCGCGCAAACAGTAATCACGGCGGCGGCCCTTTTGTGCGCCGCTGTCCAGACAGCAAAACAAATGAATAACCGCTCAACCGCTCTGGCGGGCGGCGGCAGCGGCGCGCTGTTTATGTGCCGAAGCGAGCGGGTCGCGGCAGTACGGGGCGGGCGGGACGCGCATGCGCACACGCTGCACACAGGCTGCGCTCCAGCAGGTGCAGCGGAGGCCGAATTTCCTCCAGCTCGCAGGCCGAGATAATTGCTTGTCCCGTTAAACAGTTCCCGATCAGAACACCCAAGAATTTAATTGTAGTCTTCTTCCCTGCAGTACAACATGTATGCGCGCTACCCGTAAACATTTTGCTCGAGAGCTGTATACCCCAGTTATCTACATCATACTCCGCAAGCCACCTAATGCTGTGTGGCGGAGGGTACTTTCGGTACACCTCTCTGATCCCTCCAATCCTGTTCCACTCGCGAATACTGCGTGGGAAGAATGATTGTCGGTAAGCCTCTGTATTGGCTCATATTTCTCGAATTTTCTCCTCGTGGTCAATACGCGAGATGTGTGTGTCTGTGTAGGGGGGGGGGGGGGGCGGGGGGCAGTAATATGTTGTCTGACTCCTACTGAAAAGTGATGTCCCGAAATTTCAATAGTAAATATCTCCGTGATGCACGACACCACTCTTGTAATGTCAGCCAGTCGAATTTGTTTAGTATTTCCGTAACGCCCTCTCGCCAGCTAAACCATGCCGTGACGAAACGCGCCGCTCTTCGTCGGATCTTCTCCATATCCTCTATCAGTCCTACATGATAGAGATCCCAGACACACGAACAATACCCAAGAATCGGGTGAACAAGCGCCTTATAAGCCACTTCTTTCGTGGATGAGTTACATTTCCTTCCGATGAATCTGAGTCTGGTTGGTTTTCCCACGATCGTTCTTATATGGTCATTCCTCTTAAGGTCACTCTGGATAGTTACGCCTAGATATTTTACGGCAGACGCTGTCTCCAACTGCTTGTCACCAATAGTGTAGCTGTACAGTAGTGGATTTCTTTTCGTGCTGTAAGTAGGCTGTTTAGGTTTTTATGTTGGTAACGCCACGTAACGCTCTATATGAAAATCACTGACTGTGCTGTGTGCAGTCTGTGGCTGGTTGGCATTGTTGAAATATTCGCTATTGCAGTGTTGGGCAGTTGTATGTGAACAGCGCGTAGCGTTGCGCAGTTGGAGGTGAACCACCAGCAGTGGTGGATGTGGGGAGAGAGATGGCAGAATTTTAAGAGCGGACGATCTGGACGTGTGTCCGCCAGAAAGAGTAAATTTGTAATACTGGATATCATGAACTGATATACATATTATGGCTTTTGAACACTATTAAGGTAAATACATTGTATGTTCTCTATCAAATTTCTTTCATTTGCTAACTATGCCTATCAGTAGTTAGTGCCTTCAGTAGTCAGAATCTTTTATTTAGCTGGCAGTATTGGCGCTCGCTGTATTGCAGTAGTTCGAGTAACGAAGATTTTTGTGAGGTAAGTGATTCATGAAAGGTATAGGTTATTGTTAGTCGGGGCCATTCTTTTGTAGGGATTATTGAAAGTCAGAATGCGTTGCGCTAAAAATATGGTTCAAATGGCTCTGAGTACTATGGGACTTAACATCTGTGGTCATCAGTCCCCTAAAACTTAGAACTACTTAAACATAACTAACCTAAGGACATCACACACAGCAACGCCCGAGGCAGGATTCGAACCTGCGACCGTAGCGGTCACGCGGTTCCAGACTGAAGCGCCCAGAACCGCACGGCCACACCGGCCGGCGCTAAAAATATTTTGTGTTAGTTTAGTGTTGATCAGAATAAGTAAAGAGCGAAATGTCTGAGTACGTTCAGTTCTGATCAGCTGTTTGAAAATCAAATAACGTAGAGTTTTTCCAGTTCTGTCATTCATTAATTTTTCAAAGGCGATGTTCCAGTGCGTATGCGCAATATGTTACATTTATTCACGTTCATAGTCAACTTTCGAAGCCTACACCATTAATTAGCACCCTGCAGATCGTTTTGCGAATTCTTATTATTTTCTGACGTTGCTACTTTGGTATAGACAACTGCATCATCTGCGAATAGTCTTAAAGAGCATCAGACGCTTTCTACTAGATCATTTATTTACAGTATATTGTAAACAGCAACGGTCCAATCACAGTTCCCTGTGGTACTCTGGATATTACCTTTACATCTATCGATTTAGTTCCTTTAAGAGCGACATGTTGAGTTCTATTTGCAAGAAAGTCTTGAATCCAATCGCAGGTCTGCTCCGATACTCCGTAAGGTTGTATTTTTTTTTCATTAAACGGTAATGCGGTACGGTGTCAAATCACAGTCATTGAAATCACTAAATTCATCATTTGTTGCTATCACATAATTGTTTTACATAATAATTTGCGAATTCTCTGCTCATTGTGTGTCTTCCAGATTGCAGTATTGTGCTTTTTTGTGAAGTACACTTTAGCAGCAAGGTTTGCTAGGCTTTAACGTACAACAACACTTAACAAACGTACAAGTCTAGTGTTCTCCATCTCAAGAACCGGAGGTAGCGGTTGTTAAAATAATCGTTGTAAATACTTTAGAATAAAACCACTAACAAAGTAAGAGCCTACGGAATATCAGACCAGCTGTGTGGCTGGATTGAAGTGTTTTTAGCAAACAGAACACAGCATGTTGTTATCAATGGAGAGACGTCTACAGACGTTAAAGTAACCTCTGGCGTGCCACGGGGGAGTGTTATGGGGCCATTGCTTTTCACAATATATATAAATGACCTAGTAGATAGTGTCGGAAGTTCCATGCGGCTTTTCGCGGATGATGCTGTAGTATACAGAGAAGTTGCAGCATTAGAAAATTGTAGCGAAATGCAGGAAGATCTTCAGCGGATAGGCACTTGGTGCAGGGAGTGGCAACTGTCCCTTAACATAGACAAATGTAATGTATTGCGAATACATAGAAAGAAGGGTCCTTTATTGTATGATTATATGATAGCGGAACAAACACTGGTAGCAGTTACTTCTGTAAAATATCTGGGAGTATGCGTGTGGAACGATTTGAAGTGGAATGATCATATAAAATTAATTGTTGGTAAGGCGGGTACCAGGTTGAGATTCATTGGGAGAGTGCTTAGAAAATGTAGTCCATCAACAAAGGAGGTGGCTTACAAAACACTCGTTCGACCTATACTTGAGTATTGCTCATCAGTATGGGATCCGTACCAGATCGGATTGACGGAGGAGATAGAGAAGATCCAAAGAAGAGCGGCGCGTTTCATCACAGGGTTATTTGGTAACCGTGATAGCGTTACGGAGATGTTTAATAAACTCAAGTGGCAGACTCTGCAAGAGAGGCGCTCTGCATCGCGGTGTAGCTTGCTCGCCAGGTTTCGAGAGGGTGCGTTTCTGGATGAGGTATCGAATATATTGCTTCCCCCTACTTATACCTCCCGAGGATATCACGAATGTAAAATTAGAGAGATTAGAGCGCGCACGGAGGCTTTCAGACAGTCGTTCTTCCCGCGAACCATACGCGACTGGAACAGGAAAGGGAGGTAATGACAGTGGCACGTAAAGTGCCCTCCGCCACACTCCGTTGGGTGGCTTGCGGAGTATAAATGTAGATGTAGATGTAGAATATTAGGTACATAATTCTCAGCAACGCGTTTCGGTAGTCTAACTCCCATCATCTGGCTGTTTAAGTTAATCGTACATAAACATGCCATTCGATAGTACACAATGTCAAAATATAAAAACGAATAAAAATATTTGAACAAGAAGTCCTCATCTAAGTTTAAAAATGGCTGCATCAGATTCTCTGCTCCACTTATCCATACTATCAACAGTCCACGAAAGCGTTCCCTCTGTAAACGATAAAAACCGTCGCATCAGCTGTCTTTCCGTCCACCGCTAAGTCATAAACTTGTGTACGGCTCCGACAGTTTGCACTGAGCCATCAGAGGTTCCATAACATTCCAAAGAAGTTATAAAGGACATGGAGACACGCCAAACCAATGGTTATCTATAGAATATCATTCTTATAGTACTAACCCAATCTTACAAAGTGGAGTATTATCATTCTTTATAAAGATACAGCGTTTATAAGCATTGCGAATAGCGCCAATAATGTTCCACTCAGTGCAAAATATATTTTAAATGTAGTAAACTTTATTAAACAGCCGCGCGGGATTAGCCCAGCGGTCTGGGGCGCTGCAGTGATGGACTGTGAGGCTGGTCCCGACGGATGTTCGAGTCCTCCCTCGGGCATGGGTGTGTGTGTGTTTGTCCTTAGGATAATTTATTTTAAGTAGTGCGTAAGCTTAGGGATGACCTTAGCAGTTAAGTCCCATAAGTTTAAAAAAATATTAAACAGACAGCGGTACATAATAGGTACGTGTGAAGATGGTAAACCGCCTTATCCATAAGGGCGAGAAGGAATCGAAAGAGGAGATAACTAAGGGATAAGAAAATCATCACTATAAAATGTTTTTGGAAAATTCCACAGAAACAGACGAACACTTCCACAGCAAAAACTTGACGAGATATAGTTTAAAGGATGAAGTTGGCAACAGGATAAGTGAACGTCAACAGGCAGGTGTTTGTAAAATACCATACCGTGTGCATGTATGAAACGAGCTATATAGGACAAGCGAGTAGAAAATTTTTCGCAAGGTATAGGGAGCATGCAGACGCTAATAAACTGAGCAACTACGGCATATCGGTTGTTGCCAAACACATTTATGAGACTAGTCAGCATCTGAAAGACGTAGAAGAAAACATAGAGGAGATAACAAAGGAAAGGAACTCGACATGCTTGACGGACTTGGAACAGCAATCCACACGTAGAAGCTATTATGTTAATTCCAACACAAAGGCTACTACTCACAACTATTGAGTGCTCAGGCTCAATGTCCTCACTGTCTGTTGCGGTCGCTATTATACAGGGTGTTACAAAAAGGTACGGGCAAACTTTCAGGAAACATTCCTCACACACAAATAAAGAAAAGATGTTATGTGGACATGTGTCCGGAAACGCTTAATTTCCATGTTAGAGCTCATTTTAGTTTCGTCCACCTACACTCAATGGAGCACGTTATCATGATTTCATATGGGATACTCTACCTGTGCTGCTAGAACATGTGCCTTTACAAGTACGACACAACATGTGGTTCATGCACGATGGAGCTCCTGCACATTTCAGTCGAAGTGTTCGTATGCTTCTCAACAACAGATTCGGTGACCGATGGATTGGTAGAGGCGGATCAATTCCGTGGCCTCCACGCTCGCCTGACCTCAACCCTCTTGACTTTCATTTATGGAGGCATTTGAAAGCTCTTGTCTGCGCAACCCCGGTACCAAATGTAGAGACTCTTCGTGCTCGTATTGTGGATGGCTGTGATACAATACGCCATTCTCTAGGGCTGCATCAGCGCATCAGGGATTCCATGCGACGGAGGGTGGATGCATGTATCCTCGCTAACGGAGGATATTTTGAACATTTCCTGTAACGAAGTGTTTGAAGTCACGCTGGTACGTTCTGTTGCTGTGTGTTTCCATTCCATGATTAATGTGATTTGAAGAGAAGTAATAAAATGAGCTCTAACATGGAAAGTAAGCGTTTCCGGACACATGTCAACATAACATATTTTCTTTCTTTGTGTGTGAGGAATGTTTCCTGAAAGTTTGGCTGTACGTTTTTGTAACACCCTGTATACGAAGGTTATTCGGTGAGAAAAGTCCGATCGGTTGCGAAATGGAAACCACAGTGATAATCCGATGAAACTCTGCACAGGTATGTTGGGTAGTGTGCCTAGCATGACCGTCGATAGCGTCTCGTCGCTCTTTTCAGCCCTGAGGGTACAAAAAGCACGTAAAGATGCCTAGAATATAGTGACTCCCACCAGGTATGAGTACCTGCTGAGAGATTTCTCCTGATTTGATGCACACCCACATAACGGAAGTGTAATGAATTACTTTCTTCACGACAGTTATTAGTCGCACACTGTAGAGAATATGAGAACGCCCCTGCAGCGGTTTTGATCACCCCCCCCCCCCCCCCCCCTACAGCCCGGATTCGACGCCCTCTGATTTCCATCCCTCTGCTCACGTGAACCGCTGGCTGTGAAGACAACATTTTGATACAGACAATGAGTTGCAGACCACCGTAGAGAACTGGCAGAAAGCAAAGGCGGCTACCTTCTATGATGAGGGTATTGGAAAGCTGGTACTATGCTAACGCGAAACGGTGACTGTGTAGAGAAATAACTGCAAGGTGTAGTTACTGTTGCTAATGAAACATTTTTGATTTTCGATGTGGTTCTCATGTCACGACCGATCGGACTGCACTTTCCAATAGCCCTCGTACGATACTTGACTCTCATGTGGGGAGATCGGACGTCAGGTGCATTATTTAACAAGCATAACTCTAAACCAACGTCCTAATCCGGAACGTACACGCTTCCAGGAAGTTCTAAGCCCGACTGCGGCCCTCGAAGACTGATACCAGGCTGTTGTCCTGTGGCGCTCGGCGTAGCTAGAGGACTGAGAGTTGGCTCCGAAAGCAGACACACAGATTGGCTACCCAGTCGATCGAACCGCCTGGCGGAGCAGGCAACCAAAATGGCACAGGAGTACGGCATGGAGCCTCTGCGCCCCCTCGGTTACAGCATAGACAGCTCGTCACATTTTTCATAATTAACCGTCCTCCATCTGTCGTTCTTCGTGGTCTAGCAGCTTTCCCTTTGAGATGGGCTGTGAGAGTGTAGTTTAGCGTTATTTTCACAGAATATCATTTAATCACTGCTGCTTTCACTTTCGTCTATTTCATTTCCTCAACGTTCAGTATCACTTTTGTCTTCATACTAAAATATCCTGAGAACACGCTCATCTGATAGTTATTTCCTCGCCGTTTTCAGCAAATCTGATTGATAAATACAAATGATCTGGCACTCATCTCTTGCACCTGTGTGATATATTATTACTGGGCCTATTATTATTATTATTATTATTATTCTTGTTTTTATCAGAACGCTAACTCAGTGTTACATCACTATAAGTCGAGCATAGCAGAGTAGTGGTAAAGCGCATGCCTGGTAACACAGAGGTCACGGGATCGAATCCTGCTGCATTTCAGTCTCCCTATACTGCAGCCATGACCTGAAGAGTGTCCAGGAACCTCACATTGTTCAGATTACAATGTCTCCTTTCCCTGGTTGGATAATTGGGATAGATTAGTGATACACAAGTCACCAAAGTGGCGCCCAAAAGAAAGACTTGTGTTAGGCCACTAAAACACACAAAATTATTATTATATCAGTATAAAAACATTTCATAAAAGCGGAAATGCGATAACACACGAAACTGGGGTCTACGGCGTCACAAGATTGCTGCTAGTGAGAAACCCAACCACGTCAGACAAGATTCCTCCCGCTGTTGGATAGGTCTCTAACTACCCAAAGATTGCGTGGAATCCAAATTAACAAAGTGCTGCCATCCTTAAGATAAATGAGTGGGGAATACACTATTCTACGATAGTATTCTAGGGTTAATTGTCAACTTGTTCTACTCTGAGCTGGGTTGAGTTTCATTCACACAAAGAATGATTATGTAAAGAGACTTCCAAGTTAGTAAAAAAAATCTTGTAAAACATAGTGAAGTATCACACAGACAAAAAGTTGTCTCTTTAGAGACGAGACCCTGACATTGGCTTGTGGTGAACGCCAAACATTACAAGAAAAGTATATTGAACTCGTAACTGTATTAACAGTGACCCCGTCCGTAACACCGTGTTAAAATTATGAATAACCAAACATTTGGTTACCGGCAACGAACTTTAATATTTACTACCGCGGCACGTTCCGTAGTAACTGCTGCATCAACAGGAGACAATTTTCATTTCCAGTTCAGTATTATTGCTCTCGAGAACAATAAAAAGTAAAAATTGACATCCAGTCACAGAAAAAACCTCAAAAACGCGTCGTGCGATGAATAATAAACGCGTAGATTCAAATATTAACAACGTATTTACTGCAACCGTATAAATACTGTGATCACACGCAATTAAAATTCTCAGGGACGGGCCGGACACAACCGATGAACCACACTAGAGTAGCGACTTCTTTTATTTTGAACTCAAAACAGAAAGGTCACATTCTCTCCGTCTCTCTCTCTCTCTGAATACATCAGTTTTTAGGAGAACGCTAGCGGCCGCCATGGAGAGACTTTCAGACGATCCTACAACTGAAACCTGGTCGAGGAAGTGAACAAGCTCTTCTGGAGGTGCTGATTATGTCGAACCTTGCGGCTTCTTCCATTTTGTTTCGTTCGTCATGTATGTGTAATGTCTAGTTGTTTTCTGTTACGGTCCCTTATCAGGTGCTGATTACCATCGTAAGGTGAAAATATCCTTGGAGACCTCAGATATCACCTCACATTTTTATTGATGCACAGTTGATTAGGATGGTTTACACGTAAATCAATATCAAAATTCGTCCATGCACTCAGTACCCCTCTGATATACTTGTTTGATTTTAAAAGTGCCGTAAATAAAAAGAATTATCGAAAAGAGTATTGCACTTCTCTGACGATCACGCGAAAGACGCATATTTTGTTGCTATGAAATCCATTGCTGTTCACGTGATCATGTGACGCAATTAGACGTATCCTGCGGAAGGAACACCACGTCACTGTAGACGGAGGGTAGTAAAGAATAGAGCAACGACGGGCGCAATGGGAATTGAGACACATCTGGGTCAGAATGTCGAAAATGCAACAAAGACGCGAGTGTACCAAGTGAATGAAACAAGTGCAGAAGTAAAATCAGTGTTCAACATAATCTCTAACACGATTAATCAAGGTTGTACGGTCGGTACTAGTTTTGTGAATTAACAGTCGGTGGCGAAAAATACAAAGATGGGAGTAGTGGAGGTGCAAATACGTAAAGACCTAATTATAACTTATTAATGATATAAAAATTAATCAGAGCGCTTCAGTGTCAGTGATACAGGTATATTTCTCGCGCTCAAATTCCGCAAACATCGCTACAATAAAATGATGAACTAAACGTTACTTTAGAAACGAGACAGGCTATCTTACACTAAACGCACTCTTGATAAGGACAATTAACGTTGTATCACAATAAAATGAACACACAGAATTCGAGAAGAAAACCTAGAAATATTTAATGGACAACGATACGGAACATTTCCACATTTAATGTCGTGACAATAATAATTTCGTCTAGTGCAGAGAAGGGCCACACAAGCGTTCCACTGCTGCAGAAACACGAGATCACAGACTAAATATGAGGAAACGACCTAACACCAGCTTACCAATGATGCAATTATGCTCCACGTTAGAAGTGTACTTCAAGATCCACACCTACATCTACATCCATACTCCGCTAGTCACCTGACGGTGTATGGCGGATGGTACCCTGAGTACCTCTATCGGTTCTCCCTTCTATTCCAGTCTCGTATTGTTCGTGGAAAGAAGGATTGTCGGTATGCCTCTGTGTGGGCTCTAATCTCTCTGATTTTATCCTCATGGTCTCTTCGCGAGATATACGTAGGAGGGAGCAATATACCGCTTGACTCTTCGGTGGCCGGCCGCGGTGGTCTAGCGGTTCTGGCGCTGCAGTCCGGAACCGTGGGACTGCCACGGTCGCAGGTTCGAATCCTGCCTCGGGCATGGGTGTGTGTGATGTCCTTAGGTTAGTTAGGTTTAAGTAGTTCTAAGTTCTAGGGGACTTATGACCTAAGATGTTGAGTCCCATAGTGCTCAGAGCCATTTGAACCATTTGACTCTTCGGTGAAGGTATGTTCTCGAAACTTCAACAAAAGCCCGTACCGAGCTACTGAGCGTCTCTCCTGCGGAGTCTTCCACTGGAGTTTATCTATCATCTCCGTAGCGCTTTCGCGATTACTAAATGATCCTGTAACGTAGCGCGCTGCTCTCCGTTGGATCTTCTCTATCTCTTCTATCAGCCCTATCTGGTACGGATCCCACACTGCTGAGCAGTATTCAAGCAGTGGGTGAACAAGCGTACTGTAACCTACTTCCTTTGTTTTCGGATTGCATTTCCTTAGGATTCTTCCAATGAAAGTCTGGCATCTGCTTTACCGACGATCAACTTTATATGATCATTCCATTTTAAATCACTCTTATTGCGTATTCCCAGATAATTGATGGAATTAACTGCTTCCAGTTGCTGACCTGCTATTTTGTAGCTAAATGATAAGGGATCTATCTTTCTATGTATTCGCAGCACATTACACTTGTCTACATTGAGATTCAATTGCCATTTCCTGCACCATGCGTCAATTCGCTGCAGATCCTCCTGCATTTCAGTACAATTTTCCAGTGTTACAACCTCTCGATATACCACAGCATCTTCCGCAAAAAGCCTCAGTGAACTTCAGATGTCATCCACAAGGTCATTTATGCATATTGTGAATAGCAACGGTCCTACGACACTCCCCTGCGGCACACCTGAAATCACTCTTACTTCGAAAGACTTCTCTCCATTGAGAATGACATGCTGCGTTCTGTTAATGAGGAACTCTTCAATCCAATCACACAATTGTTCTGATAGTCCATATGCTCTTACTTCGTTCATTAAACGACTGTGGGGAACTGTATCGAACGCCTTGCGGAAGTCAAGAAACACGGCATCTACCTGTGAACCCGTGTCTATGGCCCTCTGAGTCTCATGGACGAATAGCGCGAGCTGGGTTTCACACGACCGTCTTTTTCGAAACCCATGCTGATTCCTACAGAGTAGATTTCTAGTCTCCAGGAAAGTCATTGTACTCGAACATAATACGTGTTCCAAAATTCTACAACTGATCGACGTTAGAGATATAGGTCTATAGTTCTGCACATCTGTTCGACGTCCCTTCTTGAAACCGGTGATGACCTGTGCCCTTTTCCAATCCTTTGGAAGGCTACGCTCTTCTAGAGACCTACGGTACACCGCTGCAAGAAGGGGGGCAAGTTCCTTCGCGTACTCTGTGTAAAATCGGACTGGTATCCCATCAGGTCCAGCGGCCTTTCCTCTTTTGAGCGATTTTAATTGTTTCTCTATCCCTCTGTCGTCTATTTCCATATCTATCATTTTGTCATTTGTGCCACAAGATAGCACTACATGAACTGGGTATAGCACTGCCCCTAAGACAATCACACACAGAACAATACCGAATGGTACAGGTACTGGGGCAATGTTAAGAACCACAACCCTCGCACAGAACCGATGTTCCCTCGTAGCCCGACCAGGTAGTCTGTCTCCTTCTCTCTCTTTCTCAGTGTGCCACGGTGCTCGGACCCCCTCCACAGGTGGAACTCCGTCGTGTGCAGCCACAAGAACCACGACGGCAGGCATCATCTGCCCACTGGTTGGGGGAAGTACCGTACGTGCTGGTGACGAGTTGCCGCTGGCCGCTGGCTCAGGCAGGTCTTCCGCAACAGCTGGGCACGCGATTCGCACCTCAGTCTGCGCTGGGCAGTGGCGGCAGCTGCCGTCCCCACTCGGTCCATTCCTCGCCGGCTCTCCACAAACCTCCAGCTGCTGAGGCTTATTTCACATCAACCCGGCAGCCCACAAGCCGGTATTTTTGCCGGGCTGACACGAGACCTACCGCCTCTTGTCACATAACCTGCAGCCGCCTTGTGGATATTCAGTTTACCTCGACTACAAATGGAGCACGACCAGCTATTAGCGTGGTATGTCTTGTACAGACGTTTGAGAAACCGTAGAAGAAGAGTGCATTGCCTCTATCCACTCAATATGAGAAGATACGAAGTGGGTGCTTTCTTTTTTCTTTTTGAGGAATTAAGGGGAGATAAAAAAAAAATTTAATTATTTTCGGATGAAATTTTGACGGTATACATGCACGAATGAAAAGTTCCATTCAACGCCTTAATACATCCTTCTGAGATTATGTCCAGCCTATACAAATGTTGGCAATTAGAGTCAGCCGCGCGGGGTGGCCGCACGGCCTAGTGCGCCTTGTCACGGTCCGTGCTGCTCCCATCGGAGGTTCGAGTCCTCCCTCGGGCATGTGTGTGTGTGTGTGTGTGTGTGTGTGTGTGCTCTCCAGTAGATTAAGTACTGTGTACGCTTGGGGACCGATGACCTCAGCAGTTCGGTCCCATAAGATCTTACCACAAATTTCCAAATTCCAATTACAGTCACGTGAGTGGGAAAGAAAACAAAGTTATTATTCTAAAGGATGTATAGTTTTGCTATCACCTTAAAAAATTAAAACATTGGTTACATATTTACACAATCAGTAAAATAGTCAGATGTGTGTGTGCCAAGCTATTTGCTGTCTGCATTATGAATGTGAGCCTCTACCCATCAAAGAGGACTTTGAAAACATTGCTGGAAAATTTGAGCAAAGAGCAAATTTTCCTCACTGTGTTGGAGCTGTAGATGAAAAGTACATTCGTATCCTCCATCCATGATCCATGTAACTCATTGTACTCGTACTATAGTTACGAAGGATGTTCCTCTATAGTGCTGACGGCTGTGGCTGACTCTGACTATAGATTTATCAACGTAGATATCGGCAGTTATGGTAAAGAGAGTGGCTCTACTATATTTAAAATATGTTCTTTGTGGAAATCACTAATGGGAATAACTGTTAATTCCTGAAGACACGTGCCTTCAGACTACAGTAAGTCCAAAGGTACCTTAATTTTTTATTGGTGATGAAGCGTTTTGACAGCATCAACACCTACGACCGTACTCTGGGCACCAATTAACAGTTGCTAAAAGAGTGTTCAATTATCCCCTGTCAAGAGCCCAGAGGTACACAGAATGTTCATTGGGAATACTGACTAATAAATGGAGGATTTTCCACAGAGATATAAATTTAAAACACGGTTTTGCTCTTGACATTGTCAAGGCGTGTGTTGTTTTGCACAATACCGAAGGTACTCTGCCCATAACTGGACTTGAAAGTATGACAAGAAGTGAATGTGTACGTGGGGGAATTTCTACCAATAATGTACGAAAAATGATGACTGATTATTTTATGACGTTGGAGGTATCTGTGAAATGACAGTTATGTAAAATTTAATGTGCCACTGATGTAAATTTTTGTTGTGACTTGGCAAGACAGCCAAGCCACTATGAGGTGAAGCCGAAAGGCACGCGTTAAAGTTCACGCAGGATGGCGTGAGGTCTGGAACAGGACAATGTCTTGAGACTAGCAAATAAAGTACGTAGCTTCTGGAATACTTAACTTTAATCCATAATTGGTGAACATCTGTCTGACGGTACATGCATCACAAGATAAATAGCAAATGATAATGGCGCCTTGTTAGGTCGTAGCAAATGACGTAGCTGAAGGCTATGCTAACTATCGTCTCGGCAAATGAGAGCGTATTTTGTCAGTGAACCATCGCTAGCAAAGTCGGCTGTACAACTCGTGCGAGTGCTAGGAAGTCTCTCTAGACCTGCCGTGTGGCGGCGCTCGGTCTGCAATCACTGATAGTGGCGACACGCGGGTCCGTCGTATACTAACGGACCGCGACCGATTTAAAGGCTACCACCTAGCAAGTGTGGTGTCTGGCGGTGACACCACAATTTTTTTTGTATTTAACGTAAAAAATAAAGATTTGTACTTACCATAGTCGTCACGGTCTTTGTCACACATCCATTCAAAGCCTTCGTTCAGTTCTTTGCAAACTTCGATCCATGCAATCCGTGTTTGTGTTCTGTCCCTATAAGTACCCAAAGTCTTGTCCCACAGAACGGGTCGTTCCTGAACTGATGTCATAAGGATTTCGATATCAATATCCGCCTTGATTAGAAATGTCCACAACAGATTGAACCACCAACAAAGCAAAAAACAACTGGCCGGCACACGATAGTTGTCGGGTATATGTGTAGCGCTCTACTGTTCTGCACGCCCCCCACCTGCGCCGGTATTTCCGCACGACACCGACATCGGGCCGACACAGTAGGGGCCGCCGGCATCCCACAGCCTGGGCCCGGCTGTCGGCTGTCGGCTGTCGTTCAGCCGTCCACGTCGTTTGTCGGCCAGGAGTGAAACGTCCCGTAAACGCCTCGCCCTCACAACCGGTTAGGCGGTGCCGGGTGCCGGGTAGATGTGAAATAAGCCTGACACCTAACTGCGGTCGTCGTTTCTTACATCAGAATCATCACTTTTGAATTTTTTGAACCACTTGAAACGCTGTTTTCCCAAGAGCATGTCCGCCAAAAGCTTACACAATCATTCGATGCGATTCGGAAGCAGTTTTGGTTCAAAAGGCTCTGAGCACTATGGGACTCAACTGCTGTGGTCATAAGTCCCCTAGAACTTAGAACTACTTAAACCTAACTAACCTAAGGACAGCACACAACACCCAGCCATCACGAGGCAGAGAAAATCCCTGACCCCGCCGGGAATCGAACCCGGGAACCCGGGCGTGGGAAGCGAGAACGCTACCGCACGACCACGAGATGCGGGCGAAGCAGTTTTCTTCAGGTGATAACAGAAGACCAATGCTGTCCGTAAATCGTAGTTCGTAGGGACAAAACTCGACACCTTTACGGGTATGAAACAGATACCAATTTATGGAACTTGGGTTGCTGCACGTTGGCATTCTTCATCAGACGTTACAGAAGCAGATGGCGCTGCAGACGCCGTCTCACGGACCCTACCCTGACGGGTAGCGCCATCCCTAGGTATATGGCCCTTCGTCTAACACATTAACCACCCCTCTTGTGAATACACTTGCTACTTCCTTCTGTTATAGTGTTATTTACATTTATCTAAACAGAGATGACAATAAGTCATGCGAAAGCGATATACATATATAGAGATGGCGATAGTTTCGCGTAAACAAGTTATAAGAGGACAGTGCATCGGCGGAGTTGTCATTTCTTTTCGCATGATTCATATGAAAAGATTTCCGACGCGATTGGGGCTGCACGACACAAATTAATGGACTTTGAACGCGGTATGCTAGCTGGAGCTGCACGCATGGTATATTCCATTTCGGATATCGTTAGGGAATTCAGTATTCCGAAATCCACAATGTCAAGAGTGTGCCAAGAATACCAAATTCCTCGCACCGAGGACACCTCAGTGACCGACGGCCTACACTTAGCGAGCGAGAAGAGCTGCGTTTTGCGTAGAGATGTCTGTGCCAAAAGACAAGGCAGCGCTGCGTGAAACAGCGGCGGAAATCAGTGTGAGATGTACGGCGAATGTACCCGTCAGGACAGTGTGGCAAAATTTGGCGTTAGTGGACTACGGTAGCGGACGACCGAAACGAGTGCCTTTGCTAACAGTACGACATCCCTTGCGGAGCTTCGCCTGGGGTCGTGACCTTGTTGTTACATTCCTAGACGATAGGAAAAACGTGGCTGGGCAGATTTCAGTTGAGAAGACGTGATGGTACGATTAGAGCGTGGCGCAGACCCCACGAAGGCACGGATCCAAGCCGTCAACAAGGCACTGTGCAAGCTGTTGTTCACTCCATAATGGCGTGCGCTGTGTTCACATGGAATTGACTGGGACATCTGGTCCCATTAAACCATCTATTGACTGGTTTCATGATGTTCTCAAACAACGATGGAATTTTTATGAATGACAATGCCGGGCCGCAAGCGTTCGCTATTGGTTTGAAGAACATTCTGCACAATTCGAGCGAATGAGTCAGCCACTCAGATTGCCCGACATGAATTCTATCCAACATTTATGGGATATAAACGAGAGATCAAGTTGTCCACAAAATCCGGCACCGGAAACAGTTTAGAAATTGCGGACGGCTGTAGAGGCAGCATGGATCAATATTTCTGCAGAGGACTTCCAACGACTTGTGGAGTCCACAAGTTGCTGCACTACGCAGGAGGTCCGACACAATATTACGAGATAACCCATGAATTTCGTCGCCTCAGTCTGCATCTACTTTTCAAATTTAGTATTAATTTCAGGCCGTATCATTAAAGTTTTTGCTGTACAAACCTATCACCCTATTCTAATTAACAAATTCGTTACTCTAAAGCGCCTTCGCTGGGTTAGTCCCGATGAGTTACCGACTATGGCATGAGCTCTGGGCATGCTGCTTTATTTACCATTAGAACAGTATCTGAAATAAGTGACAGTTCAACACGAAAAGTAGTCTACTTCGCATATTTTCATACGCTTATGTCATATGGTATTATTTTTTGGGGTAACTCTCCTGATTCAAAAAGGGTATTTTTGGCTCAAAAACGGGCTGTTCGAGCTATATGTGGTGTAAGTTCGAGAACCTCTTGTCGACCCCTATTCAATAGTCTGGGAATTCTGGCATTGCCCTCACAGTATATATTTTCCTTAATGTCGTTTGTTGTTAGCTTATTCCCAAGAGTTAGCAGCTTTCACTCAGTTAATACTAGGCAGAAATCAAATCTGCATGTGGAATGCACTTCCTTGACTCTCGTGCAGAAAGGAGTGCACTATTCTGCTGCATCCATTTTCAATCAGCTACCACAAGAACTCAAAAATCTTAGCAGTAGCCTAAACGCTTTTAATTCTAAACTGAAGAGTTTCCTCATGGCTCACTCCTTCTATTCTGTCGAGGAGCTCCTGGAAGAGCTGAAAAATTAAGCAAATTCCAGTGTTACACAGTTGATTTCCTTTATTTAGACTTACGAATTGTCGCCTGAATACGTTTCTTGTATTTCATCTTATCTGTTTCTACTATCGTGTTATAATTTCATGTATTGACTCGTTCCATGACCATGGAGACTTCTCCTTAATTTGGTCCCACGGAACAATAAATAAATAAATAAATAAATTTCACCACCTATATAATACTGCTATGTACGTGCACTATTCAAAAGTATTAGGGTAGCATATATATCGAGGTGCGATACGTTCACTCTATTTTGATGCAGGTGATACTTGTGTCTTTTTGAATGGCTTGAGATCTTCGCTTTCAATGTAGGCAACAATTAAAATCATTCGCCATAAACTGGCTGTGTTACGCGTTACAGTTTCAGGTGACTCCTCAGAAGGTAATGAGTACTGGTGTTCTAGTGTCTCCTAGTGCCGTACATGCAGTATCGGCCATCATCCGGTCGGCCGCACTTTGAAATACGCCCGCCGCTAACTGTGCCGCCGCGCTTCCTACAACCGCCAGGAGCGATTAGGCCGCTGCCAACGAGAGGCAAGCACCCCTTGCCCGGAGCCCCAGCTCGAACATTCGTGTACTGTCCCCATTTTTGTGCTTGCCAGTTAAATAGCATTTACAGACTTTCGCAGTGGCCAGGGCTCGATGTCTTCTGTATACACATTGTACTGAAGAGTGACATACACTCCTGGAAATTTAAATAAGAACACCGTGAATTCATTGTCCCAGGAAGGGGAAACTTTATTGACACATTCCTGGGGTCAGATACATCACATGATCACACTGACAGAACCACAGGCACATAGACACAGGCAACAGAGCATGCACAATGTCGGCACTAGTACAGTGTATATCCACCTTTCGCAGCAATGCAGGCTGCTATTCTCCCATGGAGACGATCGTAGAGATGCTGGATGTAGTCCTGTGGAACGGCTTGCCATGCCATTTCCACCTGGCGCCTCAGTTGGACCAGCGTTCGTGCTGGACGTGCAGACCGCGTGAGACGACGCTTCATCCAGTCCCAAACATGCTCAATGGGGGACAGATCCGGAGATCTTGCTGGCCAGGGTAGTTGACTTACACCTTCTAGAGCACGTTGGGTGGCACGGGATACATGCGGACGTGCATTGTCCTGTTGGAACAGCAAGTTCCCTTGCCGGTCTAGGAATGGTAGAACGATGGGTTCGATGACGGTTTGGATGTACCGTGCACTATTCAGTGTCCCCTCGACGATCACCAGTGGTGTACGGCCAGTGTAGGAGATCGCTCCCCACACCATGATGCCGGGTGTTGGCCCTGTGTGCCTCGGTCGTATGCAGTCCTGATTGTGGCGCTCACCTGCACGGCGCCAAACACGCATACGACCATCATTGGCACCAAGGCAGAAGCGACTCTCATCGCTGAAGACGACACGTCTCCATTCGTCCCTCCATTCACGCCTGTCGCGACACCACTGGAGGCGGGCTGCACGATGTTGGGGCGTGAGCGGAAGACGGCCTAACGGTGTGCGGGACCGTAGCCCAGATTCATGGAGACGGTTGCGAATGGTCCTCGCCGATACCCCAGGAGCAACAGTGTCCCTAATTTGCTGGGAAGTGGCGGTGCGGTCCCCTACGGCACTGCGTAGGATCCTACGGTCTTGGCGTGCATCCGTGCGTCGCTGCGGTCCGGTCCCAGGTCGACGGGCACGTGCACCTTCCGCCGACCACTGGGGACAACATCGATGTACTGTGGAGACCTCACGCCCCACGTGTTGAGTAATTCGGCGGTACGTCCACCCGGCCTCCCACATGCCCACTATACGCCCTCGCTCAAAGTCCGTCAACTGCACATACGGTTCACGTCCACGCTGTCGCGGCATGCTACCAGTGTTAAAGACTGCGATGGAGCTCCGTATGCCACGGCAAACTGGCTGACACTGACGGCGGCGGTGCACAAATGCTGCGCAGCTAGCGCCATTCGACGGCCAACACCGCGGTTTCTGGTGTGTCCGCTGTGCCGTGCGTGTGATCATTGCTTGTACAGCCCTCTCGCAGTGTCCGGAGCAAGTATGGTGGGTCTGACACACCGGTGTCAATGTGTTCTTTTTTTCTATTTCCAGGAGTGTATTTTTGAATCTTTTGTATCTTTATATTAGAACAAATAAGCGCTCGGTCACAAATATTAAGTCAAAATTGACCAGGTTTCGACGCTACTATGAGCGTCGTCTTCAGAATTAGACTAACTGTTCTAAAACATATTAAGCATATAATGCATTAATAAAATTAAAGTTTGTACTGACTGGAAATAGATGCAGTACTTACAACTCACATATTAAAAAAGATCTAAGCCGGAAAGGCGACGTCATGAATAGTTGTAAGATGGCAAGCCGCTAAGGGCTGCTCGTACTTTAGTGAACAAGGGTTGCAACAAGACTATACTTACTCTCGATCCTGAACGCTTTCCACTGGTGGGAGAGTATCGCAAGAGCGGCATCTAAATTTCCATTCACGGCCAGAGAGGGGTGAGGTCCAGTGGGTATTTGGACATTGGCGGCGGCTTAGATCTTTTTTAATATGTGACTTGTCAGTACTGCATCTTTTTCCAGTCAGTACAAACTTTAGTTTTATTAATGTATTATAAACTTAATATGGTTTAGAACAGTTAGTCTAATTCTGAAGACGACGCTCATAGTAGCGTCGAAACCTGGTCAATTTTGACTTAATATTTGTGACCGAGGGCTTATTTCTTATAATATAATTCTGACACGGTCACTGAACCTTAGCAGCTATGTTCAAAGTTTTTTCTTTTGTATCTGTATACGTTTCTCCTTTCAAAGCTAAACAACTGACGCTGCAACGAAGTTACGTATTATTTTTGCTAAATGATGTTAGATGGAGGCTAAATTCATATCTGCATTCTCTGGTCATAACCAGTATCTCTTCCTTGCTCCTACACTCACTGAAGAGGACGTAACAGTACGTAGATGGCAGTTGCCAAATGCGGATGTTGTTTTCAGCCAAGCGGATTCAATGTGACATCGTAATGCAGTGCAAGTTGCAACGGGGGTCTGTTTGATCAAAAATGGGTGGATATCCGTCCGTGTTGCTGGAGATGCCAAGCCTCTCCGTGTGACTATAGGTTGTGGACACGTTACGGGGATACAGGTCAGTGCACAAGGCGATGTGGACAAGGTCACCGGCGCATTACAAGTCCACGTGAAGGCCGATGTCTGGCCACCTCTGCGTTGCGGCGTCGTACGGACACCGCCACAAGGACGACTAGTGCCGACATGTCCGATCACACTTTAACGAACCGGTTACGAGAAAGGACCTGATGAGGCAGAAGTCCTGTTCTGGTACCCCGCTTGACACGGCAACACCTTGCAGCTCGCCTTCCGTTCTGCCATTCCCATGTCAACTGGCATCTTCGTCACTGTGCAACTTCCCTCTTACTAACCGGCCTATCACACCTGCGATATAAAATATGACCGTGGATCGCGTGTATGCCTAAAGGATTTTTTATAATTGGATAAGGCTATCTTTCCCGAAGAAGTGATACCGATAAGTAGGAGGAAAGTGTACAACCGACCCTTCTGATGGAACGTCTACTAAATCAAAAAGTAATTAAACAGAACAGGGCTATAATTTTGAAAATGAAAGTTTTTTGTGCATGCACTCACGAACAACACTGGGCAGGAAAGGGATACCACTGATCATGAATCCCAAAGTTACACTAATGAACGAAAGGAAATAATTAACGGTCGCCAGCCCACTAGGGCAATTTACATCCAAAATCCTGTACAAGATGATGGCAACTGAGGTTGTCAGTTTTTTGACACTAATTTCAAGTGACGATGTAATGATAAAGAAAACTGAGAAGTCACTCTTACGTTATGCTTGGCATTAAATTTTGAAAAAGGCAATCGAGTAATGATTTGAAAATATTTAATTAAACTGTAAGTTAGTATTGAACTTCGTTACGTGACCAATGACTTCCAGTGACCTCAATGTAACGTCATCAAAGAAATTTAGAAAAAAGCAAGCACTTTTTACTTTGCCGTTACTTATTTTGCAAATTGGATTTCATATTATTGCCTGAACAACTGAGCCTTTTTTATTGAGTTGAACAGAATTAAACACTAGAATACATACCAAACCAAACAGCCATGTGCTACAAGCTACAAGTAAAATAAATAAAACTTCCGCACTCTTAATTTGTGCATTTCTTTAGATTTGGATTTTTTCCAGTGATTGATTCTCAGACTTGAAAAACATATTGCTTTACTTTAGTCATATACTGAAACCTCTGTTGCACAACATTTAATTGAAAGTAAACCGAGACTAAAATTCTTAAAAGTGAAATTATTCATTAATAAACTGGCTGTAACTATTCAATTTGTTTCTTATGACACTCAGCATATAAGGAAAGGAAAGGGACATGGATGCTGCTTGGTAACAATGTCTGGACGGCAATGAGGACATAATCGCCCTGAGTTTAACTGATTATTATTTAAATAAATTTTATCAATCAAATCACATTCAGTTGTGCTGCTGGGTTAGGCGTTAATACTTTCTACCAATGAACAGTCTTACTTCAGTGCTGTGCATACGACGAAACTCGGAGTCGACGACGAAACTCTGTTGCTGGAACTGCTGCTGTTGTTGAAGACGGTAGCATCTTGTGTATGCGTGGCTAATTACAGCAACAGGCAATCGTAATTAATACAGGCTCTTCCGCCCGTCCGCTGTCCGTGCTCCTGCCACTAGACATCTGTGCAGCGCGCGTACATGATGCCGCCGAAACGGTGCTCTCTATTGCGAGAGCGTTAACACCACACTTCCGCACACTACAAGCGCTGGAACCCGATCCCTCTCTCTGCGAGCTCCGCGCATCAACTCCCTACCCAAAGATTTTACAACGCACAAGCACTGCTACTATCGTTGCTAGTCGATGCAAATAACAATTCCTTTGGCTTTTTTCCAGAGCTTGTAATCTTCACAGTAAGACGCAGATAAATACAATGAAATGTCAACAGACTTCTACCTAAATTTACACATACAGTGAAGCAAAGTCCTTACTTATTAAAAGAAAACATTTAAATTACAAATATTTGCATACAATTCAGATATATATATATATATATATATATATATATATATATATATATATATTCTGTAATTTATATATATATATATATAGGTAGCAGATGCCATGTATCCTACATTTTCGGTGTCACGACTGGCGAAATATTCACAGTGTGGGGCCTGCCCACTTGTCCCTTATAGGGTGCCTAAAGGATGCTGCGTTCTCAGAATGCTATACAACAATTCAAGAAACTCACATTTGAAACGCCCGCTAAATCACCTAGTGCTATCAGGTAATTAGGGTTGTGGAAAAGGCCAAGGGAGTTGCGGGTGGTTTTCATTTCAAAACTGTAATTTATTATCATTTAGTTCACAAATACACTTTTGAAAGAATTAAATTTGCTTTGCGGCTTAAGGCCTCCAAACAGATACTTTAGAATAAGTTCAGTTCTGAAAAGACATGACACACAGTTAAATTTACGAATAAGATAAATGGTATACATATATGAGATCAGCATGTGGAGTGGCTGAAGGCCGTCGGATTAAATCTTCAGAATTCCAAATATACTATGATGATTACTGAAGGCAGAAGGCCACAATGTTTTAAGACAATAATAGGGCTGATGGCCTGTAAGATGCACTGAAAGAGATAAACCACCACAATAAATATATATAATGCAGCAAGCGGTAAAACAATACATTAAGTTTACAAATTTCCCTTTCGTAACACCAACGGCGGAAATCCCACAGTAAATTGTAAAATCTTTCAGATGAAATTACAATAACCTTTCAAGAGCAGAAGGCAATAATATTTGTACTTAAAGGAAACTCTGAGAACAAGTTTTCAGGGCTGAAGGCCCTCAATTAATTTTAACCAATTGAAAATATAAAATACAGTAAATCCCAAAAAAACATTTTAAAATAAATTACAACAACTTTAACACTGCAAAGAGAAATTATGGGAACAGCACTCAGGAGCCTCCAGGGGATCGGCCTGCCCTCCTTCACTTAGGTGAGACAGGTGGTGAGCCCAACTACACTCGATTCGTCCGATCCCAACCAAGGGACTGTCACGGACCGACCGACTAACCGCTTGCTTGTCACGACGGAGTACACGATAATTCAAGGCCCAAAAAAAGTTACAAGTACCACTATCCCCAAACAAAAGCGTATGTGAACTGAGCTGCCAAAAGTACACACCATGTTGGGCAGGAACAACCGGTGAGGAAAAGAGACGGCCTAAAGATTACGATAGCAGCCAGGGTGCTAACCAGAATTAATTTAATCAATTCCAACCTGACTGCGGCTATCTCGAACACTTCACTCATTGTTGCTCACAGGAAAACCTTCACAACAGCAACGCCGGAACCAACAACGTAATGCTCAAAACCACTCAACCTTCACGTCCCGGGTCAGCGATTGACGATGCTCGTACCGATCGGACGGCTCCAGACAGACACTGCGCAGAGACCGCCAGCGGCCCAGTCGACTGCGCCGCCCGGAGATGTTCTCGGAGCAATTGACCGACCAACAATCCACCAAAAGTCAGGCCCGGCTCAAGTGATGCGTGGCGGCAATGGTCGGGCGAGCCATGTGGACGCAGACCTCACTGCTGCAACCCGACTGCACTAGTGTCGCATTGCAACTCCCCGACTGGCAGGGCCGGACTGCGCTCCAGACACGTTCCAACTCACTGGCAGCCCGAACTCGCAACCCGAACTCCCTTACGACCGACAACGAGCGGGAAGTAATATCAGTCGAGCAAAGAGAAAGGTAATTTAAATTACAGTAGCAATTTAAATTACGTAGTGAGGTGGAAAAAAGTTAAAAACAGGGTGTAAAATACATGATAGCGGGAACACGAGCCACGCATGGCTCAACGTTAATAGTTTTTATTACAATAAAGAAGATTGGCAATACTTTCAATTTACAACGGTATCGCAAGCGACGGTCGATATGCAAACAAGTAATGTTCTTTTGCCATATAAAAGGTCCATGTAAGCAATTGATATGGATCACAAGTCACTGCTGTGCTAATACGGTCCGCCGAGGTTGGCAGTAACGGCGCTTATATTCACCTAAACCTTTCTGTTCGAGCTCTGATTTCTCTTATTTTATTTTGATGATCATCCCTACCTATGTAGGTTGGGCTCAACAAAATATTTTCGCATTCGGAAGAGAAAGTTGGTGACTGAAATTTCGTAAATAGATCTCGCCGCGATGAAAAACGTCTTTGCTGTAATGACTTCCATCCCAACTCGCGTATCATATCTGCCACACTCTCTCCCCTATTACGTGATAATACAAAACGAGCTGCCCTTTTTTGCACCCTTTCGATGTCCTCCGTCAATCCCACCTGGTAAGGATCCCACAACGCGCAGCAATATTCTAACAGAGGACGAACGAGTGTAGTGTAAGCTGTCTCTTTAGTGGACTTGTTGTACCTTCTAAGTGTCCTGCCAATGAAACGCAACCTTTGGCTCGCCTTCCCCACAATATTATCTGTGTGGTCTTTCCAACTGAAGTTGTTCGTAATTTTAACACCCAGGTACTTAGTTGAATTGACAGCCTTGAGAATTGTACTATTTATCGAGTAATCGAATTCCAACGGATTTCTGTTGGAACTCATGTGGATCACCTCACACTTTTCGTTATTTAGCGTCAACTGCCACCTGCAACACCATACAGCAATCTTTTCTAAGTCGCTTTACAACTGATACTGGTCTTCGGATGACCTTACTAGACGGTAAATTACAGAATCATCTGCGAACAACCTAAGAGAACTGCTCAGATTGTCACCCAGGTCATTTATATAGATCAGGAACAGCAGAGGTCCCAGGACGCTTCCTTGGGAAACACCTGATATCACTTCAGTTTTACTCGATGATTTGCCGTCTATTACTACGAACTGCGACCTTCCTGACAGGAAATCACGAATCCAGTCGCACAACTGAGACGATACCCCATAGGCCCGCAGCTTGATTAGAAGTCGCTTGTGAGGAACGGTGTCAAAGGCTTTCCGGAAATCTTTTGGAATCTGATCTGCCATCCAAACAGCTTATGCTCAAGGTCAACTCCTTAAAGCCATCCTCTTCAACCTGCAAAAGGTTTATGATACCACATGGTGACACTACATCCTCGCTGCGTTAAAAGAATCGGATCTCTGGGGTCTACTCCCGATTTTTATCTGGAACTTCTTGTGACACCATAATTTCTGGGTTTGCATGATGCCTCCGCTGTACTCTTATGATTAAGAGAATGCGGCCCTGAAGGGCTCTATATGGCGTGTCCCTCAGTCCGGAACCGCGTGACTGCTACGGTCGCAGGTTCGAATCCTGCCTCGGGCATGGATGTGTGTGATGTCCTTAGGTTGGTTAGGTTTAAGTAGTTCTAAGTTCTAGGGGACTGATGACCACAGATGTTAAGTACCATAGTGCTCAGAGCCATTTGAACCGTGGAGTGTCCCTCTCCTTCTAGAAGCCATCAATGGTCTAACAGCATCACACTCATTAGATGCTGACGACTTTCACCTCTCCTATCACTCCTCTAATGTGGATATCGCTGAAAGCCGATTGAAAAGTGCCATACGAAAGGTGCAGCCATGCGCCCTCACCCATGGCTTTCGATTTTCGGATTTTCAGTCGCCAAGATTCTTGTCATGTATTTCTGTCAACATCATACCGTTCACACACAACCAGAACTTTACCTCATACTCAACTTATCGCTTTTTAGGGCTGGTCTTTGATGTTCGGTTGACGTGGATTCCCATCTTTGTCTGCTTAACCTAAAATGCTGGTTGCGCCTTCATAAACTTTGCTTCTTGAGTATCAGCACCTAGGGTGCAGACCGCACTACCCTTCTGCAGCTTTAGAAAGCCCGTCTTGATTATGGGAGGCTGGTATACGGTTTGTCATCGTCATCAGCATTGCAGATATTGGATCCAAGGCACTGCTGCGAGGTTCCATTTGTGACAGGAGCCTTTTCAATTAGCCCTCTGAATAGCTTACTCTGGGGCCCCAACACTGCGGATCAGGTGCTGACAACATCTTGTCAGATATGCTACACAAATTCACAATTCCCCTAAGCATCTGAACTACCGTCTTCTCTTTACAAACACGGAAGTCTTCCTCCTGAAATGGCAGCCCAGATCAGGTATTACGACCGCAATCCTCATCGGGTCCCTCTTCTCTAAACTCCAGTTTAACTCTCCCCCTGGCTCAATCAGACCTCCGTGGTGCATGCCTCGGCCACAGCTTCGTCTTGACCCATCACAAGGTCTGAAAGACTCGATTCATCCCAAGACCCTCCACCACCAATTTTTTTCCATTCTTTTCGCATCCTGGTGTATAGAACTAGTCTGTACTGATGGCTGGATGGTTGCTGGTCAAGTAGACTTTTCTTATATGCGGGACGCTCTGAACAGCACTCCTTGCCAGATGGTAGTAGTGTTTACGCAGCAGAGTTGGTAGCTCGAGCGGTCTAAGGCGCTGCAGTCATGGACTGTGCGGCTGGTCCCGGCGGAGGTTCGAGTCCTCCCTCGGGCATGGGTGTGTGTGTTTGTCCTAAGGATAATTTAGGTTAAGTAGTGTGTAAGCTTAGGGACTGATGACCTTAGCAGTTAAGTCCCATAAGATTTCACACACATTTTTTAGTTGGGAGCTATCTCAAGTGCCCTTGAGCATATCCGTTTCTGCACTCGTGAAATTGAAAGTTTCTGAGAGATATTTAAAACAGCACTACAGCTTGGAAGACACATTTTGAGTGTTCTAAAAATGTTGTACAGTTATTACAGTTTGTATATTAACAGACGGTCTGAATGCTTCGATTTGACACACTTTTAAATAATTACCCGTTGATTTGTCTGCTGTTAAAATTTGTTTTTCACATCAAAAATTAAATCTTACGAAGAAGACCACTGAAACGACCGAATGTTTAACTCGCAAATAGTTGTGGGTCTGACTGGTAGTACGTGAAAATTAGTCGGGTCGGACTTACTAATATTCTGGCTGCTTTTCGAGTAAAAATTATACAGACAGTGAATTTTGAATGATATTGTTTTAACATATTAAATACGGACTTGAGAGCCATTTCATGTGTTTCAATATGAGTAAAAAGCAGATGTAAGCTAATGTTAAACGCTTTCCTGCAAGTACACAGAATATCCCGAACGCTCGAGTTTTTAATCATGAACTTACAGGAACTAACTTTCAACTAGAGATACGCGGCCTCTGTGTGGTAGGTATTAGGCTGTGGTTCATCAACACTGCTTTACACTGCCTAGCATGTATCTGCAACCACAGAGTGAACGGACATCGCCAAGAATCCTATAGAGGTAGGAGGACTGAACGATAGCTTTAACAAACACGCAGACGACCGAACCCGCCCCGCCACAAGATGATTTCATCTCCAGTATCAAAAGTGACTTTGGTTTCGACAAGATGTGGTTCATGCAAAATGGAGCTCGCCCCACCGAAGCAGGAGAGTGTCTGATGTCCTGGAGGGTCACTTTGGTGACCTCATTCTGGCTTTGCGATACCCAGGCGCACTTTGATAGGCATCGATTGGCAGCCATATTCTCCGGAACTGAACACATGTGACTCCTTTCTGTAGGGGTATATTAAAGACAAGGTGTAGAACAGCTATTCAGGAGGTCGTCGACAGCATCAATGTTCCCACACTTCAGTGGGTCATGCAGAATCTCGCTATTCGTCTACGCCGCATCATTGCCAGGCGAGCGAGGATCAGGGGGTGCACGCGCCTTGTTGCTGTCGGTCATTTGAACGTCAAAATATCACGGCACCGCGTGCTTGAGCGTCTGCGCTTATAGAGGCCTACTAGGCGAGCAATAACAGTTCAACTGCGGCTCAAGAAAGGTTTGCGACCGAATTTCAGCTGAAGATAATCGGTCCATTTGTGCTAACTATGAAGAATTTGATTCGCAAGTTTGAGAGACCGGGTTGTGTTTGTGATGATAATGTTGGCAATGTCGGTCGTCCAAAACGGGCGAAAACACCTGAGAACATCGAGAAGGTGTTCAGACCAATCCCAGGGTTGCACAACAGGTGGGAATCAACCAGGAGACAGTGCGACAAATTGTTGTTGAAGACCTGCATCTCTTCCCGTACAAAATACAAACCCATCAGCCATTAAGCCCCATGGCCCTGGAACATCGGATGTGTTTCGCGAACACCATTGTCCACAGAATTGGCAAACAAGACTTTTGAGGTGAATAAGGTTTAGTTTAGCAACAAAGCCCACTTTGATTTGGATGGGTTCGTCAATAAGCAAAATTGGCCCATCTGGATGACTAGGAATCTGCATTTTGGGATCTAGAAGTCTCTTCACTCTCAACAGGTGACTGTGTGGTGTGCAATTACCAGTCACGGAATAATCTGTGCGGTATTATTTAATGGCACGGTGACTACCGGATGGTACGTGAAAGTTCTGGAAGATAATTTCATGACCAACTACATCTACATCCATACTCCGCAAGCCACCTGACGGTATGTGGCGGAGGGTACCCTGAGTACCTCTATCGGTTCTCCCTTCTATTCCAGTCTCGTATTGTTCGTGGAAAGAAGGATTGTCTGTATGCTTCTGTGTGGGCTCTAATCTCTCTGATTTTATCCTCATGGTCTCTTCGCGAGATATACGTAGGAGGGAGCAATATACTGCTGGACACTTCGGTGAAGGTATGTTCTGGAAACTTTAACAAAAGCCCGTACCAAGCTACTGAGCGTCTCTCCTGCAGAGTCTTCCACTGGAGTTTATCATCTCCGTAACGCTTTCGCGATTACTAAATGATCCTGTAACGAAGCGCGCTGGTCTCCGTTGGATCTTCTCTATCTCTTCTATCAACCCTATCTGGTACGGATCCCACACTGTTGAGCAGTATTCAAGCAGTGGGCGAACAAGCGTACTGTAACCTACTTCCTTTGTTTTCGGATTGCATTTCCTTAGGATTCTTCCAATGAATATCAGTCTGGCATCTGCTTTACCGACGATCAACTTTATATGATCATTCCATTTTAAATCTCTCCTAATGCGTACTCCCAGATAATTGATGGAATTAACTGCTTCCAGTTGCTGACCTGCTATTTTGTAGCTAAATGATAAGGGATCTATCTTTCTATGTATTCGCAGCACATTACACTTGTCTACATTGAGATTCAATTGCCATTCGCTGCACCATGCGTCAATTCGCTGCAGATCCTCCTGCATTTCAGTACAATTTTCCATTGTTAGAACCTCTCCATACACCACAGCATCATCTGCAAAAAGCCTCAGTGAACTTCCGATGTCATCCACCAGGTCATTTACGTATATTGTGAACAGCAACGGTCCCATGACACTCCCCTGTGGCACACCTGAAATCACTCTTACTTCGAAAGACTTCTCTCCATTGAGAATGACATGCTGCGTTCTGTTATCTAGGAACGCTTCAATCCAATGACACAATTGGTCTGATAGTCCATATGCTCTTACTTCGTTCATTAAACGACTGTGGGGAACTGTATCGAACGCCTTGCGGAAGTTAAGAAACACGGGATCTACCTGTGAACCCGTGTCTATGGCCCTCTGAGTCTCGTGGACGAATAGCGCGAGCTGGGTTTCACACGACCGTCTTTTTCGAAACCCATGCTGATTCCTACAGAGTAGATTTCTAGTCTCCAGGAAAGTCATTGTACTCGAACATAATACGTGTTCCTTCTTGAAAACGGGGGTGACGTGTGCCCTTTTCCAATCCTTTGGAACGCTACGTTCTTCTAGAGACCTACGGTACACCGCTGCAAGAAGGGGGGCAAGTTCCTTCGCGTACTCTGTGTAAAATAGAACTGGTATCCCATCAGGTCCAGCGGCCTTTCCTCTTTTGAGCGATTTTGTTTCTCTATCCCTCTGTCGTATAGTTCGATATCTATCATTTTGTCATCTGTGCGACAATCTAGAGAAGGAACTACAGTGCAGTCTTCCTCTGTGAAACAGCTTTGGAAAAAGACATTTAGTATTTCGGCCTTTAGTCTGTCATCCTCTGTTTCAGTACCATTTTGGTCACAGAGAGTCTAGACATTTTGTTTTGATCCACTTACCGCTTTGACATAAGACCAGAATTTCTTAGGATTTTCTGCCAAGTCAGTACATAGAACTTTACTTTCGAATTCATTGAACGCCTCTCGCACAGCCCTCCCCACACTACATTTCGCTTCACGTAATTTTTGTTTGTCTGCAAGGCTTTGGCTATGTTTATGTTTGCTGTGAAGTTCCCTTTGCTTCCGCAGCAGTTTTCTAACTCGGTTGTTGTACCACGGTGGCTCTTTTCCATCTCTTACGATCTTGCTTGGCACATACTCATCTAATGCATATTGTACGATGTTTCTCCACTGATCCTCAACACTATCTGTACTTGAGACAAAACGTTTGTGTTGAACCGTCAGGTACTCTGTAATCTGCTTTTTGTCACTTTTGCTAAACAGAAAAATCTTCCTACCTTCTTTAATATTTCTATTTACGGCTGAAATCATCGATGCCGTAACCGCTTTATGATCGCTGATTCCCTGTTCTGCGTTAACTGTTTCAAATAGTTCGGGTCTGTTTGTCACCAGAAGGTCTAATATGTTATCGCCACGAGTCGGTTTTCTGTTTAACTGCTCAAGGTAGTTTTCAGATAAAGCACTTAAAAAAATTTCACTGCCACCCGTTATGAACGTTTGAGTCTCCCAGTCTATATCCGGCAAATTAATATCTCCACCCAGAACTATAACATGGTGGGGAAATCTACTCGAAATATTTTCCAAATTATCCTTCAGGTGCTCCGCCACAACAGCTGCTGAGCCAGGGGGCCTATAAAGACATCCAGTTACCATGTCTGAGCCTGCTTTAACCGTGACCTTCGCAACTGCTACGGTCGCAGGTTCGAATCCTGCCTCGGGCATGGATGTGTGTGATGTCCTTAGGTTAGTTAGGTTTAGGTAGTTCTAAGTTCTAGGGGACTGATGACCACAGATGTTAAGTCCCATAGTGCTCAGAGCCATTTGAACCATTTGAACCATTTTCGATTTCCTTCGATACTATTGCACTTCTTATCGCTATAAACACGCCTCCCCCTTCACTGTCCAGCCTGTCTCTGCGGTATACATTCCAATCTGAGTTTAGGATTTCATTACTGTTTACGTCTGGTTTCAGCCAACTTTCTGTCCCTAGTACTATATGGGCGTTGTGACCGTTTATTAATGAGAGCAGTTCTGGGACCTTTCTATAGACGCTCCTGCAGTTTACTATTAGCACATTAATATTGTTATTCCCTGTTGCATTTTGCCTGCTCCTACCTTGCCGCGTCTCAGGAGGCGTCTTGTCGGGCCTAGGGAGGGAATTCTCTAACCTAAAAAACCCCCATGTGCAGTCCACACGTACTCCGTTACCCTTGTAGCCGCTTCCGGCGTGTAGTGCACGCCTGACCTATTCAGGGGGACCCTACATTTCTCCACCCGATAGCGGAGGTCGAGAAATTTGCACCCCAGATCTCCGCAGAATCGTCTGAGCCTCTGGTTTAAGCCTTCCACTCGGTTCCAAACCAGAGGACCGCGATCGGTTCTGAGAACGATACTACAAATAGTTAGCTCTGATTCCACCCCGCGAGCGAGGCTTTCCGCCTTCACCAATTCCGCCAACCGCCTGTACGAACTGAGGATGACCTCTGAACCCGGACGGCAGGAGTCATTGGTGCCGACATGAGCAACAATTTGCAGTCGGGTGCACCCAGTGCTCTCTATCGCCGCCGGTAGGGCCTCCTCCACATCTCGGATGAGACCCCCCGGCAAGCACACAGAGTGAACACTGGCCTTCTTCCCCGACCTCTTCGCTATTTCCCTAAGGGGCTCCATCACCCGTCTAACGTTGGAGCTCCCAATAACTAATAAACCCCTCCCCCCGTGTGCCTGCTCGGACCTTGCTGAAGGAGCAGCCACATGTCCACTCACAGGCAGAGCGGGCGATGCCACATGGCCAGCCTCCACATTTACCCTCCGCCTCGTGCGCCGCGAACGCCGCTGAACCCGCCACTCCCCTTGGGTAGAGGGTGGCCCAACCGCGGCCGGTAACCGCGAAGATGTCTCGACAGCAGGGACAGTGGGTGAAGCATGTAACACCTGGGGTGTACCTTGCGACGCACCAGATTCCCCACTGCCGCTACGCTCCCGAGGCAGCAGCCTGAAGACGGCTGACCGCGGCCATCAACACGTTCAGCTGTTCGCGAACAGTGGCCAGCTCCTCTTGCGTCCGTACACAGCAGTCACACATGCTATCCATCATAAGGAATCAATTTACTGAAGAGAGTTAATCAACTTTTAACTAGACTGCTAATTCACTAAAGGCGGCTGACTATTGACTAAACTGTGATTGCTAGCCACTTCTTTTAGAAAACAAAGAAAATAGCACTACCTGTCTCTGGACTGTATTGAAAACAAACACTAGCATTACTGGCACTATGGCTGACTAAAGGGACTCTCTGACTGTATTCAAAACAAACACGAAATCTATGGAACACTATTAATAGCACTCGACAAATAAAGCTTCCTAAAATCAAAAACACACGGAAGAAGAAGTTACAAGTAAGAAAAATACAGTTAATACTTAAATTAAGGTAGCTCGCTGCACAGCAGACGTGAAGCAGACGGCGGTTGGGACCATTATGCAAAGTGACCCTGATTTCGACAGGATGTGGTCTATGCAAGACGGAAGTCGACCCCATCGAAGCAGGAGAGTGTCTGATGTCGCAGAGGAGCAGCTTGGGGACCGCATTTCGTTGTGGGTCACCCAGAGGCTGCTGGCATGTTTCTCTATTGGCCGCGGCATTCTCCGCATCTGAACAGATGCGACTCCTTTTTGTGGGACTGTATGAAAGACAAGATGTACAGCAAAAACCCCAAAACCATTTCTGAGCTGAAGACAGCTATTCAGGAGGTCACCGACAGCATCGGTGTTCCTACTCTTGCAGAATTTCGCTATTTGTCTTGCGATACATTGTCTCCAATGATAGCAGGCATATCGATCATGTCATAACCTAAATCCGAATACCTATAGTGACGTTTACACATTGAATAAAGTGTGTGCACGCTGTAGTTTGTAACTAATTTACGTTTTTTTCATATACTTCGATAACTGTCACGCAGGAGGATCGTACGAACATACTTTTGACTGTCGTACAGAGCCACACAAGGAGAACGTAGGAACAGGAATTCGCAGTGCAGAGAAGGAACTGAATTCTCCGGGTGCAGATGGAATCACAATTCGGTTTTACAGAAAGTACTCTTCAGCATTGGTTCCTTAGTTAGCTTGCATTTATTGCGAATCTCTCTCCCAGAAGAAAGACCCAAGTGACTCGAAAAATCGCAAAACACCATTCTGTGTTCGAATATCACGAATTTCCTTGAGACAAAAAGCTTCCGTCCGCAAATCAGAACGCCATTAGAAAGCATTACTTGTACGAAACTGAGATTGCCGTTTTATGACATGATATACTACAAACCATGGATGTGGGACAACAGACAAGTTTCATATTCCAAGGTTTCCGTAAAGTCTTTGACACGGTGCTCCAGTGCAGACTTTTAACGAGGGTCCGACCATACTGTTTACGTTCCTAGATATGTGAGTGGCTAGAAGACTTGATAAGTAACAGAACCTAGTATGATTTCCTCGACTGCGAAATGGTTCAAATGACTCTGACCACTAGGGACTTAACATCTGAGGTCATCAGTCCCCTATAACTTAGAACTACTCAAACCTAACGAACCTAAGGACATCACACACATCCATGCCCGCGGCAGGATTCGAACATGCGACCGTAGTAGTCGCTCGGTTCCGGACTGAAGCGCCTAGAACCGCTCGGCCACAGCGGCCGGCCCTCGATTGCGAGTCAGACAGGGGCATTGTTAGTAACGCCCCAGGAAAATGTGACAGCACCGCTTTTATTCTCCATGTACACAAATGATCCGACAGACATGGCGAGCTGTAAATTGCGACTGTTTGCAGATGAGGCTGTGTTGTAGAAGGTTTCGTTGGTGAGTGACCGTAGGAGAAAGTGAAACAGAATGTCTAGTTGTTCTGTTGAATGGCAGCTTGCTCCAAGTGTAGAAAAATGTTAGTTAACGCGGATGAGAAGGAAAAACAATCACGTAACGTTTCAATATAGCAAGAGTGGGGTGCTGCTGCATAGTCACATCGATGACATACCTAAAGGTAACGTCAAGTGCAATATGAAATGGCATGAGCACGTTAGATTGGTTGTTGGAAAGGTGAGTGCTAGACTTCCTTTTATTGGGACAATGTTGTGAAATTGTGGTTCTGATCCATAAAGAAGACGGCATATGCAACTCGAGTGCGATCCACTGTTAAGTACTCCTGTAGTGTTTGAGATCTCCGCCGGGAAGGACTAAAGGAAAACTTCGACGCGATTCAGAGGCGGATTGCTAGATTTGTTACCGGTAGGTTTTATCTACACACAGGTGTTACGGAGATGCTTCGTGAATTCGAATGTGAATCTGATACCTGTCGTCTTTTACTACTGCAAGGTTCTGGTAAGATCAGCTACGCAAAATATCTCTTTACTGGCTCCCTAACTCCCAAGAATGACTCTGCAAGTAGCGGCTACGTTTGCTTGCCTCCAACAAGTACCAAACACAAAATTTCTGATTAGTAGGCCAAATTTATTTAAATATTAATTATACTGATAAAAAGGCGTCACCTCACAGATCATTCGATTATTTAATAAAACACCAATCCAATAATCATGATAACTTTTATTCAAGCTGCTAAGAGGAGGTGATAACTAACTGATTTTTAGGATCCTGACTAGGGAGCGGAATAGCACTGTGAGACGTAATAGTAAGGAATTTAACAATAATTCACATTTATTTTTTCATTAACAGTAACACACATACACAGAAGTTAAAATACAGTTACCTGGGATGCCAGCGCGTGCATCGACGCATGGCACATTATGTGGGGCACATTATGTGGGGCAATACTGGTAAATTACTGGATACCATTTATCAAGCTCACACGCACCTCGTTATATTGGTCACCCACATAACGAAAGATAGAATTTAGAGAAAAGCTATTCTAACGAACATGTACGCTCACTGGGTCCTGGCGCGACTGCCCTAAACAGTTTTAGAGAACAAAGTTTAAAATACCGTACAACTCCGTAACTTTGTAAATAAATTTACCAAACATATCTACTCGTCATCTGGGAAGAAAAGTAACGATGCCTACAAGCGTACAGAGAAGCCAAAGAACAGTTCCAACAGGAGCTCAGGGCAGTCAGGCTGAGTTGGGCCAAGTATGTACAAAGCCAATTGGCTACTGACCCTGGGGTGTCCCGTACAAATTAGTACGGGAAAATATAAGGTCGCCTATGGTGCTATCTACTGTCAGGGATGTGAACCGGATGACCGGCACTTGCGGGAAACTTGCGAGGACCTCCTCCGGGTCTTGTTACCCAACGATAGAGAGGAAGAAGACTTAGATGAAGAACAAAAGATCAGGAGAGAAAACCAACGGGTCTACGTATATAACACCATGGTTTATCCATTCTCCGAAGAGGAGGTAGGTGCCCAAATAAAGGCCCTTAAGAAGGGCAAGGCTTCTGCTGGCCCAGATGGCATTACAGCGGAGGTGGTGCAATTCCTCGCGCCCCAGCTGGTGGCACCTCTCACTAAGTTATACAATGAGTGTCCATCCGTTTGGAAAAAAGCAAATGTGGTAATAATCAGAAAAGGTCCGGATAAAGACCCCAATGAAGTTAAATCATACAGACCCATCTGCCTACTGGACGTGCTGGGCAATCGTTTCGAGAGGTTGCTAGCAGACAGACTGGCAGCACACCGCGTGCTGTGTGGAATGAGTGACAGACAATTCGGCTTCCGGTCGGGGCGATAAGCGTCTGACCCAATCATCTTGGCTGCGGACGTCTGTGACTCTGCCATGACTCTGCCACACAAAAGTACATTGTCGGCTTCATGGTGGACACCACTGGCGTCTTTGTCAACCTTTGGTGGCCTGTGCTCTTCTCCTGCTTGCGGGTGAAGAGTTGTTCAGGCCGCTATACAGGTGTCTTAGGAGCTATTGCGAAGACAGGGAGGTTTGGCCATTGGCCCCTAGCGGAAGAATTAGGAAGAAGATAACAGAAGGGTGTCCTCAGGGCTCCGTCCTGGGGCCTCTCTCTTGGAAGTCATCATTGAACCTCTTCTGGATGAGTTAGAAAGCAGTAACGATGTGCTAGAGGTCATAGCCTACGTGGACGACCTCCTCGTGCTGGTTGGCCGCCGTAGCCGCGAGGACTTAGAACCAAAAGTTGAAAGAGGTATATCTATATTGACGGCATGGTGCCACAAAGCAAAAATGACAACTGCTCCAAGCAAGTCCACATATTTGCTACTAAAAGGACAATTTATTAGGAATCCAACTGTTACGGCTCACCCGTTATTCGGCGCCGTGAGGCCTGATATCTAGGTGTAGTCGTCGATGAGAGGTAGAACTATACACCACATATTGAGACCATAACACAAAGATCATTAGAAACGCTAAATAACCTAATTTGAATTGGCCACAAACGCTTCCATCTCCCACGCGACCTAATTAAATTATACAACAACAGCATCCTAATCTCAATCGTGTGATACGCGTCAGGGGTCTGGGCACACAGGCTCACAAGTGTTATGCCTGCTATGGCCGTAAGGGTGCAGCGAAACAAGCTCCTGCGCTCGGTAGGGGAATACAGAACAACTCCTGGTGCAGGTGTCACTGCTGGTACTAATGGGGCTCTGCCCCTTGATATAAAAATCAGAGAACAGGCCGCCTGGTACTGGGTGAAGAAGGCAAGGAGGGAACTTAGACAACAACTTCCTAACCACGACACGCACCACCTGCTGAGGCATGAAAACACCTTTCACCTCCTGAACAAACTTTCAGATGCAATTTCCAGTAAGGTTCTCTGAGAATTTTTACGGAACAATCGATAATATTTAATACTGGAAATTGACTCCGTGCACCTATCCTGTTCCGTCGGGACATGGACTTGGCCAGCCGCTTCATGGCTGGGATCCGCCATCTCTCGGATTGGGGAGGGCGGGGGGGTGTACGCTTTTCACTGAACATGACACGCACCCACGACAGTATAGATAAGAAATACGTGCCCAGTGCCAGGGGCACGCCCACTGGAGTTACCTTGGTGGGCAAAGCCGACAACAACATAGGTTTGTTAAACGCTGGCACATCTGTAACGCTGCAGGTAGTGTAGATTAGTTAGGTATAGATAGTAGCATATACGTCAACAATATCAAATGTACAGAAACAGTAGTATGAGTAGAATTAACATACCTGTAGGATTAACAATTAAGGTGCAGTAATTGTAATATGATTTAATATAGGGACACACTAATGTAGTAAGGTAGTGGGTTGATATGTATCCTTGTAATTAATTTTGAATATAGAATTTTTGTTAAAGAAAAGAACACATTTACTCCCTCATGAAACTGAGGCTTCAGTCTGAGCACAAGAGGTGTTTACGTCGAGCTGGAGCCTCATGGTGTAGAAAGAATCACACGTGGTGCACGGGCTACTAAGTCCGTGAGAATAAAATACAAATTGAACGGTTGTAGTAACTAGAAGAAGAGATCGGTTGGTAGGACACATTCTGAGGCATCAAGGGATCACCAATTTGGTATTGGAGGGCAGCGTGGAGGGTAAAAATCGTAGAGGGAGACCAAGAGATGAATACACTAAGCAGATTCAGAAGGATGTAGGCTGCAGTACGTTCTGGGAGATGAAGAAGATTGCACAGGATAGAGTAGCATGGAGAGCTGCATCCAACCAGTCTCAGGACTGAAGACCTTTGGAGAAAAGAGAATTGAACGGTAAATTAAATAAAATACATCACAAGCATTCTACAAAGCACTCAACACATTGATACATAATATGCTAAAAAATGTTCAAATGTTTGTCAATTCGTAAGTGACCAAACTGCTTAGGTCATCGGTTCCTAGACTTACACACCACATAAACTAACTTATACTAAGAACAACACACACACCCATGCCCAAGAGAGGACCCTAACTTCCGGTGGGAGGGGCCGCGCAGTCCGTGACATGACGCCCTAAACAGCGCGGCCACTCCGCGCGGCAATACGCTAAACTATCTAAAGCTGTACAACATATGGTGGCACCGCTCGTCCACGCCAAGCTACAGTTGCACAAAACATCTCTCCAAATAAAATGAATATTACTGAAATTAAGACCGTTCCCTGATTCAATTAGTAGGTGCCGCATGATTATCAATGGCACGCACCAGAGTGACTACCGGGAACTCAAATAAAGCTCTCACACATTTCAACATCGCAAACAGAGATGCTAGTAAGAGCATCCGTACTCACCGGCATCCCAGGGAAGAGTAACCTAATCGTCTCTCCCGTCCAGGGTCCACACACAGTGGCCGGAAGCGCCCCTACGTAGTTGCCACTGCCAACTGCCCGCGTGGTGAAGAGATGCCGCGGCTGACTTCAGTTAAGTAGTTTTAAATCGACATGGTACCACGGTACTATAGGTTTTAATTTTTATGTTGACTGTGCCTTACTCTGGCATGTTACAGTAATTTTATGCTTCTGAAGAAGGCTAGATTAAGTTAGCCGAAACCAGGTAAAGACCAGAAAATGTGCTCAACTGAGGCTGATCCTTCAAAATATTAGTCTTTCACAGTTGCTGACGGGGCTGCAATATGCTAAAAATTCTTAGACTGTCATTTGGCTGCAAGGGCACGACGGTGCCGCCTTACTGCTGCACGGCAACTGGCATCTGACCTCGTAGCACCCACTGGACGTGTTGTACCGAGGCAAAAGGTGTACAGGAAGCTACAACAGAGTGGCCTTTACTGTCGAAGACCCGTTGTATGTATACCTGTGACACGTCTTCACAGAAGGGAATGTCTAGAGTGGAATCATCACTGTGGCTCCTGGACGGTCGAATAATGGGTCAATGTTCTTTTCGCAGATGAGTCCCCACTTGCTCTAGAGAGTGACTCTCGACGGATTCGTATTTAGAGGGAACACCGAACACGATTCCGGGAACCGAACATTGTGGAAAGAGACCGATACCGAGGACGATCCCTAATGGTGTGCGAAAGGATTAAGCTGACCACTAGAACAGCTCTTCGTGAAACTGTACGGATGAATTGGCGAAGTTTAAATGGTGACAGGTGTTGCGAGGACCTCATGTGCAGCTGTTGTGAGACAATGTGGATCCAGACTTCGTACTGACGGAGGATAAAGCTCGACCTCATAGAGCACGGGTTGCTTATGTTTTCTTGGAAACGGAAGACATTGCACGCACGGCGTGGCCTGCTCTCTCCCCCGATTTGAATCCCACAGAGGATGTCTGGGATGCAATAGGGAGATGGCCGGCATCTCGTTAAACATCCACCATCCACTCTCCAATTGCGAGCAGCTCTGCAGGAATAATGGGTGTTATTGCCTCAACGTGGGACTCGCCACATCATTCACAGCATGCCCAGACGTTGTGAGGCCTGTATTGCTGTCAGAGGTGGTCACACCGCATACCGAGCGTATTGACCAGTTGTTGGAGTGTGTGTGTGCAAATCTGTTAAGTTGGAGAGAAACGAAGAACATTTTCTTCTACCACTGTGCATGTTCCAGCAGTTTACATTCTGTATTCTCTACATATGTCCCCGTGGTCTAGGGGTAGCGTCTTTGATTCATAATCAGAACGTAATTTTGATAAATAATCAACATTGGCGGCCGAAGACTTCCGGCATAAGAAGTCAGCCTCATTCTGCCAACGGCCTTGTCAAAGAGGGCGGAGGAGCGGATAGAGGTTCAGGGCACTCTCTTGTCCTAGGGGTGGGAAACTGCCCCTAAAGGCGGAAGAATCAGCAATTATCAACGACATGAGGATGCAGAAGGAAACCACTGCATTAAAGACACGTAACGTGTATCCACAGGACATGTGGCCTGTAACTGAAGAAGTGTCATGATGATCTCTCCATTGGCAAAAGATTCCGGAATAGTCCCCCATGCGGATCTCCGGGAGGGGACTGCCAAGGGGGAGGTTACCATGCGAAAAAGATTGAATAATCAACGAAAGGATAACGTTCTACGAGTCGGGGCGTGGAATGTCAAAAGCTTGAACGTGGAAGGGAAACTAGAAAATCTGAAAAGGGAAATGCAAAAGCTCAATGTAGATATAGTAGGGGTCAGTGAAGTGAAGTGGAAGGAAGACAAGGTTTTCTGTTCAGATGAGTATCGGGTAACATCAACAGCAGCAGAAAATGGTATAACAGGTGTAGGATTCGATATGAATAGGAAGGTAGGGCAGAGGGTATGTTACTGTGAACAGTTCAGTGACCGGGTTGTTCTAATCAGAATCGACAGCAGACCAACACCGACAACGATAGTTCAGGTATACATGCCGACGTCGCAAGCTGAAGATGAACAGACAGAGAAAGTGTATGAGGATATTGAAAGGGTAATGCAGTATGTAAAGGGGGACGAAAATCTAATAGTCATGGTCGACTGGAATGCAGTTGTAGGGGAAGGAGTAGAAGAAAAGGTTTCAGGAGAATATGGGCTTGGGACAAGGAATGAAAGAGGAGAAAGACTAATTGAGTTATGTAACAAGTTTCAGCTAGTAATAGCGAATACCCTGTTCAAGAATCACAAGAGGAGGAAGTATATTTGGAAAAGGCCGGGAGATACGGGAAGATTTCAATTAGATTACATCATGGTCAGACAGAGATTCCGAAATCAGATACTGGATTGTAAGGCGTACCCAGGAGCAGATATAGACTCAGATCACAATATAGTAGTGATGAAGAGTAGGCTGAAGTTCTAGGCATTAGTCAGGAAGAATCAATACGCAAAGAAGTGGGATACGGAAGTACTAAGGAATGACGAGATACGTTTGAAGTTCTCTAACGCTATAGATACAGCAATAAGGAATAGCGCAGTAGGCAGTACAATTGAAGAGGAATGGACATCTCTAAAAAGGGCCATCACAGAAGTTGGGAAGGAAAACATAGGTACAAAGAAGGTAGCTGCGTAGAAACCATGGGTAACAGAAGAAATACTTCAGTTGATTGATGAAAGGAGGAAGTACAAACATGTTCCGGGAAAATCAGGAATACAGAAATACAAGTCGCTGAGGAATGAAATAAATAGGAAGTGCAGGGAAGCTAAGACGAAATGGCTGCAGGAAAAATGTGAAGACATCGAAAAAGACATGATTGTCGGAAGGACAGACTCAGCATACAGGAAAGTCAAAACAACCTTTGATGACATTAAAAGCAACGGTGGTAACATTAAGAGTGCAACGGGAATTCCACTGTTAAATGCAGAGGAGAGAGCAGATAGATGGAAAGAATGCATTGAAAGCCTCTATGAGGGTGAATATTTGTCTGATGTGATAGAAGAAGAAACAGGAGTCGATTTAGAAGAGATAGGGGATCCAGTATTAGAATCGGAATTTAAAAGAGCTTTGGATGACTTACGGTCAAATAAGGCAGAAGGGATAGATAACATTCCATCAGAATTTCTAAAATCATTGGGGAAAGTGGCAACAAAACGACTATTCTCGTTGGTGAGTAGAATATATGAGTCTGGCGACATACCATCTGACTTTCGGAAAAACATCATCCACACAATTCCGAAGACGGTAAGAGCTGACAAGTGCGAGAATTATCGCACAATCAGCTTAACAGATCATGCATCGAAGCTGCTTACAAGAATAATATACAGAAGAATTGAAAAGAATATTGAGAATGCGCTAGGTGACGATCAGTTTGTCTTCAGGAAAAGTAAAGGGACGAGAGAGGCAATTCTGACGTTACGGCTAATGATGGAAGCAAGGCTAAAGAAAAATCAAGACACGTTCATAGGATTTGTCGACCTGGAAAAAGCGTTCGACAATATAAAGTGGTGCAAGCTGTTCGAGATTCTGAAAAAAGTAGGGGTAAGCTATGGGGAGAGACGGGTCATATACAATATGTACAACAACCAAGAGGGAATAATAAGAGTGATCAAGAACGAAGTGCTCGTATTAAGAAGGGTGTAAGACAAGGCTGTAGCCTTTCGCCCCTACTCTTCAATCTGTACATCGAGGAAGCAATGATGGAAATAAAAGAAAGGTTCAGGAGTGGAATTAAACTGCAAGGTGAAAGGATATCAATGATACGATTCGCTGATGACATTGCTATCCTGAGTGAAAGTGAAGAAGAATTAAATGATCTGCTGAACGGAATGAACAGTCTAATGAGTACACAGTATGGTTTGAGAGTAAATCGGAGAAAGACGAAGGTAATGAGAAGTAGTAGAAATGAGAACAGCGAGCTGTAGAGGGCAAAAACTGTAGAGGAAGACAGAGATTGGAATACGTCAAGCAAATAATTGAGGACGTAGGTTGCTAGTGCTACTCTGAGATGAAGAGGTTAGCACAGGAAAGGAATTCGTGGCGGCCCGCATCAAACCAGTCAGTAGACTGATGACCAAAAAAAAAAAAAAAAAAAATAATTCTCTACATCATCTATACTATCTATCACCTGTTGATACTGTTCCGTTCAAAATAAACGCAACCTTGCGAAATTCCCGTTTATTACTTTAATTTTGGGCAACATTGTATGTAAATACATGGACTCTTTTAGTAAAATGTCCTTTGTTAGAGGTGGGGGGGGGGGGGAGGACGCTCATTAATCGCATGTCACTCACCTGTCACCCTGCTCCTCCGCGCCCCCCCCCCCCCGGCCCCCCCCTCCCCCCGTAGCATTCTCGGCTGCACGCATTTGACTGGGAGTTTCCCAGCCTGCTGAAGCTCGCCCAGGCGCGAGGAGTCTCGGTGGCGTCGGCGTTGCGCGGACCTGCCGGGAGAAGTTGGCACGCGAGGGCGGCTCGCAGACACTGCTGGCTGTGCTTAGAGCGGCGGCCAGCGGAGCACAGATAAGAGCAGCGCGGCAGCCCAGCGCGGCGCGTATGCCCGCCGTGTCGGCGTCGCCTCCTTGGCTCGCCTTCCTTCTCGTCTCGCGAGAATACATTTGCATCCTGATGAGGGGAACAGGGAGAACACTTTGTAAACTTGGCGGGCCGGCTGCCCCCATGGATATTCATGACGCCGGCGGCGATCCGGCGCCGTCCACACGGGACGCGGGACTGGGGACTCCTCTGGACACGAGAGACGCAAGACAGGTCGCCATGAAACTTTCATGGCCGACGCTCGACCAAATTAGTGGGCCGCCACGCTAATGGCTCAGATTACACGGTGACCCCAGAGTCGCCCTCTTTTCCCGTGTCTCTTTGGGAACGCGCTGTGTTCGTTACACTTGTTGACAGACGTCCACCATGTTTTTTCATCCAATTTCTTTACGAAATCAGTTCTACTGCTGACGAATGACAACAAGCTTCGAGTTACAGCAACGGCAGAAACAAGAATTTCAGATGGTTTAAAGGAAAAACGGATTCTGAGCTACGCTGGAACGAGGCTTTATTAATTATTTTTCACCCATCTCCAAATAGACACTTTCAACTGTTAATGTTAAAAAATATATCGGCTCAACCACTTGTTTATAGTGTGAAACACTAAGATTGACGCGTTTCGGAAGTCAAGCCTCCATCATCAGAATAATAAAAAGTAAAAGAACCTGTTAAAACTCACTAAAATGGAACATGCAGCAGGCACAATAAAATTGTTAATAAAAGTAAAACATCGTGGGTAGTTCCCTTGTTGGTCTTCCAAGGTGCATCTCCACATAGTCGTCAAAATATAAAAAAACTCTAAAATGGTGTCGCCTATGGTGTTCAACATCTAACCACATGGCTCTCTCCTCTATCGTCGTAAAGCATCCGTGCGTCTTCGTTGATACCACACACCACGTAGCCTAACACGACACTGAAACGCGAGTGAGCTCACGCGCAAGTAAACAAGGAAGTCACAGAGATGTCTATACAAACAGATAACGTATACATGTTCCAAGGACCTCATGAAATTATGGTATCTTGCCAAATGCTAAAAAATGTAGTTACAAAAAGAAACCAGTGAAATGTTTGAAAAAGATATTTGTATTACCAGTTAGCTGTTCCTTCAGTGTGTTCTGATTATCCACGTTATCTGTCGTAATTTCCAGCTGTTCTAGTAGATACAGCTTTTTGCCTTTGTCCTGTCTATGTAAAATAACGAGATCCTGATCTATTCCCAACATGGGGTGTCCCGTTTCGCAAATATGCGTGGCTACAGCTGACTTTTCGAAATTATTAAGGCGGAAAGTTCTTTGTAACGTACTTTAAAGGACCTACCAGTTTGTCCTACATAGCTTACCTTGCACGTGTTACACTGAATTTTATAGACCCAGCTCTCTCATATTTATCGCTTTCCTGCTGTGAATTATTTGTTATTTTAAACCGAAGCGTATTATTGGTCTGAAAAGCGGTATCAACTTTAAAAGGTTTGAAAATGTTAGCCACTTGTTGCGAAATATCCCCGAAGTATGGTATTGTGACTCTCGTAATATTATTTGGGCTTTTCTTCCTTGCATTCGCGCGCTGTTTCTGTCGTATTAATTTATTGACAACGTTTTGGTGATATCCGTTAGCTCCGTCATTCTGTCTTCTTCATTCATAGGGACTCTAAAGGCTCTATCTATCAAAGATCTAAAAGCAGAAAGTTTCTGGCTATTAGGATGGCAGGAATTATTTTGTATGAACACTATCAGCTGTGGTTGGTTTCCTAAATATTTTAAAAACATGCCTACTGTAGTGTCGGCAGACTTGCCAACACTACGCACACTAATTGAAAGAGGCGGCCAAGATGCACGCGCTAACTCACGAAGGATGGAGTGAGGTCTGAAACAGGAGACTTAATGAATGTGATAAAGAAAATACGTATCTTTGGAATATACTTAACTTTTAATACATCCTTGTATACATCGTTCTTGATGAGACATCTGGAGATTGTGGCGATACAACTGACTCTTTATATACAAGCTATTTAAGGCTAATGGCGCCTTGCTAAGTCGTAGCCATTAACTTAGCTGAAGGCTATTCTAACTGTCTCTCGGCAAATGAGAGAAATGGCTTCGTCCGTATAGTCGCTAGCAACGTCGCCGTACAACTGGGGCGAGTTCTCGTACGTCTCTCGAGACCTGCCGTGTGGTGGCGCTCGGTCTGCGATCACACAGTGGCGACACGCGGGTCCGACATGTACTAATGGACCGCGGCCGATTTAAGCTACCACCTAGCAAGTGTGGTGTCTGGCAGTGACACCACACCTACCATTTTGTTTCCTAATACTTAGGTCGAGAAATTGCAGTTCACTATTTTTCTCTTCTTCCACAGTGAATTCAATTTTACCGTGTAACTCGTTAAATTTATTTACTATTTCTGCAACTTCTTTTTCTTGTCCATCAATAAGAAGCAGCTTATCATCTACATACCGTTTGTAATGTACAACTTTATCCACGGGATGTTGCGGGTTAACGAGGAGTCTTTTTTCCAAATGATTTATAAAGATGTCTGCTATGGTTCCAGATATACTGGAACCCATAGCCAGTCCATCTTTTTGCATATAAAATTTATTGTTAAAAGAAAAATAATTTTATTTCAGAACGAATTCTAACAGTTCGATGAATTCGACTATTTCTTGCTGAGACAGTGTTTTGTACTTAAGCAAATTTTCTTTGATGACCTTAACGGCCTCATTTACCGGCACATACACATAAAGGTTTTCAATGTCTAGAGATACTAGGCGGGCCGTGTAAGCGATAGGCTTATCCTTAATTTCATTTACCAAAGCAGAATTATTAGTGATTGAAAACTTATCCTCGAACACGACAGATTCTTTTAAAATTTTATCGAGCATTTTAGTAATTTTGCATAAAGGACTGTTTCTAGAATTCACAATTACTCAGCAGGACAATTTTCCTTGTGTACCTTAAACTGGGATCTCAGTCGTGGAGCTTTCGGATTCATGACGGAGCAGCGTATTTTTTTCTTTTTCTGTGAAGAGGAAGAAAGTCCTCTTCAATAGCTTTTCTAACTCGGTTTGTACCTTTTTTGTTAAATCCATGCCGATTTCTGTAATTTCGTTTTCTGAAAAGAACTGCAATGTTTTATTAATGTACTGCTCTTCACTAACAATAACAATAGAATTTGATTTGTCCGCTTTGGTAACGATTGCGTTATTTGAATCAAGCTTTTCGTTAATAGAAGTAACAGTTTTGTAATCAGGCACAATTTTATTGTGCCTGGTGCATGTTCCATTTTAGATAGTTCTAACAGGTTCTTTTACATTTTATTATTCTGATGATGGAAGCTTGACTTCCGAAACGCATCAATCTTAGTGTTTTACACTATAAACAAGTTGTTGAGCCGATATATTTGTTAACATTGACATTCACAACCACGACCTCTCATCCAGTATGGATAAAATCAACGTTCAACTGTTATACGCTCCACATGTTCCCTTCATACGAAGCGTGGCTATAAAATAACGTGACTATGGTTACAAAACATTTTATTTAAAAAATCACGTATTTAGTTACGGTCACACTCAATATTTATCTCTCTTTTATCCCTACAACGCTCCATGTCAATTTTCCATTAATGGAAACGGTGCTGGAAGTCTTCCTTTGTGGCCTTCTTAATGACGGGTACCGCTTTTTCTTTCACTACTTCAGGGGACTGAACTCTTCCTCCTTTTAATGTAGACTTGAGCTCGGAGTATAGATACGTCACATGGTGCTAGGTCAGGCGAGTGAGGTGGGTGCTCTAACACTGGGATGTTGTAGTTCACTGGAAACCTCGTAACAGACAACATGGTGCGAACCGGTGCGGTGTGTTAATGCAGAACACGCGACTCGTTCTTCCACAATTCGGATCGTTATTTTCTTATTTTCTCATGGAGTTGAACAAGAACCTCAAGGTAGCAATGATCATTACTAGTTCCACCTTGAGGAACCAAGTGAAGATATAAATTCGATGAATATCGAAAAGAAAGCAGTCATGATCGTTTAGAATTTTGAGTTGATTATTCACACTGTTTTCGCCCTTTGTGAAACTGGGCTCTAACAGTGGATTGGCGCTTAGTTTCTGGATCATAAGCGAAAAGCCAAGTTTCGTCACATGTTATCACTCTTTCCAAGAAATTGGGATTTTGCTCAACGATATCAAACTGTCGGTATAAGGATTTTCAAGAGCTTCTTTTTCATCGATTTTCAGAATTTTCGGCGCCAGTTCCGCACACACTTTTCTCATGTTAAATTCGTTATGTAAAATTTTCCCTGTGCATCCTTTGTCAATTCCTGCAGTTCCGGCAATCTATTGAATACTCAGTCGACGGCCAGATTGTATTAGGTTACATACTTTTTCGATACTTTCATCCGTTTTTGACGTTACTCAGCCACCTTGGAATCGCTTGAACGACTCAGAAACTCGTGTACGTGAGAGACAGTCTTCGCCGCACACTTCTTTTAGTAGCAGTTTTTCCAAGTTTCATTTGAAACCTCACGTCGATTCGTTACAGTAGTTCTTACACGAACGAAGGTGACAGCAACACTGATTTGTCTGCAGACACCAGATATACCGCATTCCACTGGGAAGGCTTCACGCGTCACAGCTACTGGTCGTTCATCCCTGGCGCATTTGTGCCACCATCTGACGCGTTATGTTAGAGCCATAACTGAGAACACCTTACTTTTAATCATCTAACTTACGCAAATTAAAGAATCCAGAAGTAGCAAACACCACAGGAGAGACTAAATAAGGAATAAGCTATTGTTACAAATGGTCAACAAGGGAAGAAAAGCAGTGGAAAAAATTAAGAGAATCAAAAGAAATTAGCTAGGTCACCGGATGAGAAGAATGTCCAGTAACAAAGGATGCATTAGAAGGAATGGTGATGGGGAAGAGGACCAGAGGTAGAAGAAGGTGACAGTTAACTGACAAAATCGAGATGAATCCATCATACGCAGCAACTAAATGACGGCGCGTAACTGTGATGAGTGCAGGGTGCAGGATTTTCAGTGATGGACCTGCTGAATGGGCAAAAATTTCACCACCACTGTCTTCATAAGGAACTTAGTGAACGTAATTAACTTAACTTATCGGTCAGTACTCCCAACATCTTTGTCTTTGTGCGAAAATAAGGAATGAGACAAACATAATTATAATTACTATGGAATGATATTAGAATTACGTGAAGCAAAGCACACTGGAAACCAACTTAAGGAGTTTCCGGCATTTACTTCTGTTTTTGTTGTCGTGAGACATGAGATTGTGTTTCATACACTCTGACCTTCAATAACAACCTGCAGAGGGCACTGTGTCAAAAGCCTTCTAGAAATCTAGGCATCTGGAATCTGCCTGTTGCGCTACATTCGTGGTTCGAAGTGAGGGGCAAGAAAAATTTCACACAAGCGATGATTTCTAAATTCGCCAACCTGTGATTACACGCCAGATGTCTGAGTTTTTAATTGCTTCCAACGTAGCGCCAAATATAGACTTCATCTCTTCATCACGATCCCATTTTCTTTCTACATCTACATCTACATCTACATGATTACTCTGCAATTCACATTAAAGTGCTTGGCAGAGGGTTCATCGAACCACAATCTCTCTACCATTCCACTCCCGAACAGCGCGCGGGAAAAACAAACACCTAAACCTTTCTGTTCGAGCTCTGATTTCTCTTATTTTATTTTGATGATAATTCTTACCTATGTAGGTGGGGCTCAATCAAATATTTTCGCATTCGGAAGAGAAAGTTGGTGACTGAAATTTCGTAAATAGATCTCGCCGCGACGAAAAACGTCTTTGCTTTAATGACTGCCATCCATTCCTATTGGCCAGCATCTGAGGTATTTAGTTCTGGTGGCTCTCAAGCAAGTTTCCGTCCAAGATACTGATCACATTTTCCATCCTCTTCTTGCTAATGTCCATATTTCTTGTTTCTAGAAAATAGTTTCACGATATAAGTTACATACAGTCAGACATAACATGCATTCTTGTCTGACACCTCTAGAATTTTGTTTCCGTCTGAAAAATGGTCTCCAACATCGATGTGGGCCGCTTGATTCCAGTAAAGTTTTTCAATTCTTTTGATGTCTTCGCTAACCAACCCCACGAGTTTGAAGTAATCACTGAGGATGTTCTGTTTAATGCTGTCCCATTCTATAATGCAGACCAATACGTCAACTGAATACCTCAGATAAGGTAAGATAACGTGTAAAACCAAACTCGGTTCCGCTGATGTTTACCTGTTTAACAGTATCACTTATTAGATCTGTAAACACTTTAGCGTAAGCTTTAGTTTTCTATGGCGGGTTTGTGAAGAAGTCCAGCTATTCTTCTAATACGTCCCTGGTGTTGTAAACACAACTGAACGACTGCCACGTTCACAGTAATTTTATTATATTTCCTACAGTATTTGTCACATTTCCTTTTCAGCCGCTTGGTAGTGACAGATCTGCCTACGAGTCCGAATTACTTTGAATTTCTTTTTATTAAAAACTTGAAAATTTTTTAAGAGTTAATTTCACATAAATTCACCATCATTTTACTTGAAGATTAATTCTAGCTAAAAGTCTGTTGTTATAAAATAAAAAATACAGCGCTTTGAAGTCGTTGTCAACCTCACCAGATATAAAACATTATTTCGCTTACTGGGCTGCTTGTATTTACCTCTTGATGATTTGCAAATATGGGCGTGCTTCTCAAATTGTGTGTACTCGATACGAGAGTGCGATTCGTTTAGTGACGAGCTAAGCTGACTCGGCAGTGGAGATATGTTTTGTACAGTTGATCGCCTAAGTGACTGCCAAAAAAATGAAGTAAAAAAATAGAATAACAAAAACTAACGTTGCCTTTTCAAGTTGAACCAAAGTAATAAACTAAACACGTTATATCATGCCGCAGCCAGAGTCAGTGCGATTCTGCAGCGTATATGAGTGATTCCCGGGAAGCAGATGTAGCAGAGTGTATTCCTCTTAGAGACATGCAGTCCTCATTATACAGATGAATTTAACGAGGTGCGACTCTGTTGTTCCGGCTCCGTTCACGACAGATGAATAAGAAGCGTCTATGATGAATAGCATCTCGGATGTCACGAAACTCGAGGAGAAAGCGCCCACGTGTTGCACTACCGTGAAAGTGCACAAAGGAAACAGAGAAGAAACCAAAGAAACTGAAACTTTTTCTTATGTGCAGTCGTCATGCACCGGCACACGGTTAAAGCGTTCGGCGAAACTGTAGAATATTACATGTACACGTGCAGTCTTTGTTATTGGGTTGTGTAAATTGCCGCCTCACTTTTCATTCGAAGCTAAACCAAATTCCTCGTTCTGATTCACGGATAATTAGTTGGTGTTCATTAATAGCGAATTGTAATATCAGCACCAGCTCAAAGCTGTACTGTTTAACAATGCACTTATCCTCTTAGTTGCAAATTTATGTGATAAATACCCGTTTATTGGTAAATAACGAATTTATCAGTTTAATAGGGACGCTCGTTTGTTTGAAGTGCCCATCCCTTCAGCTATCGCATTAATCACGCCGGCGCACCGAATATCTCTGATACTCGTGGCTATGAAACCTGACCTGGCTAGGGAAGTCTCAGAAAAGAGTAAATTTGAAATATTCCGGAAATTAGAATTAGCTGCACTGGGAGCGGAAAAACTTAATTCGTTGTCGCTGTGAGAAATGCTAAACGACAGAAAGTGTTACGTAACTTCTTAAACATGTTGTAATAACTAAAACAGAGCAGTTGAAATGTGTGACTGCAGGAAGGTTACAGTTACCCAGGAGCAGTGGAGAATTAAGCAAGAGAGCATACAGGACGGGGGAAGGGGAGGGACAAATTTTTTACGTTATGTATAGTTTTTGGTTCATTAACTTTATTGTCACCTCATTTAGAGGAATACTCTGAGGTTTATAAATTAATGAATGACATATTTTCATAAAGCTGTTAATTGCATCGACACAGGCATCAGCTTTAAACTTTTTCGTTGGGGCTTTTTTCTGTTCGGGATAAACGGATGATTTTGAGATAATTAGGGCATTTTAAGTGCTCATGTAGTAAGAGAAGAGGACAGAAAAGTGTGAAGTATGATGCTATTGATGAAGTAATTAACGAATAGGTCCTGAATCGAACTGGGCAGAAACGAGTCAAGGGCAGTTCGTGTAGCAGGTATGGAAAAGATAAAAATCATATCTATTCATCGAATAAACGATGAATGTTTTATCTTTTTGTAATGTTATAACAGCTGCGCGATGAGGTCCTACGTTTGCGAAACTTCTTACTTTTGCTATGTATCCACTGCACGAAACTTCCATTTCCGTGAAGCATGATGACAGTTTGATGAAGTTGGGGAGAAGTATCAAGATCTATCGGTGAACAGTTTTACATAAAGTTCTGCCCCAGATGATACAGTTTGATAACATTTTTCCATAAGTTAATCCCATATAAACCATTTCTTGATTAGTAGGAAGGAATAAACCGAGTACTCATATTTAAAAAAATTATTACACATGGAAAAATGTTACACACCAAAACACTAAGGATGTTAGGACAGAGCAAGGGAACTGTAAGAATGCAGAGTCTCGCAGAGGTAACATTGAATAAGAAGTTTTCGGGTTTCAGCAGCGTCAAATGATTAACATCACACAAGCTTTCGGTCACGCACACCGTGGCCATTGTCAAGTAGTATAAGTGCCAGTGGGCTGCTCGTACGCTCCTTATGTACACTAGCTGCCGGCTGCGACGTCACCGGTGCCTGTGCCATCGCCATGTACGGGCATATGTTGACCCGGATTTCGATGCACCCGCTTCAGCCACGCGATCACACGTGTGCTAACCTCAGGCCATTGTCTGTATTTAGGGTTTTATCGAGATTTTTATTTCAATGGCTTCCTTATTTACACAATCCCGGAAGCCGTTTGTGGGAACCACGACGGATCTTTCGTCAAATTTTGTGTGGTGTCCGTTTTCTAAGGAATGCTCATCTAAAGCAGATTTCTGGGAATAGCGTAGGCGATAAAATATCTCATGCTCCTTCCTACATTGTTCCACAGTGCATATTGTTTGTTCGATGTAAGACTGACCACACTCACAAGGTATCTTGTAGACTTCAGGTGTTGTGAGTAATTAACGTATTTTAATCGGCGACCTGAAGATCGATTCGATCATGGGGCATTTCGGCAGGAAGCTTACCTTGCCCGACACGGAGCCACAAAACGACAAGAAAGCAAGGTTCTTTTCCTGCTCCTCGTCGGTGGTCCTATTGCCAGACTTCCTTGAAATCACTAGTTATTTGATGACCGTTATAACCGTTGTTCCTGAAGACCTCGCATAGGTGCTTCAGCTTGTAGAAAATGTCATCAGGGTCTGACACCATTCTAGTGTACATGTCGGCCACTCTGTTGGAGTCATTTTGCTAGTGGATATGTATCATACTGGCGCTGGCATTCATCTATGGTCTCAGCATTGAACCCCATCTGTGTGTTCAAAAAATAGTAGACAGATTACTTTAACACAGATTACTTTAACCCACAGATTGAGGCTGGGAAACAAAATTTCCTTTGCCATCGCACTCCTACAGGCTTTCTCCAGACGACTCAGCATGACGCTAATGCTGCGCCTCAGGAACTTCCTCTCCATCAAACAGGTTGTGCTATTTCATACATGTCAGATACATTGTTGGGGTCATTTTGCCAGTGGGTATGTGTGATACTACGGCTGGCATTCGGGTACGGTCTTAGCATGGAATCTCTTCTGTGTGTCCAGTACCTTATAACCGTGGCACAGCAGCCAGCTTACTGTAAACCTCGCATCCCCAGATTTAGGCTGGGTTACAGGAATAGCTTCGCCATCGTACTATTACAGCCTTTCTGCAGACGCCCTCTGATTGAGGCTGTGACACAGGAATTACTTCGCCATCGTATTACTACAGGCTTTCTGCAGACGTCTCACTACGAGAATAATGCTGCCCCTCAGTACTTGCCTCCTCATCATACGGGTGCTGGGCTATTGCAAGAGTCTCTATCACACTGCCGGAGTCATTCTACATGTGTATTCCTATTATACTGCTGCTCGCATTGCACTACGGTCACACCATGGAACTTCTTCTGGTTGTGCAGTATCCTTTCTGCAACACAAAGCTGACGGCTTTCTGTGATTCTCTCCCCATCTCATTTCTCCTGGGACACAGGATTCGTTTCGCCATTGCAATACAATGGGCATTCTGCTGCCTCCTAAATATGATATTCGTGCTGACGATCAGTTTTACCCATCCATAACAAGGCTGCTCGCCTACTGCAAGTGTCTCGTCAAGATTGTTGGCGTATCTCTACGAGTGACATTCTATGAGAATGGAGCTAGAATTCAGCACTAGTCTCACAATGGAACCTCTTCTGGGATCCAATAATCTGTCCAATAATCTGTTTCCGACGCGCAGTTGCTAACTTACTGTAAATTTCGTGCCATCTTATTGTTGCTGGGATACTAAAGTTGCTGCTCCTTTGCAAAACTATTTCTGCAGACGGCTCATCGTAACCTTCGCACGCTCACACTGACACTGGGACACTTGCTTTGCCATCAGACTACTACAGGCACACTACTGCTGCCCATCAGGAGTCACTTCTTCATCTCTCGCGTGCTGGCCTGCAGCAAGTGTCTGAATGACAGTGCTCGAGTCATTCTGCAAGTGCGTTCCTCCTAGACTACTGCTGTCATCCTGCTAGGGTCTCGCCGTGGAACGTCTTCTAAGTCTCCAGCAGTCTTTCCGCGAGACAAAACTGATTACTTGCTGCAACACTCTCTCTATCACTTTGGTTCTGTGACACAGGTATTGCTTGGTCATTGCAAAAGAGTGATCATTCTGTCCATGACACGTCTTCTCGCCTACTACAAGAGTGTCCACGACACTGTTGGAATTTTTCTACAAGTGTCGTTCTATGCTAATGCTGCTGTCGATAGGAATCGTCTCACCGTGGAACCTCTTTTGGTCTCCAACGATCTGTTTCCGAGGCAAAGCATCTCCCTTACTGTAACACTACCCATCATGACATCTTGGATATTCGGGAATACAGCCGTATGTTCGCGTCGTTCTCGCACGATATGGTCCGTTGAAGCCGAGTCTGGCGGGCGCGGACCATAGAGGGAACACTCGACTCGGCGCGAACCGATTAGGGAACGCCCAGCTCCTCCCAGGCATAAATACTGGACTCGATCGACCCAAGGACCAGTCTCAGGGAGCACCTGAAGAAGACAGCGAGGCACGCTGTTGAAATATCGTGCGGGAACGACGCGACCATACGGCTGGATTCCCGAATATCCACAATGTCAACAGATCGCCGGGAAAGCATGAAGAATTACACTACCCATCATGTTGCTGCAGGGACATAGAAATTGCCTCGCCTTTGTACTGCTGTAGGCATTCTACAGACAGCTCACCATGACACTTATGGAGCCCCTCAGGAATTGCCTCCCCATCAGACAGGTTCTGTCGTATTCCATATGTCCCGGCGACTCTGTTAAGTCTTTCTGCTAGTATTTATCTGGCATTCGACTACGGTCTCACCACGGAACCTCTCCTGAGTGTCCAGCAGAGTGTAACTGAGACACATCTGCTGGCTTACTGTAACCCACGCACCCTCAGAATGATGCCAGGACACAGAAATGGTTTCGCCACTGCAGTGCTGGGGACTTCCTGCAGACGCCTCACCATGACACTAATTCTGCCCCTGAGGACCCTCCATCACATGGGTGCTGGGGTACTGCAAGAGTCTGTATCACACTGCTCGAGTCATTATGCACGTGTATTTCTATTATACTGCTGTTGGCATTAGGAAAGCATCATACCATGGAACCTCTTCTATGTGTCCAGTACTCTTTCTGCGATGACGGCTTTCAGTAATTCTCTATCCATCACATTGCTCCCGGGACACAGTAATCATTTAGGCCATTGCAATAAAATTATGATTCTGCAGACGCCTGTATATGACACACCTGCCTGCTCTCAGTTATACCTCTCCATAACAGAGCTGCTGGCCTACTGCCATTGTCTAGTTGATATTGTTGGAGTATTTGTGCAGGTGCCTTTCTATGAGACTATTACTGGCACTTACTACTGGTTTCACCATGAAACCTCTTCTGTGTGTCCTCTGATCTGTTTCAGAGGCACAGTTGCTAACTTACTGTAACTCTCGTTCCTTCTTATTGTTGCTGGGACACTGAAATAGCTTCACCTTTGCACTACTGTAGGGATCCTGCGGAAGCCTCACCTTCACACTGATACTGCCGTGCACGAATTGCCTCTCCATCAGACTTGTGCTGATTTACAAATCACATCAGGTGACATAAATACAGCATGTCACTGAATTTTCACGTCAGTTTTTCGGTGAAATCAAAGAATAACGTATCGAAATCTATGAGATGTCCACCTTCGGAGGGTGTTTTATACTTTCCTTCTCATGTTGTAATAACTTGGAGCTGTATTTAACACACTGAAATCAGTTAATACTCTATATATTAATGGATTTTAGACGTAAATGAGAGAATTTACACATCAGATCTGTCTCCCTCTTACGGCTGGTCATAGACATTCAGGAATGAAATGTAATAGCCCAACCAGCAGATGACACATCCAGGAACAAAGTAATAGAAATTCACATCGAAGAGTCCCTTATCCGAAACACCGGCAGAATTTAAATAGTTTATGTCTATTTTAGGTTTTTTTTATTAATCTAGTACTAACAGACACAGCTTAATGGTGTGCTTTTATCCAGTTTTGATCAACTCGAGCCTTTCTTCAAATAGTATGCTCGTTATCAAAATGCTCATGTTCTACTTATATGCTGTTTCTCGTTGATACTGTCTTTCTTCATTTGAGTGTTCTTACGAAAACTACAGTCTGCTTTAAATGTGTATATATGTATATTGATGCTCTTATCGTAACACGATTCCACATTGTATGTGTTAAACTGAATCAGTACACAAATATTTGCTCAACTCCAGAAATTATTTAAGTCACATCGTAAAGCTTACAATGACATTTCGTTACAGAAAATTGTATTAGTACTACCCACGATCTTCCTAACGCCGCCATCTTACCTCAGAAAATGTCAGGATTCAGTAAAAGCTACGTCTTTGCTAGTCTAGCGAAGTATTTCTGTGGATCAGAGTCGTGCAACCTGGAAGAAGTACGTTACTTTGACAAGAAAACAGAAGAGTGTCGCGCAGCGCTGTTATGAAAGGAGTCGGCGCGTGTTCCTAATGCCTTTCAAACTCAATAAATGGTTTGCAAGTAAGGAAAGAGCTCGAGAGGGCTTCAATTATGATTCAAACTGGTGAAGGGTAGAAAATATCAGCAGAGGGACGGTGTACGTTGAGAGCCGGAGCAAGCTGACGCCCACAACGTAAGCGACATGTAATTGTTGTTCACTCTGATACAGAAACGATATCCTCCAAACGAGCATGCGAGCCCCCACAGTTAACTGGCGCCTGCTTTGCATTACAAGGACGCCCTCTCGCCTCCATCACGCCCCGGAGCTTTGAGCAGACACTTTTCGGCAGGACACGACGACGTTCCTCCACGGGGAACCCGCTGTAATCCATCATAGCCTCAATTTGCATGCGTAAGCGCTAGCGGGGAGTGTTAGCAGGGCTGAAGCCTGCGGGGCGCGCGCTTTTTAAAAGGATCTTCCACCCTCCCCCTTCCCCTTATCCCCCCCTCCCCCCCGCCCCCTGTCTCTCTCTCTCTCCACACAATGTCGCTGGGGCACCGCCAGGACGGTGCGCAGCGCTGCTGCAATTTACTGCAAAGCATCGAACCCATTACCCAGCGGCCGGCCGGGCTCCCTGGACTCGAGCCGTCCTCACACGGGGCGTGGCGGCGTACGAGTGTGAGGAACTGGTCGAGTTCTGTGATGTCACAATATGAAATTTCACAAAAAAAAAAAAAAAATGGTTCAAATGGCTCTGAGTACTATGGGACTTAACATCTGTGGTCATCAGTCCCCTAGAACTTAGAACTACTTAAACCTACCTAAACTAAGGACATCACACACATCCATGCCCGAGGCAGGATTCGAACCTGCGACCGTAGTAGTCGCGCGGTTCCGAACTGAGCGCCTAGAACCGCTAGACCACCGCGGCTGGCCGAAATTTCACAATCCATTCTCAATAGGGGCCGTCGAACAGTCGCACAAAACTATATGCCTCAGACTATGACGTCGGTACGTTGTTTAATTTTGGAATACATTTTATACTCGGGTGTTATGATATTTCTGGAGATAGAAGACCCCCTCTGTAGGAATCAACATGCTTTCTGAAGGTAACGATCGCCTGAAACCCAGCTCTCTCTGTTCGTCCACGAGACCCAGAATTCGATTGATAGAAGCTCCCCCCCCCCCCCCCCTCCCTTGGTTGATGCCGTTTTTTTCGGCTTTCGCGAGGCGTTCGGTATAGTTCCGCACTGCCCCTTGATAAACAAAACACGAAAGTAGGGAATGTCAGACGAGACAATTGACAATCACAGATTGTGTTCAGAACCACCACCGGCAGCGCCAATTCACGCTTGCATTCTGGTATGGGGCGACTACCACACACGTGCTAACTCTAGCATTTCAGTGCAGATCGCCGAGAAGGCTGCAGTAATACGTCGTTGTATATGATTGGGTGTAGTTGGTATGTTCGTGCAGACAGTGGCGTTCAGTTTTCCCCACAGAAAAAATCTACAGGCGTCAAATCTGGGGAAAAAGCAAGGTACAGGATCTCTGCATCCAATCCAACAATTTGGAAACAATTCGTGAAGAGATGGTTTAGTTCTTCGTGCTCTAGGGGCTGGACAGCCATCATGTTGGTACCACAGATTCCTCCTAGGCTGCAGAGGAATGTCTTTCAGTATCCGTGGAAGATGGTACGGCAGGAGGCTGCAATATTTGTGCACATTCAGTGTTCTGTCTATGAAAAATGGGGCTATGAGCTGCTCGTTCACTGTCTCGCACCACACGTTTACGCTCCATGGACGCTGCTGTTTCAATTGACGAAGCCAACGGAGATTGTCAACAGATCACCAGTGCATGTTTCGGCGGTTTATATGGCCAGAATTGGTAAATGTGGCTTCATCACTAAACAAGGTACATGATACATCTGGAGTATCCTGTCTTAATGCTCATGCACAGAAGTTAACACGATTCTCATAATCGTTTTCAATTAACTTCGTTATGGACACTGGTGTGACAGGGATGAAATATAGGCCGACGGAGAACTTGCCAGACTCGTGCCACTTCCTCGTGAGATTGCGCGGGAGCTAGCGTGCGGATCAACTGCAACAGCAGCGAGAACAGTAGATTCCCCCTCTCCTGTCGTCACTTGTTTCCTTCTTTTACGTTGTCTAGATATTGCACCAACACTTTTACGTGAATGGTTGGAGAGGTTGATGAATAACTGCAAAGATCCAACATCTGTGGGGATATTTTGCCTCACACACCGCACAAGAGCGAACTGCTTTCGCGCGACCGCTACGGCCGCAGGTTCGAATCCTGCCTCGGGCATGGATGTGTGTGTTGTCCTTAGGTTAGTTAGGTTTAAGTAGTTCTAAGTTCTAGGGGACTTATGACCTCAACAGTTGAGTCCCATAGTGCTCAGAGCCATTTGAACCATTTTGAACTGCTTTCTCCCTACAGTCCCTATACACCACGAAAATGTCGGCTTCTTCCGCACTGAAAAATCTCATCGTTCCCTCACGGGCTACTTCTCGGACTCCCACACACTAACTGGCCAGCCAGTCGCAGTGTACTCAAGGAAAACGAAAGCACACTGGAAGCACCTAACAACTACATAGGATGAACGGTATAAACAAGTGTCGGTGTGGAAACTTCTAAAAAAAAAAAAAAAAAAAAAAAAAAAAAAAAAAAAAAAAAAACGATATCTAGGCATTGTTCCATTTAGAAAACTGTATGTTTGGACAAAAATAGTCATTCCGTTATTTCGATCCATTTATCAGCTAAAAATACAAGCCCCTGACTGCCAATCCATTCTGTGGAAACCAAACGTCAATAAAACTTTCCATTTCCGCAATATTTTGGTGCTGTCACACCGCCAGAGAATTGTAGCGAAATGTAGGAAGACCTGTAGTGGATCGGCGCTCACTGCAGGGATTCGTCCAACATGTACTGCGAAGAAATAGGCAGAAAGACCCACTACTGCTTGATTATACTACTGAAAAACGATTTTGGAAGCTGTCACATCAACAAGATGTCTAAGAGTATGCGTACGCAGCGGTTTAAAGGGGAATGACCACCGTAAAAGTAACGTCAGGTAAGGCATATTCCAGACTGAGATTCATTACAAGAATCCTTAGGAAATATAGTCCGCATACAAAGGAGGTAGCTTAAAAAATCCTCTTTCGACAAATATCTGAATGTGGCTCATCAGTTTGGGATGTGCCAGATAAAACTGATACAGGAAATAGAGCAGATCCAAAGAAGAACAAAGAGCTTCGTTGTAGGCTGAGAGCGAAAGCGTCATTCAGATGCTCGGCCAGCCCCAGCGGCAGACGGTGCAGGATAGGTGAACCTCTGTCAGAGTGTGGATTACTGTTAAAATTCCGAGGGCGTACCTACAAGTGGCTACCAAAATATTTCTTCCTCGCGAGAAGGCCGTGAAGGTTACATTACAGGGATCCGAGCTCACACGGAGCGGTAACAGCAACGCTTCTTTCTGCAAACCATTCGCGACGGCAGCAGGGAGAGGGGGAAGTGAGAGTGTTAAGCAAAGTACCCACCGCCACACACCACAAGCTGGATTTCCGACGGTACATGCACAGAATCAAGCGAGAGAGGCATACACGTCGGCTTTCTGCTTCGTCGACAGGAACATAGTCAGTGTGAAGCTAGGTGGCCTTCTACGTGACAAGCAAAACTTACGAGACGCGACGTTGGATTCCCTTTTTTTCTTGCAGATGACGTTCGTATCTCGTGGTTTTTATATTGTAATTTTGGTTTTTTGCATATATGCAGTTTCACTGCACTGGCACAGTGAGGATATCTCGAAAACGTGTCGTTTTAGGAACGATTAGTATAATGAAACGACGGGAAACAATATGCGGTGGTTAATACTTTTCGTGTCTGATAATTTTAGTATTATAACTCCCATTGGTATGAAAGTATAGCGCTTCAAGGGACCACCGCAATGAGATTTATCAAAAAGGTATAGTTTTTATTACGATTTGTTTTTAATGCCGGCCGGTGTGGCCGTGCGGTTAAAGGCGCTTCAGTCTGGAACCGCGTGACCGCTACGGTCCCAGGTTCGAATCCTGCCTCGGGCATGGATGTGTGTGATGTCCTTAGGTTAGTTAGGTTTAATTAGTTCTAAGTTCTAGGCGACTGATGACCTCAGAAGTCGCATAGTGCTCAGAGCCATTTGAACCATTTTGTTTTAATGAAATATCACTTAATGACGTAATGGTGATTAAAGCCTTGTGATCGCAGGCATAAGCTGAAATTGAAAATTATTAATAGTAGTGTAACTGACAGAAGTGCAGACTGAGGTACGGAAGGTCACAGGATTGTCTCCTGCTTTCAGCAAGTTTTTTTATTCACTTCAAGTTTTCTACAATATTCTGCATCTTTCGTATCAGGTCAATAGAAATTTGTTCTGTGATATTCCGTGTTATGTATGCAGGGTGAGTCATAAATTAGGAAAAATATGTCATGTAAATTGTCACACACTGAGCTACAAACATAAACCAAATATTGACACCGCATTGTTGTTGGTACCCTCGTATCACTGTGCTGTGGGTGTTTCCTTCCACCCACTCATGCCAGTTATGCGAATTCATATACCTTCCTTCGTGAATTAGGCTTCATCGGTGAATAGTATTGCTCGTGAAAAATGGTGGTCGTGAGTCTGACGCCGTAGGATAAAACTGCAGTCATTCGGCAATGATGCCTGTACCTGGTGCATGCGAAAGTGATGGTAATAGTTTCTATGGAGTACTCGCATAACAGTAGATTGTGACATTCCGACCGCAGCGGCGAGAGACCTGGTGCTTATTGTTCGGTCCTCCGCAACAGTTTGTAACACTTTTTCTTCGTCATCCGCACTGTACGACGACCTGCAGGTGCTACACATGCGTCGGCCGCGGTGGTCTAGCGGTTCTAGGAGCGCAGTCCGGAACCGCGCGACTGCTACGGTCGCAGGTTCGAATCCTGCCTCGGGCATGGATGTGTGTGACGTCCTTAGGTTAGTTAGGTTTAAGTAGTTCTAAGTTCTAGGGAACTGATGACCACAGATGTTAAGTCCCATAGTGCTCAGAGCCATTTGAACCATTTTGCTACACATGCACCAAACTCCCTCAAGCGCCTGTCCACAGAGTAAAACGTTTTTGCGGATGGAAGGCGCCGGCTAAGAAACCTCTTGTGATGTAGTTGCCTTGTAACGTCAGCTCTTCCATCTGCAAGCCCGTAGGTGAGGTGGATGTCGGCGTATTCCCCGTTTGTGAAACTTGCCACGGTACTGTAGTAACACTGCGACGCGGCCGTTAAGAGCTGCAGACACGGCGAGTATCGGGCAGAGTGAGCGGCACAGAGGCGTTGTAAACACGTCATGCACGCTGCGGTTTTACTTCCGCCGTTGACCACTCTTTCCGCTTACAAAAAATTGTTGAAATGGCTTTGAGCACTATGGGACTTAACATCTGAGGTCATCAGTCCCCTAGAACTTAGAACTACTAAAAACCTAACTAACCTAAGGACATCACAGACATCCATGCCCGAGGCAGGATTCGAACCTGCGACCGTAGCTGTCGCGCGGTTCCAGACTGTAGCGCCTAGAACCGCTGGGCCACTCCAGCCGGCTCCACTTACAGGACACACATTCCGTAACATGGGACTGTACACCCCGTTACCGCTGGCAACGTGTGATTCGCAAGTTCTGATACGTCTTCGCATACATTACGATGGGATTTGTTCTTTATCGTATCTTTCAAACGCTGGTAGATACACATCAGCTCATTGGTGTGTCATGTGTTGTATCTATGGGTGCATGACATGTTGTGGTCGTGAGGCTCGTCGGTATCTCGTTCAATGGCTAAAAGGTATTTTTCTTTTACGTACAGAGTACACCGAGGAGAACGAAATTAACAACGGTGCGTCACGTGTTACGTATAGCAGCATGCGGTCCTCGACATATTTTTCCTCATTTATGAATCACCCTGTATATAAGCTCCTCTCCATTCAGGAGTGAGATTTTCCAATTGTCCGAACGTGCCAGGGAATACGGACAAATGGAGTTGCGAGGTTGGTGACTGGGTCTCGCAGTTCGCGCGCGCGTGCGCGGGCGCGCGCGTTCGCTAGGACGGAGTACAGGGCTTTTGACAGTAATTTTGCAGTAAGTAAACGATTTTTCGACTGTCTGCAAGAGAGAGTGGATTTTGTTTCCAACTTCTGTCACATGTTCTAAAACTTCTGTTACTGAATAGAAGCAGTCACGTAATAAAAATTGAATGTAGTCGCAGTTGTGAATATGAACAACAATCACGTGTGTAATGAAATGATGAAAGTGAAAATTCGTGCTTGACCAGAACTCGAACCAGGATTCCCCACTTACCACAATCGGTCGCCTTACAACTGGACTGTCCGAGCACGTCTCCTAGTCACCCTCAAACTTCGATACGTCGTCAGCCGTGTGTCTACAACTTGCACTCGCACATTCATTATGCATATTTCCGTACATGGGAGACATTTTAATGGATAGCTCGTTGCCCGGTGTCGGGAGATAAATACGATATTGCAGTGCTTGTGTTTTTAAGAAGTACTATGCAATGTTCCTTCAGACATATAGGCACTGCAATATCGTATCTAAGACAAAGACTTGTACTAAAACCTGAGAGTAACGAAATAAAAGGGGCAATTAAAAAGTAGCCGTTTGAGGGTGCTGCTGCAGCGTATATGCAACTTAGCGCGACTCCGATGCGGGTGTATAAGCACCGACATGTAGGCAGGAGATTAGCGTGGCACTTGTGTCTTTCCGATGTGCAAGCGATAAGTGTGGAGACCTGAACTATGGCAACGTCATTATGAAATGCGTCCAAACAGGACCAAAGTGGTGTTATTCTTTTCTTGACTAACACAGAGCAAACACCGTTTGACATCCATTGGAGAACCAAGAATACGTATGGGTCAGCACGTCTATTGAAATTCGCCATTGTGGAATGTTGCGCCATGTTCTTGCTGGAATGCACGTTCCAATTCCACAAACGTCATAAATAGAGACCGGATCATATATGTATTTGCATGCTGAATATGTAATTGCACATCTGGCTCCGTTTCATCGGTTATTGCATATTTTATCTAAAAAGTAGTGGTGACATACATTTTGGCTCTATGTATACAATTTTTTAAAAATCTAGACTGGCGTGCTCTAGCTCGATTTCCTTTTGACGTCTGACACAGTGACTGCGACCGACAACTGCGTGCGGCCGCTAACCGGCAGGCCGCCGGCTGGCGAGCTGATTACTGAACAGCTGAACAGGCAGAGATAACGCGTCTGCCGCCCACGCCCCTGCCTGCTAAATCCTCTCCCCTGTCATACCACTGGCATCGGCAACCAGTACATTAAACTACGCAACTTGTTAGTCGCATGCCCATTGTTTCAGGTAAAGTTTCCTTCATAACTCTACGAAGCACGTGGATCGTACTCTGCAAGCGAAGCACGTCAGATGAATGAACTTGGAATAAAATACTTGGAGGGCTTTTCCTGGTTTGATCATATGGCGAGCAGCATCTGGGAGAAACACAAGCAACCTTTCATCTGCAGAAAATTTTGGAAATAGTTTCATAATTCCCTCGTCCACAAATCTGGCTATTGCGTAGAATGCTTTGTCTTATCTTGTTATTTCCGGGCCACTAAATAGCGAGAAGAAGGTTCTCGTTTTAACGCACCAGCAATTTGCAATATAACGGCCACAAGTGTCGGTAGTTTCGTCTGCTGGAATCCAAATAATGTTGACCTTGAGTTCTTTGGATATTTCTTTTAGAAGCTGGAGGTAAATAGTCTGTATGTAATTATTACACAGTATTGAATCACCTGGTATAGAGTAAGGGTGTACAATTTCGATCGACAAATGCTATTGCAACTGGAAACAAATTGAGGAAAGAAATAATTTAAACTATTGTACTTCTTGTTTGACGCTAAATCAACAGGTAACACAAATATTTCACCATTACAAGTGAACCGTGCCCTGCTCGCGTTGATGCCGTTTGTTCTTTTGGCATTTTGCCGCAATCGAGTGGCGTCCTATTTCTGCCAGTGTTACTACCATTATAAATTGCTGACTTGCCTCCGCCAGTGGCAGCAGCAGCGCTTATCGATAGAAGTACGTCTGTACCATCTTTGGTGTGACCGCTATATTTCCGCGTGGTGGTGTGTGTGTGGCAGTCAGTTGGTTGGGACAGAGCAGCGAGGAAGTCTCTGTGCTGCGCGGTCAGGCCGGGAATTCTGGCGGCGTCCAAACACAGTCGGTTGCGATGCGCTAGCTGTGAGAGCTAAAAAGTTCGTTGCCCACCGAACCTGGACACTGAAGTTCAGTGATCAGTTAACATGTTATGAAACCTCAACTGCTGTGACAGCTCTTCGTTCATTGCCAGTTGTTGCTTCCTGGGCTGTTCCGTATGGTGTGTTGGAGTCGGCGAAATTTTGGAGCCATCTTCCTGTATGGTCTTTAACTATTAAATTGGTTGTTACTTATCAGTGGAGTGCGCTAGTAGTATTTTCTGCCTTGTGGCCGTTAACATCCCAGTTACCTGCCCTGGTCCTTAGTGTAGTTTTCCGACAATGTGTTTTTTTTCTCGCCGTGTTGGTGCCGTCTGGCACGGCGTGTAGTTCGACAGCCTTTTAGTTGTTTGTTCATATTTTTTTCTTGAGAGTGGTTATTGTGCCTTGACTCTTATTAGACGCCAATTCGGAAGACGTAGTGCTGCTGGTATCTTTGTCCTTGGCTCTTATTTTCCGTTGTCGTATCGTAGGTCGGGTCGAAGGGAACTGATTAGGTTGTTGGTCGCTCCTTTAGCCGTCCCTGGCTTGGGTTGCCATCCGATTATGGCTGCCTGTCTCACCCTACTTTACATTAGAGCTACCTTCTCAGGCTGACCCTCGGCACACCTCTGAGAACCACTGTTCTGTTGCTTTTAGATTGTAATTTTCATTTTAGTCTGCTGTACTGTGATGACTTTTAGTCAGTTTGTTTTAATTTTAGATAAGACCTCCAGCCGACTTAAATTGAAAATTTGAAAATTTGAAGATTGATTGGTTTAACAACTACAATTTTGAAAGTTTTTTCTATCTGAAATTCTTGTTATCCAGGCTCTAAGTTCTAAGTTGCCCAAAGTCTTGTGTGCGTCCTTTTTTTTTATTATTTTTTTATAAGGTCTTCAGCCGCACATATTCTTTAAAGAAATTTTTTATGACTTGTGTTCATGCCTTCAGCTGTCCTTCTTTTGGTGTGGTTTTGGGCCTTCAGATCAGGAGGTATCGCAAGTTTTGTCAACTAGGCCTTCAGTCGTATTGTTTTAATTTGTTCTTTTTAAGGCAATGTGTAATTAAGTGGTTCTTAGGAAAATAAAAGTTTGTGTGTTTGGTGCAACTAACAGTAACTGATTATGACCCCTTCCACAACTATAACCTGATCCGCTCTATCCACTGGTACCACATTTCAACAAGTGTTAGTTTAAACACAAAAAGAGATTACAGAATTGAGTAAAATTGCGTGAAGATGTACCACACTAGGGAAAATTGTCATCACTTCTTGGTACAGTTCTGATTATTGACATCTTGCAAATAAAAAAAACGCATTTTCCCTTGGACACCGACGCATGCGTCGTGATGCCAAACATTACGTTTCTGACAGCGAATCCAGTCATCTTTGGCGAATGATTCTGCACTATAATAATTCAAGAAACAAAATCCACGATTATTCACGTCGTTTGCTGCCGATTTGAAGCTTTTAATACTTCTTTCATCATTACTCATACAACTGGGGTTCTGTTGATTGGTTTTGTTGCATTTCTTTCTTTCTTTAATCCATGCTGAAAAAAGATTTTTCTTGCTGTTGGTGTTTTCCACGTTTTCATCGGAAATGCGTCGAATTGATGTCCAAGTTTTCCTTTACTGAGACGATATTCTCTGTAGTGGGAAAAATGTCCTTGACAGCTTCGTGCTGAGAAATGTTGCTGGATGCTGGTGTTACGTATTTACCGTGCTCTCCAGTTGCATCTTTTAAAGATACTTGAATGCGCTCTTCTCCCAGACTGCTGGTAGTAGCTTGATTGGTGAGCGTTGAAGGAGCAGAGGCCTCGAATTACGTTGAAGCTGCAAATTTCTCCTGGGGAGAAATTTCTTTGCAGAAGGGCATTACTCCCCTGCTCTGAAACCCCTTCACTGCACTCCCAACATACGTAGTTTTGCTCAAGACATCACAGAGAATAGTATAGAATCTTTGTTATCTAATGCTTTTATTGGTGTTACGAAGAATCCACTCAGTTGCATTTCTGTGATATTGAGCGTTTAGAGACATGAACGTTCTGTCTAATGGCTGTAGTACATGTGTACTGGGTGGAAGCAATCCCAAAAGTTATATCCCATTTCCCCGACAGTACTCTACAACAGTGAAGCTGGTATGGCTGCCATAGTTGTCAACAATAATTGTAATACCAGGCACTGTTTTGTGTTTCTTAAAGCGTCGAAGTCAGATCATAAATAGTTCTTCATAAATGTACCTCGATTCACTCAACTCCATTATGGAACCAGGAGGTAACTTAACCATGCAAAGTGCTGAAAGGACTGTTGTATAATTGTGATGCAGCTCGAAGGCTCAAACGTCCATCCATTACACTCTTATGGCTCATGTAATGCAGTTGAACTCCATTTATTGTAGATTTTTCTTTTCTGATCGTTTTCGGGGCATCTAAGAGGAAAAATATGGGTTTGCTTTAAAAACTCGCAAGAGAAAATTTGTTTAAACACACACAACTTATTGTAATATGTCTACAGTAACCAGTCGTGATGACCAAACTAAAGAAGTGTACTGATCAGAATTGTAGTAATTGAAATTGTACTTTTTTGTGATCAGAAATGTACTATTGGCTAGAGAAACATCACGAGTAAATAGTACTGAACTGTGCCAAGAGCTGGCAGCAAATCTTACATAGTGTTCTCTATAGATGCCTCAGAACACGCAGAAACTGTAAACAAGTCTCTAACCTATGTATTAAATGTATTTGCAATTGCAAAAGAGGACAATCATCACCTGCAAGCTGGAATGACTACAACGAAAATTTGTGCTGGACCAGGACTCGAATAGTAAGTAGGTACGTTGAGTGCTGTTGCAGATGATTTAATGATGTTCTTCCTTTCTTATAAACAGTTATTTCTTATAAACAATAGGCTGAGCACACAAGGCACTTACTTACTAAAATTTTTTATAAATGGGTGCAAGCCATAAAAAAGTAAAAATTTTTTCAAATTCTGTAGCTACACAAAAACTCGAGATCATGAAATTTATCATTATTTTTAGTTCTCATCATTCCTTTACATTTTAGTTTAATATCACCATCTTTAAAAATTGAAAGTCCCAATTACTTATTACTTTATGGAACCTTTCTGGCAAAATAATTGTAAATTTATTATCGAGCTCAAAAGAAATTTTCTCACCATACCTAGTTTTTAAACGTTCACAATCAGTAATGTAATAACACTCATTTACATCAGGCTCACTAATCTTTTTAAACTGATTAGAATTGCTTGCATTATTGATCTTCAGTAGTGTCCATTTTTATAGAATAATATTTTAATAATCTCTTAAATTTTTAATCTTTATAAATATGACTAATGTATGGGATGAATTTCAATTTGACATCTTTGTCGAATGAAATAATAATCCAAGAGAGAAACAAGTTGACTGTAATACTTGCAAAGAATATTTTGCTTTGCCCAAAATGAATTAAGACATATCTTAGCAACAGCTCGTTTTGCAGCATTTTCCTTTATCCTTTCATGATCTAAGTCAATGTCCAATTTCTCTTTAACTATTTTGATATATTCTTTATCACTTTCAAAATTATATGAACAAGTTTCTAATTTCATTTTCATAAAGTCTTTCACATAATTTTTAAACAGAATATTGCTTTTATTTTTAAAATCTCAAACTTCATACACATCTAAAACTTTATACCCTTTTTCTACAGCTTCCTTTACTTCATGTGTTACCCAAGTTCCAATAAAACTTCTTTCTTCATCGCTTTGGTTGCATGTACTTATTTGTTTTTCTGCACATGTGACACACAAAGGAAACAATAGTTTTTCACTTTTATCGGTTTGCAAGTGTACAGGTAAACAGGATGATACAATCCTCTAGGAGCCAATACTTTACATTTTATTAAACCATACCAATTTTTAGAATAATATCTTGGTGTATATATTTTTCTTGGATATTGTTCAGGATAATAATCATAATATTGCACGGTAGGATAAAGCCTACTTACATCAATATATTTTATTTTTGAGCTAATACCATCTGCTTTAGCTCTTAATTTTATTGCATTTGTTCATCCAACATAAAATGCATATCTTGGATTCAATGGTTCAATAATTTCAGGTAACTGATTTAATTTCTTAAGCGTTTTATACTCTGTTGAGTTCAACCAATCACATTCCCACATTCCCACTAACTTGTATCCAGCGTTTCGTATTTCTGCACTTCTTGTTAAAGTCTTTAGATAAAGATCGTCCATTGTTTCCTTATTTTTATTGTTAAACGTTTCACTTTTGAAACATTTTTTTACATCCTTCCAATAACAACCATACTGAACACATTACTTTCTTTAACTTTAGAGCTGTGGCATTTAAAAAATGCTTCTCTACCTTTTGGATTCATAGTGCCAACTTAGTAATATTCAGTATCAGGAATTGGTCCTATGTAGTTTACATTTTCTGATTTATTGAATAAATGTGGGAAGTAACCTTTCTTCAACTCTTCCAAATCAGTAGTTTTTGGAAAACTACTAAGTGGACCTTGTACAAACTTACTACTATCTATAATTTTTACACCCAACTGTTTGATCTTCAACAACATTAGTTTAGTTCCCGTGTAGATAGTATATGGCTTCATTGTATTTTCAACACAGTACTTCAAAATAAATTGGGAATCAAAACTTTTTGCATAGTGAGCTATGAATGTGTGATAACTGTTCTTTTCAGATATCATCCACTTACAGAATTCATCATTTGTCTTAAATTTATAAACAGTATCACCTTTAAAATTGTGAACAATTATAAGATTTGGTATGTCTGTTCCAGTTTCTTGAGTTGCTTCATAATCAAACTACATGTGTCTTTCAGTATAGGTACAATTCACTTTCTTTGGAAAGCCTTTCTAACAACATTTAAACTCTTTGCCACCAACTATTTTATTACATTTGAAGTGCTGGTAAATACAAAAACCTTTAAATTCTCCATTAACATAGCAACCTTATTTATTACCTTGCAGCTGGCCAGAGTGGCTGAGCAGTTCTAGGCGCTTCAGTTAGGAACCGCGCAACTGCTACGGTCGCAGGTTCGAATCCTGCCTCAGGCATGGGTGTGTGTGATGTCCTTAGGTTGGTTAGGTTTAAGTAGTTCTAAGTTCTAGGGGACTGATGACCTCTGCTGTTAAGTCCTATAGTGCTCAGAGCCATTTATTACCTTGCACTATAAATTCTTCACCAAATTTTCTTTCACAGGTACCTCCTTTTTGCAATATAGGCTGCATATAACATTTGATTTCCAATTTCTACAACTTCTTTACAATTTGTGCAATGTTCAAATCCGCATTTATGTTCTTAGGATCTTAACCAAATCTTTTTACATCCTGATTGTTAAAGCATTCTTCATTATAACAGTATCTATTGCATTTCTCACAATAAATCTTATTTTCTTCACTTTCATGTTCTGTACTTTTGCGTAATATGCACACTTTTCGCTCTATTTTACATCTGTGAGCATCCTTGTTGTAATATGGCTTGTTGCGTTTATTACAGAAGTATACTGATCCCAAGAATGCAGTCATACTGTTAATTACATCGAAATGGTTGTGATATTTGCACAGATAAACTTTATTTTTTCTAAGGACTGCTATAGATAACAGCATTGAAATTTTCAGCACATACAACATTCATTTGGATATCCAACAATTCTTCAACATTTTTAATGTTATCTAAAGCAAATCCTTCTTCATTGTATTCACCCAACTGATTACATAATATATCAGTTAACTCTTTCTGTAATTTATTTTTATCTCATTCTCTACTTAATCTCGTTTGTAGTTATTTCTCTTCGCAAAAGTATTATTTGTTTGGTATGTCAAAGCCATAATCACAGCTCTGGCACTACACAGATTAACATCATTTTTAATTCATGTAATGCATCTCTTTGTCTTTTTGTCTTCATCTAGATTTATTATTTTTATACCTTTACCACTTCTAGGAATTACTAACATCTGAGTGTTAAGCGATGTTTCTGCTACACCAACACTTTCATCTGATGTTAAGATGTCCCTCATTTTATTGCACAAAACTTTAACAGATTCTCGAGTATTATTTGATGCATTATAACCTGTAGAAATTGGATAAAACATTTTTGGGTTATTGACTGTTATATTCAGCTTATCTCTTTTCCTGAAATTAGCCCTCTTTTAAGCTACATTTAACATGGAATTGAGTGCTTTCGTTATGGAATCTGTTTTCTCACTAACAGTAGCGAGTTTGGCAATGTTAGCATCATTAAAGACATTTTTATTGTCAACAGACCAAGCTTTAAATTTTTCATTAAATCTAGATCTAATTTCTTTAATCTCAAATAAATGTTTTTCAGCTTCCTTTTCTTCATCAAATATTTTCCTTCTAAATGGGTAAATTGGATCTAAACTTACTATTTTTTCTCTCTTTGTGGATGAGGCTTTTCAATAATATCACCATCAAATTTGTAAAAGTAATTTATATTTGGTACACTCTTTGGTCTTAATGTAGTTTTTTCAAATAGATCTGGATAAAGTTCAAACTCTTGTAATTCAATGGCATTAATTAACTCTGATTTCCTTAATGTACAGTGTCCTTTAATACCAAGATTTTTAGCTCTAGCTTTAAGTTCACTTACATTCAATTTTTCAAGAGTTCTTGTGGGAAGAGGCAAATTATTTGAAATAATTAAGTTCATAATATCATCCTTTCTAAGTGCAGTATATCCTTATAAATTATTCCTTCTGCAATAATCACGAAGTTGACCAACTGTAATCTCTCAGAGATACTTCCATTTTACTATCCTTTACTAGAGGAGGCCGAAGTGCACGCGTTTTAGCTCACGCAGGCTGGCGTGAGGTCTGGAACAGGACATGGAAATTAGAATTTAGAAAAACGGACGTAGCTGGTGGAATACTTAACTTTAATCAATTAATGATGAACGTCGCTTTTCACCGTACATGATTCACAATATCAATAGTAACTGAATATGGCGCCTTGCTAGGTCATAGCAAATGACTTAGCTGAAGGCTATGCTAAACTATCGTCTCGGCAAATGAGAGCGTATTTTGTCAGTGAACCATCACTAGCAAAGTCGGTTGTACAACTGGGGCGAGTGCTAGGAAGTCTCTCTAGACCTGCCGTGAGGCGGCGCTCGGTCTGCAATCACTGATAGTGGCGACATGCGGGTCCGACGTATACTAACGCACTGCGGCCGATTTAAAGGTTACCACCTAGCAAGTGTGATGTCTGGCAGTGAAACCACAGAAACAATTAAATTAATTGAATCATCTTTTCTAAATCTGTTGTGTACTCGTAAATTATTCCTTCTCCAATAATCACAAAGTTAAGCGACTGTAAAATCTCTCAGAAAGGCTTCCAGGAATAAAAAACATTAGCTTTGAAAAAAGAGAATTTTCATTTTTAATGTGACTATTTGTCTGTAAATGTTTTTTGAGATCACTTTTAACTATTTATTTTCCACACTCACACGCTATTTTTCATTTTTGTCTATATTCTAGCTGACGAGTCTTACATCTACTTCCATGCTTATCCCTAGATGTAAGACTTAAGTAAAAACAGCCAAGATCTTTAATTTCTTGACAGTCAATACATTTTTAAATGTTTTAACTGATGTTATTGTTGTTTGTAAAAAGAAGGAAAATCTTTCATACCCTTAAACATTGCCAAAGAACTCTTATAATCAGATATAAACTGTTAAAAACATTCTTTTTTGTTATTATATGCATTTTTTGTAGTTATTTTATGACATTCTTTACACATATATGAACGCTTATCCTCGAGTATTTGTGTAAATAAAAGTTATCAATTGACTTCTATTCTCCACATTTTTTACACTTCTTGTGTGCTTCCATTTATTGAGATAAAATTATCACTAATAATTAAAATTTTTAGATAGATAAACTATTGACACTCTTAATTTTCCTTCTATCACTAATATTTCTACTGTATATTTCTTATTTCATTTGAGTTTTTAGTGCAATACACATTTCATGAAAATGAAATTATCATCTTTAATGATACACTTTTAAGGAAATTGCAGATGGAATAATGAAGGTGCACGCTCTCAGCCCAAAAAATTGTAATTTACTAATGCATTTTCATTCTATATAAATGGCAGTTATCACAAGTACAGAATCGACCATGTTGAACATTTTCGAATTCATTCAAGAGAAGTATGAATTAAGTTTAGCGAGTTGGTTCAACGACATTTGTGTTGCTCTGTTTAATGAAAAGGATATTTTGATCACAAATGACATTCGGTGCTTCATTTACTATGGAATTGCAGGGTTCTTGAGGGAGAACCCTGGAAATATAAAATAAATTAAAAGACATTTAATTAATTCTTTGCAAAATAATAGCCTCTTGTACAAAGAAATCAAACAAGATGATCCTCTTGCTTTAGACTACAAATGCATCCAAAATGAAATAAAATCGTTAGCTCCTCACAATGTAGTTCACAAGATGTGGATTTGTCTTCCAGTTCGAAACCTCAAGGAACTCATAATTATTTTATGCACCAAAGTTGCTAATGAAAGTAAAGATCATTATATAACAATTGAGGAAATATTAGTTGACTATCTTAATTACACAACATCTGTCGAAATATCAAAAAATTATTGAACAACAAGCTATAAAATTAAAAGAAAGAGGAAAAGGATGTCTACAATTAAAACATGTAATATTTCATGTAGTGGAGATGAAGAAAGAACAAATCCACATCGGAGCAGTATGCCAAGAAAAATTATTGTAAAGTTGGTGGCATATTATCTGAAAATCATCTTACAAAACGATTATCAAGCTATAATAGTGGCAGACCTAAAGATGAAAAAGTATTTTATGTTAGAAAATGCTTAATATTTATTTTGATGTACACAAAGTAGATAAAAGAAAAGAAATATACAATATGCACATCAACACTCTATCTTACTTCATTGAGAAATCATGTGTCCAATCCAACAATATTGTTGATGAAGTGAATGAAGTGAGAAAAAATATTTGTAATGAAATTTTAACTGTGATTGCTGTAGAATTCGAATTTACTAATGTGTTTTAATTCTATATGAATGGAGGCACATTTTGATCTAAAGAATAATAAGCTCGCTTATAACAAACAAAATATTTTAGCAATTATTTATGAAAATAATAAACCATGGTGTAAAACTAAAAATGTTGTTGAAATATTAGACTATAAAAAATCTAGGGATGCTACTAAAAACACGTGGATGATGAAGATAAACAAAGATTTAAAGATTTTACAGTCGCAATAAAACAAGGCATCCAAAATATTGATATGAAAACTAAAATTATTAACGAATCAGAATTATATTGCCTAATATTAAACTAAAAAAAGAAGCAAAAGCATTCAGAAAATGGGTTGCACATGAAGTTTTACCAGCAATTCGTGAATATGGCGAATATAAGATTAGAAAAGAAATGACTGTTGCTTATAAATCCCAAATAAAATATTTACATGAAATATGTGAATTGGATAAAAAACAAATCAAAAATTTGAGGTAAACAGTTAATATGGCTTTTGATGAAATAAAAAAAATAAACAGAGGAACATATACAGTATTACCACATGTTGTTCCTCTAACATACAATGAAAATATAAGACCAGCTTCTGTTGTTTTATGATTATTTAATTTTAATTAAATTAATTTTAATTAAAAAATGTACAAAGACAAATGGATATTATCAGATGTATGCACCAAAACAGCGAATAAATTTTAAAAATTATGTGCCAAATTCAATAAATTATATCAACGAATGAAAGAAAATTTGAGAATTGTTTGCTATCGAATTTATTTTAACACATTGGATAACTATACACAAGAAGAATTAATTGAGGATGTAATGAAGCTTCTTCATCAAATTGAATTAATGTAAGTCAGTGCTGTTTTTTTAAAGTATTCGTAAACAATACAAATTTCATCTCCATTGTGATCGTATAAATAATTTACACTTTCATCAGTTAAATGTTTTATGAATGTAGAGATTATATCTTCTTCATCATCATCACAATAACATACAGATAGAAAGAATGAAAGTGTCAGCTTCCTCATTATTACTATTTGGTACATTTATATAGAAAATTTTTTTAATAGATCTGTCTACAACCGACTATTACTTTATCTTTATTTACCCAATTGTTGTGTGAATTATCAAAACCTAACCATTTAACATAAACTTTATCTCCTTTCTTTCTCAGAACTTTTTCAACTAAGTATACATCTGGATATTTTGTTTTCTGTAGTTCGTGTTCATAAAAATTTGCTTTTATGTCTTTTAATTTGTATGTAATTGGTTTAGAATGAACAACATCTTCAATTTCAAATATTTCTGTTGACCAATTAGTTGTATATCCTTTTTAAAAAGACCTTTAACTTTACTACTTCGTACTTTATCACCTTTATTAAATTTAGCTTTTTCATTATCTATAATGTTACTTATTTTTAATTTTTCTCACTAACTTATATTGGTTTCATTTTTATAGTTCGATGAACTGTGTTATTATATTTGTCAACTGGTTTCGAAACTCGGTCGATCCATTTATAATTTTCTTGTGAAGCAAATTTCTTCTACATCTTTTCTTTAAGTATTCTGTTAAAACGTTCAACAACAGTTGCTTTTAATTCTGAAAAGTTGAATAATGTTTCATGCTGTCCATCTTCATCAATTCTTGAAAATCTTTATTACAAAATTCTTTACCATTATCTGTTTGTAAATTTTTTTGCTGTCTAACTATGAAAATGTTTTCGAATGCATCAGCCACATTCTTACCTGTTTTATCTTTCACTGGAACAGCGCAAGCAATTTTCGAAGAGACATCAATAACAGTCAATAAATATTTATATCTGTTGTTTATATCTGTTGTTCATTTTTGAAATTCCTTTTAATTTGCCCGAATCCATTTCAACTAGATCAGCTTGCCATAAATCGTCTATACCAAGAAAAACCTCATGGCTTCTTTCAAAAAGGTTTTCTCATTGGCTTATGTAAATAATGTATTAATGATTTATTCACGAATAAAAAGGTTGCCATATCCTACAATTTTTTGACAAATTTACTTTTCTTCTTTCTACAAATTGTACAAAGACCTTCAATTCTTTTTCTTCCATTTTTTGTTGTTACCCTGTGTGGATTATACGTATCAGTAAATTTTTTCACTTCAAGCAATAAATGTGATAATCATGTGAAGTGTGGTTGTCCTTTTATATACAGATAAAATTTATTAAACTTCTAAATTATTTCACCAAATACAATTATATTCACATCAGCTGGAACTGTTTCAACACAATCTTACAGTTAGAAAAATTGATTTGTGTTCCTTTATGGATTGATTATTATTATTTGTTTGATATTGCTTATCAGTGACACTCACTGTAATATCAAAATCATCAAAATTTAAGTTTGTTTGTATTCTTACCGACAGCAATAATTCTTTTAAGCATGAAATTGTACTCGAAATTGTACACTTTTTGCTCGCCTCCTGTCATAAAAGTAAATTCAATTAATTGTTTATCATATACTTTATCTTTAAGGTTACTTAACTGCCCTAAGTATGGAATTAAATCTGTGGCCAGGTGGAATGAAAACTTTTTTCTCCACGCCGCCCTCAGTCATATAATGCTTCCTTCAGTGAGTAGGAATTTCTCAGTGCCCTTGCCGACTGTCTTGATACATTCCCTGGCCCAGACCACATCCATTCCCGAATCCTTAAACATGTCAGTGGATTCCCAGCATCACCTCCTTGCCATCTTCAACCACATCTGGAGCGACGGTGAATTCCCGTCACAGTGGCGGAAAGTATCATCTTTCCAGTGCTAATGCCTGGTAAGAACCCTCTAAATGTGGATAGCTATCGTCCTACCAGCCTCAACAACGTTCTGTGAAAGCTGCTCGAGCGGTATTGCGAGCCCGTGGTTGTATTGGCTTCTTGAGTCAATTCAAAACAACTTCCATTCTTCTCAGAATGGATAAATACAGCTCCCGAATCTTTTTCATGCACATATTACAGGATTTTTCGTGTAGTATTCTGACAAGTTCAGGAAAAGATTGAGGCGCATCATCCTGAGGCTGCGCTGCCTTTTCTAATATTAATTCATCTCTTAATGCCGGTTTGCTCATTTGGGAACTCATCAACTCATCCTTAAGATTAGATTCATGGAGATCGTTAAGTGAATCAGTCTTGTCGCCTGTTGAGGCTGCTGTTCTGTCAGCATCATACAAGATGATACCCCTATCGGAGAGTTTACTCTTCCTGGTCCAGCGCGGGCAGGTTCACATCTCGTGCTTGATCCCCCTACACCTCTGGCTGCAGAGGCGATTTTGCCTCATGGCCGGCATGCACAGAGTGTCCAACCAGATCCCGTCCTCACATACCAAAAATCACGGCGCTAAGTTCTGCAGGGCATGGACTCTTCCGAGGACTGTCAATGGATTAATGGTCGGAATGAATTTTACTTTCATCCCACTTTGGTAGATGACTCACATATGTCCTCGTTACTTCGAACGTCATTCACGTTGAATCTGAATTACGCCTCGTTGCTCTTTCAGATTATTTACGATCCTACAATAGGTATTACATTCTTGTAGGGAGTATTGTTTGCCACTGTTGCTGTTCTATGTCATCGTGAAGGTATTCCCGTCACCGACACATGTTCTGAATTCTTGCTCCGGGATTGGATGTTGTCTTTTTTTAACTTACCCTGATTGTCCTTTATGCAACGCCTGGTGAGGGTCAATCGTTGTTACGCCCCTTTCAGCAGTACCCTCATTTAAAGTTTAGTCGTGATCTCCACGAATTCGTTCGTAAGCTGCGTTTGAGGGATGTTTCGGAACATGAATTTGCGACATTGGCGATATTCGAGTTTTTTACTGCGGTATCTAGTGACAACTAAACAAGTTTTTGTTTTGCCCAATGTTTTTATCAGATTCTTAGTCGGCCTAAATCCTGCGCCTTTTACTAATCACTGTGCTGATGCCACGACTCAACCGCGCCCGGCAACCCATGAAATATTGTCGTGTTCAGTGGATGCTCAACATTTCCCTTCACGTTGATGGATCCGTTGACGCAATGATTGGTGTTGAGTAGGAATTGCACCTTCGTTCGTTCGCGCTTTACATATCCTTACTGAGATTGTGATCGGAGTATGCAAAGCCGCGAATCCGTAAAGTGCTGATGTGCTATTGTGCTGGAAGGAGAGAGACTTTCGGAAGACTTATTAATTTTAGTATACCGTTCTTTGTGAATTATGTGCACGAGCAGGTGAGGTCCCTGTGAAGGTTGCTAGCCTTTTGTGGTTCGAGGATTAGTTGCTGCTAAGTAAGAAGCAACACATGGAAAGGTTGAGGGTGAAGTCTAGTCCACCGTATCTTCTTAACAAGGAACTGACTTCTTTGTACCACCTACTCTTGTTACATCCCTCATCGCACATGATAGCTGTCACTTGATAACTCAAGGTGAGGTGATCAAGCTTTCCACCAACACTACGCACAGTTTATATGCAGCGGATGAAACCGTGGGCGCCGCCTTCCGATGCTACTTTTACGACTTTCGCTGAGCTGGTTACACATGAGAAGAATGCCTAATTTTCAGATGATTTTCAGTAGAATCAAGTGTGTTGTTTTATTGCTAATTCCCCATCCTATAAATCCCTTGGTTCGGACAGCCTTCCGAAAGAAATTCATTTAAATTTTCGGCATCTCTTGCGTTGTACTTTTATTTCCATTTGAAATGAGATTTGAAGAGGGTTTTCATTCCGAAGCATCATGGCTGTTTAACATCAGCTGATTTTCTTCCCCTCAAGCTACTAACTTTTGAGTACAAGACTATTGTATGGGCTGTAAACAGCACATGTCCTCATTGCTTGGTCGTGTGATAGGTAAACATCAATGTTGCCTACCTGGCCATGCAATTTTGACCATGGTAGCAGAATAAAGGGATGTAGTTTTGGTGGCGGGCGAAAAAATTGCGACACCTCTGGACTATTTATATGGAAAGGCGTTATGTATAAGTAAGTTACGAGATCCTGACAATGCTGCACACGGAAAGAGGCTTGTCTCTCTGTGTCTGACACACGATACTGATTTACCCTTACACTGCGTACTATCACTCCGCAACTCTTCACTCTTTTTCAGCCAGTGAGTCTTGCATTAATTTCAAATTGCGTCACGTTAATTTTATAGTCCGTTGAGCTACCTTGTGGACGACATGCGGCATGTGGTCGCAATACAATTCTAAATTGCTCCTGAGGATGGAGTGGTCTGCCCCAATCATGTTGAACTTTTACCACGTTGGAAGGTTGTATGGACCAACATCAGTCTCTCGATTCACATGACAACCCTACTGAAGTGGCTTACTCTTGGTAGAGAGTAATTAACAACTTATTACCTACTAATAGAGGTCTGCACTGCGTTGGACCTAACGACACGGCTAAGTTTTGCCGATGTGGCTCCTCGGACACGCTTCCGCATGGAATTACCTGCAGTGGTCACCTGGCGAACAGCCTCTGACTGCGGCAACAACTTCCTTTCCCCGCCAGGACTTCTGTAAGTTAAAGCCGAAAACTAATTGTGTGTTGAAGTTAATCGCTCAGGTCGTTGTTCCTGGTGTATGTACCTATGTAATGTTGTGTGTGTGTGTGTGTGTGTGTGTGTGTGTCTGTGTGTGTGTGTGTGCTTGTGTGCGTGTGACTTTTCGACGTTTCGGCAGAATATGCTTACCGCAATCTGGGACGCCCCATTATCAGTACAATTTTGTTAACACGCTAAATCTTACCTGCCTCAGACAGGTTGTCAGCGGGAGTATCTGTCCCTTTCTGGGTGTATAACCCTTATCATTTCTCTTTTCAGTCTCTGGAAAGCTGTTTCTCTGCTTGTACAATTGCGTTATTTTTTTATTTCTTTCTTTCTCGGGCCTGCGTCCCGCTGCAACGCCGGGTCGGCTTTGTCATGACGGAATTGGCAGTGTTAATGGCAGAGGGTGGCCGGATGCCCTTCCTGCCACCACCCCGAACTCCCCGGGACGGAAGTAGTGTACTCCAGCTGTCTGTGTCAAGTCATGAAATATTGCGAACGTTTTCAAATGTCTGTGAGTCGTATAACTGAGGCAGAACTTGAGGACCAGGCCGGTATTCACCTGGCGGGATGTGGAAAATCGCCTGAAAACCACATCCAGGCTACCCAGCAGACCGGCCCTCGTCGTTAGTCCGCAGGGTAGTTCGACCCGGGGCCGGCGCGCCTACCAGAGTACAGCAAGCAGCGTGTTAGCGCTCTCGGCTGCACTGGCGGGTTTGTACAATTGCGTTGTATATGAAGGAAAAAAGCGGTGATGCGTGTGACTGGAGACCCAAAAGTTTTCCACAGAAGTGGAGACATCGGTTCCTTTCAGATCACAAAACAAGCGGCTGACTGTCATGCTGAGGACACGCGTTCGATTCCCGGACAAAAGCGGTTCTCGTTGCTGCCCCTAGATCAGGGGCCCGGGTTTCGATTTTATCCGCTCGTGGACTGGGTGTTGTGTTGTTTTCATCATTATTTTACCACTGTTAAAGCATATGTATCGGAAGTGGACTCAAACAAATACTCGCAGTAGACGGCCGAATTAGTCCAGATAGGATATCATGGGCAATAACGTCGTACATATATCATTTCATTTCATATAATGGACGGGGAAAGTAACATCAAGTGTGCCCCATGGAACATAACAGGACCTCTAACGTTTTCTTTATACATAAACGATTAATCAGATAGGATCGGAACCACTGTAAGATAGAGGGTGATTATACGAGGGTTGGAACTATAATAGGGGCAACTATTTATTTACAGCTACTACAAAACAGATACGTGTTTCAAAGTTTTACTGATCTTCAAAGCAGTCACCAGCATAGTGTATAACACGTTGCCAGCGATGTGGAAGTCGTAGGATACTCTTAGCAGTCCAAGTCGTGTTGACGGTACGAGCGGCTCGGTCTATTGCCCGACGAATTTGTAGCAATTCTGAATCGAATGCCATGAAGTGTTTCCTTCAGTTTAGACCAACTCACGAGGGCTTAAGTCAGGAGAGTGCAGTAGGTGGTACACCACTTAGAAGCCCCATCAGTCAACCAAATCAGTAACGGCTTGCACTGTGCATGCTTGAACATTGTCCTGTAAAATGATGGTCAGGTCCTGCATAAAGTGTCACCAATTCTCTCTCTAAGCTGATCGTAGGTTGTGTTCCAAAAATTAACAGCATAGAGACAGATGTGATGACACTTTCGGCAGGACCTGACCATCATTTTGCAGGACAATCCCCAAGCACGTACAGTGCAAGCTGTTACTGATTTGTTTGACTGATGGGGCTGCTAAGTGCTATACCACCTACTGCAGTCCCCTGACTTACGCCCTCGTGAGTTCAACTCGATTTCTAAAGTGAAGAAAAAACTTCACGGCATTCGCTTCAGAACTGTTACAAATTCATCGGGCAATAGACCGCACCACTCGAACCGTCATTCAATCCCGTGTCCGGCCATCCTGATTTAGGTTTTCCGTAATTTCCCTAAATCGTTCCAGGCAAATGCCGGAATGGTTCCTTTGAAAGGGCACGGCCGACTTCCTTCCCCGTCCTTCCTTAATCCGATGAGACCGATGACTTCGCTGTTTGGTCTCTACCCCCAAACAACCCAATCCAATGGAACCGTCAACGCAACTGGCACTGCTAAGAGTATCCCACGACATCCACATCACTGGCAACTGGTTATACACAATGCTGGTGACCTCTTTGAAGGTCAGTAAAACTTTGAAACACGTATCTGTCTTGTGCGAGCCGTAAATAAATAGTTGCCACTATTAAAGTTATAACCCTCGTAATTAAAATTAAACTTTCAAACCTCTGGCCAGAATGACGTCAAATTTCAATGGAATATTATCGGAGAAGAGGGAAAACGTATGACAGAAGCAAAATAAATAGTTAGGGAGTGTAACAATAGATGGCAGTGTAAGAATCATAATTTAATTGTGGTCGAATACAAATGAGAAATGAGTCATACAACAATGCCTAAGGTGTACGTTTGACATTAGTCAAAGTGTACTACTCAGGTGCATGGATGTACCTTTGTGGTACTGTTAGTTACTTAAGCCCATGCACCACGGCCGGGTAATATCACATCGGATGGGAAAAATCGGTTTTTAACTGTCCTGAGGCCAAAAAGTGCATAAAAAGCATAAATCAAAATCAAATCGGATTATTAATTTCCGTGTGACAGGCGGAAAACATATTGAATATGCTGTTTTCTACAAGTTGAAATCGAGAAGCAGCTTGTTCCACGATTGATCGAAATGTTTCCTTGGTCGCGTTCAGGTGTTGAGCAATGCTTGCCTTCAGTGCTACTAACAAGGGAACCTCCCCATCGCACCCCCCTCAGATTTAGTTATAAGTTGGCACAGTGGATAGGCCTTGATAAACTGAACACAGATCAATTGAGAAAACAGGAAGAAGTTGCGTGGAACTGTGAAAAAATAAGCAAAGTATACAAACTGAGTAGTCCATGGGCCACATAGGCAACAACATGGACAATGTGAGCTCAGGAGCGCCGTGGTCTCGTGGTAGCGTGAGCAGCTGCAGAACGAAAGGTCCTTGGTTCAAGTATTCCCTCCAGTGAGAATTTTACTTTCTTTATTTTTACATCGTTATTATCTGTCCGTTCGTTCATTGACGTCTCTGTTCACTGTAATAAGTTTAGTGCCTGTGTCTTGCGACCGCATCGCAAAACCGTGCGATTAGTAGACGAAAGGACGTGCCTCTCCAATGGGAACCGAAAACATTTGATCGCAAGGTCATAGGTCAACCGATTCCTCCACAGGAAAACACATCTGATACATTCTATACGACACTGGTAACGGCATGTGCGTCACAAGACAGGAATATGTTGTCGACCCACCTAACTTGTACACTTGGCGAATGGGTAAAAAGATTCTTCTACCTTGCCCGATTTAGGTTTACTTGTGGATGTGATAATCACTCCCAAAAAAGTGATGAAAACACAATAGTTTATCACATAAACTGAAAATAAAAAAATTAAACTTTTCACTCGATGGAGGATTTGAACCAAGAACCTCTCGTTCCACAGCTGCTCACGTTACCACGAGACCACGGCGCTCCTGTGTACTTAGAGTCCTTGATGTCGCCTATCTTCCCATGAACTACTCAGTTTGTATATTTTGCTTATTTTTTCACAGTTCCACACAACTTCTTCCTGTTTTCTCAATTGATCTGTGTTCAGTTTTTCAAGGCCTATCCACTGTGCCAACTTATAACTAATTCTGAGGGGGGTGCGATGGGGAGGTTCTCTTGTAAGTATGCAGTCGGATTACTGAACACAACACCTTGCAGGTAGCCCCACAGCCCGAAGTCACACGGATTAAGATCAGGTGATCGGAACGGCTAGGCTGTAGGGAAATGGCGGCTGATAATTCTAGCATTTCCGAAATAGCGCTTCAGCAGCTGCTTAACTGGATTTGCAATGTGCGGAGGTGCGCCATCTTGCATAAAAATGACCCCACCCACGCATACACACTGTTGGAGAGGTGGAATGACGTGGTTGCGCAAAAGACACTCCTAACACTTACCAGTGACGGCACGGGTAACAGGAACGGAGCAACTGTCTCTTCGAAAAAATATGGCCCTATCATAAATGATGCCGTAAACCCGCACTGCAGAGTGACCTTTTCAGGATGAAGTGGTACTGGTTGACTTGCTTGTGGATTTTCCGTTGCCCATATTCGACGATTCTGTATATTGACATATCCTGTCAGATGGAAGTGGGCTTCGTCCGTTCATAAAATCTTCCACGGCCAATCATTGTCCATTTCCATGAGAGCAAGAAATTCTAAAGCAAAGGTCTCTCTTGCTGGCAGGTGAACAGGAAGCAACTGGTGCACATGGGTAATTTTGAATGGATAGCAAAGAAGGATGTTTCGTAGGATTTTACGCACTGTGCTCACGGCTATGTCCAATGTACGGGCAATTCTCCGTGCACTACACGTTTGCCCACCATCACTCGTCTCCACTTGCATTGCTGTGGTCACTGCTTCCACTGCTTCAATTAGTTTCTCCCGTGTACCAGGTTGCACACCAAAATAGTCTTCTAGAATTTTCGAATCATTTTCTCCGGACCCACGGCAGTCATCGGACCAATGACTCTTTTCCAACCCTTCAGGCACTCATCATTCTTGTAATACTGCTTTACAGAAGAGCGCGATCCTGCATTGAGACAGTCAATGCGAACGTCGCAGACGCGACGGAAGGAAATGACGCGTACGTGATGTGTTTATACCAACTTCAGTGGGTCGTGCGCATGAATTTTCTTATTCTGACGCACAGAGCGCCATGTATTGATCAATTTTCAGACAATTTTTTTTCTTTTGCCATATGTTTTCTCCGTTCTCCGTTGCAATTTGACGTCATTCTGACCAGTGGTGTTATTTCTACGGCGTTTTCAAAGCTTAATTATAATCACTTTGTAGTTCGCTGATGACGCGGGTTTACAACGTTATTTCAAATGCATCGAGGTTTCAGAAGACCATTGCACGAAAACTGCAAGACATAACACAGAACAGAACTGTATCAGTGCTTAGAACATATCTCTGTGATGCGGCGAACACCAGTACTTGCGTCCAATTGACTCGAGCCGCTGCTGTCCAAGAAGGCGCAACGACAGTCCGTTCAAAGGGTTGTCTGTCTGCAGACGCGTAGTAATCAGATGCAGCAAAACAGAGAGGATTGTTTGTCTGACACGCCTGTCTCCTGGTGGGGCGCTTTGCGACTACGCCACCGTGTGTGCTGTGACCAGAAATTCGGGCAGGTAACATGTGTCATTTCTCCGTGTGACTTTTAGTTTTCGCGCAGTCATCCCCTGAACCATAAACTTCCCGGGCCACGACGACATATCCCCCGCCCCAGAGTTTGAAATGTCTAGAGTTGCAATTTAATTTGCCACTGCACAACCACACTGTCTCTCGGAAACCTGTCCACACTGCCTGCCTCGCGCCGCCGCGCACGGTTGTGGCAGCTACACTCCTGGAAATTGAAATAAGAACACCGTGAATTCATTGTCCCAGGAAGGGGAAACTTTATTGACACATTCCTGGGGTCAGATACATCACATGATCACACTGACAGAACCACAGGCACATAGACACAGGCAACAGAGCATGCACAATGTCGGCACTAGTACAGTGTATATCCACCTTTCGCAGCAATGCAGGCTGCTATTCTCCCATGGAGACGATCGTAGAGATGCTGGATGTAGTCCTGTGGAACGGCTTGCCATGCCATTTCCACCTGGCGCCTCAGTTGGACCAGCGTTCGTGCTGGACGTGCAGACCGCGTGAGACGACGCTTCATCCAGTCCCAAACATGCTCAATGGGGGACAGATCCGGAGATCTTGCTGGCCAGGGTAGTTGACTTACACCTTCTAGAGCACGTTGGGTGGCACGGGATACATGCGGACGTGCATTGTCCTGTTGGAACAGCAAGTTCCCTTGCCGGTCTAGGAATGGTAGAACGATGGGTTCGATGACGGTTTGGATGTACCGTGCACTATTCAGTGTCCCCTCGACGATCACCAGTGGTGTACGGCCAGTGTAGGAGATCGCTCCCCACACCATGATGCCGGGTGTTGGCCCTGTGTGCCTCGGTCGTATGCAGTCCTGATTGTGGCGCTCACCTGCACGGCGCCAAACACGCATACGACCATCATTGGCACCAAGGCAGAAGCGACTCTCATCGCTGAGGACGACACGTCTCCATTTGTCCCTCCATTCACGCCTGTCGCGACACCACTGGAGGCGGGCTGCACGATGTTGGGGCGTGAGCGGAAGACGGCCTAACGGTGTGCGGGACCGTAGCCCAGCTTCATGGAGACGGTTGCGAATGGTCCTCGCCGATACCCCAGGAGCAACAGTGTCCCTAATTTGCTGGGAAGTGGCGGTGCGGTCCCCTACGGCACTGCGTAGGATCCTACGGTCTTGGCGTGCATCCGTGCGTCGCTGCGGTCCGGTCCCAGGTCGACGGGCACGTGCACCTTCCGCCGACCACTGGCGACAACATCGATGTACTGTGGAGACCTCACGCCCCACGTGTTGAGCAATTCGGCGGTACGTCCACCCGGCCTCCCGCATGCCCACTATACGCCCTCGCTCAAAGTCCGTCAACTGCACATACGGTTCACGTCCACGCTGTCGCGGCATGCTACCAGTGTTAAAGACTGCGATGGAGCTCCGTATGCCACGGCAAACTGGCTGACACTGACGGCGGCGGTGCACAAATGCTGCGCAGCTAGCGCCATTCGACGGCCAACACCGCGGTTCCTGGTGTGTCCGCTGTGCCGTGCGTGTGATCATTGCTTGTACAGCCCTCTCGCAGTGTCCGGAGCAAGTATGGTGGGTCTGACACACCGGTGTCAATGTGTTCTTTTTTCCATTTCCAGGAGTGTATTTCTGAAACCGGTGGCCAATCGTTCGGCGGTGTGGGGCTCGACGGGAGAGGCCGCTGGGGACTAGGGTGTCCTCGTACTGCTTTCACGACCCGCAGTGCCCCCTCAGTGGCTGCGCCAGGCTGCTGCCAGTCTGTCTGTCTGTCTGTCTGTCGGAGCGGCGGCGCTAACGACGCAGACGTCGCCGCCGCCTGCGCGAGATTGCACAAAGGGACTGACGCCCCGCGATTCGGCTGCGAAGAAGATTAAAGGCGGGCCAGTGGACCGGCAGGGTCGCACGCTCACCAGTTCGGCGCCGCAACTAATTACGTTACCGGAAACTGGGTGCGCGTAGTTGCAGTCGCGGCCGAAATCTGTCCCTCTCTCAGGCGCCGCGTCGCGTGCACCGACCGCCGCGCAGGATCGCCGTTTGTGGATTCCGTGCCCCCGCCGGTCGGAGGGCCGGTGGCAACTCAAGAGAAGAGACGCTGGCAGGACTTGGAAGGGCTAGACTGCACTGCCAACTTACACACATCCAGCAAAGATTTATATTTCTCTGTAAATCCATCTTTGTACAGATGGTTGCGAGGCCTGGGATATTCAATATAAAATGTCGAATCAAAACTGTGGTGTCACCGCCAGACACCACACTTGCTAGGTGGTAGCCTTTAGGTCGGCCGCGGTCCATTAGTATACGTCGGACCCGTGTGTCGCCACTGTCAGTGATAGCAGACCGAGCGCCACCACACGGCAGGTCTAGAGAGACTTACTAGCACTCGCCCCAGTTGTACAGCCGACTTTGCTAGCGACGCCACACTGACAAATACGCTCTCATTTGCCGAGACGATAGTTAGCATAGCCTTCAGCTAAGTCATTGGCTACGACCTAGCAAGGCGCCATAGCTTTGATAATTAATATTGTGAAGCATGTATCATCAAGAGCGATGTTCTACAAATGTGGATTAAAGTTAAGTATTACAGCAACTGCGTCCATTTTCTAAGTTCTCATTTCCTTTTAACTGTTCCAGACCTCACGCCAATCTGCGTGAGCTTAACGCGTGCCTTTCGGCTTCCTCTCGTTGTGACTTAGCTGTCTTGCTAAGTCACAACAAAAACATCTTCAGCTATCTAAATTTCCAGTTGCTATTTCATTTGAGCAACCAATTTCAGCACCACTTTACGCCGTCTTCAGGCCCTCTGACCGATATGTAGGAAGAATCCCACCTCTGGGCCATTTAAAATAGGGGTGACTGGTATCCGTAGATTTTTGACTCTGTGACCTCTTCAGTCATCACTTGAGAACTCAAGTTCATCACGGAGAGATATGGCGTCACGGCGACGCTATGTTTTACCCTACTTGGAAATTATAGCACGACAGCAAGAGGAACAATGGAAAAAAAAACCAATAAGGAAGCACTGGAAACCATTTAGAGGAAGTATAAATATCCTGTGACTATACCATATAACGTGGAATTAGCCAACTGAGCCGTGCGTGGCTCGTATTCCCGACAACATGTATTTTACACCCTGTTTTTAACGTACTTCCGCCTCACTGCGTTAAATTACTGGTGTCACTGAGTTGCTGCTTTGCCTGGCCGTGAGGTGCGCGTATCGATATATCCCCTCTCGAAGTATCTTTGCTCGACTGCTATTACTTCCCGGTCGTTGTCTGTCTGAAGCCAGTACGGGTCGCGAGTTCTGGCTGCCAGTGAGTTGGAACGCGTCTGGAGCGCAGTCCGGCCCTGCCAGTCGGGGAGTTGCAATGCGACACTAGTGCAGTCGGGTTGGAGCAGTGAGGTCTGCGTCCACATGACTCGCCCGACCATTGCCGCCACGCATCACTTTAGCCAGGCCACGGTCTTGGTGGATCGTTCACGAGTCGGCTGTGTGTCTGTGCATCGACTCCCGACTTGTCTTTGTGCGTGATTAGTTACTATTGCGTTTCGTTTAGGTCTTCGTGCAAGTCTTTGTCAGGTTGTGTGTGTAGTTGGCGTTATTTCCACTGACGACTATTTTAGATGTTGTCGGTATTCTGAGGGTAGTCGGTTGGTTGGTGCGGACGAGGGAGGATATCTCCGTGCGTCGCGGTTGGGTGGGTCCACCGGCGGTCCCTGCGCAGTGTCGGAGCGTGTGTGGAGCTGTCCGATCGCTACGAGCTTCGTGGCTCACCGACTCAGGTCGACAAAGATGAGTGGTGTGTTAAGTACCCAAGACACGTCCGTTCATGTTGTGTCGTTCATTTCGGTGGTTCGCTGTTGGGGAATGAACCGTGAATTTACTTTCAAAATCATTTCTTAAAGAATTTAATTTATTTACTAGCGATTCATCAAGAACATTAACACATTTAATCACACTAGGTGAGCGTCGAAGAGTTGCCAGGAAGTAACTGATGGAAAATGAAATTACTTTTAACAAATGTAAATTTTATTACTAAAAGCTTTTTCAAAAACAGATTTAAAATTAAGAAATAAATAAAATTTAATATAAATCTTTATATTTTTTCTTTATATATTTATATATTTTTTATTCTTTATATATTTATAGATTTAATATAAATAATAAAATTAAGAAATAAATAATAAATTAATTAATTAAATTTAAAATTAAGAAATTTACCCTCGAAATATCAAGTTAAAATTTTATTTAGAGGCAGACAGAACAATATTAACAGTATGAGCTTTCGGGCTGAGAAGCTTGCCTGCTCCCTTTCAACACGGCCGTAGTCATGACCGCTCACAACAACCTCTGAAAGAGTACACTGGTGCAAATCTGCAACACACCGGATTACTTTAAACTAAAAAATTTTTAACAACTCACACAATCACGTAACTATGCACGCCGTGAGTGGGATGGAACCTGTACAACACTCAAATTATTCGCCACCGTAAGTGAAATTTTTTAAGGACTCTTACGGTGGAAGGGTGGCAACCTTATAACCTAAAATGACTATTTAAATAAAACCCATAAAATTCAGACTTACCTAAAACGTACAACATGTTCTACATTACACATATACCACCTCGCAAGATGATAGGCAAGATAAAAATATATTTCAAGAATTCGGCCTTCAAGCAATAAATTCGTTAACACCGAATCCGACAAACATGACAGAGGCAGCTATTACGGTATGGCAGACCAACAGACAGACAGACACTGCCTCACCAATGCGGACGAGAGACAGATCCAGACTAACTTGGCTGACCAATTGACCAGACTCGCCCAGACTGACAGACTGCCCTGACTAACCAACTGCCTCTGACTGACTGACCGCCTGACGAGCTCATGGCTCCCCTTAAATGCACGTGAACAAGCAACCTTTCCCCTTTGACACCAGAGGGAGACACCAAAGCTGCGATTGCCACAGCGCCGCCACCGCCAGAAACGGAAGGCGACTGCTTTACTCTACGACCTGCGGCGCGCTTTTCAAAACAGCAATTTTTACTACGGCTCAGGGAGATCTTCCGGCGAGCAACACAGAGTGTTTGTAGTGCTGAAATCGAGCCGCCGTGTGGTGGAATTAACTATATCGGTTCACTACAATTCAAGTGCATAAGCGGAATTTTCTGCCTTGTGCCGGTAGTGTTCCGGTTACCTGTCGTGGCCACTAACGTAATTTCAGACAGTGTCCTGTCCTCAGCTGTTGTCTCTGTCCAACACGGTGTGTAGTTTTGATAGCTTAACACATATTTCATTGTGGATAATCACGTCCGTATAAGTTTGGTCCTTGAGTTCATGTACCGATTGGTGGATAACAAGTCGTTTTGTCGGTCGGTCCGTGACTGTCTCTTGGTTGGGTTACTGATGGATCAAGTGTAGCTGGGCCCAACACCTGTCTCATCTAAGCGAACGTTAATGTTTCGAGGGCAGCCCCCCCCCTCCCCCCTTGTAAGCGTCTGAGTGCCGGTGTCTACACTGTCTTTTTCATGGGTGTTTAATGGTCTGTTGGTAATCTTTTATAGCCAATGCTTTAAAAGAAAAAAAAAATTATTGTGTTTTATGTAAATCAAGGGCCTTCAGCCTGTATAAGTAAGTCTGATTTCTGGAAAGTGGATATTTTACTGAAAGTTACTGTTGTTGTGCTGTCTTTTCATTTAGTGCGCTGTCAGCCACTTAAAACTTAAAGGTTAAGGTATTTTGAATTTTTCGAAAATCAATTGTGGGCCTTCAGCCGCTTAAAGCCTTATTCTTAAAATTTTCCCCTTAGGCGAAAACATTGCGTCCTTCTACCTTGAAAGGTTTTGCTAATATATTTTAAAATTTTGAAATTTAATTGTGGCCTTCAGCCGTTGGTATTGCACCTTGTTTATGTTTGTTCTATCCACATTTGCCTTGAGGCTTTCAGCCTATTTGTGATATATATATATATATATAATTTGTAATTTTAACTGCGTATCTTCAGTCACTTGAAATTTATGTCATTGATTATTAAGATTTCTTGTTTGGAGGCCTTCAGCCTTGAAAGAATTGGATTTTGAAACTGGTAAAGGTTGGGCTATGTGCCGTTTTGGTTTAAATGTGTTATTAAATTACAATAGATTACAATTTTGAAGTGAAACTGACGGACATCTTATTTGGCCCTTTCCACAGTCCTGATCACCTGTTCCGCCCAGCGGGTTTAGCGGGCGTATCACCGACGTTAAATTGGATGTTGCAATAAATTGGTTCTGCCTTCGTAAGTTAATTATCTAAGTGTAAACCATGGAGATTCTTGACACTGACTCCAACAAGATGACATAATTATTACGCAGATGTGCTGTATCAAAGAAGAGGAAACATTTCTATCAATCCAGGATGCTGTTCTCCACAATAATTTCAGATAGAGATTCGCTGAATTAGGGCTGGTGCCCACAACGATGTTTACGCAGCCTACCCTAAGAAAAAGAGTAAATGTTTCACACAGACTTAAAAAACTCTCCATTATAGAATTTAGGCGTTCAAGTGCGGTTATTGTAGGAAGCGTACGAAAAAGGGAACTAGATATGGAAGGGATCGTAGAAAATAAAAAAATAAAAAAACGAAAACTGGAATATATGCCGAACACGACTGCTATAAAGGAAGAAGAATATAAACTGCAATCGCAAAGAAGCTACTGCAGATGTGCAAGCAATTCTTAAACATTGCTTTAAACACAGTATATGACGAAATCTGACTAAAAGCACTGTTAAATAACCATATTTTGGAGTGCTGGCCGAAAATAATAGAGTGGAGCATGTTTACATCATTCATCCCCACTGGGATCTGCGTGCAGAGGATGGTCACATTGTCTAAATTTGCTGGACTAGATATTGTGCAGCTGTCAACTGAACAACTGTTTGCAGAACTTAAAACGAACAGGATAACGATATTTAATGGCTACTCATTTGAAAAAGTTGTAAATGTAAATTTCTATACGGAATTTGCAGAAGTAATTGAAACAGAAGCGTTCGTACCGTACACCCAGAAATACATTTAGTGTTATAACAACACTGTTATGTAAGAAATAGGAGCTAAAATTAAAATCACCGAATGCTCTCGCCTGTAACTGCTCGTAGGAACAGAGTTATCTGTCAAAATCATAAAGGAGTAGGTTAATAGGAATTCGAAACATCCCTTCTTTGTACCTGCCAACTTACGAACTAGAGAAAGAATTAGTACAGTCAAATGCAGATTTAAATTACAAGTTGCAAATTAACCTAGATGTTATTAAAACTATACCAAGTAAAAATGAGGAGCAAGTTGTTTTCTGTGAATGAATTTACATGCAAGAATTAATGAAGTTTGAAAATATGTAATGCTCTCTTATTCACTGTCCACGCATTAGGTCTCGCACTTGTGGTGATCTGTGTGTGCGATGTGGGTGGTTGCACAACCTTGAAAAGTAGCTTAAACTAGTAGTTGAAAGCGTAGCGACCTCCTTCAAGGTCCTACATTTCCAGATTTCCCTTCTTTCGTAGACGTAACTCACTAACCAAGCCTAGCTTGTTATTACTCCAGTATAGTGTGTGTGGTTGCAGGTTATAGGCGCACAACGGCGGCGTTATCAGTGTCCTTACACTCATTGGAGATGCCGTGTGTCTAGGGCCTCCCGTCGGGTAGACCGTTCTCCTGGTGCAAGTCTCTCGAGTTGACGCCACGTCGGCGACTTGCGTGTCGATGGGGATGAAATAATGATGATAAGAACAACACAACACCCAGTTCCTGAGCGGAGAAAATCTCCGACCCAGCCGGGAATCGAACCTGGGCCGTTAAGTATGACTTCCGTCGCGCTGACCACTCAGCTGCCAGGGGCGGACCTTACACTCATTAAAGCAAAGAATGTCGATGCACTCGAATTGATCACACAATCACTATCTCATATGAGCTAAAACAACAGAGAAAGAGTAAAAGTAGCTATGTATGAGATTAAAATTCTGGTAAAACTAGTCACCCTTTCAACACCCTTTAAAACAATTCCCCTAAAATCCTGGGAAAAATAATGGACAATTCACAAAACTTTAAAACTCGAACCACATTGGTTTGAATGTTAGTTAAAATGGAGGCCTGATCCGTCTGCCCATCCACCGGGGCTCGGTGGTCGGAAGAAAAGACAATCTGGCGCCCAGTAACCTGTACGCGTCACAGGTCTGTGACCTATGCGAAGACGAGTAGGGAGAACCTTGTCCCGTCGACATGGCTGGAATGAAGTACTCCACGACCGAGGTGTGGGCTTTGCTAGTCGGAGCTTACTGTGTGTCACATCCAGTCACTCGTCGCCCCATTGGTGCATGACTTTGTACCTCAAGAGCGAGGTGATAGCATGCAGGTGGATTGCGCACTGAACCAGCATCCTTGGCTGCTACATTCGCCCTTTCATTCCTCGCAGTACCCATGTGCCCTGGCATCCAGCCGAAGGATGCCTCCTTCCCCAACCATTTATCTACTTTATGAGTTGGATGCAAGCATTGCAGAGACCGAATGGCACTAAGGGAGTCGCAACAGACGAGAAATTTGGCAGGTATGGTACATGTCAGCTACTCCAGCGCTCTCAAGATTGATAGTTCAGCATGAAATACAGTGAACTTTGGGGGCAATCGATTATTGTGGATGTTGTTGTTGTTGTTGTGGTCTTCAGTCCTGAGACTGGTTTGATGCAGCTCTCCATGCTACCCTATCCTGTGCAAGCTTCTTCATCTCCCAGTGCCTACTGCAACCTGCATCCTTCTGAATCTCTTGGTCTCCCTCTACGATTTTTACCCTCCACGCTGCCCTCCAATACTAAATTGGTGATCCCTTGATGCCTCAGAACATGTCCTACCAACCGATCCCTTTTTCGTCAAGTTGAGCCACAAACTCCTCCCCAATTCTGTTCAATACCTCCTCATTAGTTAAGTGATCTACCCATCTAGTCTTCAGGATTCTTCTGTAGCACCACATTTCGAAAGCTTCTACTCTCTTCTTCTCCAAACTATTTATCGTCCATGTTTCACTTCCATACATGGCTACACTCCATACAAATACTTTCAGAAACGACTTCGTGACACTTAAATCTATACTCGATATTAACAAATTTCTCTTCTTCAGAAACGCTTTCCTTGCCATTCTCTCTACTTCGACCATCATCAGTTTTTTTGGTCCCCAAATAGCAAAACTCCTTTACTACCTTAAGTGTCTCATTTCCTAATCTAATTCCCTCAGGATCACCCGACTTCATTCGACTACATTCCATTATCCTAGTTTTCCTTTTTTCGATGTTCATCTTATATCCTCCTTCCAAAACACTGTCCATTCCATTCAACTGCTCTTCCAAGTCCTTTGCTGTCTCTGACAGAATTACAATGTCATCGGCGAACCTCAAAGTTTTTATTTCTTCTCCATGGATTTTAATACCTACTCCGCATTTTTCTTTTGTTTCCTTTACTGCTTGCTTAATATACAGATTGAATAACATCGGGGAGAGGCTACAACACTGTCTCACTCCCTTCCCAACCACTGCTTCCCTTTTATGCCCCTCGACTCTTGTGGATACGGTCCGGGAAACAGAGCAACCAATTGCGTCCCTCAGTTTAGACCTGTCAGTGGAGACCACAACATAGTTATGGTGCTCATTTAACAAAACGGGATTCCATAGTTGGATGAGCATTGGTATGGTATTCTGGGGAAGTGGGAGTAGCAGTGAGATGACATGCCTGGCGCACCATGAGAAGCTGCCGCCGGATGATGTGGCGGTTCACCAACCTCAGCACAAACACCATGTATGCAGCCATGGAAAACCTAACGTCGTCATGGTGTACCACGTCAATGATTTTCGGGTACGAAGGCCTCGCTGATTCATACAGTGTGCAGCCATAGGACAGCCATGGTCGAACGAAAGCCTTATAAAAGTGGAGCATACGCGCCCTATCCGCTCCTCAAGACCTGTCCAAGACGCTTCAAAATGTTCAGTGTCTTTGGGGCCCGTGCCTTCAGGTGTGGTGAACACGACAGCTTGGAGTAGAAAATGAGGCTCAAAGACCGCACAGAGTCTTTGAAATGGACAACAGTGTTCCACTTACGCAAGTCAGGCAAATTAAAAACACGACGAGAATGATTAAACGCACACACAGACACACACTCATACACACACGTTTTTGCAGAAAACGTAAAACCAGCCCTTTCAACTCACTCTTCCAGTCTGTTTAGTGGAAGTAGCAACTGACGAATTGCTATTGCAATACTGGAGGAAGAACAGAAAACCCCAAAATCGTCCACAAATAAGGAGCACTGCGCAGGACTCCCTAGCCTGGATCTGATACTGCTTATGGCTATGGTAAGAGGGTAACAAAACACTGCGCTGAGAAACACCATTCTCCTGCTCGAAAGTATTCGACAGCACGTCATCAACCCAGTACCGAAAAAAGGTCTTTGATAAAAAGGGCCGACTAAAGACTGGGAGATCGCCATGGAAGCCCCATTGGTGGAGATGGCCCAGAACAAGGCGTCTTTAGGTAGTATCGCATGCTCTACTATTATCATAAAATACACCTACACAATGCAGTTTATGTAGGAAAGCCCACTGAACAGCCGCCTGTAGCAAGGTGAGGTTGTCGACAGTGGTTCGAAATCTCCTGAACCCACACTGAGAGTGACTCAGGTGCTTCGTGGTCTTCAACATCCAAACCAGACGACGGTTAACCATCCGCTTCAAGATCTTTCCTATACATCTCATTAAGGTGACGCTCTGGTAATTACTGGGACATGTGCAGTCCTTTCCTGGTTTGATGAGAGGTATCAGAATTGCCTGTCTCCACGAGTTGGAATAGTTGCCTGTCTGCCATGTTAGATTAAATTCCTTTGATGCTGCTGACAAATATCGAAGAATGTTGTATCGGATTTGGTCGTGACTGGACGCAGTATAAAGAGCCGCAGACAGTGCGAAATCCAGCTCCCACATGAAGAATAGGCAGTTACAGGGCTCCAAATTGTTAGACCTGAAGTCCAACTTGCCCTTTCATGGTGGCACGGTAACGACGGAACGCTGGATACTGGCTGGCAGTGGCTATAGTCAGCGCAAAATGCTCTGCCATTGTCTGTGCAACACCTGGAGACATAAGGTGTTGTTTGGAGACACCCTTGAGTCAACGACACTGCTACAGATAACCTACTGTCTTTATCGGAAATCCTCCTGTTGGATTCCCATACTGCAGCAGAACAGGTGGAACGGGTGATAGAATCCAGGAACACTCGCCATGACCTTTTCGTGTTCTCCTTGATGATGTGTCGAGCCTTTGCTTTCGCTAATCGAAGGCTACGAGTGTTTTTTTTCCCATTGGACGGTTCTTAAGCTGTCACAGAGCTGCACGCCTGACCTGAATGACTGCATGGCACCAAGGCATGTAGGTCCTCCGAGGATGATGAGGAGAGCACTCTGGATGGAGAGGTCAGTGTTACGGTGCTTAACGTGCAGTCGCTTTTAACTTCTCTTCTTTGTCTTCATGTTCTACGCTTCTGACATGGGCGTGTACGACCCTCGTTTTTGCATCGCAAAATAAAACAAAACACAGGGATCACACTTCAGATAACAGTTGGCTCCTCATGAATGCCTGGGAGTGGTTGCTTGTCATTCCGGAGCTTCAGAAGTCCAGGTAACAGCCGCTGTGCCAGATATCCATTGATGTGGCTAGATGATGCTCATGGGGAGAGCTACCGATTGGAGTAGGTGTATCAGGGCGGATGCTTTGCATATGAAAAGTATCAAGCTGCAAAAATCTGGCCATTCTTCTATGGCCACCTCATCGATTGGTAACGGGTCATTGAGTGCTGCTTTTTGTCATCCATTGGTCTTCCCTTGCCTGGCTACATCCTGGGAGAACGGCCGATCTCACTGGCTAGGGGTTGAAACACTTTCCCTGCAACCTGGTCAGTACTAGGACAGACAGGCACACATTCACTGCCATAAAGCCCTTATTTTTTGTGGAAAATATCGGAGAAATGTCTGGAGAACCAAAGTCTTTCAGTAAGATGAAGGCAAGATTCCTTGCTGATCATAACTACTTCTGCCACCCGATCTACAGCTCTTCATGTTTATGATGATCTTCGTGGCATACCAATGTCTTTCATTCCTCACCAGACTTTAAATATGGTCCAGGGAGTCATTCTTCATAGGGACCTCATCCTTCAAAGTGATGAACAAGCAAATTTGGAGTGACGGGCCATTCATTTTGTTTGGCATGTACGGGATAGGTCGTAAGGACGATCGCACAGATACTGGCACCTTTATTCGGGATTTTGAGGGATGCACCATCAAAAGAGCTAAAGGTTATGTGCTATCAGCGTGACCTATGAGGTGATTTTGGTGCTTGCATTTTTTGCATGCGTCTTCCCACCGTACATCAGACTCTGTATGTGACGACTGTGGACACCTATTTCATGGGGTAAAATCCTGTCTTCCAAAATGACCTGTGTGGTCATGAGCGTCACTCTCCACACTTACCATGTTGCCCTGCTTATAAGAAAGAAAAGAAGTGTAAGCCCCTACATTGTGTAGTTTACACTGAGGTTCATCAGAAATCTGACCAACTTCATATTGTGTTGATGACTTCCACTTTTGCCTCCTCCTCGCTCTTCCTTGTACCAGTCCCATCAATGTCTCCTCTCTCCATTCCCCCTCCCCTTCGGTTCCCACGCACTACCATCTGGCTGCTGCTTCCCCTCCCTAACTGAAGAAGTGCGCTCCTTCTTTGGCCTCACTGGCGATGCAGCTCGCTCCTGGAATCCCTCCTTCCAGCGACTCTCTACTAAAAGTTAGCAACAGGACACACAATCTGTGCAGCCCAAGGCAGTTCACTCTCTTTCGGTTTTGAAGAGAAGCCTGCTCTCCCTCTGTGCTGTTTCCTGCCCTCTCTAGAAAAGAAGAAAAATAAAGTCATAGGACAACTCTGCCCCCCCCCCTCCTCACCCTGTTTCTCGAGGATGTGCGATCCCCCATCTTGGAACCTGAGTCTGACTTCTTATTTATGGATGTCATCCAATCCTCCCCGGTGACAAGTGGTGACTCGCTGGTGTGATTGGCTCCAGCACTCTTGCCTCCCATTTAGATTCCCACTCTGTGCTCATTCAGTTGAACTATAACAGATACTACCATCCCCTCCCAGATTTGCAATCCCTTATTGCTTTTTACTTGGCAGCTTGTATCATGATCCACGTATGTCTGATGATGCACATTCATTGACCCTCTGTGGGTTCCATGCTTTGTCGGAACTGGGTTGGCCGTTTGAGGGCTTCTGGTCATGTCTGCACATTAATGCATGCAGATATTGTTAGTACGTAGATCCCATTTTGTACTCCACTGGAAGCAGGGGCTTTTCAGGTCCACTTGGACTCTGCATTCTCTGTTTGCAACCTCTATCTCTCTCCCGTCAGGCCACACTCACCTATTGCCATAATTGCCCTCCTCCTGCAACTCCACCTTCCTTTGCTCCTCTTTGAAGGTTTTAATGCTCATCACTCCTTGTGGTACAGTGCTTCTTCATCTAGTCAGGGGCTCCGCATTGATTAACTTCTTGCAGAACACGATCTGTGCGTCGTTAAAGTTGGTGCCCATACTCATTTTAGTCCCACATATGGCACTTTCTCCTTCACACTCTTCCTCTCCCATTTTTCATTCCTTACACTGGTCGCCAAACAATGGATTCCTGTTAATCCACACATTCCCTTTCCACCTCCCAATGACCCAGTTACCCTTCTGGCTTTCCCATTCTGCTGATTAGCCGCTGTATACATCTAGGCCGTTTCTCCACCTCCTTCGTAGGTTGTTTTGATGAAGTCATTTGTGATCTGTCCAAAAGGCATTACTGCCGGCATTACTGGTCCACGCTTTACTGGCCCCGTTCCATGTCGGCCAGTTCCATGCTGGAAGACGGCCATTGACACCATATCCGTGATGGTGGTCATAATTTGCAACATTTTAAGTGACACCCGCCCTCCACAAATCTTATGACCTTTAAATGTCTTTGTGCCAATGCCTGTTACTTACACAGAGCAGACCTCCGCACCTTCCAGAATTACCAGTGGCAGTTTTCCATTCCAGGCCTTTCCTTTCCAGGTGGCCTTTTACAGATCCATCAGTTCTCAAGGAACACCTTTCTACCCATTTTTCGACGGAATTGGCGTCAGCCTCCTATCCAGAAGATTTTCTCCCTCAAAACCCCTATCAGGTGAAATCCTACGATGGACCCTTCACTGAATGGGAGACCCTTCTGGCCTTCATCTTCCCATCATTGAGCTCTTGGCGCTGATTACATCCATAATCAACAGCTTCAGCACCTCAGTCGTCCACAACGCAAATATCTCTTCCAAGAGTTTAATTGTATTTGACTACAAGACATTTTCCCCTTTCCCCTTTCAATGGAGAGACAATATTGTGGTTCCTGTGGCCTTCAACCTGACAAGGAGCCGTCGTCCCTCCATAGATACTGGGCAATCAGCCTGACCAATGTTCCCTGCAGGTTACTAGAACAGATGGTGACTCATCAGCTCAAATGAGTCCTTGAATCTGTCATTACCAGTGCGGCTTTTGGTAGGGACAGTCTCCAATCATCTGATTTGATTGGAAACTGCAGTTCAGAACGCCTTTTCTAAGCGCCACCATCTTTGTAAAGCCTATGACATTGTTTGACGCCATCACATTCTACTTACACTCCATGTGTGGGGTCTTTGGAGCACTACCTCGATTTATTTTTCGCCAGTTCCTGTCCCACCAGTCATTTAGATGCTGGGTTGGCATTATTCTGAGCACAGACCCAGGAGAATGGCATTCCACATGGTTCTATATTAAGTGTCTTTTTTATCATCGCTATTAATGGACTTGTGGCTGCTGCTGGACCGTTGGTCACCCCCAGCCCTGTTGGTGGACGATTTCTCTATTTGGGCTGGCTTCCAAGCAATGGTCTCTGTGGATCGTTTGCTCTAAGATGGCATCTGGCATGCTTCCACGTTGACACATAACACACACTGTTTTCAATTATCTCCCCTTAAGTCGAGAGTGGTGAATTTATGTCGTTGTATATGGTCTATCCTGATCTGGAGCTCTACTTCGACGGCTAATGTCTGACTGTGGCCCCAGTTCCGTTCCTTGTATCTGCTTTTTGGCAGCAAGCTTACTTGATTGCCCTATATAAGTCATCTGAAGGTTGGCTGTTTTCATAAAATAAATTTTCTTCTCTTCCTTGACCACACTTCTTGGGGTATGGATCGTTTGACCCTACTCAGCCTTTACTGGACATTAGCTCTGTCTCGTGTGGACTATGGTTTTCAACTTTATTGATCATCTGAATCCTCCACGCTGCTCTTCTTACGTCTGGTTCACAATAATGGTGTGTGTTTGGCCGCTGGTGCCTTTTACACTAGCCTTATCGACAGTCTTCTGGTTGATACAGGGGTCCCTCCTCTTTCCTTTTGGCAGTCCCAGCTGGCTTCCTACACCATCACTATCCACTCACCCCCTGCTCACCCCAGCTGTCACCCGCCAGCTACTTGCCCTCAGGTCTGTTTATTGGTTCGGCTCCACCTCACTCCTCTCCTTGTTGACTTCCATCTCTCCTCCTTGTCATCTTTCCCACATTCTTCCCCACAAACCCTCCCACCCCCATTGAATAGTTCCTTGACCAAAAAGTTGGATGGATCTCTTCTGGGGTCAGAAAGCCTCCATCACTCCATCGGTGCTCCTTTGTTCGTTCCGAACGCTCTTATGGGAGTACTGGGAAGCCATTGTTTTTTATGTCGATGGCTCTAAATCCGCCGATCATGTGGGATATGCTTTCACGTGTTCTGTTGGCACGGAACACCATCTGTTGCCTGACACATGTCGGGTTGTTACTGTGGAATGGATGGCCATCTATTGGGTCCTCTGCTTCATTAAACAATTCTCACTCACTCGAATATTGTTATGTGTGGATTCGATGAGTGGCCTTCAGACCATCGCTTGGATATTGCCCCTGCACCACTTGGTCTCTGCCATCCACGACCAGGCTGATCTTGATGACACTGCTTGTTCAGTTGATTTCCTTTGGGTTGCTGGCCACACAGGTATCCCAGGTAATGAATGTGCTGATCATCTGCCTGGGAGGCGACCACCTATCCCCAATTCTCCATGATCCACCCTGGGGCGGAATTGCAGCTTCACATCAGCTTCATTTAGTCGTAGTCTGACTCATGTGACGTTACCCCTGTCTAATAAAGTTCGTGCCATCAAGTACGCTCCAACCACTTCCCTTCTTCCCTTTGCCTAACCCAGCGGGAATCTACCATTCTCTGCCGTCTTCGTATTGCCTATATTACACTGACCCACGGTTTTTAGTCTGCAATGAGCCACCTCCATTTGTAGTTGTGGGGTTCCGCTCACAATGATCTATATTTTGTTGGGCTGCCACAGCCTTTTGGCCCTTCACACTACATATGTCCTCCAACCTTCTTTGTCTCGGTTGTTAGTGGATGATCCTTGCATGGTTACGTTTGTCCTCTGTTACCTTCACGAAAGTGGTTTGCAGTCTCAAGTCATTGAGTTTTCCTCTGAAATTTGAATCCTTCAGTTAGCGTAGGTGTTTGTTATGGAGGCCTTGATCCTGCCTCCACACCAGACATGTTCTCCCCGACTTTTCCCCACATTTTGTCTGGTCTGTTGCGCTATTTCCCCTTTCGTCTTCTTCCCCCGGTGTTCTGCCACTTGTATTGTGATAATGTGTGGTGTGGGTGTCTGGACAGGTCAGTGACAGTGCTGGTGCCGCAATGCACGCACCCGTTCTGGGACAACCCTCGTGTTCTTTCCTCTTCCTGCTGCCCTGATATCGCTTTTCCCTCTTTGTTTGCACGTTACCCATTCCTCTGACTGGACTGTGCTGTTTGTGCTATTTCTCACTTGATTTTTACCATCCTATGTCATGTGACTGATGACCTTGCTGTCTGATTCCCACCCCTCAATCAACCAACCAACAAACGACAGTTCTGCGTTTTGACTACCGTGTAGTGCATATTTCCACCTTTTCTTTTGGGTCAGACATTTATTGATATGTCTGCGTAAGCAGAAGGAACTAACCATCAAAGTCCAAAAACAATTTATTGAACTGTTCAGTTAACTAAAACAAATTCTCCAAGTATAACACCAACACAAAACAGTGATCCGTCTTCGAATCACAACTACATACAAGAATAATATAGAAAACAACTGAAATAATTTCCTACTAGTCTCCGCCAGAGACTTCTCCGATATACCGAGCCTAACCCAGAGATCAGCGAGAAGATCCAAGCCGGGCTGCCGGGGCGGCAGCTATCCACGTCTGCTGGCGGTCGACGAACTGCCGATGTGCGGCCGAGCGCCGGCCTTTATAGCGCTTCGGCAGATGAGTACCTCGGAACTATTTTCCATCACGTGGTTTGACGTGTGAAAATAGTTCCAGGATCTGCAGCGACCTCTTCCCTATGTTTATGTGGGCCGGTAGTGGCCCCTGGTGGCCGCTGGTATCTTTGCTGTGTTGTTGTTGTGGCCGTTCATCAATATTGCCTGTCGGTTGTGTAGTGCTTCGGTGTGCCTGCGAAGCGGGCAACCCGCGGCTGCAGGCTGTCAGTTTGGTTGCTGATACTCTAGGCCCCGTTATGTCTGGTGGAGAAGGCCACAGCATTTATTGTGTGATTTCATCTAAAACTGTAGAGCTCTTCATTTGGTCACCTGCTCTCGAATATGCAGCAGCATTTCAGATCCCAGCGTTTCGTTTATAAGTGGGAACGTGTGTCTGATAAAGAGAAGCGTCTTACAGTAGTATTTGTTTTTTGCATTTCAGTTCAAAACGAAAGGACAGACGTAGGCCAAAATGTATACCGCGAACGTATAGCGTGATATTCTGCGTAGTTTTTGTGATGGACATTCATTTTATAAGGATTTTAATTTTTATTGTTTGTGAACATATAATGTTCCTTTTCTCGTCAACTAACAAAGCTTTGAAGCTGGAAGCTTACTGCATGCAACGGTATTTGTTTAAGCTGCAAGTAACTTACAAATGTTTCAGTTCGTTAGCCGAAAGTACTCTATTTACATCATGTATACAGCAGGTTTATAAAGAAGGTTTCTCAGATAAGATAAAGTGATGTGCAGGATTATTCAGTAAGTGATTTTTAAGAACTGTGCCAAATTACAGGTCGTTAGCTTTTATAGTTCCTTAGGAGAAGTAGCATATTTACCAGAGATGTCAATCTGCGAAAATCTCCTGTAAGGTTCTTATTTCAGTTTTTAACAACATTGCCATGTCTAGACGCTAATGCTGTCCATTTCCGCAATCTGCGTTATCTTGCTTGTCTTCCAAATTTGGTGTATTTTCTTCTACTCGGACTTTGTCATGTTGTTTGTGCTTCATAGGTGCTTGTGAGTAGCTTCAATGTGAATGCACATGGATGGAAGCCTAATCTCTGCAGGAATCCTCCCTACAATTCCACTGTTAAACACTAAAGAGGTTTCAGATGTAGCTATCTTCACATTATGAAAACACAAATGCTGATTTTTGGAAAATGCATGCACATAATGTAACTATAGCTCTTTCGTAATTCGGGTTTTCTCAAGCACAATTTCTTTTTTGGCAGTGCAGGATTGGTTAGGTATTTGAGAGTTGGCTTTATAAGCAGCAAGTCTGAATCCATGCTTGTGGGTTCCCAGTTTTCCACTAGCTTCTGGTGAAGATATTTGCACCATGTATGTCAGAGGAAGTGTTGGGGATTCTCATCGATGGAAAGTTTATGGAGGAATATTACCCACACTACTTGCTGCATTGTTTTCACACTGTATGCATTGTCCATGATGACTTTCGTAGAGTATATTTGTGTGTATGACTTGTTCTGTACGTCAGTCTGTTAGCATCAACGAGTGGTTTTTCATCTTATATATACCAATACACAGGCAGGTATAATCGTCACAGCACTGTAAGCTGTTCGTTCTGATTGTGTGACCGAAAAAGTAACACAAAAAATGTGAAGGGTAGAGAACATGTGAATCACAGCATGGGGAAAGGCGGGTACAGAACGTAAAATAAATTTTCTTGAAATACGTTTGTAGGCAGCTTTCAAACACAAAATTTTGAGATCTCCTTCGCAAAGCATCTGCCTAATAAATTAAGCAGTAAAAATATCAGTTTTTCACTATTTTGCCTTACATCAGCCCTTAAATTTATTGCGTGATCGTGCTTCTAGTAGTCTTAGTTTCGTGTTTGAACTACTGTGTACTCTATTCCTCTGGCATTTGTTTTGTGTCAGTTTTAGAGTGAGTGGTCAGTTAGAGCTGTAGAACTCGTTAGTTGATACCAGCTGTCCCCAGCCAGCATTATTTCAGTCGTGAGTGGCAACATGCTTCTAATGACAGGAAGTGACATAGAGTGCTTTTTACTGCGTGCGTTTCAGTAAGACTCGTAAATTTTTCGCGTGTTTCACTTTTTTAACTTTACCGCCGACACACGAAAATTAAGGTTTTGCTTCCTTTATTATTGATTTCCCTATCAATTGTTTTGTCAAATATTATTTCATGGTATTTACTTGTGTTACGCCAACAATGAAGGTAATAACTGGAGCCAAAATTTATCTTTGTTTTTTCAAATTCTGCCTTTAATAAAAATTTTGAATCATCCAATGTATCAAGGTTTTCTTTACTGTTACTTTCAAAGTAGCAACGACCCACAGTTTACTCCGAAACAGTTCGTTTGGTTCACGTCTCTGATCCCGTAAAATTTTGTTTAACTATGTGAATTCTAGTGTTGCGATTGCACTTCCGAAGTCGGAAACTGAAATTAGTTCCTGTACCAAATAAAAGCTTCTGCTTTTAAGTATTTCACCTTCGTCCGATTACAAACTTTTCTCTTCAACAAATTGGAAAGGTAATGTTAAAGGAGGTAACAGGGATATAGTTAACTCGTTCACTTCAATTATTTCAGACACTTAAATGATGATGTGCAGCAACTCAAACGAATCAAAAATTTCGAGAGTAAAGGTAAATCACTTGATGGTCTAACAGCCATGAAACATGAAATGGCAGATTTCGCTAGTGCCTCGTTTTTATATAATACATCGTAAATGAGGATTCTTGTTCTTATTTTTCATTGCAATGATATTAGTACAATGTTTATAATCACTAGTCACGCACAGACGAGAAACATTCAAATATATTGTTTCGCTTTGTGCATACATGGCGATTGAATGACAACATCAATGACTTTAATAAACAGTGGGAAATTGGTTTAACTTTAACTGTGACAGTGTAAATGCCTCTTTGAATGTTGAACTTTGAATTCCTATCCGCATCGGAGAACGAAATTAAGAACAAAATTTATTTAGTTTCCACCATGTCATTGTTAGTTGATCATAAATGTTCATAGGTAGTTACATCCTCATTGACATTTTACCTTCACCCTATACAGGATCGTGTATAAAAATTATATTTAGTTTCAAACGATCATCAGCTGGTAATCATAGCATGATTTACGCTGTCTTTATTAATATTCGATTATGCCGCGTCACTGGAGTCTGTCACAAATTACACCCCAAAAATTATCTTCCACCTATTGAGGCGCGATCCGCTGGAAAAAGTGGCATCCAAGGAGGGAAGGATGGGTGTACAGGCTCCATTAGTTACGTTACAGTTACACTTTCATTTGATATGCGTATGGTATTACAAATATTACATAAACACATAAGTTTTGTAATGCTTTTGAATTAAATGACAAAGTACCTCACTTTCATTGGAAAATAAATCGCTAATATTGGATAAATATAAATTTATCATCTGTCATTTCAGAAACAATGAAAACTTTACAAGTGTTTACGGCCATGCCTGTTTTTTGAACGAAATTATTTGATCAGTAATACAAATTTTCAGAAGTTCCTTCTGATTACATACTACGAGGGTTGGAACTTTAATAGTGGCCACTATTTATTTATAGCTGGTCGTAGGTCGTGTTCCAAAAATGAACAGCATAGAGAAAACAGTGATGACACATCCTGCAGGACCTGACCATCATTTTGCAGGACAATGCTCAAGCACGTACAGTGCAAGCTGTTACTGATTTGTTTGACTGATGGGGCTGCTAAGTGCTACACCACCTACTGCACTCCCCTGACTTAAGTCGTCGTGAGTTCAACTCGATTTCCAAACTGAAAGAAACACTCCACGCCATTCGCTTCACAACTGCTACAAATTCGTCGGGTAATAGACCGCGCCACTCGAACTGTCAACACAACTGACACTGCTAAGAGTGTCCTACGACTTCCGCGTCGCTGGCAACGGGTTATACACAATGCTGGTGACTACTCTGAAGGTCAGTAAAACTTTGAAACACGTATATATTTTGTACGAGCTATAAATAAGTAGTTGCCATTATTAAAGTTCCAAACCTCGTGTAAGATTTATACAGTACTCACTCTGTGATGAATTGTTGGTTCTTTTGGAGCCGCCAAGGTACGTGGAACCCGCGACAGCTCTCCGAATAGCTGATCTGTTGACGCCAGGATCCTCGTAGTCTTACTAGAACATGGGCAGGCCAGGTGAGGTGCCGGAGATGGGATCTGATGACAAGACGTTCGACTGTGCAAATATTAACATAAAGATCACTTATGTTTGGATTGTTGTTTTTGGTGACGATTTTCCGTTCCAGTTAGAAACAGAAACATAATATGTTTGCGTTTTATGTTTCTTATGTAGTACTGTTGTACACGGTTAGCTTGCACGCGTGCACACACACAGTCCGTTAGAGTGGTTACATGCTTTTTCTATACATTTAAATATCGGTGTTGGCACTCCATAGGAAGGTAGAGTAGATTGTATCTACTGCAAGTTCTGTACATGCACATCACTTGCATCCCGCCGCTACAGTATAAATTGCACCCGTAGCGTACAGTCGTCTACTGAAGCTGAGACTAAAGCAGAAATGACGATGGGCGGAATACAGTGTATTCACAACCGTGATCACGTCACACTACTTTTAGAGAGTTCATGCGTGGCCCTGAGCTATTGCAGGTCATTCTTCTTTTCCTGGCTGCATTTCCTTCACCCTGCCCTCTCTCCCTACCCTCTCTCCTTCCCTGTTGCCCCCTACTTCACCTCTCTCAGTGTTCTGATTTATATCGACCTGGCTATCGGCCTGGCTCGCTGTATTGCTTGCAACTTTGTTCCTTCTCCCTGTTCTTTCATCCTTTTTGACATTTAGGCCCCCGCTTGAGGTTTGCACTTCTAAATTTTCTGTATTTTGGTGTGAGCCATTTGGAGAACTCCCTCCCTAGCGTATACAGTATGGATTCCTTTGCCCCTTCCTTCCCCTCCCCCTTACCTGCTGTAGGCCCCTTCCACCCTGCTGAGCCCCCTCACAACACAGATACCAGAGCTGTTCCCTAGCCATATATGCCAAGGAGCGAGTGCTTGTCTTCTTGGAGCATCAGAACTCCTGGCAATATCCGCCATGCCAGGTGGCCCTTGCTGTGGCTGGATGGGGCCCAGGGGAGAGCCCCTCATCGGAATGGGTGGTATCAGGACAGATGCTTGGCGCTTGAAGGGTCTCAAGCTGCAAAAATGTGGCAGTTCTCAAACGACCGTCTCTTCGAATGGTGAAGGATCATTGATTGCTGCTTAGTATGGGCTAGCAGCTTTCCCTTCCCGGTCTACACCGTGGGAGGAGGGGCAGGCCATATTGGGATGAAACACTTCCCGTGCAGCTTCATCTGCGCTAGGATGGATCCACCGCCACAAAGCCATTGTTATTTTGTGAAGAAAATCAAGGACAAGTCTGTTGAAGAGGAGTCTCTAAGTAAGATGCGGTCAGGTTCCCTGTTGATAAAAACTTCACTGCCTCCAAATATGCAACTCTTCTTGCTTGAGATCGTCTTGGCAATGTTCTAGTGTCCATCACTCCTCACCACCCGCTCTATATGGTCCAGGGAGTGACTTTTCATAGGGACCTCATCCTGCAGACTGATGAGGATCTCCGGACTAATGTGGATTAATGCGCCATTCATTTTGTTCGACACGTGTAGGAGGGTCACAAAGACAAACGAACCAATACTGGCGACTTCGTTCTGGCTTTCGAGGAGGACACTCTCTCAGAGAAGCTCAAGGTTACGTGCTACAAAGCCATACATCTCACCACCCATGAGGCGCTTTCAGTCCTTGTGTTTCGTGCATATCTCTTCCTGCTGTACTGCGGACCCTCTGTGTGGTGACTGTGGAAACCCACTCCGTGAGGAAAGCTCCATTGCCGCCGCCTGTGTGTGTCAGTTGTCATGACCGCCACTCTTCTCGCTCGCCAGATTGCAGAACTTACCAGACAGAAAATAAGATCCAAGAGCACCCGTCCCTGGATCACCTGTCTTACGATGAGGCTCGCCAAAAATATGAGAGATTCGTCCAGTATCATTATCTTCAACTTTTGAATCTGTTACATCCTGCCTCCTCCTACCTCTCCCTTATCCCAGCCCCATCTACCTCTCCCCTTCCCCTCTCCTGCAGTTCCCACGACCTCGCAGCCAGGAGCCACTCCCCCTCCTCGGCTGAAGAAGTACCCTCCTCCTTCGGCATCTTCTGGTGATGGGGCTTCCTCTGAGAACCCCTCTAGGCAGCGTCTCTCAGGCTGGAAACCTCCTACCACCACTCGGTACGAGACACATCAACTGTGCTCTCTAAGGTCGCCCACTCCATTTTGGTGCCAGATCTTGCAGATGCCTGTACTCCATCTGTGCCCTGCCCTCCTCCAACTCTGAAAGAGAAGACGAAGAAACATGAGTCTCAAGACTAGGACCCCAGTGCCCCCAGAGTTGCTACCTCCCTCCTCGCAACCTGAGTCAGCTGTCTTATTTCTGGATGTCATCCATCCTAGTCAGTGACAACCACTGACTGAGAGGCATGACCTCCTCTCGGGTTCTTTATGGCTCGTACTCGCGCCACACGATCATCCAGTGGAATTGCAACGGATATTGTTGTCATCTGCTAGAAATACAGGGTCTTGTCTCCACCTATTCTGAATTCTGTCTTGCACTTCAAGAAACGCATTTCTGTGATGACCACTCCCCAACATTTCGTGGTTATCGAAAGTTCTCAGAATGAGATTTTCACTCTGCAGCGGAGTGTGCGCTGATATGAAACTTCCTGGCAGATTAAAACTGTGTGCCCGACCGAGACTCGAACTCGGGACCTTTGCCTTTCGCGGGCAAGTGCTCTACCATCTGAGCTGCCGAAGCAAGACTCACGCCTGGTCCTCACAGCTTTTCTTCTGTTCTGGCAGTATCTCGTCTCCCAACTTCCAAACTTTACAGAAGCTCTCCTGCGAACCTTGCAGAACTAGCACTCTTACAGGAGACGAGATACTGCGAGAAGTAAAGCTGTGAGGACTACATTATGTTAGTCAGCTTTATGTCTTAGCGGCTCCTTCCATTCTGCAACTACTTGGTCCTGTTCACAATTGTGGGGTGCGTCTGGCTATTGGTGACTTTCACAATAGTTCCGTTGATTGTCTCCTCACAGAAGGGGGGATTCCCTCTCCACAAATACGATGCAGCCAACTTCAGGTTTCTTGCACAATCGCCATTCGCAGGTCCCTGACATTCCCATGTAGCCTGTTCTCTTTGCAAATGACGTATATCTTCCTCGCGACAACTGTCCACTGGTGGGATTGCTGGTTGGCAAGTATCTCACTTCCGTCTGTCGGGATCTCCATCTCCACTCACTGGAAGGCAACCTGTGTATTTCCTCCCATACCCTCACCCTCCACACCCCACTTGGATGGTGAGTAGACCACGGATTAAAACCGACCTATTTCCAAGGTCCTAAGGTGTCTGTCACCCCTATGGTTTTCAGGAATATTGTACATGCCATCCTTGCAGAGTTCCAGGACACCACCATGTTGTACATTGATGATTCTGAGACAGTCGATAAGGTGGGACACGCTTTCACGTCTTCTACTGCCTTAAAACAACATTTATGCCAGGATCATGCAGAGTGTTCACAGCAGAGCCTCTGGCTATTCACAGATTCCATTTTGTTTCTCAAGTCTCCCTCTATAGTGTTTTAATTTGCTCAGAGTCAATGCACAGAGGCTATCAACAATGCTACTCTCATCACCCTTTTGTGTCTGCTATCCAAAAGCTTCTCTCTGCCCTTGGCTGTGTCACCTGTTCACCTGTTCAGTTGTGTTTCTCTGGGTTCCAAGTCATGTGAGTATCCCAGTGAATAAACTGGCTGACCGTTTGGCTAGGGAAGCACATACTTACCCCCCACCACCCAAATTCCCATTCATGATTCCATCTGTGGATGTGTAGTTCTACGTCAATTGTCTATTTGCATTAAGGTGGAATGACACCTGATGCGCTACTGCTCATAGCAATAAATTCCTCACATTCGGGGGTCTACTACAGTTCGGTGCTCTTCCTTCGACTCTTCTTGGAAGACGTCCACTGTTTTATGCCGTCTACACATTGGTCATACCAGGCTCACCCATTGTTTTTTCCAGTATAACGAACCACCCCCACAATGTGGTTGTCGAGCCAGACTGACAGTATTCCACATATTGGTGGAATGTCCCCTTCTTTTGGTCCCGCGTGCTAAATATAGTCTTCCTGATTCCTTAATTTTAATATTAGCCGTCGATTCACGGATGATGGAACTAGTCCTCAATTTCCTCCGAGAAAGTGGTTTTTATTTCGAGATGTAAAGTTTTGCCTTACTCCTGGCTCAGAGGCAGGGTGGTTGTGTTGGCGACCTCTTTTCATGTGTTCTCGGTCTTGGACCCCATGACCACTCCCCCATGGAGACACCGCCTCTTTTTTTCTAGTTTCTAGACTTTGCCTCTCCTTTTACGCCTTTTATTGTGTGTGTTTTAACTTCATTATTTTATAATTTGACTGCCTTCAATGGATCCGTCCGCTTTTAGCGGAGCCTCTTTCTTGTGTAACTTCGCAATTGCGGGACTGATGACCGAACCGTTTGGTCCCATAAACCCTAAAAAATTAATCAACCAATCAACATAGCGAGGCAAAGTTCCAGGCTGTGTAGCCCCGTCTACAACTAACAATTGCTGTAGACTTATGTAAGAAGTAATATGATGAGACAACATCCATCCTTTAACGCTAGAATATGGCATAAGATAAAAATAAGGAAACACTGTGCTGTCATCATTAGGCAAATAAAAATGTAAGGAACCTGAAACTGGAAACAAAATGCCAAAGTATAACTACAGTGTCTACTGGAAATAGGAAATATGCCAAACCAAGAAAAATAATATAATATAATATACTTACGTAATACGGAGCCAATCGCGTTCTTGCGTACACAGCATGGAGTGTAGCGCAGTGCGGACGAAATGTAAATATAATAAGGTCGAGAGTACAAGATACGTCAAACCTCTCAGCCAGTCACACGTACTGGCGTATAGACTAGATTATGCAACCATTATAGCAGATATCAAGGGTACATGACATCGGTTAACCTATGTACTTAAGAAAAGCGGATGCATAGCTAATTTACATACGAGGAAAACAATAGATTAGGTAAGTACCAAAATTTTAAAATTGACTCAGTGCAGATACAGTGATAACATAAGTGCAAAGACACAAGCTGTGTAGGGCTAAAATGACCTCTTTAAAGCAGGAAGTTGTTAGAACCTGTCTAACAACAAAATTTAAATTAAAAGTGAAACGTAATAAGCCACAAAATAAATAAAGCCATTTGGAAGACTGAATACGGTAGCGTCAAATTCACGATAAACAGCTGTTGATGAGTTAGTATAGTGGGTATCATAATTTTGTAACAAAACTAGTTTCTGTTAACCAATTGATCATTCCATAATTTACCGCTCTCTGTACCGGAGTGCTTAAGAATTTCCATTTCTTTGCAGGTGATACAGCGTACATGTAAATTCTCCAACGTCGGGAGCCGGTGACCATTTGATTTTAGGTGATCCGCAAAAGGCGAATTCTGTTTAATTTGTTGTATCTTGTTATGTAAATGTTCACTAAATCATGTCCGGAATTTCCCTACCAGTCAGCCAAAAATACGAAGCCTTACAATCGACGCATTCAATTCTGCGAACTCCGGAGTCAGTGTGATTGTCTTTGGCAGATAGTTTATTATCGTATCGATGCTGGACATTCTTCGTCAACGAAATGATGACGTCCATGCCGTATTTCCTGAATATCTTTGAGAGGTCATACGATAGTGCCTACAAAATAGATTTTCAAAAATCTAGTATTAGTGGGTAATACACCTAGTGGAAATTCAGATTCATCTGGATTGGTTTTTGAATACAGATCTATAATATTAGGGCGGTATTCGTTGCTGATTGCAGTGTATCTGTTTTCTCGACGAAAAACTGACATATGGGATGTTCGGTGTTACGGGGAATCATTGACACGAAAAAGCTCATCGTGTAACGATTTGAATGACATAAGGAGGAAAGAATGATGAAGTCGGTTGTCGTTGGTTTGTGAAAGACGTCAGATTTGACACTACTTCCCCTAGTCTTAATTTCAGAGTAAATAATTTAGAATCTTGTTGCCATCCCTTAGCTCATTAGTAAAGGCCATCTGAGGGTCTTGCGAATTAAAACCTTCAACAAGACCCGGGATCTCTTCCTCAAAGGCATTAAAAGTGTTATAGACGTAACGCGTGTAGAAAAAAAACTACTTGGATCTATATGTACCGTTCTTAAAACAATCACATTCTAAAAGACTAACAAAAACATCAGAAATGAAGTCAGCCAGATGGCCACCTATGGTAGGGTCATTGTTATGCTTATAAAACTTCCTTGAGTAAAAAATAATCATGTAAAGTGTTGTGGTTGGCAGGAGAGCCAACACCGTGTTACTAGAGGAGGCCGAAAGGCACGCGTTTTAGCTCACGCAGGCTGGCGTGAGGTCTGGAACAGGACAAGGAAATTAGAATTTAGAAAAATGGACGTAGCTGGTGGAATACTTAACTTTAATCCATTAATGTTGAACGTCGGTCTTGACGTTACATGATTCACAATATCAATAGTAACTGAATGGCGCCTTGCTAGGTCGTAGCAAATGACGTAGCTGAAGGCTATACTAAACTATCGTCTCGGCAAATGAGAGCGTATTTTGTCAGTGAACCATCACTAGCAAAGTCGGTTGTACAACTGGGGCGTGTACTAGGAAGTCTCTCTAGACCTGCCGTATGGCGGCGCTCGGTCTGCAATCACTGATAGTGGCGACACGCGGGTCCGACGTATACTAACGGACCGCGGCCGATTTAAAGGCTACCATCTAGCAAGTCCCCCCCATGAACCATGGAACTTGCCGTTGGTGGGGAGGCTTGCGTGCCTCAGCGATACAGATAGCCGTACCGTAGGTACAACCACAACGGAGGGGTATCTGTTGAGAGGCCAGACAAACGTGTGGTTCCTGAAGAGGGGCAGCAGCCTTTTCAGTAGTTGCAAGGGCAACAGTCTGGATGATTGACTGATCTGGCATTGTAACAATAACCAAAACGGCCTTGCTGTGCTGGTACTGCGAACGGCTGAAAGCAAGGAGGAACTACGGCCGTAATTTTTCCCGGGGAAATGCAGCTTTACTGTATGATTAAATGATGATGGCATCCTGTTGGGTAAAATATTCCGGAGGTAAAATAGTCCCCCATTCGGATCTCCGGGCGGGGACTACTCAAGAGGATGTCGTTATCAGGAGAAAGAAAACTGGCGTTCTACGGATAGGAGCGTGGAATTTCAGGTCCCTTAATCGGGCAGGTAGGTTAGAAAATTTGAAAAGGGAAATGGATAGGTTAAAGTTAGATATAGTGGGAATTAGTGAAGTTCGGTGGCAGGAGGAACAAGACTTCTGGTCAGGTGACTACAGGGTTATAAACACAAAGTCAAATAGGGGTAATGCAGGAGTAGGTTTAATAATGAATAGGAAAATAGGAAGGCGGCTAAGCTACTACAAACAGCTTAGTGAACGCATTATTGTGGCCAAGATAGATACGAAGCCCCCACCTACTACAGTAGTACAAGTTTATATGCCAACTGGCTCTGCAGATGGCGAACAAATTGAAGAAATGTATGATGAAATAAAAGAAATTATTCATATAGTGAAGGGAGACGAAAATTTAATAGTCATGGGTGACTGGAATTCGAGTGTAGGAAAAGGGAGAGAAGGAAACGTAGTAGGTGAATATGGATTGGGGCTAAGAAATGAAAGAGGAAGCCGCCTGGTAGAATTTTGCACAGAGCACAACTTAATCATAGCTAACACTTGGTTTAAGAATCATGATAGAAGGTTGTATACATGGAAGAACCCTGGAGATACTAAAAGGTATCAGATAGATTATATAATGGTAAGACAGAGATATAGGAACCAGGTTTTAAATTGTAAGACATTTCCAGGGGCAGATGTGAACTCTGACCAAAATCTATTGGTTATGACCTGTAGATTAAAACTGAAGAAACTGCAAAAAGGTGGGAATTTAAGGAGATGGGACCTGGATAAACTGACTAAACCAGAGGTTGTACAGAGTTTCAGGGAGAGCATAAGGGAACAATTGACAGGAATGGGGGAAAGAAATACAGTAGAACAAGAATGGGTAGCTTTGAGGGATGAAGTAGTGAAGGCAGCAGAGGATCAAGTAGGTAAAAAGACGAGGGCTAGCAGAAATCGTTGGGTAACAGAAGAAATATTGAATTTAATTGATGAAAGGAGAAAATATAAAAATGCAGTAAATGAAGCAGGCAAAAAGGAATACAAACGTCTCAAAAATGAGATCGACAGGAAGTGCAAAATGGCTAAGCAGGGATGGCTAGAGGACAAATGTAAGGATGTAGAGGCTTATCTCACTAGGGGTAAGATAGATTCTGCCTACAGGAAAATTAAAGAGACCCTTGGAGATAAGAGAACCACTTGTATGAACATCAAGAGCTCAGATGGAAACCCAGTTCTAAGCAAAGAAGGGAAAGCAGAAAGGTGGAAGGAGTATACAGAGGGTCTATACAAGGGCGATATACTTGAGGAAAATATTATGGAAATGGAAGAGGATGTAGATGAAGATGAAATGGGAGATACGATACTGCGTGAAGAGTTTGACAGAGCACTGAAAGACCTGAGTCGAAACAAGGCCCCCGGAGTAGACAACATTCCATTGGAACTACTGACGGTCTTGGGAGAGCCAGTCCTGACAAAACTCTACCATCTGGTGAGCAAGATGTATGAAACAGGCGAAATACCCTCAGACTTCAAGAAGAATATAATAATTCCAATCCCAAAGAAAGCAGGTGTTGACAGATGTGAGAATTACCGAACAATCAGTTTAATAAGAAACAGCTGCAAAATACTAACACGTATTCTTTACAGACGAATAGAAAAACTAGTAGAAGCCGACCTCGGGGAGATCAGTTTGGATTCCGTAGAAATACTGGAACACGTGAGGCAATACTGACCTTACGACTTATCTTAGAAGAAAGATTAAGGAAAGGCAAACCTACGTTTCTAGCATTTGTAGATTTAGAGAAAGCTTTTGACAATGTTGACTGGAATACTCTCTTTCAAATTCTAAAGGTGGCTGGGGTAAAATACAGGGAGCGAAAGGCTATTTACAATTTGTACAGAAACCAGGTGGCAGTTATGAGAGTCGAGGGACATGAAAGGGAAGCAGTGATTGGGAAGGGAGTAAGACAGGGTTGTAGCCTCTCCCCGATGTTATTCAATCTGTATATTGGGCAAGCAGTAAAGGAAACAAAAGAAAAATTCGGAATAGGTATTAAAATCCATGGAGAAGAAATAAAAACCTTGAGGTTCGCCGATGACATTGTAATTCTGTCAGAGACAGCAAAGGACTTGGAAGAGCAGTTGAACGGAATGGATGGTGTCTTGAAGGGAGGATATAAGATGAACATCAACAAAAGCAAAACGAGGATAATGGAATGTAGTCGAATTAAGTCGGGTGATGTTGAGGGTATTAGATTAGGAAATGAGACACTGAAAGTAGTAAAGGAGTTTTGCTATTTGGGGAGCAAAATAACTGATGATGGTAGAAATAGAGAGGATATAAAATGTAGACTGGCAATGGCAAGGAAAGCGTTTCTGAAGAAGAGAAATTTGTTAACATCGAGTATAGATTTAAGTGTTAGGAAGTCATTTCTGAAAGTATTTGTATGGAGTGTAGCCATGTATGGAAGTGAAACATGGACGGTAAATAGTTTGGACAAGAAGAGAATAGAAGCTTTCGAAATGTGGTGCTACAGAAGAATGCTGAAGATTAGATGGGTAGATCACATAACTAATGAAGAGGTACTGAATAGGATTGGGGAGAAGAGGAGTTTGTGGCACAACTTGACCAGAAGAATGGAGCGGTTGGTAGGACATGTTCTGAGGCATCAAGGGATCACCAATTTAGTATTGGAGGGCAGCGTGGAGGGTAAAAATCGTAGGGGGAGACCAAGAGATGAATACACTAAGCAGATTCAGAAGGATGTAGGTTGCAGTAGGTGCTGGGAGATGAAGAAGCTTTCACAGGATAGAGTAGCATGGAGAGCTGCATCAAACCAGTCTCAGGACTGAAGACCACAACAACAACAACATCTAGCAAGTGTTGTTTCTGGCGGTGACACCTCATTCCTCCCCCGCAAATCGGCGTACGGTTGTGGCATAAGGCTTCCGCCCGCCGTGGGGAGGACCCCATGTTGACGCATGCGACGAGGTGGGGAGCCTAACAACAGGCGAGGCTGTGCCACCCGCACCCTGCCATTCGGACCGCGGGGAGCTAGGAAACGCTTGAAAACCTAGTCCAGGGTGCACGCCAACATGCGGTGTATGTGCCCGCAGAGAGACAGGAGGGGCCGAAGAGTCGACCTCCATCGGGGCGGCGCACCTGACGGGCGAAGACGACATATGGTCCGGAGCGGGCAAGAGTTCAATGTCGGAGGACAACTGGTCATGGGAAGCGATCGGAGGCGCGTGACCCAGGGAGGCGCCCGGCGGTTGCAGCGACGCGTCCACTGCGGGCGGCGCCGGCGGGAGGACAGGCGGCGGCGGCGGCGGCGGCGGCGCGTCGCCATGGGGCAAAATGGAAGGCATCGTCGGTAACACCTGGGGCTGAGGGCGCTGACCGGACGGCACCGTCGCTGAAAGCAAACGGGGAGCGGCGGATCACGTGCGACGACAGAGGCGCAGCTGATTGAGATGCCGACGCACCTCACCAGAGGCCCCCAAAACCAGATACATAGCGCGGCCGAGGCAGGGAAGAATGCGCCCTGCGAGCCAAAGCCGTGAACCTCGATAGTTGCGGTAGTAGACCACGTCGCCTGGGGCAAAAGCAGGTGTCTGCTGCTGCACAGGAACCTGATGCGGCGGATGTAGCAAAGACATCAAGGTTCGATGATGACGACCGTGGAGCAACTCAGCCGGCGAGCGACCATATCGGGGCTGAGAGCGATACGAGGACAAAAAGAGCAATAACGCGTTCTCCCGAGAATGCGAGTCTTTCAACTTCAACATCTGTGACTTGAAAGTCCTGACCAATCGTTCAGCGGCACCGTTTGACTGTGGCGAAAACGGCGCGGACGTCAGATGTTGAATACCGTTGGCCTTGCAGAATGACTGAAATTCTGCGGACATGAATTGTGGGCCATTATCGGAAACAATAGTCTGTGGAATGCAAAAGAAAGCAGATAACGCTTGGATGGTGGCAGATGACGTCGCGGAAGACACCCGGACAACAAAAGGAAAATTACTGAATGAATCTACCACAACCAACCATCGAGCATTCCAGAATGGACCAGCAAAATCGATGTGTAAGCGTTGCCAAGGGGTAGTGGCTTTTGGCCATGCAAAGAATTTCCGCGGTGGTGCTGATTGTTGTTCAGCACACAACATGCAAGAAGAGCACATATTCGTAATCGCGGCATCGATTCTGAACAAAGTACAGTGCTGACGAGCAAGTTGTTTCGTTCTCACTATACTACAATGTCCTTGGTGGAGAAACTGTAAGACAGAGGACTGTAACGAACGTGGGACCACGACCGGGGACTGATCATTATCAGAACGCAACAGCAAAACACTACGTCATACAAAAAGTCTCTCCTTGTGAGCAAAAAATCGGTGAACCAACGGGTCCCCGATCCGTGACTTTGACAAGGGCCATTGCGTAGCAACAAAACGCAGAACGGTAGCAAGGACAGGGTCGGCAGCTGTGGCTGTAGCTACACGACGAAAATCAATCGGAAACGATTCGACCACGTCATCGGTTTCCGAATCAATGAACATGCAAGCAAGTTCGGAGGAATCGAATGCTCTATCCTCAGCAACAGGCAAACGGGTCAACGCATCGGCGTCTCCGTGCTTAACAGTGGACCGATACAAGATATCGTAGCAGTACTGCGGGAGGAAAATAGACCAGCGAATGAATTTCTGCGCTGTACGTGGAGGTACGGGCTTGTTCGGATGAAAAAGCGATGTCGAAGGTTTGTGGTCTGTGATGATGGTAAAGTGACGACCATACAAGAAATCATGAAACTTTGTAACACCAAATACGAGAGCCAATGCTTCTTTCACGATCTGTGAATAATTTCTTTGCGTAGACGAGAGCAATTTGGACGCAAAGGCAATAGGGCGATCGTGCGTTCCATCTTGGTGCGCAAGCACAGCACCGATCCCGAAATCCGATGCATCCATCATCAACAAAAGGGGCTTCTGGGGATCGAATGGCGTAAGGCAACTATTGGAAAGCAACGCTGATTTCAACTGGCGAAAGGCGCGTTCGCATTCCGTCGTCCAGACGAACGGAACACCTTTACGGCGTAAGCGATGAAGCAGGGCTGAAATGAAAGAGGCATGTGGCACACATCTGTTATAGTAATTTATTTTTCCCAGCACACTATGTAGCTGCTTCAAATTCTGCGGCGGAGGCAAGTCTTGTATGGCACGAAGGTGCGTGGGACTGGGATGTATGCCTTGGGCATTGAGTACGTGTCCCAGGTATGGCAAATCACGAGCAAAAAACATACATTTGTCCTTCCGCAAGCGAAGACCATTTTGTCGCAAGACCTGAAATAATGTTCTGAGATTGGCCAAACGTTCTTCTTCCGTCTTTCCGGAGATCACAATATCGTCCAGATAATTTGCTGCAGTAGGGACCGACGCACAAACAGTTTGTAGATATTGCTGAAACAATGCAGGGGCGGATACACACCGGAATGGCAGTCATTTGAATTGATACAACCCAAGATGCGTGTTAACCACCAAAACGCGCTGGGATTCTTCGTCCACCGGTATTTGCAAGTACGCATCTGTGAGGTCCAACTTCGAAAAATATTTACCCGGGCACAGTTTGTCAAAAAGATCTTTTGGGCGGGGTAAAGGAAAAGTTGCAATCACTAGTTGTGGATTCACTGTTGCCGTGAAGTCCACACAAAGTCTCAATTTTCCCAAAGGTTTTGACAAAATTACTAAGGGTGATGCCTAGAGAGAAGCCTGCACACGTTCAATTACACCTTGTGATTCCAAATCATGTAGTGTTTTTGCGACCTCATCACGCAATGCGTGAGGAACATTGCGCGCTCTGAAAAATTTCAGTTGCGCGTTTACTTTCAGTTCCAAATGTGCTTTATAGTTCTTAGTGCAACGAAGGCCAGGTGCAAAAATGTCTGCAAATTCTTCACATAGACGAGAAACACTGTCGGAAGGCACAGTCTGGTTCACTGATAGGACCTGATTTACTATAGACAAGTTAAACAACTGAAATAAATCGAAACCAAATAAGTTCACTGCAGAAGAAGAACGAAGGACGTAAAATGACACAAGTTTTATTTGTCCTTTGTATGTTGCAAGAAGGCTGCACTGTCCTAACAAAGGGATATCTTGACCTGAATAACTAGTTAACTTAACATTTGCGGTACGCAACAGAGGTGTGCCCAGCTGTTTGTACGTGTCTTGATTGATCAGCGAAACTGCAGCTCCGGTATCGAGCTGGAATGGTATCACTCTGCCATTAATGTCCAAGTCGACAAAAAGTTTATTGTCCTGCTGACGACAAGAGCAACTGTCTCGTGCAACGTGAACTGACACTGGTACATAATCACTTGCGACTTGACGGGATTTCCGGCGATGTCGACGAACACTATTTGTGGGACGAACACAGTCACTGTTAGAGAGAGTGGCACTGAGCGGAGTGGAATGAACTACATGAATTTCCATGGGCGAAGGTTTACGAGCCTGAGTATTCGTGGTTCGACTCCGATTCCGGCGCGAAGCAAAGGGCCTGGAATGGTTGTGGGTGTCCGATCTGAGCTTTTTCTGGCAGACACTCTGAACATGTCCTTTTTTATTACAGAAAAAACAAATAGCTTGGCGTGATGGGCAATTCTCACGCGAATGTCTAGTAGCGCACCGCGGGCAGGATTTGAGCACTGCATTTGCGGCACACGTGGCTGAGAGCCTGGCGGCCGGCCGGAGTGGCCGCGCGGTTCTAGGCGCTACAGTTTGGAACCGCGTGACTGCTACAGTCGCAGGTTCGAATCCTTCCTCGGGCATGGATGTGTGTGATGTCCTTAGGTTAGTTAGGTTTAAGTAGTTCTACGTTCTAGGGGACTGATGACCACGGCAGTTAAGTCCCATAGTGCTCAGAGCCATTTGAGAGCCTGGCGGCAGCGGCACGGCCGGGCGCGAGGGCTGTTTACTGCTCCGTGCAGCTCGCCCGGCGGGCCGGTTAACCTGACACATGACTGGTGAAGTTTCAAATGATTCCTGAGCAAAGGCAAGTGTGTCCAGCCGATCCACTATGTCCATCACTTGTTGAAGGGAGGGATTGACTAGTTTCAAAATCTGTTCCCTTATATGAACAGCAGAAATGTTCAGTGTGGTGTCACCGCCAGACACCACACTTGCTAGGTGGTAGCCTTTAAATCAGCCACGGTCCATTAGTATACGTCAGACCCGCGGGTCGCCACTGTCAGTAATTGCAGACCGAGCGCCACCACACGGCAGGTCTAGAGAGCCGTTCTGGCACTCGCCCCAGTTGTACAGCCGACTTTGCCTGAGATGGATTACTGACAAATACGCTCTCATTTGCCGAGACAATAGTTAGCATAGCTTTCAGCTACATTTGCTATTACCTAGCAAGGCACCGTATTCAATTGATATTGAGATTCTATTAATGTATCATCAAGAGCGATGTTCTACAAATGTGGATTAAAGTTAAGTATTCCAGAAGCTACGTACTTTTCTTTATAGCATTCATTACGTATCCTGTTTCAGACCTCACGCCAGCCTGCATGACTTTAAGCGCGTGCCTTTCGGCTTCCTCTCATTGTGTCAAGGCAGTCTTGTCTAGACACAACATTCTGTGCAATTGCGTCACGTACCATAGTATCTGAATAAGGGAGTCCACATTGACACTCTAAAGCACAATCCCTAGTAAGGCTTTGCAAGGTTGCAACCCACTCCCGATTAATCTGACCTGCCGTACGTTTTGTATGAAAGAAGGTATACCTTTTCGCAACTACAGTGACTGATTCTTTGAAATATGCATCTAATGCAGACAAAATTTCTTCATGGGACAGAGTTGCTACGTCGCGTCGGTACGTTTGTACGCCAACCGATGATAAGAGATAAGGCTGCCGCTTGTTACCTTGAATTCTGTAGTCAGCGAGATGGAATCCAAATTAGCGTGACCACTCCGTCCAGCTTTCCAGTGCAGCATCAAAAGGTCGAAAAGTTGGTGCAACAACGTGTTGTGGCTGCGTTAGTGGTGGAGCGGCGGCTGCCGCATCGTTTTGCATTGCACGTTGACCCTGGATGAGCTATCCAAGGGTATCCAGTAATGCCTGTGTCTGCTGATTCTGTAAGCGATAAAATTCGGACAGTACATCTGGAGACTGTGGCGAAGCCATTACACAAGTAAATCAGGGCAGTTTAGAGAAGAACGCGGTTTTGCCTCGTCGCCAATGTTGTGGTTGGCAGGAGAGCCAACACCGTGTTACTAGAAGGAGGCCGAAAGGCACGGGTTTTAGTTCACGCAGGCTGGCGTGAGGTCTGGAACAGGACAAGGAAATTAGAATTTAGAAAAACGGACGTAGCTGGTGGAATACTTAACTTTAATCCATTAATGATCAACGTCAGTCTTGACGGTACATGATTCACAATATCAATAGTAACTGATAATGGCGCCTTGCTAGGTCGTAGCAAATGACGTAGCTGAAGGCTATGCTAAACTATCGTCTCGGCAAATGAGAGCGTATTTTGTCAGTGAACCATCGCTAGCAAAGTCGGTTGTACAACTGGGGCGAGTGCTAGGAAGTCTCTCTAGACCTGCCGTGTGGCGGCGCTAGGTCTGCAATCACTGATAGTGGCGACACGCGGGTCCGACGTATACTAACGGACCGCGGCCGATTTAAAGGCTACCACCTAGCAAGTGTGGTGTCTGGCGGTGACACCACATAAAGCAAGAAGTAAAATAGTTTCAGTGATCTCGCCCACAGTGTCTACGGGGACCGTTCGATATGGATAATTGGATCATTAACGGGGATATTCGTATATAAATTTATAAAGTGTAAAGACAGCAGAACGCAGTCGGAAGGAAAGGTTTTGTCATACACTAGGTTAACCTGTTCTTTCCTGTTACGAACGGCAAAACTTTCTTTAAAAACGATTCGTTGCAACGACTGCAGTAAATATTTAGAAATAGTTTCTCCTGGGTTTCCTATCCCACTGGAAATGGGGTGAATCGAGTAGCCTGGCTTTGAGTATCCACTTGCGCACATGGCGTAGATGCTTTAATCTTCATACCTTCAAATTTGCACCGACATCTAGCCTGTAATATTAGGGAGGCCTCGAGACAAGTTTTTTAACTCCTTACCATATGCCTCACTTGCGTCAACATCTATTTCTTAAGTGTTATTGTCTTCAGAAAAGGAGTTTCAGCTATAGAGTCATCTTCATAAAGAACTGTTGTTACTACTGCATCATCCCATCTTGACCTAACGTTGATGGTACTGAGTGCAGGATATTCCCTATTTTTAGGATTACTGTGAGTAACAGTTTGGATTAATTGGCTTGTTCTACACGGTATTTTCGCTTTTTCGGCCTTATTGCATGAGGTTGCATCAAGCGCGATTTTCAGATCGACAAATAGGGCTGTAGTTGCCTTTTCATTAAGAGAATACTTCAAAAATTTATTCAATAGCGGCATTTCTTGGGCGGGCGGGGGGGGGGGGGCGGAGGGGGGTGGATCTAATCGTGCCGTATGTTCAAATGTTCACGGCCTCCCTTGGAGGCCTTGTTTGCCGAATTATATATTCAAAGAAGTCTTCATTCTTTTAACTTGTATTTCCGAAATGTTGACGCAGTCAACTTGGACGCCCGGTGAGTCAAATTCAAATCATATTGGTTCCATTCCATGCTGGGCGCCTACTGTAGCAATAGGTTATGAGTTTCTTGAAATAAGAGTCTCGGTTGCAAATTGTTTCATATATTTATTTTTCATCTATTTATTGGCGGTGGTGAGTTTCCCCCTTGTGGGGCATTTTCAAGTTAACGTAGGAGTGCAAAATAAACCGAGGTGGGTGGGAGTAGTATGAGGCAAAGTCCTGGCTGTGCAGCTCTGTCTATACCGATAACTGTGAACTTAGGTAAGAAATAATGTGGTGAGCGAACATCCAACGCAAACATATGGCATGCCGATAAAAATTGTAAGGAGACATCGTTCTATCGTCATTAGGTAAGTAAATGTTACATTTTTAAACATCGATGAGTTCAAATTTGTTGTAGTTCCTGCTTCCTGGAACTTCTGAAGCACTCTTTCCAGGACCTTCATACGTCAATTCAAAAGTGCACCTAGCTAGCAGTAAATCGGCACAGACGGTTACTTTATCCAAGAAGTCAGCGCACAGAACTGTGTCTGAGACTGTGATGGCCAGCACTGAAGCCAAATGGTAGGACACGAATTGATAACTTCTGTCATCAAAAACAAAAGTAGTATATTGGTGAGGGCCTTCAGACATTAAGACCTACTAATAAAAATATATCAAATTGATTAAAGACAAATACCGCACAACAAAATCTCCAGAATTATTTATTTATTTATTTATTTATTTTACGTGTCGTGTTCTAACCGGTACTACGATCTCATTTCTCGCTTCCAACACCTGCTTTCGCGACGGGCAGGGTTACTATACTGGGAGAGATGTCTGAGTTACTCCCTAATTAGACGCCTTCTTGATTTCATTATTTACGGCCTCTTTCTTGGTCCAAGGAATGGAGTATGTGGATGGACAATACGTTTCATGTGGTTTCACTTGCATATGATACACTTATCCTTTTATTGTACCAGGCTTCTCAGTGAATACTATTAGATACTTTTATAGCAAGCTGCTAAGATAGTTTCGTTGATCCTCAGACACTGACTCAAGTACTTTACCTTCCAGTTCAGTTTCTACTTCCTGCATGTCAATGCTATTCATTAAGACTTGAGCGACTTCATCTGGGTTAAACTACGCATCCTGTGAGTCGTACCTCAATCCATGTAAAGTTAATTTCCAGTTCTTGACAACATTCGTCGTTTTTAGTTTCTGTTTTAATCAGATCTAATACTATTTCTTTCCCATCTGCCTTCACAAAACATTTCCCTTCAGAGAGATAGATCCCTGCGTCCCCCACTTGCAAAATGCCGTTCCACAGAATGCATGGAATTCCCACACATGGGGCTGCATATACCGACCCAGACACAGCTGGAGAGCGTTTTGAGGAGCATTATGCTCGAACCTCTGCGTCTGAGAATTACCACCCCGCTCTTCGTACCCTAAAACAGCGGGTGGAACGACAGCATCTATCTTATATCACATGCCCCCTTGAGCCCCATAATGCTCCATTCAGTGACTGGGAATTTTTCAGTGCCCTTGCACGTTGTCACGACACAACCCTTGGCCAGATCACAACCATCACCAAATGATTAAACATCTATCAGAGGTTTACCTGCGCCACCTGCTTGTGGTCTTCAACCGTATCTAGAGCGATGGCGACTACCCGTCGCAGTGGCGAGAATGTATCATCGTTTCAGTGCCAAAACCTGATGAGAATCCGCTAGACATGGACAGATATCGTACTATTAGCCTCACCAACGCTTTGTGCAAGCTGCTCGAACGTTTGGTGAGCTGGAGGTGGCTTTTTGAGTCTCGGGTCCTTGTGGCTCCATCCCAGGGCGGTTTTCGCCAAGGTCGCTCCACCACCAATAATTTGCTCTACCTGGAGTTTGCCATCCAAACGGCTTTTTCCCACCGTCATCACTTATTGCCGTCTTCCTTGACCTGACGAAAGCCTACGATAACATATGTCGACGCCACGTATTCGCTACAGGGACTGCTCTCGGTTTTTTATACAGAACTTTTATTGTCACTCAGAACCTTAAGAGTTGAAGCCGGTGCTTCACACAGTTCCTTCCATATCTAAGAGGATGGGTCCCACAGGGTTGTGTACTCAGCGACCCTCTCTTTTTAGAGGCTATTAACGGTCTCGCAGCTCCTCAGTATCATCCTTCTTATATGCTGACGACTTTTGCATTTTCTTTTGCTCACCTACTAATGGTGTGGCTGAACGTTGACTGCGGGAAGTCATACGAAAGGCGCTGTCATTAGTCCTCACCCATTGCTTTCAATTTTCCGCAGCCAAGACTTGCGCCATGCGCTTCTATCGCCGTCACACAGTTTACACGCAGCCACAACTATCTTGATGACCGTCTCCTTAATGTAGTCGACTCTCATCGCCTTTTAGGACTAGTTTTTAACAGCCACTTAACTTGACTTCCCCATCTTCGCCAGCTTAAGAAAAAGCCCTGGCTGCATCTTAACATTCTTCATTGCCTGAGTTGCAGCAACTGGGATGCAGATTGTAGCAGCTGTACAAAGCACTTGTGCAGTCTTTTGACTATGGGTGCCTGGCGTATGGTTCATCATCGGCCTCAGCATTGCGGATGCTGGACCCTATACACCACTGTGGATTTCGACTTGTGACGGGGGATTTCCGAACGAGCCCGGTGTACAGCCTAACCGTGAAAGCTGGGGGTCCTCCGTAGCAGATCCGATGACAACTGCTTGCCAATTACATTACACACATTCGAAGCTCACCTAAGCATCCGAATCATCGTCTCCTTTTCCCTAACACAGCGATCCATCTCCCACAATGGCGGCCCAGAATAAGGGTTAGAAATGTAGTCCGTGTCCGATCACTTCTCACTGAACTCGAGTCTTTTCCTCTACTACCTCTCCTGCAGATCCACTCTGATACACCTCCATGGTGTCTATCTCGATACCAGCTTCGCCTGGAAGAAGTTCCAAAAGACTCACTTCATCCTGTGGCACTCCTCCACCTCATTCCCTCTATTCTTGACGTATCCGAGGGTTCAAAGGTAGTTTTCATTGATAACTCGGTGGTTAATCGTCATGCTGGGTTCTCTTATGCTCACGCTGGTCATAATGAACAGCGCACCTTGCCGGTGCAGTCCTCGCCATCCTTTGGTAATAGCCATTCAAGACCCCGTTTACTTCCTCGAACAACATGGATGGTCAGTGCTCTTCATATGGACCCTGGTACATGTAGGAATGTTAGGAAATGACTTGCCGACGGGATAGCCGAAGAGATTACTCGTAGACAAACTCTGGAGATCATTCCGCCGGAATTTGATCTTCGGTCGGTATTACGGCACAAAGTTTTTGGGCAGTGCAATACAGTTGGCGCTCCCTGACTTTACCGAATAAATTACGTATGATAAAGGAGACGACGAATGACTGGAGATCCTCCATGCAAGCCTCTCACAAGGACTGCATTGTCGTTTGCCGGCTCCGAGTTGGCCATACTTGGCTGACTCACGGTCACCTCCTACGTCGCGAGGACTCACCTCAGTGTAGCTGCGATTCTCGATTGACAGCAGTCCACAAATTGTTGAACTGTCCAAATTAACTAAACCTAAGGCGGAATTTTACTCTCTCTGATGCGCTCCCCTCGATTTTAGGTACAATGCCTCAACAGCGGCCATAGTTTTAAGTTTTATCCATGAAAATGATTTTTACCATTCCATGTAAGGATGGGTACCTTACCCTCATCTTTCAGGCTCTCACCCTTCCAGCATTTTACCTCTTCCTGGCTCCCTCTGGTACTGTCTGTTCGACTTGTTGCTCGTCGTTTCACCATCTGTTTTTCTCTTGCCTCGTGTTTCATGCTGGAAATTTTACTGAGTTGCAGAGTGGCTGGCTCACCCTTTTTTATTCTTGTGATTAGGCAGTTAAGACTGTCTGCTATATTATTTTAACAGCTTTTACCGCTTTTTTTCCTTTAAATTCACGTTTTAAATTTTGGGTTGATACTTTCGTTTTCTACTTCAGTGTGACTAGACACATAGTTATAAGCATTCCGTTCCTTCCCCGAAATTCAGACGGTGGGATTCTTTTGGGGTATGGTTTTAATCAGAGATCTGTTTGAATAAAAAAAGGGACTGCTAACCTTACAGTTTAGTCCCATTATTCCACAAACCAACCAGCCAACCAGAGTGCAACTGGTTGACAAACTACCTACTTCAAGGAATGTGCTTTTGAATACTCTATTCGCAGTTACAAACTCCACTTGCATCTACCACCTAATGTTCTGCTATTTAGCACTAATAGTTTATACTGCACGACAGTTTTGAACTGGCAGTGCGAGAAATCTTTCCTTCCCACTCATTTGTTTATAAAAATTCAAAGAAACCACATACAACGAAGCGTCTCTTCACCAGTGGAATCAGGACTCTAGCCTTTGGAATGCCCCTTCCCTATCTGCGCTGCATGTCTAATCTCCTACTATTCTTTTTCCCCTCCCTTTTGGATCATGTCTAGGATATTTCGGCTATGCGTTTTGCAGATTTGTTATCCCAGGGTCGTACCAGGCTCTCGTTGTTGGTTTTCTTTCTTTCTTTTTTCGTTTTACATCTTCTCTCTTTCTTCTGCTTTGGAGTTTGAGGTTTCTCATTGTTTTTTTTTTTTCATCCTTACTGTGTGCTGCTCAAGGCTGGCCCAAGCGTTTGACACATAACAGGTGACTGGGTGACGCTTAATTATCAGCATCAGGTCGACAGGTAGGGTTCTCATATTACACCTATCCCCAGTACCAGCTAGGCCCAGGAATGGGTGAGTGCCTGAGCTGTTACCTTCCCAAATGCCAATTGGTCCCTCCGTCAGAAGTTGATGAGGTGTGACCAATCATCTAGTGGGTGAGATCCCCTCTGAGGGAAGGGCCCCAACTGGAAGGCACACACCATTGGACGCTGGCAACCATGGGGGATTTTTTTCGCAATGAGCCAATCATCATCGCAGACACGGAATGACGCCAAACATTCAGACTCCCAGTTGCACCTCTGTTCCTTATGGTATCATGTACAGTAGGAGGTTAGTCGTTTACTACAGTTAATCTGTTCATTATTAATAAAAGTTTTGATTGCAGGCCATATGAAAACATGCTGCCACTTAAGTAATGGGACTTTTCTTCTGGAGACCAACTGTGACATGAAGGCCAACAGCTGCTTACAGCTTCACTCCTCCATGTCTATTCTGCTCATGTTGAGGCCCAGCGTATGCTGAATACTTTGGCTGCTTGATTGTCTGACTGAGGGAGAAATCCAAACTTATCTTTCTGGTTAGGGTGTCACTTTGATCCATCATGTAATGAATAAAGTTTATGCAAACTTAGTCCCTCTTTTATCACATTTGATCGAGTATGCTTCCATCCAAGATCTGACTTTTCGTCTTCCGATTGTAAAGACTCCAACAAATCGAACCAAGGCAAACGGCCTTCTCCTCCTTCAACTTGGAGGTCCTCTTCAATAGTGCCGTCTTGTGATACCCTCACCTGGCCGACGTCCAATTCACCGGTGCGAATCCTTTCTCTTGCCTGAAATCCACAGGAAGACCTAAAGAGATTTCCGACGCCTCTGCTAATTTAATGGAACAGGATCCTTCAACCTCTGAAACCTGTAGTAGTGAATCTTCAAAGCTGGCACACGGCAGCCACTGAGGCCACCATCCTTAATTTGTTCTCTGGTTCCCATTCTCCATTATGCCTCTCCTCAATGGAACGTTCATGGCATTAAATCCAACAAGGAGGAATTACAGCTGCTCTTGGAGTCTCAGCATGTACTACCTCCAAGAAACGAAATTGCAACCTCACAATTGCTTTGGCCTCTTTCATTTGGCCTCTTTCATTTGGCCTCTTTCATTTGGCCTCTTGCATTTGGCCTCTTGCATTTGACCTTTACCTCTGAAGGCAGCTTTCCATCTCATGGGGAGACATGCTAGTAATCTCGGATGACATCCGTTGCCACACTGTCTCATTTAACACCAGGCTGCAAGCTGTTGCATTCCACCTCTTCCTTCCTCAGTTCACCTTCTCTCTTTGTAATGTCTACATCCCTCCATCACTTGCTCTCGCCACGGTGGACTTAGTCGAGCTTATTGGTCGCCTCTTTTACTCCTTTTTGCTGCTCGGCGTCTGTAATGCCGCCATTCCCTTTGGAGCTCTTTGAGAACCTGTCCGAGAGGTTTCCTCTTAGCTGTCTGAACATGGGCACTCACATAACTGACTCTATGCACACGTATTCCCATTTGGACCTCTCCTCCTGCACTACCCGGCTTGCCTGGCGCCACGAGTGTTCCATTATCTCTGACATGTACTCGAGTGACTATTTCCTGTGAGCTATGTGTTTGCTGACTCGTATCCCACCTGCGTGTGAATCCAATTGGCAGCATTCTATGGCTGACTGGAGGCTTCACTCCTCCGTAGCGACCATCGACGAACATTTCCCCATTTCTGATGACCAGGTAGACACGAACATTATTCTTACCGGTGCAGAACGTTCCATACCTCGGACCTAGTCTTTACCACGCCGAGTCCCAGATCCCTGGTGGACTGAGGCGCGGAACGACACGATTCCCGCACGGAGACATGTTTTCTGGGTTTTTAACACCACCTTACGATAGCGAACTCCATTCGCTCTAACCAGCTGCGTACACATTCTTGCGTTTCTCAGCAGAAACGATAGCTGGATTCCCTTTAATGGTGCAGTCGTGTAGGGCAACCTCCATCGGCTCTCTGGGACCAAGGTACATTCCCCACTTTCTGGTCTGACCATAGCGGATGATGTCATTCTGGATTGTGTTGCTATCTCCAATACCTTGGGCCGCTATCTGTGGAGATTTCGACTCCATCCACTGTTACTCCGGCTCCCTTCCTTGGAAACAAGTGGAGGAGTCTTGCGTGATATCCTTCGCTCAGAATCGTGAATGGGACAATGCTACAACGTCACCTTTACTTTAAGGGAGCTAGACCGTATTCTCCCTTCATACCGATCTTCTGCACCGGGCCGGACAGTGTTCACATTCAGGTCTTATAGCAACTTCGTCTTCTAGGCAAGCACATTCTCCTTCATACATGCAATCCCATCTGGGTGGAAAGCATGGTTCCCAGATACTGGCGTGAAGTCAGTGTCATATCGATACCTAAGCCCAGTTATTACACAGAATACTTCTAGCTACTGCTCCTTTTGCTTCACCAACTGTGTTTTCAAGGCTATGTTTACTCAAGTTCACAATCTAATAACCACTGCACAATGTGGATCTCGTGCGGGCCATTTTGCAGCTCACTATCTCGTGACTTTGTCAACCTATGTCACGATTACTGCAGAAATAACATAGTGCCCGAGTTTTTTCTGATTTGGTGAAAGCCTAAGTCTGGACTGGTATCTTCCGTATTCTACACATGTGGGACCTCTAGGGCCACCTGTCCCATTTCCGTCAGGAATTTTTAAAAGACAGAGCTTTCAAGGTACAGTAAGGTTCGGCCTTGTCAGACACTTTTGTCCAGGAGAATGGCGTGCCTCAAGCCTCAGTCCTCAGAGTCACCCTCTTTGCTATATCCGTTAACCATATCGTGGACTATCTACATCCAGGAACATCCAGTTCCGTCGACGACTTTACGACCTATTGCAGTTGTCCAAGGACTTGTCTCCTTGAGTGGCGTCTTCAGCGATGTGTCGATCATTACTCAAGAAGCATCGACAATGGCTTTCACTTTTCCACTGCAAAACCGTTTGTATTAATTCCTGGCGATTCAGTAGGTTTCTTCCACAGTATTTACATCTTGGGCCTGTTGCTCTTCCGTTCACCGAAACTACGAAATTCCTGCGGCTCATGTTTGATACTAAACTTTGTTGGTCCTTCCACGTGTCTCACCTGGCTCCTCACTGTACCTGATCCTTCAATGACCTATGTGTCCCACACAGTGCGTCCTGGGGAGTACTTCGGACCCCGTACTCCTGCGTTTGTACTAGTCCCTTGTCTGTTCAAAACTAGACAGTGGGTGTCCCGTTTGTTCCTCCGCACGTCCATCCATATTACGCTGCCTTATCACAAACCACTATCATGGAATACTTTTGGCCTCTGGCATCTTTCACACGGTTGAGGGTCTCTATGCAGAAGCTGAAAAACTACCATTGTCATACTGGCGTGATGCCCTTCTCGGCAGATATGAAAGTCATTTGTCTGCAATGCCGAGATCCCATCCTATGGCTCATTTTTTTATCTCTTGACCACCAGTATGGGCTGCACCCTTTACCTTTTAGACCTGGAGCTCGTTTTCGGCTACTGCTCCAGCAGTTTTTCATGCTACGTACCACGTTCCAGATGAACCCTTTTGTTATATTGCTAGAGAAGGCCGAAATGCACGCTATAAGCTCACGCAGGATGGCGTGAGGTCTGAAACAGGATACGTAATGAATGCTATAAAGAAAAGTACGTAGCTTCTGGAATACTTAACTTTAATCCATAATTGGTGAACATTGGTCTTGTTACTGTACATGCTTCATTAGATACATAGCAAAGGAGAAATGGCGCCTTGCTAGGTCGTAGCAATTGACTTAGCTGAAGGCTATGCTAACTATCGTCTCGGCAAATGAGAGCGTAATTCTCAGTGAACCTTTCCTAGCAACGTCGGCTGTACAACTGGGGCGAGTGCTAGTAAGTCTCTCTAGACCTGCCGTGTGGCGGCGCTCGGTCTGCAATTACTGACAGTGGCGACACGCGGGTCCGACGTATACTAATGGACCGCGGCCGATTTAAAACTACCACCTAGAAAGTGTGGTGTCTGGCGGTGACACCACACCTTCAGCGTCCTAGCTTCGTGCTGTAGCCTGTTTTGATCCTGGACATCAAAATGGTTCAAATGATTCTGAGCACTATGGGACTTCTGAGGTCATCAGTCCCCTAGAAATTAGAACTACTTAAACCTAACTAACCTAAGGACATCACACACATCCATGCTCGAGGCAGTATTCGAACCTGCGACCGTAGCGGTCACGCGGTTCCGGACTGTAGTGCCTAGAACCGCTCGGCCACCCCGGCCGGCTCCTGGACATCATTCGCTTCCCAAAGACACTATACTGGATTCAATCTATTGCTGCAAGTTTCTCGACCTTTGCACGCAACTAACGAATGGCACTTTTGTATATACTCATGGCTCTAAGACTGACGGTGGTGTAGGGTGTGCCTTAGTTATTGGCACCGAGCATTTTCGCTATCTGCTTAGAGAACCTTTCTCAATTTTTCAGCCGAGCGGTCTAAGGCGCTGCAGTCATGGACTGTGCGGCTGTTCCCTCGGGCATGGGTGTGTGTGTTTGTCCGTAGGATAATGTAGGTTAAGTAGTGTGTAAGCTTAGGGACTGACGACCTTAACAGTTAAGTCCCATAAGATTTCACACACATTTGAACATTTCAATATTTCAGCAGAGCTCCTCGTCCTGTATCAAGCCACCCAGCGCATCGGCGACACACGCTTTTTATCTGTCATAGGCTCTGATTCCTTCAGTGCCTTTCATAGCCTCTGTGTACTATGCGCAGTCGATACCGTAGTGCAACGGGTCCAAGAAACTTTCCACTTGCTCTTTCTGAGCCACTTATTGTTCATGTGGCTTCCTAGTCACGTTGGTCTAACAGGGAATGAGGCTGATGACGCTGCTGCCAATGCTGCAGTTCTCCTACCTTGGTGTGCTATTTCTGCCATTACTTTCGATGGGCTCCGTGTTGTCGCCTGTTTGCAGACGGTGTCACTTTCGCATCACCACGGGTCTTTCCTTCACAGGAACAAGCTCAGGGGAATTAAAACTCTCCCAGCGGCTTGGTGGACCTCCTTTCAACCCTCTCGTCGAGAGAAAATCATTTTAGCTATGCTGCGTATTGGGCACTGCCTTTTTTTCACCGCCATTTAAGTGATGATCCCCCCCCTCACCGCATTGTGCTCATTGTCATCAACCTTTGACGAAATGCCTCATTTTTAACCGTTTACGTTCCGGTGTGTGTTCGCCGTCTGAGGTATCGGCCATTCTAACGAACGATGAGCGGGCTGCCGACTGCGGTTTACTTTTTATCCGTCGTAGCAATATGGCGAAGGACATTTAATCTGTGGTTCGGTACCACCGCTAATCTACGGCGTATTTTGTGGACCTTTGTCCAATGTGAATTTCTTGTCTTTATGTCTTTCTTTCGGCGATTAGGTTTAACTTGTAGTCAGTTCTTACTTCTCTTTCGTATGAGTGGTCTAATATGTGACATATACTCTTACTACCTCAGCTGTTTTTGCACTCTACAACAAAACAGAAAAAAAGAAACACCTGTATGATTAAGTTCAATAGTAGGTACCTTATCCACATTAGTTTGTCGGAAGTGTTGTAGATGTTGAGTAGCTTGAAAGTAATTCAACAAATCGAATTGTTTGGTTCGGTGATCTCCAGTTTTAAGGATTACTTGTATTAGTAATTCGACCATGGTTAGGATTTTGTAGACTGATATTCTGTGGCATGGGATTCCGTTGCTCTTGCTGGCAATGCCAATAATGTATTCTGTTGTAACTGCTATGATCATTGTTACTTCCTAGACTATACATATTGTCATACTTTCATTTCCTATTCAACACTGGTCTTTTATTACCATCATGCACATAGTTTCTCTACAATTATCTTGTTGAGGTGACGCCCTATCGTTACCATCGCCGTCATAGTTGTCGTTGTTGTGGTCGTCTTCTTCGGCATTATACTGTTATTTCTTCTTAATGGAACTATTGTCATTGCCATTGCTTTTGTCATACGATTTTTCATACATATTCCCATGGCCTTCCATCGTATCAACAATTGACATGAACTGTTACATGTCACTTTCTGAGCAGTGTAGTAACTTTTCCCTCCACCGTATGGGGAATTTTGTTTTCCGAATTATTATATCATCTCTGCTTGAAAACGGGGCATCCCAATTACGTGTTTTGTTTGTGTATTTTGCAAAATACCTACGTAGCGTTCCTGGTATGTTACTTAGCATTCTAGGCTAGCGTTCCTGATGGCACGGACACAAACACTGCACCACGAAAGCTCTCTCAAATCGTCGGTAAGAATCACAACGGTCAATCATTTCCGATGCTCACAGAGCTCCGTCACTCTGCATGCATGTGTGATACTACAAATTGCATCTTTTGCTTCTGTCCATTATTTGCACAAAACACCACTAAAATATTTTATAAACATAACTGTGGAGGTCCTCCTGTCTTAACAGGAATAAACACTAGAAACTGTCGGTGTTTTAATAGAAGTTATCGTATTAGTACAGACAATAAAGTAGTTTCTGTTTCATAAGGCGAATATTTGTATTCGGGCTAATATAATTCCTTTCATCACGCTATTGTCAGGTTGTGGCAAAGCACAATGCTGATGGTTGCTACCGCCTACTGCTGCCGGAATCTCACTACCGTTATTACGCACCGGTGATAGCTCTTGCTATAGCTTACTTACATGCGCCTCGACACTTCCTTTCCGTTTCTGAATATCTTTCGCAATAAGACTTATACTCGCTCAGTTCTAATTTCACTTCGTCATCCAATTCCAAATGTTTTTCTATGACCTAGTGTAACCAAGTAACAATTCTTCATTAATGTTGCTGTTCGCCCCGATAGCCGAGTGGTCAGCGTGACGGACTGCCGTCCTGCGGGCCCAGGTTCGATTCCCGGCGGGGTCGGCGATTTTCTCCGTTCAGTGACTGGCTGTTGTGGTGTCTTCATCATCATTTCATCCCCATCCGGTGAGCAGGTCGCCCAACGTGGTGTCGAATGTAAAAATACCTGCACCAAGGCGGCCGGACCTGCCCTGCAAGGGACCTCCTGGCCAACGACGCCAAACGCTCATTTCATTCCATTAATGTTTCTCAGTTAAATATAGTCATCTGTCCATGTTTCTTTGGTGGCCAACTAACTATCTGGTCGCGTTATTGTTGTTGTGGTGTTCAGTCCAGAGACTGGTTTGATGCAGCTCTCCCTTTTACTGTATCCTGTGCAAGCCTCTTCATCTCTGAGTACCTACTGCAACCTACATCTCTCTGAATCTGCTTACTGTATTCATCTCTCGACCTTCCTCTACGTTTTTTTACCCCCCCCCCCCCCTCGCCCCCCATCTTTCCCTCCAGTACAAAATTGGTGATCAGTTGATGCCTCAGAACCAACCGATCCCTTCTTATAGTCAGGTTGTAACCTCTAATTTCTCTTCCCCCCAATTCTATTCAGTTCTTTCTCATTAGTTACATGATCTAATCTTCAGCATTCTTCTGTAGCACCACATTTCAAAAGCTTCTATTCTCTTCTTCTCTAAACTGTTAATCGTCCACGTTTTATTTCCATACATGGCTACACTCCACAGAAAAACCTCCAGAAAATACTTCAAGATATTTAAATCTATACTCGATGTTAACAAATTTGTCTTCTTCACAAACGCTTTCCTTGCCATAGCCAATCGACATTTTATATCCTCCCTACTTCGACAGTCATCAGTTATTCTGCTTCCCAAATAGCAAAACTCATTTGCTACTTTAAGTGTCTGATTTCTAATCCCCTCAGCGTCATCTGATTTAATTCGACTACATTGCCTATCCGCGTTTGGCTTTTGTTGATGTTCATCTTATAACCTGCTATTACATTCAGCTGCTCTTGCAGGTCCTTTGCTGTCCCTGGCAGAATTACAATGTCTTCAACATTCAAAGTTTTTAAGAACGTAGGCTTCCGCGGACGGTGTCATGGTGATCAAAATTCTTCTGGGTATTATGCCGTGTCATTGCTTTATTATTGTCGTTAGTTTTTACGAATGACGCGGCATAATACCCAGAAGAATTTTAATCACTCAAAGTTTTTATTTTTTCTCCAAATTTCTCTTTTGTTTCCTTTACTGCTTGCTCAGTATACAGACTGAATAACATCGGAGATAGGCTACAACCCTATCTCACTCCCTTCTCAACCACTGCTTCCCTTTCGTACCTCTCGACTCTTACAACTGCCATTTGTTTTCTGTACAAATTGTAAATAGCCTTTCGCTCCCTGTATTTGACCCCTGACACCTTCGGAATTTGAAAGAGAGTATTCCAATCAACATTGTCAAAAGCTTTCTCTAAGTTTACAAATTCTATAAATGTAGGTTTGCCTCTCCCTAACCTCTCTTCCAAGATAAATCGTAGGCTCAGTATTGACTCGCGTGTTCCAACATTCCTACGCAATCCAAACCGATCTTACCCAAGATCGGTTTCTACCTATTTTCAATTCGTCTGTAAAGTATTCGTGTTAGGATTTTGCAGTGGTGTCTTATTAAACTGATAGTTCGGTAATTTTCATATCTCTCAGCACCTGTTTCTTTTGGAATTGGAGTTATCTTATTCTTCTTGAAGTCTGACGGTATTTTGACTCATACATTTGTCTCACAAAATGGAAGAGTTTTTTCATGGCTGACCCACCCTAGGCTATCAGTAGTTCTAAAGGAATGTTGTTTATTCCCGGCCTTGTTACGTCTTTTCTGTCAAATTCTTCACGCACTATCATATCTCCTATTTCATGTTCATCTTTGTACTCTTCCATTTCCATAATATTGACTCTGAAGTACATCGCCCTTGTATAGACCCTCCATATATAACTCCTTCCACCTTTCTGCTTTCCCTTCTTCGCTGAGGACTGGTTTTCCACCTGAGCTATTGGTGTTCATAGAGGTGGTTCTGTTTTCTCCAAAGGTCTCTTTACTTTTCCTGTAGGGAGTAGCTATTCTAACCCTAGTGATAGATGCTTCTGCATCCTCTAGCCATCTCTGCTTAGCCATTTTGCATTTCCTGTCGATCTCATTTTTGAGATGTCTATATTGCAAATATTGTACATATTAATTACTGTTTCCCTCTGTGCGCGTATGACACATTCAATAAAACGTTGATTAGAATAAAGAACAGGGGGAAATGCCTTTAATTTTGGCTACGACGTTTAATAGCTCGTGTGAAGTGTAGGCCTATATTTTAGCCATTTTTTTCCGTCAGGCTTTTGTTTTCGTATCAGTGGTCAGTTACAGCAGCAGAACTCGTTAGTTGGTCAGCAGATCTCGCCTATCCAGGAGCAGTTCAGAGTGCAGCGTTTTGTTGGTGAGCTGTAACGAGCTTCTAGTAACAAGAAGCGACTCACAGTATTTCACTGCGAGCAGTTCAGTAGGGAAACAAGGAGAGTTGAAGCACCTAAGTCTCATCAGTGTACGAAGAGATTCCGCACCGCGATATCCTTCTGAAAAAGGCCATTTGTCCTATGTATGAAATGGAAGTATACTAAGAATTTTGGAGGGAATTAAATAAAATAGCCTTACAACCCGAGTGTGTTGTTATCCTAAGTAAGAATTGGCGAGGTATTCACAAGCGTGTATTGTCACGCTGGCCGACATGGAATGCGAGCACCAGCCTAACTATGATTTCACACACCAATGTGGCTGACCTGGAACACAAGATGGCGACTGGGGCATACTGGTACCGAGCTGGAATACTAGCCCTGGTTCTCTGACGTCAAAATTCCTGCTCACCAGTTGTGCTGTTTTTAACAGTGTAGAAATCCAGCAAAGTGTCACAGACGTCAGATACTCGGACAGGTTCTATGACGTCGGAATCGAAGTTCGAAGGCGCTGAGACGTCTTGAGACAAAGGATCTTCGAACAGGTCCAGCCCTGTGGCATGTTTTTCCCTGCTATGGTACACGCTGAAGTGTATGGTCACAGCTTCTCCCGACTCTAAGTTCGAGTCTCCCTTCAAGCTTCTTTATTTAAACACGCTGCCGAGGAATGCCTCACGGGGACTCGTACGCGCCACCTAGTGACCAGAGCAGGCGAGGCACTTTGCCTGGACAGCGCAGCATGACCCTGCTTGCCACCGAGGGACGGAGTCCGCTACCGCAGGCCTCACACAGTTACACCGAGCGTGGCGAATCCGCAGCTGACCGCTACACTCCATCCGAACGCATGGTGGTGTGCATTCCGCTGCTTCCACTGCCGGACCACCAGGCGTCACGTCATACACTGAAAGGGGAAACTAACCGTCGCTAATCCCTCAGATTTAGTGATAAATGGCCGAGTCGGAAACCCGTCAAAAACTAAATACAGATCATGCATGAAAACAGGAAGAATGTGTAGCGAAGTACGTAAAAAGGAGAAAAATATAAGCAGTGAACGATCGAAGACAAGATGTGCAATTACGATCGCACTGCAACAACGGCGTCAAGATTGTGTGATCACGGTGTTGGACTTCAAAGCGGGAGATCCCTCATACGAAATTTCTTTTTTTCCCACAAATTTATGAACTGTCCATCCCGTCACTGACGTGTGTATTCTCGTTTTGTAGTCCTGGCTATTGTCGTACTACACATTGGTTACAGAATGAGTCGAGTGGTAAGAATGTATTACCATCGCAAGTAAATGTGATGAATAGTGACAGCAGGAGAGAAGTTTCGCAGACCTATCACAGAAATGAAAACAAGATATAAACTGGTGTGTACTGTGTTACAACAAAGGAATACAAGAGTCAAAGTTCCATAACGCAGCGCAAGACTCGTGTCGTCCCTGTATGGAACAAATAGGAAGTACATATGTCTGGATATCCTTCCTTACACCTCGCTGTTGCAAATGGACGTTACACCACGACGCAGACACAAATTTGAATACGGTGACATCCTGTTTTCATGCTTGACCTGTGTTCAGTTTCTGACGGGTTATCCACTGGGACATCGTATCACTACATCAGAGGGGAGGGGCGGGGGAGGGGTGCGATGGACAGTTCCCCGTGTGAGGAATGTAAGCTGACACCTCTAGCCTTCGTTCACCCGATACAGTTCGTGTGCTGCCACGTTGTACTAGCTCTAGATGCCTCTCCATGGCATGGTGTGCACATCTATCACGTCACAATCAGAGACGAGGTATACTAGTGCAGTCTTCATGAAAGAGAAGGCAGGTGACATACATACAAGAGATCATTGAATTTTCAAGACTGTTATTGTGGTGAAATCAACGAGTAACATACCACAATCAAAGAGATTTCCATCAAAAGAACCGTTAATCCCTTTTACAGGTGATATCTCTGCACGGTATTAAAATCGACCAGAAGTTGGAACACATACTGGCAGCACAATCGAAGTGCAGTTAAAGATTTATCTACCATTGCCATTTCTGCTACAGATCCAAAACCATACCGACAACTAGGAAAGAGAGAGCTCCACACACATTTTAACATAGATTTGTGCTACTGTTGTTGTTATCGTTGTTGTCTTCAGTCGGACGATTAGTTTGATGCAGCTCTCCATGCTACTCCATTCTGTCCAAACGTATTCATCTCCGAAAAACTTCTGTGATCCATATCCTTCAGAATCTGCTTACTGTATCCATCTCTTGGTCTCCGTCTACTATTTTTATCCCCCCTCCTCCCCACCCTCGCCACCCACCCCCCTCCCCCCCCCACACACACATTTTCATTTCTCAAAATGTGAACTATCAACCAACATCTTCTTCTAGTCAGGTTGTTAAAGACATTTCTTTTCTTCCCAAATCCGTTCAGTTCTTCCTGAATAGTTACGTGATCTACCCATCTCATTTTCAGCATTCTTCTGTGACACCACATTTTAAAACTCCTACTCTCGTCTTGTCTAAACTCCTTACTGTTCATGTTTCACTTCCATACATGGCTACACTCACTACAATCATCTTCAGAAAAGACATTATAACATTTAAATTTGTATTCGCTGTCACCAAATACCTTTTTTTCCGTAACGTCTCCGACAGAATTACTATGTTATGGGTCTTCGTCAAAGTTTTTATTTCTTCCACTTCAGCTGTAATTCCTACTCTACTTTCTTTGGTTTCCTTTAGTGATTTCTCAACGTAGAGATTGAATAATATCGAGTATAGGCTACAACCCTGTCTCACTCCCTTCTCAGCCACTGATTTCCTTTCATGTCCTCGACTCTCACAACAACCATCTCATTTCTGTGCAAGTTGTAAATAGGCTTCCACTTCCTGAATTTCATCTTGTCACTTTCTGAATTTCTAATAGTGTTGGTCAACATTATCACTAGCTTTCTCCAAGTCCACAAATGCTATAAAAGTATGTTGGCCTTTTCTTAACCTATCTTGTACGATCAGTAGTAGAGTCAGTATGGCCTCATGTGTTCTTACATTTCTCCGGAATTCAAATTGATCGTCCTCGAGGTCGGCTTCTATCAGTTTTTCCGTTCTCCTTCTTCTGTAAAGAATTCCTGTTAGTATTTTGCAACAGTGACTTGCTAAACTAATAGTTCGGTATTTCGACTCTCTCACACATCTTGCACGCCCGTTGGAAGACATTGCTGCCTCTTCAAAGGCTGCCAGTAGCGCTGATGAAATGTCGTCTGCTCCCGACGCACTGTTTCCACTTAGATCTTTCAATACTCTGTCAGATTATTCTCGCAGTATTACTGTATATTCCCGTCTCATTTACGTCTCTTCCATTTTTTATTATTTTCCCTTTATGTTCACCTCGCTTGCGTAGACCCTCCATAGACTCCTTCTACCTTTAAGCTTTTCCTTCGTTTCCGATTGTATTACAATCAGAAATAACTGTATAATCAAGAGTTCGCTCTTCACCCCCCACCAGGGGGCTCACGGTTCTTTCGTAAGTTCATGATTGGCGCACACGGAGCTCCAAGCAGTTGCAGCCCATTCTTCCATCCCTGCGTGCACTTCATTCACTGTGCCCCTCCCGCCCATCCACGCTCCTTTCCTGCTGCCCGCTCCTTCCCCTTCCTCGGTTTTCTAATTAATGTCGACCTGGCTATCTAACTGGTTCCTTGTATTCCTTGCAGTTTTGTTCCCCTCGCCTGTCCTCTTTCATCCTTTTCGGAGTTTTGTTCTCTGCTTGGGGTTTGACCTCCAGTTCTAAATTTTCTCTGTTTAGTGTGAGTCATTTCGGGAAAAACTCCCCTCCTAGTGCCTATTGCATGAATTACTCTTCCTCCTTTCTTCTCCTCTTCCTTTCCTGCCGTTACCCCCACACACTCTGCTAGTCATCAACATGTGTAGTCAGTCATCTTTGTGGGGTGATTATATATACTCATTTGGCTGAGCCTCCTAACAACACAGAGATCATACTCCTAATACCTGAGCTTTTGCTTCCCCATGTTTGACAGGGAATGGTTTCTTGTCATTCCGGAGCATAAGAACTCCTGGCAATTGCCGCCTTGCCACGTGGCCCTTGCTGTGGATGGGTGACGACCATGTGGAGAGCTGCTGATCGAGGTGGGTGGTACCTGGCTACACATTGGGAGGAGGGCAAGGTTCGCCATCTTGGGATGCTACATCCCCCTCTACCCGGTCTGTGTTGGAACCGACAGGAACACATTCACTGCCACAAATCCATTGTTTTCTGTGGAGAATATCGAGGAATAGTTTGGCGAAGTGGAGTCTCTTAATAAGATGTGGTCAGGCTCCCTGTTGATCAAAACTTCTTCTGCCGCCCAAGCCTTCGCACTGACGTCCCGGTGTCTATTAACGCTTACCAGTCACTGAATATGGTATAGGGAGTGATTTTTCACCAGGACCTCATCCTGCAAACTGATGAACTCCAGGCTAATCTGGAGCTACGCGGCGTTCACTTTGTTCGACGTGTGCAGAATGGTCATAAAGAAAACTGCACCGATACCAACGCCTTTATTCTAGCTTTCGAGGGAGATACCCTCCCAGAGAACTCCAAGGGCATGTGTTACCGATGCGACAAGAAGCCATACAAATGGTTCAAATGGCTCTGAGCACTATGGGACTCAACATCTTAGGTCATAAGTCCCCTAGAACTTAGAACTACTTAAACCTAACTAACCTAAGGACATCACACACACCCATGCCCGAGGCAGGATTCGAACCTGCGACCGTAGCAGTCCCGCGGTTTGTAACGTCTAGTAGAAAAACAACATATTATGTAGGAATTAGAAAGTTAGATGTATCATATTGTGTCATTGTATAAAATTATGTATTTTTTTTATTATTTATATTTGAGAATATCTGCGTCGGCGAATAATGAAAACGCCACAGACAATAAATGTTGAACAAAGATTAAAAAAGTATCTAGTATATAATACGTGATAAACATTAATTTCTTTGTCTTCTTAATTTGAGAGTCGTGGGAGTAAGATCTCCTGTATTGTAGTAGCGAACGCTAATGTAGCTTTCTTTTGTCGAGGCTAAGAGATGTACGCCATTACGTGTGAATTCACAAAGGTCTGTAATCCTTGAGATATTTAAACGTTTTAATAGAGTTGTTTAAATGAAAACTTGCATTATTAATTGTTAAAGCTTGCTTGCCTATTATCCCATCCTGTTGAGACATTTTTCAGTTATATATATTATCTGTGGTGCTAAGCTGCGCGACGAACGAAAGAGCCGCTGCCGCGGCGTATTCAAACTACTTCCAATATTATTTCTTTAGCTTCCAGACTTGCAGTGAAGATCAGCAGATTTTATGATGTGTTGCAGGTTGACGCGGGCTGCTGATAGTATATAATTCACAGTACAAATAAGTTAATGTACCTCCAAAATTTAATAAGAATCTTGCTGTGCTCTGTTCTGGTCTGGCAAACCTTACAGTGAAAACGTATTATTTTAATAAGAGTCTCATGTTCTTGTGCTAGTCGTGGTATTGAATGGTGTTTTACCGAGAAACAAAATCCACTGCAAACTTTTGTTGTTGAACGATCATACGAACTGTAACATCAGTGTTCATGACAAAGTAATTTCAATTGTCAATAGCTATAAAGTAGGGAAGATATATTGAGTTTTAGCATGAGTTACAGTTACGAAAAAACGTTCCTTTAAGTGTAGGCCAGATACAGAACAATAAGAGCTCAATATATATATAATTTATTTTTTTAAAGGTAATGACGATAAAGAATTTCAAAGCACAGCATTAATAAAAGTATTTCACGTAACTCTTTTCATACATGCGTTACTACGCGAGCAATAACAAAAACAAAACCAAAATAAATAAATAAAGAGCAATAATTTACAATTCACGAGTGTTGCGTGAAAGGTTCCGGACTGCAGCGCCAGAACCGCTAGACCACCGCGGCCGGCATAAGCCATACATCCCACCATGCATGAGGTGATTTCGGTATTTGCATTTTGGACATGCGTCTTCCCACTGCGTAGTGTGGTGACTGTGGACACCCACTCCACGAGGGAAACCTCCCGTGTTCCACCACCTGTGTGTGACAACTGTTGTGATGGCCACTCTCCACTCTCTCTGCACTCTCCACACTCTCGAGATTGCCCAGCCTACAAGAGAGAAGAGAAAATCTAAGAGCATAATTTCTTAGATCGGTTATCTTATGTTGAGGCTCGCAAAAACATGACTGACTCCATACAGTATCGCTTTCTTCATCTTTTGCTTCTGTTACATTCTTTCCCCCTCCTCCATCTTTCTTCCTGAGCTGCATCCCCCTCTCCCGATAGCTTCCACTGCAATCCCATACCCTCCGCTCCAGGTTCCAGTCCCCTTTCGAGCTGAAGAAGTGCCCTCTTCTTCTTCAGCACAACCGGTGATGGGGCTTCCCCCCCCCCCCCCCCCGCCCCCACTCCTCTCCTTGCATCTCTGTCCAGTTGCCTGCTACCACAACTCAGCCACAAGACGCACCGTCTACGTGCCCCAAGTTTGCGTGCTCTCTTTTAGTCACGGATATTGCAGACGCCTTCTCTCTCTCTATGCCCCCCCCCCCCTTCCTCATTCTCCGAGAAAGCCCCTGCCCGGTGGTCCTGGAGGTGTCATCTCCCCCTCCCAACCTGTGAGTGACATCTTTTTTATGGATGTCACGCCGTCCTCATCAGTGACGACCACTGACTGAGTGACATATCCCCTTCATGTCTAATCTGCACTCTCATAATCCACTGAAACTGCAACGGGTATTAGCGTCACCTACCACAATTACAACAATATATTTTCTCTCATTCTGCATGCTGTCTTGCTCTTCTAGGATGTATCGGCGTAACGACAAGCGCTGGCACGAAGATCAAGAACGATACGGCAGAGAGCTGTGGGACGACGTCAGCCAATAGCACGCTGACTGGGCGTCATCACGTCAGGAACGGCATCTACACGAAGAGAATAAAATCAACACGTTGTCTAGCAGCGGCCGGACTACTAGACCGGCACTAGAAGACGGAGTACAGGGAAGGCACTGGAAGTCGTAATGATATTAACGATAGCAGTGACTAATGAACTTGTGTGATTAGCTTGCATCGTTATTGTATATATCAAACGACATTGATTATTTGCATGTCGGCAATTGCTTGCGACCCATCATGGAAGTTAACTATTGTCAATTCAGTTACTGTAATACATTCTATTAATATGATTTGCTTGTATGTTGTCATCCTAGATAACAGTTTCCCAGGCAACCTATAAGAGAAGGGTGGGCAGGATCCCACAGAGAAAGGCACTTTCATGATGAAAAGTCTCCAAAGTTTCCTGGTTATTGGGCGTTCAGTCGGAACCGTGCAGGCCCTGGGTAACATCAGGTGGAGTCTCCACCTTGTTTCGCACTGATGTCATTAGTGACTGGATCCCCCTTCATACGAACCTGGAAGCAATAGCGGTACTAGTCGGAATGACACCAGCAATAACCATTTGCAATGTCTAATTCGCTCCAGGTAGGCCACTTCTTTATGTTTGAACTGCTTACCTTAACATAGCAATTTCCACCCCAGTGTCTCCCCCTAGGGGACTTCAATGCACTCCATCCTCCTATGGGGGAGTGCCCCTTCGGTGGATCGGGTTTTTATGATGGCCAACGTATTACAGACTTTGATTTGTCTTCTGAATCACGGTTCCCCTACCCACTTCTGTGCTACTCATGGCACCTTTTCTGCTCTCGATCTCACGATCTCCTTCCCTGCTCTCGTGGCTTCCGTATATCGGTCGCCCTAAGATGATCTTTGTGAAAGTGACCACTTTCCGGTGATTATATCGTCCCCCAACCACCGCCCTGGCCCCCACGTTGGGCATTCTGGAGAGCCGACTTGACTTTATATACGTTTGTTGTGTACTTCAACATCTCTCTCTTACACTGCATTGATACGGTCGGGCAAGACGTCTCTGACACTATACTTCATGCCACTAGTACTGCTATCCCTCTATACACAGGTCCCCCTCGCCATCGAGCAGTACCGTGATGGACAAAGGACCTCGCAGTCGCTGTCCAGGACCGCCGACGGGTGCTGTAGTGATTTAAACATCCTTCATAGATGAACCTCATTGCTTTTGAGCGTCCCCACGTTAAGGCCCGCTACACTTTTAAGCAGAGTATCAAGTAATGCTGGGGGCGCTATGTTTCCTCCCTGGGGGCATATACCTCTTCATTGTGGGTTTGGTCTAATCCCCAAAACTCCTTGTGACGCCAGCGACAGTCAGCTGTCCACGGTCCTGTCCTCCAGGATGCTCTGTGTACTGGTCCATCGGTCCTTGCAGAACACCTTGAGATACACATTGCGATAGCGTCGGCGTCTTCTTCATATCCTACTACCTTTCACTTGCAGAAACGACGAGCTGAAAAGACCGTCCTCTGTTTTAAAACCTATAACGATCCCTTCACTGAATAGGAATTCGTGCAGGCTCTTACCTCTTCACATGACATGGCCCCAGACCTGGATTCCATCCACAGCCAGGTGATACGACAGGCGGACGTTCCCCAGAGGCAGCATCTACTCAGAAACTTAAATCGAATTTGGCTTACAGGTGCCTTCCCCTTGCAATGGCGAGACAGCGTAGTTATCACTGTCCTTAAGCCCGGAAACAACCCAACATCACTCAACAGCTACTCATTGATTAGCCAGACCAACGTACTTCTTAAAGTGCTTCCGATTATGTTGGGTACTCGAATCTTGGTGCCTTTTACCCCATATCAGTGTGGCTTCCAGGAAGGACAATATTCAACTGACATTTTCGTTAAATTGGAAACAGCAGTCAGACTGACTTTCACACCTTATTGCTGTCTTCTTTGACCTACATCAGGCATACGACGGCTTGAACCCGTTACATTACAGTTATCCTGCAAGACTGGGACTTTCGCGTCTCCCTTCGGATGGGTGTGTGTGCGTTTTTAGCCCACTATCTGTTCTGGGCTTTGGTTGGCATCTCACTCAGCACCCCTCAGAACCTGGAGAACGGTATCCAACAGGGTTCTGTATTAAGTGTCACTCTTTTCCTTATCGCCATCAACGGGCTTGTAACTTCTGTTGGACCTCTGGTTACCCCAGCGTTGTACGTCGACGATTTTTGCATCTGGTGCAGCTCCCATTCGGTAGCATCTGCTCAACACCGGCGCCAAATTGCCATCCGATAGGCCTCTACGTGGCCTCTACCCCATGGATTCCATTTTTCTCAATTCAAAACGCGGGTTATGCATTTTTTCTGTCGACCCACAGTAAAACCCCGACCCCAAACTTTATCTAGGCGACCAGGGCCTGGATGTTGTAGGGCGGTTCCATTTCTAGAGCCTTCTTTTTGATAAAAGGCTGACGCAGGTGCCCCTTATTCTTTATCTGAAGACTACATGTAAACCGTGGATTTAGTTTCAAAATATTTTCTTAAAGAATTTATTTTCTTTACTAGCGATTCATCAAGAACGTTAAAACATTAAATCACACTATGTGAGCGTGGAAGTAGTTGCCACTGGCTAACTGTTGAAAAAAAATTAATTTTTTTAATAAATGGAAATTTTAAAGCCAATTTTTTGTTTTGAAACATTTAAAATTATAATCAGAAAGCACCCTGTAAATATCAAGTTACAATTTACTCAGAGGCAGAAATAAATTTTCATTTTCTTTTTGACAGTATGAGCTTTCGGGCTGAGAACCTTAACGCTCCCTTTTAACACGGCCGTAGTCACGACCGCTCACAACGGGCTCTGTAAGACTACACTGGTGCAAATCTGCACCACATCAGATTATTTTAACTAAAAATTTTAATAACTCACACAAACACATAAACTATGCACCCTGTAGGAGAGATGGAAATGGTAGAAAACACTCACATTAAAAAATATTTTCCACAGAAAGTGCGACTTGTTTTTAAAAGAAAACTCTTACGGTAGAAGGGTGGCAACTTTATATACTAAAATGACCATTAAAAAAAATGAAATGCAGTCTTACATAAAATGTACAAACATGCTCTACATTACACATATAGCACCTCGCAAGATGATAGGCAAGATAAAAACATATTTCAGGAATTCGGCTATAACACCTTATGCAATAAATTCGTTAACACCGAATCCGACAAACGTGACAGAGGCAGCTATTAACGTTCGGAAGACAGACAGACACTAACTGCCTAACAAATGCCAACGGGAGACAGACGAGCAAGCTGCGGTTGACCAAGAAAACAAGTAGAATTTAACGAGAAAATGAAACAAGATATCACGAATCACTTAACTTCCAACAAACTGCGATGTCTAGCGAAGACCTGGCGCAGCACCCCAAAAACGCTCTCCCGAACCGTCCGCTGCCAGCCGCTTCAACGGACGCAGGAAGGCGCGCCGATCTCCCGTCACGGCGTCGCTGCTCGCACCGGCCAGACCGACGTCGTGGGTTGGCTCCTGTTGCTCTCGTGTCGGTCGCGAAGCCACTACCCCTCGCTACACGGCGCGGGCCATTGGACTCACGTGGCGACCTCACACGCGCCGACGCTCAAGACGGGCAAGTCATCTTGTGTCTCAGTGCGCGACCGACCAACCGATCGATCCAACCGCCAGTGACCATTGCCTGAGCAAACTCGAGCAGACTAGCGGCCTAACACACAGTAACATTCCGGACGACAGACAGACACTGACTGCCTCACACTGACCCGGCTGACCAACTGACCAAACTCCCCCCGACTGACCCCGCCTGACTCCGACTGACCAGCTGCCACTGGCGAGCTTATAGCGCCCCTTAAATGCACGTGAAAAGGTAACCTTTCGCCTTTCCCACCAGAGGGAAACATCAAAGCTGCGATTGCCACAGCGGCGCCACCGCCAGAAACGGAGGGCGACTGCTTCGCACAACGCGCTGCAGCGCGCTCTTCAAAACAGCAAATTTTACCAGTGCTCAACATGCATGTGGAAGCTTAATGCTGAGCACTTCCTGGCCCACACATATCCATGTGTGACCATTATACACTTCTCTACTATGCTCTGGTTTCGTCAGACTAGGTTATGGTTGTCAGGTTGATGGCTCAGCAGCTCCTTCCACTCTGAAATTACATGACTCTGTTCAGCATTATGGGGTTCGTCTGGCTGTTGGTGCTTTTCGCACTAGTCCTGTCTATAGCTCCTCACAGAAGTGGGGATTCTCCCTCTACAATTACGGTGAAGCCAACTCTTGGTTTCTTACGCAGTTTCCATTCGACGATTTCCTGACCATCCAATGCACCCTGTCGTCTTTGCGAATTAGAGTCCATCCATGTACCGGCCGTCTGGTGGGATTGCCAGTTCGAATGCATATCACTTCCCTCTCTTGGGATCTCCATCTCCATTCACTGGATTGTGCTCCATGTACTTACTCCCGAACACCCTCCCCCCACCCCTCCCTTGTAAGATGTCTCGACGATGGATTACGACCGACCAATTCCAGGGTCCTAAGGTCTCTGTCGCACCTATGATATTGCAGCATCTTGTACGTTCCATTTCCATCCTTGAGGAGTTTCAGGGTGCCATCATTTTGTACATTGATGGTTCTAAAACCGATCTACGAGGCGGGAAATGCCTTTGTTTTAATATGTACCATCTCATGGAGCAGCTATAGACTGATGTTATTCTCGTCACTTTTTGGTTTGTGCTACCCATGACCTTCACTCTGCCCTTGACCGTGCCACCTGCGCACTTGTCTTTCTCTGGGTCTCAAGTCATCTGGGGCATCCCAGGGAATGAAATGCATGAGCATTTGACTAGAGAGGCAGATGCTTACCCTCCATTCTTTTTCATGGTTCCCGGTACAGATTTGAGGATTCATATCAAACATCTTTTTGCCTAAAAGTGGAATGACATGTGGTGCGCTAGTGCTCTCAGTAATAAACTCCACACTATCAAATAGCCTACTGCAGTTTGGTGCTCTTCCTTCCGCTCCTCTCAGAACGAGTCCACTGTCTTCACTGTTTTATGCCATCTACACATTAAGTGATACTAGACTCGCCCATTGTTTCCTCTTGCGTAACGAGCCACCCCCCCCCCCCCCCCCCACAATGAGGTCGTGGTACCAGACTGACAGTATCACATATACTTGAATATCCCCTTCTTTTAGCCCTTGGTGCTAAGTATGGCCTTCCAGATTCCTTGTCTTTAATGTTAGCAGACGATTCACGGATGGCTGAACTGGTCCTCGGTTTGCAACATGAAAGTGGTTTTTATTTTCAGTTATTAGGTTTTGTTTCTCCAGGAGCAGGGGCAGAGTGGTTATGGTCGGAGTCTCTCTTCGTCTAGGACCCATTACCAACCCCTAGTGAAAAGGCCACTCTTTTATCCCTCTGTTTCTCCAGATTTTAGATTTTACCTACCTTTTTATGCCTTGTACTGTGTGGGTCTTTTATGTCCTGTCTTTATAGTTTGACTCCTCTGGCTGAATCCGCCCACTTTTCGCAGGCTCCTCTTATGCATGTACCTTGTGAATTGCGGAACTGATGACCTCGCTGTTTAGTCCCACAACCACCATCAGTCAGTCAATCAATCAACCGCTTTTCTCCAAAAACTTCTTAAATTTTCCTATAGGGGACATCGATCTTTTCCTTTCTGAAATATGCTTCTCAATTCTTATTTGTTCTCTAGCAATCCCTGTGTAGCCATTTTGCTCTTCGCTTATTTTTATACGTTTGCGTTTCCTTTCGCTTTCCGTTTGCTCCATTTCTAGATTTTACTTTCATCAGTTAAATACAATCTCTTCTGTATTATCCAAGAATTTCTACTAGGCTTTGTCTTTTGAACTATTTGAGTCTTTGCCGCCTCTACAATTTCATTTCTCAATAGCTACCCATTCATCTTCGACTGTATTTCTTTTCCCTCCTATAGTCAATCGTTGCCTGAAACTCTCAACCTCTGGTTCCTTCAACCTATCCAGTTCCCATCTCCTGAATTCCCCACTTTTTGCAAATTTTTTCAGTTTTAATCTACAATTTATGACTAAACCGTATCATCTTCATCTTTGCCTCAGTGTGGTGTATCGTCTTCCGGAACCTTGGCTTTTCTCTGCCGCGATTGGTCCGTTTGCTTTTAAATTTCGGAGGGCGCTGCGTTCTGGGGAGAGACCTACTGACGACGAGAGTATCGAGTGCTGCTGCCGGAGTGAGACGGGGAGTATAGTTTCCGGTTGTGTGGCAGCGCAATGTTGCGGGAAAGGTGATATAACTTCCTGTGAACGAACGTGATTGCTACGAGCGTGTGTACTCGGGACGGCGGCAGTCGTTCTGGGCGGGCTGTGTGATAAGGAAGCTCGGCGTGGCAACTGTTGACGCGGCGTGTCCGCGTTGCTATGGCGGAACTGGGGCGATTGACATAACTCCAGTTGGTGCTGGTTGCAACCTGTCGCCGAATGCTTGTCTGCCTTCTGGACTGACGATGAGAATTTCTTGATGTGTCTCACTCAATTTGTGCCCGTGTCGTCGGGTGTGTTTTGCTCTAAGGTCGTGTGCCATGGTGTTTCGCAATTTTAGTAGGCTCAGGCGTGCCCGAAGTGCCGATTCAATGATCTGCTGTTATATTGCCAACTGTAACTATTACTAGAAAAGAGTGTTACCTCTCTGTGCCTTAATAACTGAACCTAAAATATTATCTGTGGTTGAAATTTTATTCTGACCCAAGTACAATAACGATCTTGTATTTTACAATTTGTTGAGTGGTATTATTATTTAGTAGTGGCCGTCACATTTACTAAGTCGAAGATTTACGAAGGCCAGTGGGCGTCATTAACAGTTCCTGCCTAGATAGGCGTTATATTTTGAACCAGGTATTTCAATGTTCAGTAATTTTTATTTTATATGTTATAGAGAGTTGCTGTCATGCCCTATGTGGACGATGCGCCACGTTGGTGAAGTTCCTAGTTGTTCTTCTGGTCTGTGGCATATTGCTAAAGCAGGCATTCCTAGCACAGCTGATTGTTAATTTTTCCTAGTGGTGAGGAGCACGGGCTGGTTTTAAGTGCTAACTCACTAACTTCAACCATTCTCAAATATTTATCACTACTGATATTCAGGCCCTTCAGGCCGAGTGGCGACGTCACTACCCCTTTCTGGTTATTAATTTTATCTTGTTAGCTTGTTTCATTTAAAAAAAAACCTTTGGTAATTGAATTTGTCTTTTGGTCTTTACTGCTCCTTTGGACGAAGTAAATTAACTGTTGGTTTTGCATTCTTGTAACATTATCAAAACAGAATTTATGGTTATATTTTATTGTCTCTTCTGGCCGAATGATTAATGTCATTCCTTTCAGTAACTTATTGTGTTGGTCAATAATTAATCAAAAGTGTTGGGTCCTTCAGACCGTGATTATCTCCTTACGTTGAATCTTAAGGTTGTGAATGTTCAGCGGTCCTTCAGGCCCGGGTTTTAAAAAACTTTTATTGTGTTTTGAACAAGTGTTTTTTAATGTTTAATAAAATTAAATTGTGTTTGAAACTGTAACCTCATTTGGGTCTACGCTTTCACTCCCTGCAGCCTTTGGGCTCTGCTTACCTTACGTTTTGGTTAAGTTTTCCCGTATCACGACGTATCAATGACCAACAAATTTTAGTCAGTCTGCTGCTACCTATAGAAACGTCTTACATCTTAGTGTCCGGTCTTACCATTATATAATATTAAGCCTTGCGATGTGTCCAGGTCTCCTCCTCATGTACAACCTACTTTTATGATTCTAAAAATAGTGTGTGAGGCATGATTAAATTATACTCTTTGCACAATTCTACTGGGCAGCTTCCTCCTTCATTCCTTCACAGCAGCCTATATTCATTTAATATTTTTCCTTCTCAAATTCCAGTCCCCCATTACAAATTTTCGTCTCCCTAAACAATGTGAATAAAACTGTTTCACATCATACATTTCTTCCATCACCCGCAGAGCTAGTTGGCATACCAGTCTCTATCACTGTTGCAGTGTTTCAACCTATCTATTTCGCTTTCTGAATTTTCTTACCTACCTGCTCGACTAATGAATCAAACTTTCCACGTTCGGATACGTAAGGTCAGCTTCGTTTCTGCTGATGACATCTTCCCGAGTAGTCCCCGTCCAGAGATCCGAATGAGGAGTATTTGACCTCCAGAAAGTTTTACCCAATAGGACATCATCATCTTTTAACCAAATTGTAGAGCTGCATGACCTTGAGAAAAATTACAGCTGTAATAGCCACTTGAATTCAAACATTCATAGTACCAGCACAACAAGGCCGCTTTTTTAATGTTTCAAGGCCGTATCAGTCAATCAGACCCATGCCCTTTGCAACTACTGAAGAGGCTACATATAAGAATATTTAAGGCTTCCATCCGTGTCTATGTAGACGCCCCCCCCCCACCTGAGGTAGACGAGTAGTCGTATACTAGTCGTCTAGAATGCCGCCCCGTTAACATTCCAAGGTAGGAAACCTATTTCCAACACCTGACATACTCAGCAGGCAGGCTCCAGATACTACGGCTACAAACATCATAGAGGCATTAGAACGAATGAAATCTCACACAAGAACCCAGAAGCTAGGAGAGGTCACTACTCGTACAGGGCGTACAAAGATTTTGTCATCGCGAAAGTATCGTCCTCTATTTTTTGGTATGTTTTTACGAAGACTCTAATGATAGTGATGTCAGACAGCGACTGTACTAGGCGGTGACCATCAGTCACTATATTGTACAGCTACATATATATTCCGCATGCCACCATATGGTGCCAAGCGGATGTTACCCTGTACCACTACTAGTTATTTCCTCCCTTGCACACTGTACTCGCATTCGGGGCAACGGCGCTTCAAATTTGCGTTCGCCCATCCTGATTTAGGTTTTCCGTGATTTCCTTAAACCGCTTCAAGCAAATGCCGGGATGGTTCCGTTGAAAGGGCACAGCCGACATCCTTACCCATCCTTCCCTAATCAGATGGGGCTGAAGACCGCGCTGTTTGGTCCTTTTCCCAAATCAACGGACGAACAATTGCTGACTGTAGTCAGGGCCTTCCGCGGAGTACAATTTCACATTAACAGTTAGGCACACACATGATCCCCACAGTGTAAGTTCGTCTACTCTCTTTAAGAATGCGTAATATAAGACCTAGCGTACTTGAATGAAGGTAAAATAGCAGTTAAGCGTCACAAATGTACTATAAGCATATAGAGATGCCATACCTGGTGCTACAGCGACATACATGATTGGTTCAAATGGCTCGGAGCACTATTGGACTTAACATCTATGGTCATCAGTCCCCTAGAACTTAGAACTACTTAAGCCTAACTAACCTAAGGACATCACACAACACCCAGTCATCACGAGACAGAGAAAATCCCTGACCCCGCCTGGAATCGGGGAAGTCTGTTCTATCTTTTGTGATGGAATTATATTTATCGAACATATGGCACGCACAGACACACACACACACACATAAGGCGGTTGTGGGTGGGAGGGGAATAGTGATAGCCCTCACGACCGTTGCCCTTACGTACAGGTACTACGGCACATTAAGCAAAAGGTATAATACGACGCTGTAACTGAATGTGGTTTCGGTCAGTATGGCACAGCGCAACAGCTGAACGGTGCAGAGTGGCGCTGTACCCAAACGCTGCTTCAGACGGAGTAATACAGCGCACCACCTGGGTGGTGTATTATAGCAGTTTACCTGAATGCGGTTATGGGATTGTGCAGTCCGGGGTAGCATGATGCTCGTGAGGGTTACAGTCTCTACCTCCCCACCCCCGTCTCTCTCTCTCTCTCTCTCTGACTCTGACTCTCCCTCCTAAATCTCGAGACCATCCCCACCCCATGAAATGCCAGAAATTATCACCCCCTCCTTCTCTCAGAGTACGATCTTACATTCATGGACGTCACTCCGTCGTTACTGTGGACGGACACTGGCTTAGCACACTGATAGACTCTGGCCCATTCAACAACCATCTGGGCTCTTGTACTACTCTCCTCCAGTGGAACTATAATGGTTACTTATCGTTACCATCCTGAATTACAGCCTCTTATTCCTATCCATTCTGTAGCTTGTGTTGTATTGTATAAATCTCATAACGTGGATACGCATTCACAGACCTTCTGCCGGAACCAGGTCAGCCTTTTGCGGTAGTGTATGTACGTTGGTCCACGATAACATTGTCCCAAAACAGGTCTCCTATACTTCTCGTTCTTCTTTTCCTCCTTCCTATCCCTCTTCCTTTTCCTTCTGGATGTTAACGACCATTGCTTTCTGTGGCGTGGTACTGCAACAACTGATATGGGTGCGGGTGTTGAGGACTTGCTGGCACAGCTTGATCTCTACCTCCCCAACGCTGGAGCTCTCACACACTTTAGTGAGGCACTTAGCACTTTCTCTCCATTGGTCTCTCCATCTGTAGCCCTTGATTCCTCCCCTCTGCTCAGTGAGAAGTTCATTACAATTTGTGCGACAGTGGTGATTTTCCAAATGTTTATCTTTTCTTTAGCATCACTCGCCTGGACGCCCTTTCAGGGGGTATTTACTAATGCCGATTGGGATGCTTTTTCCTTGGGTACCACCCCAACCGCTCCACCAAGCGATCGCACAGCACAGAGTCTCATCGATTGGCATCTTTTCGGCAGCTGCTTCAGTGATTTGCCCTTCCTCGGGTCTCTCTGATGAAAGACTATCTATTGGTAGAGACCCGAAATGACTATGGCTGTTACAGACCGCCATCGTGCCCTCCAATGCTACAATCGGCATCCATGGCTCCCAGTTCTCGGCGTCAGTCCACTATCCACCCACATTAACTCTCAAACATCGTCTGGAATGACTCCTTTTGTCTCTCGTTTCCTGTGACCTGTGACCTAATAACGTTCCTTTTAGCGAATAGAAATTCACCAGCGCCCTTTATTTCTGCCCCAATATGGCTCCTAGGCTAAACCAGCTGCACAACTAAATGCTTAAACACTAACCGGCGGCTAGCCAACGTCATACGTCTCGGGAGGGAAGGGAAGTCCTGTCCCAATGGCGAGGAAGTGTAGTTATTCTAGTTTTGAAATCTGGTAAACAGCCTCTTAACATGAGCAGCTATCGTCTGGTCAAATTCACCAGTGTGTCCTGCAAGTTACTTGAATGTGTGGTGAGGTGAAGTGTCTATTGTATCCGTGAATCCCAAAGTTGCCCTCTCTTTTTAGTGGTTATAAATGATCAGGTGACGTTGTGTGACATACGATGTCCCCCTCTTTGTATGCTGATGATTTATGTATTTAGTTTTGTTAGGCTCCGATGGACGATGATGGACACAGAGTGCAGGGAGCAATACACAGACCTCAGTCTTGGGCTCTCACTCGTGGCTTCCAATTTTCTGCTGCCAGACCATCCATTCCTGTCGCTGCCGTACAGTGCAGATACATCTGGATTTCTACCTAGATGTCCGGGGCCACGAAGATCTGAGAACTTAAGGCTCGTACAGTGGCATATAGGCAGTTGTTCTTTTCCCTCGCTTCATCTGAGCCCGGAACAGGAAGGAAATAAGATTAGGTTTAACGCCCCGTCGACAAAGCGGTCATTAGAGACGGAACACAAGCTCGGATTGGGTCAAGGATAGGAAAGAAAATTGGTCATTTCCATTCAAAGGAAGCAATACGGCATTTGCCTGGAGTGATTTAGGGAAATAAAGGAAAACCTAATTCTGAATGGCCAGACGCGGGTTTGAACTGTCGTCCTCCCAAACGAGAGTCCAGTGTGCCACCTCGCTCTGTACGAGTGTAACAGGGAAGAAAGGAAGGAAATAACTGGTAATGGTACAGGGTACATTCCGCCGCACAGAATATGGTGGCATGGGGAGTATGTAGGTAGCTTAACAGTACTGTCACGTAGAAGAAGGTGTAATTAGACGAATGACGAACACTAACTTCACTTAACGAAGGTTTATTCAGCACTTGCACATACAAGAGTGCGGAGCGAACTGCCTCCGGCCAGAACACATACGGTATATAAAGGGTGAAAAGTATTTAAATCGACAAACTCTGGGAGGTTGTAGGGGACATCAAAACAAATATTTTTCCCTAATTTCATTTTTTCCTATGTGGATTATTTAAACCGGTGGAGGCCATAATACTCTCTTCAGTCGTTAGAGGCCATATTGCGATCTTAAGTTGTTAGAGGGCGTATTACACTCTTGAGTTGTAGGTAACTGCTGTTCACCAGTGTAGTAGTGCATTGTCTCTGTTTACAAATGGAGCGATACACCTGGAGTGAGTACACTGGTATGGTTGGAGCGAACTACGTAGCGCACCACAACGGACGAGCTGCACAGCGGGTTTATCAACAAAAATATCCTAATCGCCGTATCCCGCATCATACGACCTTTGCTACTGCGTACCAACGTCTGCGTGAGACCGGGACATTTAGCAGACTACCTGGACAGGGACGCCGTCGCACGGTAAGAACGCTTCAGTTTGAAGAAGCTGTCTTGCAGCATGTGGAGCGGCATCCTTCAATAGGCACTCGTGCAATTGCACGTAACATGGAGACGAATCAGGCGAATGTAAGAGCAGTCCTTCGAGAGCAATTGTTACGTTCATTTCACTTAGAGCGTGTCCACAACCTGGAACCAGTTGATTATCCACCCAGAGCACAGTTTTTGCAGTGGTACCTGGAACAGTGTGAAATGCATCATACATTTCCAGCCTCTGTGTTGTTTACCGATGAAGCAGCGTTCAGACGTAATGGAGTCTTCAACATGCACAATTCTCATGTTTGGAGTGAGGATAACTCATATGCCACAGTTACTAGCGCTAATCAAGTGCGGTTCTTCGTTAATGTGTGGGTCTATGTTGTTGGGGACTGTTTAATTGGGCCGTATCTGCTACCTAGGCTATTAAATGGCAGGCACTATTACAATTGTCTGGCCAGAGCATTACCAGAATTGCTGGAAGACGTCCAGCTCCCTACAAGACAACGAATGTTGTTCCAACATGACGGGGCGCCGGCTCATTTCAGTCGTCGTGTGCGACGATTCCTGGACCGACGGTTCCCAGAAAAATGGATTGGCAGAGGTGGTCCTGTACCATGGCCTGCTCGATCCCCAGATATGTCCCCTCTGGACCTTTTTGTGTGGGGAGAGATATGCAACCTTGTTTACGCAACTCCTGTTGCATCAGAAGAGGATCTTGTTGCCCAGATAATAGCAGCAGCAGGAACAATTCAGGATACTCCTGGGATTTTTGCCCGTGTCAGACAGAACATGACCCGACGGTGAAACCTTTGTTTACGTGTCAATGGAGGCATTTTTGAAAATCTACTGTAATTGAAACTGGGTTGTGTTAATGTGTTGTCTATTGGTCATAAAAAATGAAAAAGTGTTTGTTGGTTTAATTAATTAGCCGCCAGAGAAATCTTCCTCTACCAGTTTAAATACTCCTCATAGGAAAAAATGACATTAGGGAAAAATATTTGTTTTGATGTCCCCTACAACCTCCCAGAGTTTGTCGGTTTAAATACTTTTCACCATGTATACAGTTACAGCACATTCCAGTACAATGATTCTTGACATTTGTGGATACTTCTAGAATGTACTTTAACCGAATATCGAAATTAAAATTTTACGGTTCAGGTGACTCTTGAACTTACGATCTTCCACGCAACAGTCTAATATCATAACCGCTACACCACGCTGAGTGTGCTATTTAGGGTCTTCTGTGACAGAATAGTTAGAACTCATGCCTCCTCCTACCACAGTCGGTGTCTGACATCATTGTCATTAAAACTGACGTAAAAAATCAAATAATAAAGTGACAATAGTTTCACGATGACAAAACGGCTGTATTCCCCTGTAAGAGTTGTGTGCTTCTAGGTTCCTGTGTGAGATGTCATTCGTTCTGATGCCTCTATGACGTCTGCGACTATGGTATCTGGAGCCTGCCTCCTCAGTTTATGTCAGGTGTTGGAAATAGGCTTCCTAGTTTGGGATATTAACGGGCTGCATTCTAGAGCAGTAGTGTACGAATAGTGGGTGGCCTTATGGAGGAAGTCTACAGGAAGAGCAGGTAGAAACCTTAGATATCTTGGAACTAGTAACAGAGTTATATCACTAGCCACACTTCATGACACATGCTATTTATGAGGTGGCTTGCGAACCTCAGCGATGGATGGTTGTACCGTAGTTGGCCGTACAACAGAGGGGTATCTGTTGAGCGTCTGGACATGCGTCGTTGCTGAGAAGGCGCTGTAGCCTTTTTACTAGTTTCGAAGGGCGTTAGTGTGGGTGGATGATCTGACCTTGTAACATCAAGAAAAACAGCCTTGTTGTGCTGGTATTGCGAACGGCTGAAAGGAAGGGGATGGATAGTATAATTTTAGCTGACCACTCACAACATAACAAATGCCTCAGGCAGATCAGACGGCGGAAATATGTAGTACACGGTAGTCGAAACGCGAAACTGTAGCACAGGAATAGAATCGCAAAAAAAATTAAAGATTTCCAGCGACGTGCACACAGTAAGTGTAGATGCTGGACGCTGAAATTCTGCTGCCTGGTCGAGAAAAGTGGATGAGCTCTACAGTTTTAACTGACCCCTCACGCCATAACAAAATTTTGACGCAAATAGAACTTAAGAAATATGCATTACACGGTAGTGAAAACGTGAAACTGTGAATAATGGAAACGCAGTCACACAAAAAATTCTTGATTCTAAACTGACATTCACATGGCAAGTAAGACTATAAGACCCTTCCTGTTATTACAACTCACAAGCAAAACCCCGGCCGCTGAAATGTTGGTGCCTTTGCTAGAACAACAGACCCACTGATGAGGTCTACAGGTTTATCTGACCACTCAAAACATAACAAATGCATAGCGCATATCAGTCGCCTCCCAAACAATTCGACCTGGGACTCTCCTTGCCCCATTAAAAAAAAAATTTCAAATGGCAGTAAGATTTATGGGACCTAACATCTGAGTTCATCAGTCCCCTACACTTAGAACGACTTAAACCTAACTAACCTAAGGACATCACACACATCCATGCCCAAGGCAGTATTCGAACCTGCGACCGTAGCAGCAGCGCGGATCCAGACTGAAGTGCCTAGAACCACTCGGCCACAGTGGCAGGACCCATTACGAGATCGACTGGTATTTGCCTGAAATATTGTCTAAATGCTTCCTGGGACAGAAAATGAGAAACATAAAAATAACGATGTAAGAATATAGCGTATTCAGAATAAGTAGGTTTTTTGGGTCGGAATGGGAATGCCAAGACGCCTTCAGTAAAAAGATCATTTCATGTATTATTGTAGAATACTTTCGGCTGTCTCGTGACGAACGTATATGTCAATCCGGTTAACACAATAATACTTTCTGAAGCGTATCTCAACGTTCAGAGCCGGCGATATTGAGTTTGTAAGTGGTGGGCCAGGAGAGTTCGAAGAAGGCAGGGCAGCTTCCAGGAGGAGATGAGAAATGGAAACTCGATATAAGTTAGCGGACGGAAACTGTCTTTCGGTATTTTCGCAATACCAGACACATGGATAAGTGGTAATACGAGGAGAGGTGGACTTTTGCTTGTTGTAGTAATGGATACTTGGCTCTATGCGTGTTTCTCTCGGACAAATAAACTGTAACGAAACTTTTCGAACTTAAGTGGTCAGGTCACTCAAGAGCTGTTACGAACCACTGTTTTCCATCATCCAATGACGTGCACTTGTACACACACACGCACACACACACACACAGTCACTTGTTGAAAGAAAGGAAATAGATTTTGCCTGCTGTAATTTTCTGTGTAACATTATCAACGACGATAGAAGTTTAAGTAATGAGTACTTTATAATTGTGGCACGTCATACTGTAGGGTTGTACATCCAAACCGTAGTCTTTAGTGGCCATATACATATTAATAAAACTGTATCGTAAAGTTATATATGTAAAGTAAATGTTCATATACTCTCTACTCGTTTATTTTATTTTCCTTGTGTGAAGTTATACTGAGTGACAACGCGCGACTTCAGCACGGGATGACGGTCGCCGCGACTTACAGAGAGAGAAACCCACTTTGTAGACAGCAATAAGCAGTCCATGGATATTGGCAGACTGTGTAAGAAACTACATCGTAATAACGTAAGCTAGAGGAACTTTCGCATGGGAGAAGGTTATTGAAATGTGAGGCGACAACGTATCAGATTTTTACTAGTTCTTAATGTACATGATGTATGAAGAAATACACTCCTGGAAATTGAAATAAGAACACCGTGAATTCATTGTCCCAGGAAGGGGAAACTTTATTGACACATTCCTGGGGTCAGATACATCACATGATCACACTGACAGAACCACAGGCACATAGACACAGGCAACAGAGCATGCACAATGTCGGCACTAGTACAGTGTATATCCACCTTTCGCAGCAATGCAGGCTGCTATTCTCCCATGGAGACGATCGTAGAGATGCTGAATGTCGTCCTGTGGAACGGCTTGCCATGCCATTTCCACCTGGCGCCTCAGTTGGACCAGCGTTCGTGCTGGACGTGCAGACCGCGTGACACGACGCTTCATCCAGTCCCAAACATGCTCAATGGGGGACAGATCCGGAGATCTTGCTGGGCAGGATAGTTGACTTACACCTTCTAGAGCACGTTGGGTGGCACGGGATACATGCGGACGTGCATTGTCCTGTTGGAACAGCAAGTTCCCTTGCCGGTCTAGGAATGGTAGAACGATGGGTTCGATGACGGTTTGGATGTACCGTGCACTATTCAGTGTGCCCTCGACGATCACCAGTGGTGTACGGCCAGTGTAGGAGATCGCTCCCCACACCATGATACCGGGTGTTGGCCCTGTGTGCCTCGGTCGTATGCAGTCCTGATTGTGGTGCTCACCTGCACGGCGCCAAACACGCATACGACCATCATTGGCACCAAGGCAGAAGCGACTCTCATCGCTGAAGACGACACGTCTCCATTCGTCCCTCCATTCACGCCTGTCGCGACACCACTGGAGGCGGGCTGCACGATGTTGGGGCGTGAGCGGAAGACGGCCTAACGGTGTGCGGGACCGTAGCCCAGCTTGATGGAGACGGTTGCGAATGGTCCTCGCCGATACCCCAGGAGCAACAGTGTCTGTAATTTGCTGGGAAGTGGCGGTGCGGTCCCCTACGGCACTGCGTAGGATCCTACGGTCTTGGCGTGCATCCGTGCGTCGCTGCGGTCCGGTCCCAGGTCGACGGGCACGTGCACCTTCCGCCGACCACTGGCGACAACATCGATGTACTGTGGAGACCTCACGCCCCACGTGTTGAGCAATTCGGCGGTACGTCCACCCGGCCTCATGCATGCCCACTATACGCCCTCGCTCAAAGTCCGTCAACTGCACATACAGTTCACGTCCACGCTGTCGCGGCATGCTACCAGTGTTAAAGACTGCGATGGAGCTCCGTATGCCACGGCAAACTGGCTGACACTGACGGCGGCGGTGCACAAATGCTGCGCAGCTAGCGCCATTCGACGGCCAACACCGCGGCTCCTGGTGTGTCCGCTGTGCCGTGCGTGTGATCATTGCTTGTACAGCCCTCTCGCAGTGTCCGGAGCAAGTATGGTGGGTCTGACACACCGGTGTCAATGTGTTCTTTTTTCCATTTCCAGGAGTGTATATTGAAAGTCAGACTATATTTGCTGCAGAATATTTATTTTTGGTCTTTGGTCTAGAATAATAACGTTTTTGAGTCCAAAAGAAAGCTCCGCCATAGGCGGTCCCAAGGCTGGTTGAGAAAGAAGCATGGGGAGGATTAACATCTCTTTAAGAAACCTCGGTTCACCTGGCCCAGGTGATAGTACTTTGAGAGGGTCCCTTGCCAGGGATATGACGAAGGCTGCAATGTGTGACCAGAAGCTTCCTCCAATGACTCGAAGAGTGGAAGCAGCAATCTCCTATGCTGAGATTTAATTAAGAGAGAAGAGAAGAGTAGGTAGATCTCAAGCCCTCGTCGGCATTCTACTTAGGAGAATGTACTCTGATTTATACGACATTTATAACATATTTATACATATATTGTAGGTCTCTAAGGAATAAGGTGGATAGTTTGAAAGTCTACGACAAGGTTATAATAAAGGAAAACGGTTTGGTGTTAAAGGTATATTGTGTGTAGGTACCTGGAAAATAAGAGGAGGTTTTAATACAAAGGAATCAGAGCTTACAGAAAACTTGAAACAAAGAAATAAAAACATTTCTGTAATATCAGATGCAAAGAAAAAATCGAGAGGAACAGAAGATTTACGTAATTACACTTTAATTCACAGTGAAGTCGAACAAACGAAATGAAAAGTGAGTGCAGTAGCCCTTCTTAAAAGTAGATGAAAAAATGAAAAGAAAGGTAGATTTTTCTTTACTCCATAAATAAAGGATAGTAACTGCTAGGTTTGGAAATGATAGAGGATATTTGCGTGTCAAAGGAGTATATGCATCTGATGAAAGACAATAACAAGATTCTCAGATATTTTGTGAAGAGCTGCAAAAACAAGTAAATACACATAAAACTGATCATTTGCCAATATTAGGAGACTTAAATGCAGTGGTTAGAAAGTTACAAACAGTAGATAAAAAATGCACATTTGGTCAAATAACTTAAAATGAATATTGCAAAAAATTAAAAATAATTGCTACATGAAATCAGTTAAAAGTGAACAAAACCTTCTTCAGATGGAAATACATAAATATATTTACCTGGAACACAACAGGTTGATGCACAAATAACTGACTGTGCAATAGCTAAGAAAAAATTAGCTTTCAAATTCGAGATGTAGGCTTTGAACACTTCTAGTTACTTCAAAGACGGAAATATATGCAGGATGGAGGAAACAAAGAAATGTATAGAAAACCTAAAGCCGAAACTTGAAATAGAAAGTTCATCTACTACATGAATAAAGCAGAAGAAACTTACATAAAAAAAGATGCACACATAAATTGCTAATTGTTGAAACTCGAAATAATACTGAAGAAGAATGGGAAAGGTTAAAACCAGCAACAATGAAAATAGCTAATGAGGTATTAGAGAAAAGTAAAGTATCAAATCAGAAAGGAGTTTGAAAATATGGAATACATAAATAACAAACAATATTAAAGAAAAACAAAATGCTTATAACATCTGCTGACAAACACAACCACATGAAACCTGGGAAATAGGTAAAAAGGAAAGAAATAAAATAAAGAATTTAATAAAAACGTATCATAGCGAGTCCTGGGAGAGATTTATTGCTAATGTTTATCATGACATTCATGGAAGACATACTATAGCACTTAATCTTACGAATCATGTGAATAAAACTGAGAAAGATTCTGCAAACATTAATATATTGACAGAAAATCAATGGATACACCATCACAGAAATGATAGTATTATAAAGATAATGAAGAAACTCATTCTAATAATTGATAACTCTGTAGAAGAAACAGATATGAAAGAATTAAAAGCAGCCTTAAATATAAGAAAAATAGAAAAGCTACTGGCCTTGATGACTTAATCCTGAGTTAATCAAATATGGAGGAATGATTTTATAATTTTGCTTCCTCCATTTTTTAAATATGTGTTGGAAGAACTGTTCTGTTCCTGAAGAATGGAGCACAACTGTGGTTACTTCTTTACTTAAAAAGGCAATAGGGAAGAACACTAATCTATGGAGGATTAACTATACTAAATGCATGACATAAAATTTATTGGGAAGTTCTTAATCTGACGATACAAACTATCGCTGATGCTATACTTTGAAACAAGGTTTCCGAAAGGGATGTTCATTTAGTAATAGTTATAATAACAATATATGTATAAAAGACATATTATTGAAAACTGTCGGGAATTTGGCTCAGAAACACATTTAGCATTTAATGACACTGAGAAAGCCTTTGATAACGTAAAAGACTACTTTTATGGAAAATAATAGAAAGAAAAGATTTTCTGAAACATTTTGCTACTACCATAAAGAGTCTATATGTGAATACGAAAAGTTATTAGTTCAGGTTCGAAAATAGATGAAATTTTAGTAAATCATGGTGTTCAACAAGGTTGCAGCATATCACTCACTTTATTTAATTTGTATACTGATGACCTACTTATGAAGTGTAAACATTAAATACACTCAGGAATTAGAATGCGATTTAGTGTACCATTAAATATTCTGTTATATGGCGATGACAAGATAATTATACAGGAAACAGAAGCTAACTTAACAAAGAGCAGTATATAGTTTGAGTGAAAACACAATATATTAGAACTTAACTGTATCTACAACTCAGACCGAGTAATGGCTTTCAAAGGAAAAAATGCAGTTAGATCGAAAATAATAATAAATGAGAAAATTTTAGAACATGTACGCTGCTTCAGTTTTCTATGGTGTGATATTTGTCTTAACTGTAACAAAGTCATTGAGAAGGAGGTTAATAAATATCTAGCTATCTGTGCAACAAATACAAGAACTTTTAGAGGGAAAACAAGAACAGAAACACAAATTAAATTCTATAAAGTTATGACTATACCTACTCTTGAACATGGTTCCAAATCATGGACAGTAACACAAGAGAAAGATCATGTATATAAACAGCAGAGATAAAGTTCATGAGTTATGTTAGTGGCTGTAGTAAAAAAGACAGAATAAGGAACGAAACAATAAGATAAGATTTTAAAATCTTTTCAGTTAAAAATAAGCTAGAAGGGAATAGAATGAAATGGAAGGATCATATTGATAGAATGGTAGAAAATAGAATGTCAAAAAAGATTACGAATTATCGTCCGACTGGAGAAAGAGAACTAAGTAGACTTCGGAAGAGATGGATGGATGGATGATAAATATCGAACAAATGATAATAACACCTAATCCCTGGAAGGACGTGATGATCATGATGATGAGTCTAAAATAATAAAGACAGTTTCTGTGAGAAAATCCAAAAAAATCAGCCTTTGGAAGCACATGGTCAGAAACTAGAACAACAAAGCGCATGAAACTGAATTTCATGGGTTGAGTGGGTAAGTGATGTGTTTTCTATGATTACAGAACCGAGACAAATTTTCAAAAAGCTTCGAAGTATGCACCAATGCGCTCTCTTATCAGTATGAAATTTCCATCCCTCTGGCTTGAACAAGTACGTTTCTTCGGTTGAGAAGGGTGTCGTAAAGCCATTGTGCCCTCTCCTGATTCAAGACTGTTGTAACTGGTCCACGATGTCCTGGAAGGGCACGGAGTTAACGGCCGAGATGATCCAGCATGTTCTATTGGGAAAAGACCTGCGGACTTCGCGCCACGGATGTTCCTGAACGTCACGCAGACATTTCTTAGAGACATGTGCAACGTGTGGACGAGTGTTATCATGTTGAGAAAGGTACTAAAATACTTGTGACGGAGCTCTTCTCCACTGTAAATTAATACAACATGTTTTCAGTCATCAGCAACGAAGTCGGCATTGATTTGATATAATTTGTACCTCCTTGAATTCTTGTACGTATATCAACACAGATCTAAAGACAATGTCAAATAAATGTAAGTGTAACGAATATTATATTTATAAATGTACGTTTTGTCAAGTTTTATGTCAAGTCTGCGTAATATCAAGACAGTTGACAACGGGCGTTACTCGTTGACCGATTGACAGGGAGGATAAAACAGGTTTTTGATGAGGAAACGAGTGTATGTTTTTGGAAGGGACCCCATATCTTTATGGTAACGGTTAGGTGGTAAAGAGTGGAGAGGAGAACCGAACTAATGGAAGAGTGAGAGGCAAGTATTTGGAAGTTTAGTTACGAGCTGGACGAAGAATTGGCCATAAATTACGAAGCATTAATTTTAATGAATCATTAAATTTTATGAAGAAAGATCAAGGTTAAGACTTTTTCCACAGAGAGGAAGGTGTGGCGAAGGAGAATATGGAAGACACAAGACAGAAAAACCGAACACCGAAGAACAGGTAACCGAAGATTTGTCAAGAAGTTTGACGCAGAGGCCGACAGAGGCAAGAAGAAAAATGGTTCAAATTGCTCTGAGCACTATGGGACTTAGCTTCTGAGGTCATCAGTCCCCTAGAACTTAGAACTACTTAACCTAACTAACCTAAGGACATCACACACACCCATGCCCAAGGCAGGATTCGAACCTACGACCGTAGCGGTCGCGCGGTTCCAGACTGTAGCGCCTAGAACCGCTCAGCCACCCCGGCCGGCATGAAGAAAGCAAGACATTTAAAGGACGACAATTGAAGCTTTAGTGTCGAAGAAAGAGGAGTTGGCAAAACAAGAGCAGTGATTATGAATGGCGAAGTTAACTGCTATTTGTTTTCGAATGAAACACCAAGTTTACTGTTAACAGTCACTATTTATTTAAATCAGTAACACGTTCCAAAGGTTTGGTGGCCATGTTTAGAGGAGAAACAACACTATTTCAGAACACGGTTGGGGGAGGTTTGTGACTAATAACTAAAGGAAAATGTAAGCATGAAAATAAAACTACTAAAATAGAATACTTCCATTGACCATAGGCAGTTTTCTGTGTCGTAATACATCACACGTAAACTGATACATTTTATAAATAATGATGGTGTGTGGGTGCAAAGAACATATAGCAAAACAAAAACGTTATTGTGTAGCACAAAGAACATACAGCAAAATAACACCACTATTTCAGTCAGTTTTAAACTGTTGCGGGGAATACATACAAGTGACTGAATATTTCGTGTGGTACATAAGTCCTTTTCTATCACGTATATATAGCTTAACTTTTGTGCTAGTTTATGCAATCACGTGATGTTTTATAAATCTTAAGCGGAACAATTACGTAGCCGACAGTGATCAAATTATACACAACTAACAATTGTGGCTGGGATTTGGACACAGAGTAAGAAGCTAAGGTTTAGTTATGATATGGCTGTGCATTTGTTAAACTTACATCTGTTACTTATTATAACTAAGTAAACGCAGAATACATCGATGCCGAGTTAAAAACCTGCAGAAAGGAACACTCTTAATAATACAAACAGATCCTACTATCAGGCTGCCATGGGGTAAAACTGTTTCATTTGGAACGATCTACTGAGTCTTGTGAATTAGCCGAGTTATCTTTCATAACCAAATTAATTTATGGAAATTATGATTAGAGAGAGAGAGAGATAGTTAGTTAGTTAGATGGAAATATTGAGAGATAGACTGAGAAAGAGTTCAGAGAGTGAACGAAGTGACTGAAGGAGAGCTAAAGTCTTTTAGAGCAAAGAATTATTCATATTATACGCGGGATTTCAATAAGTAATGCAACACGTATTTTTCCTCAGCCAGCTTTAAAAATTCGGAATTGGTTGTGCGACATCGTGCAGTATTCCCGCTACCGGCCCCAGAATTTCATGAAGTTCTGATAGGTGGTGGCACCATACGTAGTATAGGTCTGTGCAGACGTGACAGGAACGAAAACACAGTAGGTCTTCGACGAGACGTCTGTCTTCATTGCAACTAGGTCGTCCAAACCTACCCTCTGGAAACTGAAGAAACGACTTCAACGTGTTCTTTGACATAACCACGGAAATGAACTTCTCCTTATCTATGACAACGGAAGGCCTCACAGAAGTCTGCGCACACAAAATAAGCTTTTAAAACTTCATGGGACTGTGATCCCTCATCCACCTTACAGTCCAGCTCTCGCACCTTACAACTTCCATTCATTCGACACAATTAAGGGCGCTCTGTGCAGGAAGTAGGACATGGATGACAGTGAGGTCATTGGCGTGTGTGCATTGTAAAGTTTAAAATGTAGACTACTGCTAAAAACAAAGATGATACTATTGTAAATGCTGTCATTTTTGTCGTTCAAGATAAACTCTGATTGCTTTATTTGGTGTTTGTGTATTTGATTTGTTTCAAAGATGTCTAATTTTTGCGTGTGTTGGATGTATAGGATCCAGATACTTACGTTGTTGGCATTGTGTTTTGTTTAACCAGGTGAATGGCTTTTGCTGATGCGTGATATTTTCCGATTTTCTGCACTGCCTGCGTTCTTTAAATCTAATCTCTAATGATTTAGCTGCTTGGTCTAACTGTCATAGTCCAAACATTCAGTTTTGTACAAATTTTTGTGGTGAGGTGCATTTCTTCTGTTGCTGCATTGAGGTAACTTTTCCCAAACTTGCTGTTGGTAGTAACGCACATGTTTATGCCTTTTCGTTTGAGGCCATTTTCAGTCTAGTATGGAATGGTACCCAGAAATCGTACTGTATGGAAGAGTTTATTTTCTGTTGGTGTTTGTGAAGTGATTGTTTTGCCATTACTGAGTGCTTTAGGGTGTCTGCTATGAAGTTGTTACAGCCATTTGTAATGACTGTTATTTTATTATTCAATCTCTGGTTTATATATTTATCTTCAGAGTGTTGGAGTTGGATAATTTTGTTGATCATCTACCGGAATGCTGACACTGCGTGGGCTGTAGGGTGATAGGAGGAGCTGTGGATTATAGTATGTATTCTAGGAAATTTGAAGTTGGTTTCTACTGTTCTTTATTCTAATGGTAAGGTCTAAAACATTTATACAGTCAACTGCCTGGTGTTCAGCTGTGAACATTGTATTTCCACGTAAGTTGTTGAAGAACTGGTTCAATTCGTTGGTATCATCTTTCGTGCACTTGATTAAAATGACAGTATCATCTACATATCTGTAGTAGTAGGTGATGTTTTTGAGGAAGTTCTGGTTGGAATTTTAGAACTACATTTTCTAAATTGGTTATAAATATGTCAGCTACCACTCTGGAAAAGTTTGTTCCTACAGCTACGTAGCCTGGTTTTAGAGTTTATGGCTGAATTTGAAGCAGTTATGTGGGATTGTGAATTTTAACAACACCGTTAGTTCAGTGATGCGAGTGGGAGAGATTTTTTGTGTTTTGTAGGTTGGCATTAACTATCTGTAATGTTCGGTCTATTGCTACAGAGGAATAACCGTCTTGTATGTCAAATGCGTCAAATGTGACTCCATCACGAACTTTTGTTTTCGACGTATTGTTCAAAAATGGTTCAAATGGCTCTGAGCACTATGGGACTTAACATCTGATTAGGATTAGAACCTGCGAACGTAGCAGTCGCGCGGTTCCGGATTGAAGCGCCTAGAACCGCTCGGCCACCGCAGCCGGCGACGTATTGTGTTTCTAAGTGTTATATTATTATTATTATTACTATTATTGAATGTGTATTTCTTTTAGAATTTTTAAGAGCTTTTTGTTGAGTTTGAATGCTGGGCTGTTTCTACAATTCGCTATAGGCCTGAAACAAGCCCCATTTATGTGTATATCTGGTTGTGATCTAAAGCAAGGTACTTGTCGGTTCATTGATAGAAAGTTTCTTGCTTCCTGAAAGGTGAATAAGAAGTTTGTTATTTGAAATGCATATAATCTCTTTTTGTATGCTGGATTTTGGTTTTTTAGATATTTCTGATGTGTTGTTGGTTTGGAAAAGTTGCTCTGTCCATTACAACAGTTATATTGCCACTGTCAGCTCTTACAGTTATTGAATTATTTGTATTTAATTCAGTGTTTGTGGTACGTGTGGGACCTTCTTCTGTTATCTTGTTTCCTGGGAGTAATTTTGCAATTTCTTTGTGAATAATTTCGTTGATGTTGTCTCAGGTTGGTGTTTTGTCATTTTCCTTCTCAAAGACGGTGGTTATCAAGCAACTTTCCCAAGTCAGAGAGGGGGACAGAGCCAGGGAACTTCTCTAACATCACATCACAAAGGGAAGTGACAAATATCATTTTGCTACCGGGAACAAAACTGAAACGGTGTAGAGATTCTCAAAACTAGTTATAGTGAGAGCCATGCACGGATTTAGCTTGTTAGGCCATCAAAAAAATTCATATGTGCATCCACTGTTGCACTCAAAAGTGTGTATACTTATAAAGAAAACTCCAACCCCATTTGTAGGCCCAATCTTAAATGGTTTAACAATGTTTTTAGGAGCAAGATAGTGCAAGGAAACTATAATTTGAGTTATTGAACATTTCAGGCAATTCATTTAAGTATGAGAGGACTCATCGACCCACTGGCAGACAGAACTATCCATTGGCACGGCTGCCGCTCAGAGAATTTATCTGCAGTGTGCAGAGACACATGAGGTACGAAACTTCAGTAATTTTCACTGAAATAAACCGACAGCTCATTCGGAATCATAGGACGTTACAGTTTGATGAAGATTATTTCCAACTCAGTCAATTAAATAATTAAATCATTTCAAATATTATATGATTTAAAGCAAAACACAGGCTACCACTCACAGATGGAAATTTTTCGGAACTGGTTTGCTCAAGTAAGAAAACCATTTTATCTTTAAGGAGAAGTGTTGAATAGTGCAATTAAACATTCATGTCACTTTAATAGTACAACTTTGTTTGGAGATTAGACGAATAGTGACACTGCATTAATACTGCAGTTAGTTTTTTGAATTTACTACCATTTTAAAAATAGTGCATGTGGGTTTGTGCATTCTAAACCGGGGAAAGAATGCATATGGTCTGTGGGTGTGGTGGAGGCAGTGTTGTGAGGGAGGCCGAGCTGAGATGGAGAGCAACTGTGCTTGACTTTACATCTTCAATTTTGAATTTCAATCTGTTTTCAACATAGTACATGTAGAGTATTGGATTCTAAAGATGGGACATGGTGCCTGAAGTCTACGGACATGTAGGAGTGGTTGAGGAGTGTAAAGCAGTTCAGGGAGTAGCTGAGGTGAGGTGGCCCTCGTTCTATCCCAGCCCAGTCGGCAGCAGTGCTGAAGGGTCCAGTCTGGTGCGGCATTTGTTTAAATAAAGACACAACTGTACCTATCCTAAGCTACTGCAAATGTGTAAAGGATACATAGTTTTCAACTTTGGGTACCAGTGGTAGGGGAAAATGGTTGATCATGCAAGTGAACTATGATTTCAAGAGGGTAGTGGGGGGCGGGGCATTGTTTGTATTCATTTTAAACTGGACTATTTTAATTTTGGACCGAACTCGTCGATGTGACAAGTGGCATGTAACAACAAGGCAAAGCCATATGGTTATCTTGAATTCCACAACACAAAGATTCTACATTACAGTTGTTATAAATTTAGATCATGTGAAACATTGCTAATTCCACGTATGAAAATATCCACAAACAGCATCAGTGCTCAGTCGCTTTGCATAATTTGTAGCACAATTCATTAAGTCCACATAAATACCGAACATTATTGTAAGTTTATGATTGTATTTGTTATGTGGGGGGACTGCGGGTGTGTATCGGCGCAGAGAAGGCTTTTGTTCAATACTGATTTACTTCGACAAAACAATAGCGAGTGTGGATAAAGTCATTAGAGTCTTTGTTTAAGAATTAAAGCTGATGAATTACTAGACCGCAGGAGTGAACGGTGTCAAAACCGTCATTCATACATTCATAGTGAATGCACAGTTTTCTGGTATTCCAGTGGCGTATCTCATAATTATATGGCTACAGTGGTGTAGATGCTGTTGTCATCTTATCAAACAGCACCCGTTTAGATCAATTCATTATTCTCTGGAAAAGAAGTACCGAGCAACAGGAATTGGTATCAATAAGATATAATACAGTTGAAGCAGGTTCACCTAGAGAAATGAGAACCAATTTCTATGTTGAGTCAGTTACTCAATATGATGAAAGAAATAGGAACACGATTAAAAGGAATGGCAGAAGGTTTCTCTAACCTAGATAAAACAGAAGCAGCTTAAAAGAGATGATAAAAAATGGAGGTAAACTCCAGTATAATCGAAACAGTGAATAAAGAGGAAGAGAAAGAAAGAGAAAATGAATCTGAGGAGGAAGGACAGAGGAGATGAGGAGGAGGAGGAGGAGGAGAAGAAGAAGAAGAAGAAGGTGGTGGTGGTGGTGGTGGTGGTGATGGTTAGAATATACAGAGCAGAGGGAAGAGTGAGGGGCAGAGTAAAGCAATACGCTTAAGCAAAGAATTTAGTTAACCAGCAGACATATTGGAATGGACAAATCGCTGCAGGAATGCGATATTCTGGGTTGGTAGGTGTCTTTGAGCTGAATTTATACATCATAAACAATCCAGGATCAGTAGAAAGTATTAGAATTTTATAGCTAGTCTGGAAGAGACGGCAGGTGAAGGAACAACAGCAGAAAGCACACAATGCTAAGACAAAGTACTCGTGGCAACACCAAAACAACGAATTAAGAAACCACAGAGAAATAAGAGGAAGTAACAAAGGAGAGGGGTGAATTAAGTATACCCATATTTACCTAAACTACGATTTATTAAGGGAACAGTTCAAGAATAAAGACTTCTAATGCGCGTTTACATCTGACACTTTTCTCCGGACATATGTCTCGAGGGTCGAACATACAATCACTTTGACAGTTTATACGCTGAGAGAAATCTCTAGAAATGGACGTCATGGATACGTATCTGACAGTTCCCGAAATTCTATAATTTGTAATAAATGCACGGGCCACTTAGGTCCGCTAAATCTGACATTATTTGTATGATGTATACAAGTGTATTCCGCGTCGTCCATCAGTTTCATTCTGCCAGCTATGTTGAAAGTATCGAAATGCAGATTGTGGCCTGTGTAATTACTCTAATAAAACGTCGGAAAAGAAGAAAAAAGTTTTCTGTGGATTCAAGAGTGGATTTTGAGATTTTGGTGCTTACAGTCATTTAACGTCTGAGCTTACCATTGAGCAATTAGCGCTGTTTTCTAACGCTTTAAGAACAAACCATCTACCTACGAGAACCTTGCTTTAGAATTGATTCTCTTATAGTAAAGCAAGATACCAAACTCAGAAATCTACCACCGTAGCGATTTTCAGCATCAGGTAAGTAGGTACTTAAACTACTTCATGAAACAGAAATTTAATTCATGAAACGTTTATTAAAAATAAATTGTTTGAAACTGAATACTGTATGTGCACAGATGATCCTTACACAAGCCAAAGTTAATTATTCAGAATAGCAAAGTGCGTAATAACTGTAAGTTACAGTATGGCCCTTTCAATACCTTTGGTGGACTGACAGGATTTTGCTTTTGCCCTTTGTATATATATATATATATATATATATATATATATATATATATATATATATATATATATATATATATATATATTGACTGATAAACTGATTTTATAAACTTATAATTTTTTCTTTGAATGACTTCTGTGATCGTAATAAATTCTTCCACTATTTACGTTAAGGCATTATATTTCTTCACTCTGTCTTTATAACTTTTGCTTGTATAGTCCCATAGCTCAGGTTATGTGGTGCATGTTCATTACTTCTTCAATTTCGTCTTTTAACCAATCTTTCTTGTCACGCGTGACTTATTGGTTCCTGCTAGAAAAGAAGACTAGCAGCCAGTATCTAAAATGTCTGTCGGACGAGTTTGAACTTTCAGATAAACAGGCTTTGCATCTGTTGATAATGATGTGTCGACATATATCGCTGGTGGTAGAAACACAGGGTGATTTAGCTGCCCCTACCGCTGTCGTCTGATGCAACCCGCCATTTTATATCTGTCTTCATAAACCACACACGAGACTTTCATATTTTCTCTCTCGTTACGCGTTAGTCGTACAGATGAGTAGGACCTCTGTGTAGAAAATTTAATGTAGTTTAATTTTGTGGTGGGATAAGTTTTCAATCGAAGCCACGATTTTCGAGTTATTCAAGAAAAATATATAAAAGTGACCTTCAAACGCACCTACAGCCTGCACTCATTGCTCACCAGTCAAGATTTAAAATATGTCGTTCGTGGCAGTTCCATCTACTACTCCCAATATAGGGCCTTTTTGATCTCTCTTGATAGGGCTATTACGAAACCAGTAAGTCAGTTTCTTCGTTAAGATTATTAACATAAGCATGCCCTTGGGGGCAATGAAAGAAAAACGACTTTCGTAAACGTTACCCTAAAAATAATTACGTTGACAGGTCGATCTAAACTTGACCCGCACAAGCACAGTAGTTTCATAGTCAGAAGACACGACGAATAAAACGATGTAATTGATTATTTTATGCTGTTGAAATTCACAAAATTATTACGTAAACTTTAAACAAACGTCAGTTTTACAATTTATATGACGTCAACTAAGTCGGTGACGTAATAAGGAAAGCCAATAAATACCATAACAGGTCGAATATGGGAATAATACGTGCAGTGGCAAATATTTTTACAGTGATAGGAGGAAGTGCCATGAATAACATCCTAGAAATTCTGACCTGTGGGGGCTGAGAGTGGGACTGCGTTTGGCCATTTTGGTACGTCGGGCTTGAATAACTAGAAAAGTACGGCCTTTTCCTACAAAAAGGTCCCATTAATTTTTTTGTGTAGGACTAATAGCTTGCTCGTTGCGAGGGTGACAATATGAAAAACTCGCGCTTGCTGTATGAAACTCAGCTACAACACTGCGGACTGCATAAAACGACAGCAGCAGGCGCAGATGAATCACCCTGTATATATCTCTGACGCAAATTCTTCGCTGCATACATCAGTAACGATTTAATTGTGGCGTAAATATCATGAAATAACTGTCACGTGTAAGCGTACCTTCACTATTGTATGTTGTTATTTTGTTCTATACGACTTCAATTGATACATAATGATTCAGAGTAGCAATGTCTACGTATGAATGTGTGAGGAATCTAGTGAAATTAGAGGCCAGCATCGCAAAAGTAACTGTCGAATTAACTCGAAACGCTGCTGATTGTAGAGAGAACCAAGCATCAGTATGGAATTCGGGAGAGTAGTTTGTGTACTGAGTGAGAGAACGAGAGAGAGAGAGAGAGAGAGAGAGAGAGAGAGAGAGAGAGAGAGAGAGGCAGAGAGAATGTTCAGTGCATATTTTTAGTCAAGAACGATAAATTCATCATTCGTTTATTGTAATTTCTACATCGTTGATTTTTTATGCATATATCTTCATAAATTTGGAGAAAATGTGAATAACTGTAAATGTTATGTATGATGATACATGTAATGTTACGCTTATATAACTTATATTTAATACCAATGTAGTGAGAATTTCTTTGGCTCGTGGGTAAGACCTGATTTCTACTATTCTATCAAGAAGGAAGCGACAGCTTAGGGTGAGAGCTAGTGGTGAATAGATAGATAGGGAGGCCCTAACAGTTCATTAATGGGAAGAAGAGTGTGTCTTTGTGGAAGGGATGTAATTTCCTTATGGTAACAATTGGACGGTAATGAGTGGGAAGGAGACTCGAAGTATTGGGAGAGTGGGAGTCAGTTCTTGGAATTTAGCTACTATCTGGATGAAGAAGTGGCTAAAGATGGGTGGTAGCGTGTTTGTTGGTATGAACCATTAAATTTCAGGAAGAGACATCAATGTTTAGAAGTTTTCGACGGAGAAGAGGGCCTGGCGAGGTAGAAAACGCAGGAGAGAAGGCAGAAGAGCAGAACACCGAAGAACAAAAGACTGAAGTATCAAAAAGATCACATAGAAGGCGACAAAGGAACGAAGATTTCAAGACATCAAAAGAACCAGGGGTGACCGGTGTGTGCCAAAGAGACACGAGTAGAACAATAGCACTGATTGTGGATGGAGAAGTTTACTGCAATTTGTTTTGGTCGATGGGAGAACAGAGTCAGTGAACTGTAGTGACAGTGGATAGTACAAAGGAAAGTGACAATAAAGTGGTCTTTGTAATACTGAAGCAGACTTGGAATGATATAGAGACTGTCAAAATTACTTTTTGTGAGCAGCAAGCATTGATTTATTGTGGATCAATAACTCATGTTATCAAATACATTATTACGCATGTGAGCAATGTTGACTTACAACTGTGCCTACTTACAAATAAAACGGCTAATGAAACATAAAAATCTCGTCCAAAGAGTTGTATTGGTGTTTTGATAGCTAGACGGTGCGAGGCAACTGAATTTTGGATTATTTAACATTCAGTTGATTTATTTAATTATGTGACCACTCACTATCGCATTTATAAACAATGCTATGCATCTGTAGACCAGGAATCCAGAGAGTTCCTTCGTTCAAGCACAGGCAGCGGAGAATCAACAGCGCAACGTACGAAATTTAATTAGTTTTCACTGAAATTAAGTGACAGCTGATTCATTGTCATACGGCACAGCAGTTCTATGTAGACTTTTTTTCAACTCAATTAATTAAAACATTTCGAGACGTAAAACATTGCTGTAGTAATCAGTTACCAACAGTGAAAAATATTTATGAGTTACAGCAAATTTCTCATTTGGATATTTTGCATTACTGTTCAACTGTTCAAGTAAGAAAAAAACAGTTGAAACTTCCAGGCAGATTAAAACTGTGTGCCGGACCCAGACTCGAACTCGGGACCTTTGCCTTTCGCGGGCAAGCACTCTACCGATTTTTTTTTCTCCTTTCATTGTGTTCGATATAATTCGTAGCGATTGGTCTGGCCGGACGTCACAAGCCATTTGCTCAAGTTCATCGTTGATTCTTTGACTCTGTTTTTTTATTACAGAGAGCACGCAGCCCTCTGACCGAACACGCTGAGCTACCGTACCGGCAACTAAGCCATATCTCCGCTATATCCTTTCTTTCAGGAGTGCTAGTTCTGTTTGGTTCGCAGGAGAGCTTCTGTAAAGTTTGGAAGGTAGGAGAAAAGGTACTGGCGGAATTAAAGCTGTGAGGGCGGGGCGTAAGTCGTGCTTGGGTAGTTCAGTCGGTAGAGCGCTTGCCCGCGAAAGGCAAAGGTCCCGAGTTCGAGTCTCGGTCCGGCACACAGTTTTAATCTGCCAGGAAGTTTCATATCAGCGCACACTCCGCTGTAGAGTGAAAATTTCTTTCAAGAAAAAACAGTTGTCGTCCAGAATGACCTGTATTAACTCTCTCAGGTTCCTTTAATAACATTCTTTGGAGATTATTTCAACTGTGAAATTGAGTCTATATACGCTATATCAGTGGTTCCCAAACTTTCATAGACCATTACCCCTGAGTGCAATCAGACGGTAGCTAGTACCCCCGCATCAACTTTAGCACGTATCTAAACTGCAGAATGTAAGAGTTTTCTAGGAAACTTCTACTTTTTAAATGATGAAAGATCAATGATATTTAGTTTCTGTGTGTGTGTGTCAGAATGAATGACGAAGGAATTCGTGGTGCATTGCATGTGCTACCCACAACTCGTTCTCAGAAAGGAAAGCTAACTATCCACAATGAGGGTAAACACTTGTTACAAAGTATGCAAAATATGATTCCTCTGTATTATTCCTTTCCATTGCAGCACTTTTTTGGCCTGCACACAGCATCCCCTTTTTAAATCAGACAAGTTCAGATTTGTGCACTAAACGTACTGTTCGTAAATCACTTCACTGCTGCACTCCTTACTTCTAAACTGGCCGCAATTGGACGACTTCACGTTGCTAATGCTTTGTGTCTAATCACTCAAATAATAATAATAATAAAGCTGCGAACAGCAGTGTAGTGGCCCTTATGTAAATACTGCCGTGTCGTTCTGTCAATTCATTTATTTGTATAAAAGAGAGTGATGAAGTAATTTCTGGAATATTGCAGGTACTATCTTCGTCTTAGAGAAGATATAGTCCCGAGATTTTTAGCATTTGTTACGTACATATCTCACTTTCATCATCAGTGATGTATGGGACAAACCTCAACGTATGTGGGTAGTCGGTGGGCTATGGGAGGAACCTGTATCCTAAACCGCATTAATGGTACTAGTTGAGAAAAAGTAATTGTTGATAAATTATGTAGTCTGTATTAGTTGTTGTTGTTGTGATCTTCAGTCCTGAGACTGGTTTGATGCAGCTCTCCATGCTACTCCATGTTGTGCAAGCTTCTTCATCTCCCAGTACTTACTGCCACCTACATCCTTCTGAATCTGCTTAGTGTATTCATCTCTTGGTCTCCCTCTACGATTTTTACCCTGCACGCTGCACTCCAATGCTAAATTTGTGATCCCTTGATGCCTCAGAACATGTTCTGCCAACCGGTCCCTTCTTCTTGTCAAGTTGTGACACAAACTCCTATTCTCCCCAATTCTATTCAATACCTCCTCATTAGTTATGTGACCTACCCATTCTTCTGTAGCACCACATTTCAAAAGCATCTATTCTCTTCATGTCCAAACTAGTTATCGTCCATGTTTCCCTTCCATACACGGCTACACTCCATAAAAACACTTTCAGAAACGACTTCCTGACACTTAAATCTATACTCAATGATAACAAATTTCTCTTCTTCAGAAACGCTTTCCTTGCCATTGCCAGTCTACATTTTATATCCTCTATACTTCGACCATCATCAGTTATTTTGCTCCCCAAATAACAAAACTCCTTTACTACTTTAAGTGTCACATTTCCTAATCTAATACCCTCAGCATCACCCGACTTAATTCAACTACATTCCATTATCCTCTTTTGCTTTTGTTGATGTTCATCTTATATCCTCCTTTCAAGACACTGTCCATTCCGTTCAACAGCTCTTCCAAGTCCTTTGCTGTCTCTGACAGAATTACAATGTCATCGGCGAACCTCAAAGTATTTATTTCTTCTCCATGGATTTTAATACCTACTCCGAATTTTCCTTTTGTTTCCTTTACTGCTTGCTCAACATACAGATTGAATAACATCGGGGAGAGGCTACAACGCTGTCTCACTCCCTTCCCGGCCACTGCTTCCCTTTCATGCCCTTCGACTCTTATAACTGCCATCTGGTTCCTGTACAAATTGTAAATAGCCTTTCGCTCCCTATATTTTACTCCTGCCACCTTTAGAATTTGAAAGAGAGTATTCCAGTCAACACTGTGAAAAGCTTTCTCTAAGTTTACAAATGCTAGAAACGTGGGTTTGCCTTTCCTTCTAAGATAAGTCGTAAGGTCAGTATTGCCTCACGTGTTCTAATATTTCTACGGAATCCAAACTGATCTTCCCCGAGGGTGGCTTCTACCAGTTTTTCCATTCGTCTGTAAAGAATTAGTATTATTCTTTTGCAGCCGTGTCTTATTACACTGGTAGTTCGGTAATTTTCACATCTGTCAACACCTTCTTTCTTTGGTATTGGAATTATTATATTCTTCTTGAAGTCTGTGGGTATTTCGCCTGTCTCATACATCTTGCTCACCAGATGGTAGAGTTTTGTCTGGGCTGGCTCTCCCAAGGCCGTCAGTAGTTGTAATGGAATGTCTACTCCCGGGGCCTTGTTTCGACTCAGGTCGTCCAGTGCTCTGTCAAACTCTTCACGCAGTGTCGTATCTCCGATTTCATCTTCATCTACATACTCTTCCATTTCCATAATATTATCCTCAAGTACATCGCCCTTGTATAGACCCTCTATATACTCCTTCCAACTTTCTGCTTTCCCTTCTTTGCTTAGAACTGCGTTTCCATCTGAGCTCTTGATATTCACACAAGTGGCTCTCCTTTCTCCAAAGGTCTCTTTAATTTTCCTGTAGGCAGTATCTATCTTACCCCTAGTGAGATAAGCCTCTACATCCTTACATTTGTCCTCAAGCCATCCCTGCTTAGCCATTTTGCACTTCCTGTCGATCTCATTTTTGAGACGATTGTATTCCTTTTTGCCTGCTTCATTTATTGCATTTTTATATTTTCTCTTTTCATCAATTACATTCAATATTTCTTCTGTTACCCAAGGATTTCTACTAGCCCTCGACTTTTTACCTACTTGATCCTCTGCTGCCTTCACTACTCCATCCCACAGAGCTACCCATTCTTCTTCTACTGTATTTCTTTACCCCATTCCTGTCAATTGTTCCCTTATGCTCTCCCTGAAACTCTGTACAACTTCTGGTTTAGTCAGTTTATCCAGGTCCCATCTCCTTAAATTCTCACCTTTTTGCAGTTTCTTCAGTTTTAATCTACAGTTCATAACCAATAGATTGTGGTCAGAGTCCACATCTGCCCCTGGAAATGTCTTACAATTTAAAACCTGGTTCCTAAATCTCTGTCTTACCATTACATAATCTGTCTGATACCTTCCAGTATCTCCAGGATTTTTCCATGTATACAACCTTCTTTTATGATTCTTGAACCAAGTGTTAGCTATGATTAAGTTGTGCTCTATGCAAAATTCTACCAGACGGCTTCCTCTTTCATTTATTATCCCCAATCCATATTCACCTACTACAGTATGTTTCCTTCTCTCCCTTTTCCTACTCTCGAATTCCAGTCACCAACGACTATTAAATTTTCGTCTCCCTTCACTACCTGAATAATTTCTTTTATCTCATCATACATTTAATCCATTTCTTCATCATCTGCAAAGCTAGTTGGCAAATAAACTTGTACTACTGTAGTAGGCATGGGCTTCATGTCTATCTTGGCCACAATAATACGTTCGCTATGCTGTTTGTAGTAGGTTAACCGCACTCCTATTTTTTTTTTTTTCATTATTAAACATACTCCTGCATAACCCCTATTTGACTTTGTATTTATAACCCTATATTCACCTGACCATAAGTCTTGTTCCTCCTGCCACCGAACTTCACTAATTCCCACTATATTTAAATTTAACCTATCCATTTCCCTTTTTAAATTTTCTAACCTACCTCTCCGATTAAGGGCTCTGACATTCCACGCTCCGATCCGTAGTACGGCAGTTTTCTTTCTCCTGATAACGACGTCCTCTTGAATAGTCCCCGCCCGGAGATCCGAATGGGGGACTATTTTACCTGCGGAATATTTTACCCGAGAGGACACCATCATCATTTAACCATACAGTAAAGCTGCATGCCCTCAGGAAAGATTACGACTGTAGTTTCCCCTTGCTTTCAGCCGTTCGCAGTGCCAGAACAACAAGACCATTTTGGTTAGTGTTACAAGGCCAGATCACTCAATCATCCAGACTGTTGCCCCTGCAACTACTGAAAAGGCTGCTGCCCCTCTTCAGGAACCACACGTTTGTCTGGACTCTCAACAGATACCCCTCCTTTGTGGTTGCACCTACGGTACGGCCATCTGTATCGCTGAGGCACGCAAGCCTCCCCACCAACGGCAAGGTCCATGGTTCATGGGGGAGTCAATATTAGAGTCTTACAAAATTGTTGTAATAGTAATGCAAATATCTAGATTCGTCTCTGAAAAGAATCGAATCGTGTCGTTTTGCCCTTAAGAAAACGACTAGGGTGCGCCTCATAAGCCACAAATTTCTTCAGTCAGCGCTACGTGATGCTTGATGTGCTGTAAAGAGCGTCGTCACTGAACAGTGGATGACTAGAAAGAAGTGATTTGGAGTGACTGTGGTTTTAGTTTCGCTAATGCGTATGGAACGTTGTATGCGCAGCGCAGCTGACGTGCCACAGTGAGCTACGGAGGAAGTATCGTGATTTTTTCGTAGTTACAGTGTAGCCACTTATTGCGATTAAGAAAACGCTAAATGGGGAAGGAGAGGAACACATTTTACAGCATAATGTACCACTTACAGTTCGGAGACGATGGACTTTTATGTCAGCATGGGAGAACATCCTGAAATAAAGGAGCAGCTGTGAAGCGATAGTCTGTGGACAGTAATATTCCTGAAACTGACTGGCCTAACAACAGTTCCGATCTGACTCCAATGGAACACATTTGGAGTGAGTTAGAACGACGACTTCGCTCCAGACCCGAGCATCCGATATCGGTACCACTTATGGTTCCTCATCAGACATTCCGGCACCTCAGTGAAACTCTCCAGAGAACAGTTCAAGCCGTATTAAATGCAAATGGTCGACAAGCGCTACATTAATATCCACTAGTAAATGTGTCACTGCTTTGGTTCAGATATTGTATTAGGAGCAAGGCAAACGACAGCTGCAATTTTATTATAGCTATGTCACAGTAGAGTTTTATCTCACTCACAATTATTAGCACCCAGTTTGTTCACAAATATTTTTTATAAATTCAGAAAAAATCATACGACCCTAACTCCACGTTGGAAAATTTACACCAACGGCATCAATACTCACTGACTTTGCTTAAGTTGAAACACAATCTATTCTACCGACTTAAGAACTGAACATTATAGTAAGTTCGTATATGTATTGGTGACTCAGTGAATAATTCAGTTCTGATTTATTTTGAATAAACATTAGCTATAGTGGAGATAGTCATTCGAATATTGTTAAGGAATTATAGTTGAGGAATTACGATACCACAGTTATGAACAGTGACAGTTAGTGTCATCATTGGTACATTCATAGTGAGAGCACCATTCAACTGTTCCAGTGGCTTATTATGTAACTAAATATCTTAAACGCTGTCACATGACAGGTAACATACACTGAGGTGACAGAAGCTATGGGGTACCTCCTAACACCGTGCCGCACCTCCTTTTGCCCACTGTTATCCAGGGACTCTACATGGCATGGACTCAACATGACGTTGGGAGTTCCCTGCAAAAATAATGAACCATGTTGCCTCTATAGACGTCCCTAATCCAAAGAGTGTTGCCGGTGCACGATTTTGTACACGAACTGACCTCTGTATTACACCCCATATATGTGTGATGGGATTCATGTTGGACCGTCTGGGTGACCAGATCATTCGCTCAAATCGTCTAAAGTGTTCTTCAAATCATCCTTGAATAAACGTGGCACGGTCACAGGTCGCATTGTCATCCATAAGAACTTTATCGTTGTTTGTGAACATGAAGTCCATGAGTGGCTGCAAATGGTCTCCAAGTACCCAAACATCCAGAGGATCCAGTCTGTTCCATGGAAACAGCCCATACCATTATGGAGCCACCACCAGCTTGCTTAGTGCTTTGTTGACATCTTGGGTCCATGGATTCATGTGGTTTGCGTCACGCTCGAACCCAACCATAAGCTCTTACTAACTGAAATCGGCACTCATATGATCAGAACGCTGTTTTCCAGTCATCTAGGGTCCAATCAATACGGTCACGATCGCAAAAGAGGCAGTATAGGGGACGTCGTGCTGTTAACAAAGGCACTCGCGTCGGCCATAGCCCATACTGTCCTAACTGAAACGCCCTATCGTACGTACAACATCGATTTTTGAAATTACTGCATGTCTGTTCGCACTGACAGCTCTACGCAGTCCCCGCTGATCTCGGTCGTTAATTGAATGCCGCGGAGCATTGCATCGTCCGTGGTGAGAGGTAATGCTTGAAAAGTGATATTATCCGCACCCTCTTGACACTGCGGATCTCTGAACACTGAATTTCTTAACGGTTTTCGAAATGAAATGTCCCATGTATCTAGCTGTACCACCCATTCCGCAGTGAAAGTGTGTTATTTCCCGTCGTGCTGCCATATTCACGTCGGATACCTTTTCACGTGTATTACCTGAGTACAAAACACAGCTCCGCCATTGCACTGCCCTCTTATACCTTGTGTATGCGATACCACCGTCATCTATATACGTGCATCTCGTTATACCGTAACTTTTGTCACCTCAGTCTACGAAAACGGTCTTTCTTTCTTTCTTTCTTTCTTTCCTTTCTTTCACTTTTCACTGCCATCCCCGAGGGTGATGGGTGGGCTGTTTGAGGGCTTGCATTGCCCTTATGAGTTTTTTGTTGTCCAGCTACATTTCATTTCTTTATTAGTTCAGATTTCTTGCAAAAGTGCAGTTAATCATTTTTACAATACAGAATTATTGAGTCATACTGAGATACAATAAAGACGCTGTAAAACATAATACATCGTAATTTTTCCAGCATCGTATTGGGATACTTAAAAAAACAATATAGGTACAATAAGATACAACAAAGATAGAATGAAATATGATACATGGTAATTTTTGAACACATATGTAGTAGAATGCATTGTGGGAGTAGGAATACTGGTGTTGCGGGTTACAAATCTCTTTTTATTGCTTTTGGAACAACCCGTAACACAAAATGACACTTGAGTGACAGAGCGAACAAACAACTGAATACATAATATAGCTGGAAAACAAAGAATAAACATACATGATAGGCTGTGTCAGAGATGTTGCATGCGATCTTCCACTTGTGCGTAGCACTAAGTCTTACACGTATACACTGTACATTACACTACTGCCCCCCCCCCCCCCCCCCTTGTGCCACCGATACTCCTCGTTGAACCTGACGTGTCGTCCAGACCGACTGCCAACAGGTTGCATACTGGTTATTGCTGGTTTCCTGGTGGTGGACTCTGACGACAGCTGCGACTGCTCTACAGTGCGTAGTGAGGTAGCAGATGTACTTCTCGTGTCTCTGTGGATGCAGCTGGGTCACTATCCGTGGTACTTACACGAAAGGCTAGCTTAAGTCTATCGACATTGATGACCGTCGGTGTGCCCATCATGTAGACGGTGAAAATTTGTCATTTGTCATGTCTGCGAACTACATGGTACCGTCCATCATAAGGTGGCTGCAGCAGCTTGCGCACCACATCATTGCGAATAAAAACATAGTGGCAAAAGTATAGCTCGTCTAACATGAACGGGCGGCGGTTCGGCTGATCCCTTGCCGCCACGGGGCGTATCCGTGTGCGCAGCTTATTCACAAACTCTGACGGGTCAATGGATTCATCTTATACATTGGTGAAGAGCTCACCAGGAAGGCGTATAGGTTGATCATACACGAGCTCTGCTGTAGTTGCTTGGAGGTCTTCTTCAGGGACGCATGTAGACCTAAGAGAACGATAGGTAGCGTCTCTGTCCACCGTTGCGAATCGTGGCATCGCAACGATGCTCTGAGCTGGCGGTTCATATGTTGTTGTTGTGGTCTTCAGTCCTGAGACCGGTTTGATGCAGCTCTCCATGCTACTCTATCCTGTGCAAGCTTCTTCATCTCCCAGTACCTCCTGCAACCTACATCCTTCTGAATCTGCTTGGTATATTCATCTCTTGGTCTCCCTCAACGATTTTTACCCTCCATGCTGGCCTCCAATACTAAATTGGTGATCCCTTGATGCCTCAGGTCATGTCCTACCAACCGATCCCTTCTTCTAGTCAAGTTGTGCCACAAATTTCTCTTCTCCCAAATTCTGTTCAATACCTCCTCATTAGTTATGTGATCTACCCATCTAATCTTCAGCATTCTTCTGTAGCACAACTTTTCGAAAGGTTCTATTCTCTTCTTGTCCAAACTATTTATCGTCCATGTTTCACTTCCATACATGGCTATACTCTATGAAAATACTTTTAGAAACAACTTCTGACACTTAAATCTCTACTCGATGTTAACAAATTTCTCTTCTTCAGAAACGATTTATCTGCCATTGCCAGTCTACATTTTATGTCCTCTATACTTCGACCATCATCAGTTATTTTGCTCCCCTAATAGCAAAACTCCTTTACTACTTTAAGTGTCTCATTTCCTAATCTAATTCCTTCACCATCACCCGACTTAATTCGACTACATTCCATTATCCTCGTCTTGCTTTTGTTGATGTTCATCTTATATCTTCCTTTCAAGACAAGACACTGTACATTCCGTTCAGCTGCTCTTCCAGGTCCTTTGCTGTCTCTGACAGAATTACAACGTTATCGGCGAACAACAAAGTTTTACTTCTTCTCTATCGATTTTAATTGCTACTCCGAATTTTTCTTTTGTTTCCTTTAATGCTTGCTCAGTATACAGATTGAATAACATCGGGCAGAGGCTACAACCCTGTCTCACTCCCTTCCCAACCACTGCTTCCCTTTCATGCCCCTCAACTCTTATAACTGCCATTTGATTTCTATACAAATTGTAAATAGCCTTTCGCTCCCTATATTTTACCCCTCCCACCTTCAGAATTTGAAAGAGAGTATTCCAGTCAACATTGTCAAAAGCTTTCTCTAAGTCTACAAATGCTAGAAACGTAGGTTTGCCTTTCCTTAATCTAGCTTCTAAGATACGCCGTAGGGTCTGTATTGCCTCACGTGTTCCAATATTTCTACGGAATCCAAACTGAACTTCCCCAAGGTCGGCTTCTACTAGTTTTTCCATTTGTCTGTAAAGAATTCGCGTTAGTATTTTGCAGCCGTGACTTATTAAACTGATAGTTCGGTAATTTTCACATCTGTCAACACCTGCTTTCTTTGGGATTGGGATTATTATATTTTTCTTGAAGTCTGAGAGTATTTCGCCTGTCTCATACATCTTGCTCATCAGATGGTATACTTTTGTCAGGACTGGTTCTCCCAAGGCCGTCAGTATTTCTAATGGAATGTTGTCTACTCCCGGGGCCTTGTTTCGACTCAGGTCTTTCAATGCTCTGTCGAACTCTTCACGCAGTAGCATATCTCCCATTTCATCTTCATCTACATCCTCTTCCATTTCCATAATATTGTCCTCAAGTACATCGCCCTTGTATAGACGCTCTAGATACTCCTTCAACCTTTCTGCTTTCCCTTTTTTGCTTAGAACTGCGTTTCCATCTGAGCTCTTGATATTCATGCAAGTGGTCGTATTTTCACCAAAGGTCTCTTTAATTTTCCTGTAGGCAGTATCTATCTTACCCCTAGTTAGATAAGCCTCTACATCCTTACAATTATCCTCTAGCCATGCCTGCTTAGCCATTTTGCACTTCCTGTCGATCTCATTTTTGAGATGTTCGTATTCCTTTTTGCCTGCTTCATTTACTGCGTTTTTATATTTTCTCCTTTCATCGATTAAATTCAATATTCCTTCTGTTACCCAAGGATTTCTACTAGCCCTCGTCTTTTTACCTACTTGATCCTCTGCTGCCTTCACTACTTCATCCCTCAAAGCTACTCATTCTTCTTCTACTGTATTTCTTTCGCCCATTTCTGCCATTTGTTCCCTTACGCTCTCCCTGAAATTCTGTACAACCTCTGGTTTAGTCAGTTTATCCAGGTCCCATCTCCTTAATTTCTCACCTTTTTGCAGTTTCTTCAGTTTTAATATACAGTTCATATCCAATAGATTGTGGTCAGAGTACACATCTGCCCCTGGAAATTTCTTACAATTTAAAATCTGGTTCCTAAATCTCTGTCTTACCATTATATAATCTATCTGATACCTTTTAGTATCACCAGGGTTCTTCCATGTATACAACATTCTTTCATGATTCTTGCACCAAATGTTAGCTATGATTAAGTTATGCTCTGCACAAAATTCTACCAGGCGGTCTCCTCTTTCATTTCTTACCCCCAATCCATATTCACCTACTACGTTTCCTTCTCTCCCTTTTCCTACTACCGAATTCCAGTCACCCATGAGTATTAGATTTTCGTCTCCGTTCACTAACTGAATAATTTCTTCAATTTCTTCGTCATCTGCGGAGCTAGTTGGCATATAAACTTGTACTACTGTAGTAGGCGTGGGTTTCATGTCTGTCTTGGCCACAATAATGCGTTCACTTTGCTGTTTGTAGTAGCTTACCCGCATTCCTATTTTGTTATTCATTATTAAACGTACTCCTGCATTACCCATATTTGTTTTTGTATTTATAATCCTGTATTCGCCTGACCAAAAGTCTTGTTCCTCCTGCCACCGAACTTCACTAATTCCCACTATAACTAACTTTAACCTATCCGTTTCCCTTTTTAAATTTTCTAACCTACCTGCCCGATTAAGGGATCTGACATTCCACGCTCCGATCCGTAGCATGCCAGTTTTCTTTCTCCTGATAACGACGTCCTCTTGAGTAGTCCCCGCCCGGAGAGCCAAATTGGGGACTATTTACACCATCATCATTTAATCATACAGTAAAGCTGCATGCCCTCGGGAAAAATTACGACTGTAGTTTCCCCTTGCTTTCAACCGTTCTCAGTACCAGCACAGCAAGGCCGTTTTGGTTAGTGTTACAAGGCCAGATCAGTCAATCATCCAGACTGTTGCTCCTGCAACTACTGAAAAGGCTGCTGCCCCTCTTCAGGAACCACGCGTTTGTCTGGCCTCTCAACAGATACCCCTCTGTTGTGGTTGCACCTACGGTACGGCCATCTGCATCGCTTAGGCACGCAAGCCTCTCCACCAACGGAACGGTCCTTAGTTCATGCGGGGGGGGTGGGGGGGGGGGGGGGAGGGCTGTTCATATGTTACAGTCAAAACCCGCTTTTAGATAGAACACTTTCTAACTAGTTAAAACTAGTTTATACTGAGCCACTTCGCCAAAACGCGTTTTGCCTAGTTAAAACTAGTTTTAACTGACTTTCGCTTTTGACCAGCAGTAAATTCTAGTCGCAACTAGTTGTGTGGAGTACCGTTGTGCTGTCACAGTTCCTTCAGTCACTGCCAGCCATGATGTGAATTCATACCCTATGACTCCCCAAACAATGATTCCAGGAAGGAAACCGTTGTGTCGCTCCCGACATTGGAAGAATGGGACCTCTCCGCAGGCCGTAGCCATATTCGCTGACGATGATCATCCGAGGTGGTGCAGAACTACGATTCATCCCTTAGAACGACAAGACGTCATTCGTCAGCAGTTAGTGCTACCTGGTCACAGCACCTCGGAAAACGCAGCCATTTCTATTGAAATTATAACGGTAGATTACGCATAGAACGTTATTTCTGCTGCTGCAAGTTTCTGCCTAATGGTGGGTACTGATACAGAATGTTGCAGCGAATCCGTTACTTGTCCTTGGACGCCAGGAGCGGATGTGATGGGGTTATGATGTGCTTGGTGCACAGTACAGCGATTCTCTCTTTTGATGGTCATTCGTGGTCAGCCAACGTTCCCATGCAGTCCAACATAAGGCTACTGTCACACCTGAATGTCACACAGACTTGGATATCTCACGATCCGAGCAGTCGGTCAAATAGAGACCGACATTGAGGCCACTTTCAAATTAAGGTAGGCGTTGTTAACGCTGTCTCGCTTTAGTACCTTGAATTTCCGGATCGTTCACGGCGCTCATTCAACTTCTGATGCTTTTCACGCCCGTTATATAGCACCAAACGCGAGCACTAACAGTAAAATCTGGCGTCCATTCAGTGTGTCACAGAGAATTCCAACTCTATAATCATTTACATACCCACCGATAGTGTGTGCGTGGTTACATTCGCAACCCAGCAAGTCTTCTGTCGGCTTCACTTTTTCTCAGTTTCATCAACCCACGTCAAGTACATAGGTAAACGTTCTTCCCATACATGGTATCCCTTAAGGAATGATAGAAATTCAAGCACATGACAGAAACAATCATTTCAGGCAAAAAAAAAAAAAAAACTTTATTTGGACATACGCCCCAATCCAGATGGCTTACGTAAACGTTCTTCCCATACAGGGAATCCCTGGAGGAATGATCCATATTCAAGGATATGACAGAAACCATCATTTCACGCAAAAAAAAAAAAAAATTATTTGGACATTCTCCTCAATCCCGATGGTTTCCGAAATAGAACACATTTACTACACACTGTTGTTTATTATCTGTGTTATTCAGTACATTGTCTGGCTTACAAAAGTGCACGTGTACAGCATTTAGCAAACATTAAAACATTCCGTTTTACAAATTGTCTATTTAAAAATACTCGTTTTTAAAGCAAACGCTTCTAAGCAATATCTTACGCGTCGCATCTATTGCACGGTTAACATTTAACGTTGGAACATCTGACTGCCAACTTCGATGCATTTGGATACGCTTGGGAGAACAATTGTTGCTTGTCTGAATGCCTTCGCGAGTTGCCTGATGAGGGCAGCAGCGTCCAGGACACGAGCCAGCTATTTACCTCGCCTGCAAGAAATGTCTTCTGTCTCGGAAACTACTGAAAATGAAGCATATGTTCTGATGTAGTTATTTGCTTCAAATGATCGTTCTTGTCAGATCCATGAACAATGATCGTTACCCCTGGAAAACCCTGTGTACTAGGAACATACCTTTGTTCTAGAAACAATTCTTCTTTACTTTCGAAGATATTGATAGCTGCATGCAGTTGCGAAATTTTGGTACGTATTTATCTTACAACATAAAATTAGAGTTCCTTAAATGTGTTCCCAACGAATTTCAGCTGCCGGCCGGAGTGGCCGAGCGGTTCTAGGCGCTACAGTCTGGAACCGCGCGACCGCTACAGTCGCAGGTTCGAATCCTGCCTCGGGCATGTATGTGTGTGATGTCCTTAGGTTAGTTAGGTTTAAGTAGTTCTAAGTTCAAGAGGACTGCCGACCTCAGAAGTTAAGTCCCATAGTGCTCAGAGCCATTTGAACCATTTTAAATTTCAGCTGCACATGTTAATCATTGTTAAATAATTCTCATAATGAAACCAATGTTTAATATATCAAGGCCAATAAGGAAAGATTTCAGTTCCATTTTGAAATTTCATAAACTGTTAACATCTTATTTTATTTCGTTTCATGAGCATTCTCAATTCAGTAAGAATTTCGTTACTTCTAGATCACCAACCGGTTCTGGCAAGGTATTGCCACCCACAGATTTGGTGTATTACCAAAAATATTACGTTCAAAGATTCAAAAGGAAAACACTTCTAATATTCTGCAAAATTATAGTTATTTGGTGAAGAACCGGCTCTCGGCTTCTCAGGCCGTCCTTAGGTGACAACTCACAGTCATAAACACAGACAAACATGGTGTGCGTCTTAGACAGCTATTATTTGTACATAAGATACAAAGATGACAAAGTGTTTACATACGAAAATATTGCACCAATCACAATAATTAAAAAAGGGAGGTTATGTGGAGATAAATAAACAAATGATGCGAAAGAAATTGAATTTACAATTTGAATCTAGCACTTGTAATGAAAACTTAATTTAATAAGGGGGAAATTGAAACTGAATCTGTTGATTTAATTAATTTTTTTTGACAGTATGTAATACTTCACATTCTACATCAAATGGACGTTTTTTGCCAAAAGATGATCAGCAAAGATCTAATCTTTCTTCCTTAATTGCCAACTTCCATCATGTTCCGTAGCCTAATTGCCACAGCTTTACCTCATTGTTTATAGTGATTTTATACACCCCACTGTATGCCTAGGGCTGCATTTTGTATTTTCTATTTTACATGTTACTGGTATTATAAAACGTAGGTCTGTAGTTGCAAGACTTTGACATTTTTGGTAAGGTTGTCTGAAACGTTGCCAGTGTAGGGAATTTTACACCAGGCTGTGAAACTATTCATAGCTGTTAGTCAGCTTACAGTAGTGTAATTTTATTCATTTTCGATTTTCGTAGAATATTACGAGCCAGGGCAGAGCTATATCTAACGCTCAAAGCAATTTGTTTGATGGTTTGTAGTCTGAGTGAAAGGCTGATCTGGATAATGGAACAGATATGAAGCGATGCAACACTGAATGGAAAGCAGCTTGTTTGTGGCTGTGTATATGCTGCTAACGTAAAGGGATCAATGTTCAGTAGCTATGTCCTTTCTGAAAATGCTAAATACGTGTTTTCTTCTACTGAAATCTACATTAAGTTCCAAGAAATTTGTAGAAGAGCCTCCCAGCTTCATTGTAAACTTAATTTTTTTATGTTGTGAATCAAAATCTGCATAACTAGGGTTTACTTTATAATAATTGGCGACTCCAGCGTAATAACTATTTTTTTCTCCAGGCAAAAGTGAGCCTCATGGTTTCATGAAGGCATTACACCAGTCCTTAGGAATATTTTGCATTCACAATCAACACAACTACTGCTATCTACATCCATTTGTAACTGCTTGCTGTATTAGAAACACGATTTGTAACCTTCACCTTTCCGCCATTACCAATCTGACAATTCTTTCACGCCTCAAGATTTGTGTCCGGTCCCTTCTTTCATGCAGCACCACTGATGCCCAAGCTAGATTCACGCCCGTTGCTAGGACAGCCTGTCTCACACTGGATGCCGGAACTGCACGTCTCCCTTCGAGCTTTCCCTTCAAGTTGTCGTTTGGCTCGACGTGCACACAGACGTAACACCAGCCCCACACATCAAAGGGGAGCATCGCAGGCGGACTTCCCTCCCAGGACAGCCGACAGGGAGGCACGCGGCCTCGCGAACGTCTCTGCGCTTTCCGGCAGTACGGCAGGAGGAAAAGCGCGCAGGTAACGGGGAGAATGGAGCTGCAACTGGACTCGATATTGGTGGACGTACCTTCCATTTACTTGCAGGACCTGATCCAAGAGCGAGGGAAGGAAGGCGGACGAAGCATAGCACCACCTTCAACCCCCCCCCCCCCCCGCAATATTTTTAATAGCAGCATTTATATCTAAGTCTTTAGTAACAATAAAGGTGCGAAATTGTTGTGTTTTTGTCCGTCCGAATGCGCTATTCTCCAAACTTACTAGCCGAATTTTCGTGGAATTTTCACCGTGACTCGAGTACGGCTCAGGGCAACATGTGGGCTTTGTTTCATCAGAATCGGAGCACAGAAAAAAATTATATCGAAAAGTTTTATCTAACATAATCTGTTGAGGTTGGTATTTCGAATGTTTACCTCAGTGAACAGATTTTCACGGTGTAGTAGACCTAGGCACCAATAGATGACGCTTTTAGTTTCGTAACACACCAAGGACTCAGTACATGGCAATGTTGGTTTTTCTTTTAACTCAGCGGAGATGTATTGAATATAACGCGAATTTCTGAAACATATTTACTGTTTGAAAAAGCTATTTCCTCTCTGAATTTTGAACTTTACTATATATGAAAATGTTTTTTTTGCTTGATATTTTCTGCGTAATATGATTCAACTTAATGAATATAATTCTTCAACAATCTTCGACGTGAAAACAAAGTCTTTTGCGACGGCATTATTGTAAAAAACATTCTCGGACTTCTTGACAGGTCAGTTCAGGGTAAAACCTCGAGCTTTCGATGATTATCTGGTTGTCTTTGTCAGAAGTAACCGACTGTCGAAACTGGTGCTGCGGTGGCCTTGTATAGCCCGTAGACAGCTACTGATGGGTCGGAAATTACCCAGCACTTCCATCATCATATGAACAGCGTGCACCCAAACATCCTGTTCCCCTTGGAGACAGGCAGGAAAGGCTACGATTTTAGACTGTTTGGTACAACGAAAACTGGATGGACGTCTCGGCCATTCCGTGTACCGCAAGCCGACACGTACTGATTTATATTTTAACTCACAGATTTTTCAGATTCAATCCATAAGAGAACAGCTTTATGTACACCGGTACACAGAGGAAAAACCGTTTCTGACGAAAACTATTTGCATTCCAAATAAATCATCTGAAGTATGTGTTCCGGAAGAACGGTTATTGATCATATGATATGAAGTGAATGTTCTCCAAGAAAGGGAGACGTGAAAGTGCTGAACATTCAGTGATGAGCCACTGATTGTATTAATTCCTTTCTATGGTGATACATACAGCAAAATAGAGTCCCGGGAAGACGAGGTATAAGATCTATTTTTCGATCCCCTGAGGATTGGTGAGATTTACAACATCCCTTGTGAATGCGGAAGCATTTATATCTATCGCCGCGTGGTCTAGGGCGCCTTGTCACGGTCCGCGCGGCTCCACCCGTCAGAGGTTCGAGTCCTACCTCGGTCATGGGTGTGTGTGTTGTCCTTAGCGTAAGTTAGTTTAAGTTAGATTAAGTAGTGTGTAAGTCTAGGGACCGATGACCTCAGTAGTTTGGTCCCTTAGGAATTAACACACACTTTAATCCATCCGAATCCTTTCCGACCGCAGTGCAGGACATCAGCGGCATATTAAGACTCAAGAACTGGATAAATCTGCAGTTGTTGACTATAACTTCACGGACAGACATAAAATTATGTTTGACAAATCACAGTTTTGTACCAGGCCCTTACATACTGAGACTCTGTAATTAAAGAGGCTGCAGAAATAATAATATGTGAGTAAAGCTTCAACCGTTACAAAGGGTAAAATCTTAGCGGTACAGGGAAGCGAGCTCTCGATGCACACAAGAGCCAGAGATATTAGTCGAAATGTTTACGCTACTGTGGTTGCGGTGGCGACACCAGTGCAGACGTTGACACTATCTGTGACAGCACTACGAATTTCCGACCAATCAGAAGCCTTCTATGTGCTACACAAGGCCAGCATAGCAGCACTTTTGACAGTCATTTGCTCCCATTTAAGACGATGGAGGTAACGGTATATTCTCGAGGTTTCATCCTGAATGGACAGGGCAATAAGTTCGACAATATTTTATACAATCCTCAATATGTTTAATACAAAATTGTTTGCCAGTATTATTGAATGCAAAAGTAATTCTGTTCGTTACGTTTTCGTGACTAAACCGCTGAACCTATTTCGATGAAATTGGTGTGGAGATAGACTTATAACACTACCACTACTACTGTAATTTAGTATGCTTTTACCTAAATAACAGAAAACCCTGTGCCTATGTTGCCAAGTATACTGTGCCCCAACAGAACAAATAGTCATGTCACGGGAAAAGCCATGTATAACTTTCTTACTTAAATTTAGTTTAGTTTCCAAATACACTATGGGAGGATAGAACTGTTAATAGGAAAAGTTAATCAATAGAGTTACCCTTTTCACAAGATTTGACGGTGTGTTGTGTCTAATGGATCAGTAAATCAGAGTATTCAATTCTTTTCCTAAAATCTTACTCAGCGGTTGCAAAGTAACGCAGTATGAATAGCATTATATTGAAGCTTGGACAAATCAGTTCCAAGTTCATTTAGTGATTTAAAACATGTACAAATGGTAGCCAACCTATCCAGGCAATGAAACAGTGAAGTATTGGGAAAGCAGAAGTATGAATTTTGCCTAAGTTTTCTCTGCCTCGTGATGACTGGGTGTTGTGTGATGTCCTTAGGTTAGTTAGGTTTAAGTAGTTCTAAGTCCTAGGGGACTGATGACCATAGATGTTAAGTCCCATAGTGCTCAGAGCCATTTACTTTCTGCCTAATTTCTTGCTACAGTTTAAATTTCTTCTTCAAATAAATATTACTCCACGCAAACAATGTTGGACTACACCCTTATACATTACGTTTTTAAAAGAGTAAAAGCCCAGTAGACAACTGCAAGGAACCTAGAAAAAATTTGGCCGGGGGGGGGGGGGAGGGGGGGAGGAGAGGGGCAGAATAGAAAAGCATTTTCTATAATCAACAAATTTAAATACTTAAATACTTAGATACTACAGCACACACTTTTCATACTGAAGATTTCACTTCAAGAAAACCTTTACTGGAATTTTCTTTCAAAAGCTATTATTCTTTGAACTAACTCTGTATAGTCATTTAACTGATTGTAGTAATTTGGTTACTCTCTGAGTGAGTTTTACTTAAGCAAACATTTACTATATCACTTTGTAACAGTAAGAAAACACAAAACCAATTTAAATGATGTCTTTTTGTATTAACTTGGGACTGTTTGTAAAACAGGATACTCAGATTAATCAAACACCCGAAGGAACTTAAATACGTGTTTGATTAGAATGAAATAACAGGGTGAACCAGTTTCGTTGAAGTTCAAGAATGATTATTAAAACACAGTTTAAGTTAATGGTCCACTCTGTACAAAAATAAAAACACAAAAAAATTTATTTGGTGACTGTAGGCTTGGGTGTGGCGAACAATTATGAAGGCTACACTACCCACAGTACGGCCTGCAAGTAGCTGGCTGTATGGGCTCAATTTCTCTTCTTGGCGTCGTTCAATTTTACATACAGTAGTCCAACAACTCGCAGGAATGCCGTATACCGTTTGCAGTCTTCGTCTGAGGCATTTTTGTGCTAATATGGAGGCAAAGCTTCTCCTGCTCCACAAAGGTGTTGCCTCAATCACTGCTGCCTACAGACTATGTAGTGGACTGTTAAGGCAGCCAGTCCACAGTGAAGTAGCCGAGAGGGCACGCGTAAACTCACGCCGTCTTGCGTTAAGTCTGGAACAGGATTCGTAATGAATGTGATAAAGAAAAGAACGTAGCTACTAGAACACTTAACTTTTATATCGTCCTTTGGTATACAGCATTCTTGATGATACAAGTGAGACTCTTTAGATTCATGAAGTAACTAATGGCGCCTTGCTAGGTCGTAGCCATTAACTTAGCTGAAGGCTATTCTAACTGTCTCTCGGCAAATGAGAGAAAGGCTTCGTCAGTGTAGTCGCTAGCAACGTCGTCGTACAACTGGGGCGAGTGCTAGTCCGTTTCTCTAGACCTGCCATGTGGTGGCGCTCGGTCTACAATCACACAGTGGCGACACGCGGGTCCGACATGTACTAATGGACCGCGGCCGGTTTAAAGCTACCACCTAGCAAGTTTGGTGTCTGGCGGTGACACCACAGACTATATGACTCACTTCCCACAGTTGCTCTAGGAAGTCGCCAATTCGCCCTTGCCACTTTTCCACTCCCGAGAACCGCTTTCGTTACAAACAAAAGCACACTGGCTTTTACATAGCACCTATTTCTTACATTGGTCCTAAGCGCGACCACTTCTTAAATTGTCAAATTTACATCAACATGAACAATTTATACATACAAAAATTTTAAAATACAAAATGTCATTAGAAAATTGTTTAACGTAATAACCAATTTACATACTATTTTACATACATTACTCGTATACAATGCAAAGAACTTCAAACTCCAGAATAGCACACTTTTACTTTACACCTACAGAAAGTATAGTACCAATATGCGAAAATTGTAAAGCAAAAAAAATTATAAAAACATAAATGAACCATAAACAAATAATGTTATGCACGTCCCTATTTTAATTATGTGTTCCTACAGGTAAGCATGACTGAAATACTCAAAAATAATGGGCTTCATTGGTTCATTTACATTAAAGCATTGTCCTCGTGAACAAACAGTGTATACGTATGTTTGTTACAAGTTACATCATAAAAACACACTTTACACATAAAAATTTTAACATTAGTAACACAGACTTACTATACTTTAATTTAACAGTTTTCTGCCTCCAGTATGGGTATTATGGCAGTCCTTCTTGGCTCCTGTGGACCAATAGCATACACTTTTCTTTTGGCTGTCCCTTTATGAGATCAAAAGCAGTCCATTTTTAATTTTCTTTAAGAAACGTTGTGCATTCTTCCTTATAGGCTGCCCCTTAGATTGTGACATGATTTTTGGCAGTCCATTTTCGTCAAAAACCATGGGTTTGCTATGCCCCTTAGGATGCATTATTTCACTTAAATGTCCTCTAAGTGACACATTTGCTTCAATTTACCATCAATGCACATTCATACAAAAGTATCTCAGAATCTAAAACTTGACAGATATTAATATGGTTGCAATAAAATTCGTACGTAATACAGACACTGGACACTAATAATAGTTACAAATTTTTACACATCGATGGCTATAGATTTCTTTAGTCGACAATGTTTCTAGTTCGTAGTGGTATTCTGGTCTTAGTATAAACCAGAAAGTATTCCTTGTAATTCGAAAAGACCATAGTAAACGTATTTAAATTTTAAAATCTCTTGATTTACCTAATTATATTTTTCGTAAGTTTTAACAATTACCACTTCACCAACGTTAAATTTTGAAGATTTAACGTTTTCATCGTACCTTTTGACTCTTGCTTCTGCTTCTCGTCTACTTTTTCTCTCACTATTTCCTTTATCTTTATCCAATCTATTTCTTTACTCGATGGGTATTCTAACACTTCTTCTATCGAACTTATAGTTGTATGACCTAACATAACTTCTTGAGATGTGAAACCAGTAGTTTCAGGTTGTAATGAATTCACGATTACTTCAAATTCTGGAATAAATTAATTTCTTCAGGTGTGAAACCAGTGGTTTCATGTTGTAATGAATTCATGATAACTTCAAATTTTGTAATAAATTTGCCACAAGTTCTATGATTTTGGTGACAGTATGCCCTGCATAGTCTTCCCAATTCTCGCATGTAGCGTCCTACTGGATTACTAGACGGATGGTAGGCTGAAATGTGTGTTACTTGTATTCCTTTTTGTTCCATTCCTTCTAACCATAATTTCGCAATAAATTGTGGACCATTGTCAAATAGTACTCTCTTTGGAATTCCTATTTCATTGAAGTATTCCAACACCTGATGGTAAACTGCTTTAGCTGTGACTTTCCTCATTGGATACAGTTGAATAGATTTTGAAAACACGTATAAAATAACTAGAATGTAGTGAAATTTCCTGTGATTTTAGTACTTTTGACAGACATCGCATGACTTCTAATGATCTGTAACGTTTTTCAAAGCATTACTCTCAGTTTTGACAACACTTGCCATTGTGGCACTTTTTCCCCCCACATTGCCCATATGCCAAATGAAAGTAATCAATTAATTCTATTTCAAACTGTGATGGCCAACAGACTTGACATTCTTCACTATTTTTCCCTCTTCTAATAAACAGGACCCCTTTAAATATTTTGTAAAATTTTGGTATCTGTGGACAATCATAGCTGTCAAATTTGACATTCACTGATTTCCACACTTCATCTTCGTTTTGGCATCTCCTAATATTTTTACATATTTTGGTTGTTCTTTTACTACCAGCTACCTTTTTTAAGTATAACGTTTTAAAAGTTCCATCCTCATTCTTTTGTTTCTTCCACAATAAGTCTTGGTTTACCATTACATCTTCCCATGAAATGGCATCCATCCCTTTACATTCTTAGTCGGGTCTTCCTTTCTTCTTTCCGATTGCAAAATCCTATACGATCTTTAGTTGTTGTTGTTTACTAATTATTTCATCCTGTGGTCCCTTTTTCTCAGGATCTGTTATGTCGTCCGGATCCTGTATTGACGTTACTGTTTCTTCAGAGGTCTCGTCATTTACAGGTTTTATTTCTTCTTGAATAACTTCTTTCTCCTGTTTACTGTCCAGTTTCGGCAACTTTTCACGTGAAATGTTCTCTGGTATTCTCATTTCTATCAGACAGAGTTTCTCAGTAAGCTTCTTTTCCTCCGATTCTGAATCACTAGATTGACCGATTTCTTAATTTTCGTAAGTCGGCATCTTTGCTATCACTGTCAACTTCGAACATGAAAGCCCTTCTTAATTTATTTGAGAACTTTAGATCGTCGCTGGTCCCGTAATTCATGCATTTCTGGATTCGTTCTATTCCTCTTGTTTTCTTTTTGTAGCAAGAAGATCGTTTTTCTCAGTTGGTAGTTCGTCTTCATCAGAACTGTCTTCCTTATCTTTCCTGACGTCATCAGCTTGCATTTCATAAACATTATAATCTTGGCGGATTTCTATCAATCGCACAAATTCGATTTCCTTCAAATCAGTCTTATAAATGACAGAAACGTTACCCGCAGATTCGTTGTCACGAATGATTCTTCAGCAAAGTGTAAATATGCATCACCTACTTTGCGTCTACTTACGACCTCTTCATTTTCTCTAATATTAGCGAAACACATCCTCTCACGTACTCTGCGCGGCTCCAGACAATAAACCTTTCTCCTTTACCTCTATTCTGGTTGTAGTAACGCTATCTTTCTTTTCGTTACACTGCTTTATACTGTCAAACAGATTACTCATTTGTATACGCCAATCTGTATACAGCAGGCGATGACCCATCTACTGACTTTACTCACGGCTCAGCTTATTGCGCTGTGACATACCCCTCCATATGTCCTTCTATACAATTAATTCTCCTCTTTACCTTCGAAGATTCTAACCATTATAAACTCACGCCAGAGGCTATTTTGTATCTGCTCGGACCAATACTCGTCCAAAAACTTCTGTCTAAATTCACTGAAGGTCGTTGTTTCAGTGCTTAAGTTAATTCACCATTGTTTAGTATCCCCTGCTAAACCACTAATTACGATATTTACTTTTTCTTTATCTGTGATGTTTTCAGGAAAACAGGGGATAACCCAATTTGTTTTCGGTAAGGGTTGAATTTTTCCTCGTCCTCTAGTACTTTATAAATTGGTGTTCTACCACATAAGGGCCATTACACGTAATCTTTCTTTCTAGGTCACAAACTATTTCTTGTATACTAGAAGTGTTATTGCAATACTTCTCTTCGCAATGCTCTACATTGCTTTCTAGGTTTTTTTCATTCTCTTGAACAGTCATTCTCAGTTGACAAATCTGTTCTTCTTTCGCTTTCGTTATTGCTTTCTTAATGTGGGAAAACTTTTCCTCAACCTCTGACTCTGTCATAGGTTCGACCTGTTCCTGTATTTTCTCTACTTCCGTTTCAGACCTGTCATTAATGTCCACAATTTCTGCCTCTATATTACTAATAGTTTTACCTAAATCATTCACATATTTCTTCATGTTAATAAGTTCCATAGTCAGAGCACCTATTTTATTATTCACTTTTTCTAATTTTTCGTTATTCCTTTCCATTTGTTCACTCTGTTTCTTAAATTTTTCTTTTATACTGCCAGTGTTTTAGACTGTTTACTTTTTCTCAGATAGACTTTTTTTAGGTTTTTCATTTTCTGCGTGCATTTACTCGCTTAGAATTGAAGTGTTCTTCTTTTGTGCTATCAGCTGTGTATGCATACTGTGTAATAACACATACAAATCAATCGGTTGTTGTTCATTTTGTTGACTATAGTCCACCCCCTTGTCTTCCTCCTCTGAATCTACTTGATCTTAATCTGAGATAGGTTTAATAGCATAGAAGTCTTATTCCCCAAATCAATATTTTCTACCTGCTTTCACATCAGTAAAATCGATTCTTCTCTGTCCTGCTCCTGATCATTGTTTACTGAATTGTCATCACTCTTATCTCCCTGCTTTACTTCTCTACACTGCATATACTTATCTTTACCCATTATTAATCATTGCTTAAACCAGATATATAATAATTTATACTGCTGTACCTTTCTCCTAACTGAATTAACAAACTCCTGCCCCTGAGGCCTTTGAACTTTTTCCAAAAATCCTACCGGATTGTAAAATGTATAACTGTGTTTATCTACTTATGGACTCTCAACTGCTGTAAAAGGCCCTGTCACCACGCGCCACGTATAACCCTACCACTAAGATTGTAATTTAGGATGCTTTTACCTAAATAACAAAAAACCCTGTGTCTATGTTGCCACGTATACTATACCCTAACAGAACAAATAGTCCTGTCACGGAAAAGCCACGTATAACTCTCTTACTTAATTTTAGTTTAGTTTCCAAATAAAGTACACTATGGGAGGATAGAATTGTTAACGGGTAAAGCTAGTCAATAGACTTAGCCTTTTTTACAGGATTTGATCGTGTGTTTTGTCTAATGGATCAGTAAATCAGACTATTCAATTCCTTTCTTAAGACCTTGCCCAGCGGTTACAAAGAAACAAGGTATGAATAGTATTATACTGAAGCTAGGACAACTCAGTTCCAAGTTCATTTAGTGGTTTAAAACGTGTACTAATGGTCTCCAGCCTATCCAGGAAATGAAACAGCGAAGTATTGGAGAAGCAGAAGGATGAAGCTTTCAGACGCCGAAGTCTTGATGCCATTCGTTTCTGTACGTGCCCAATACACTCAAATGTCTGCACTACAACATCATCACCATAGGGCTTCAGTTCTTGAATGTGTTTGAAACGATTAGAATCACCGTCACCAACATAATTCACATATCGCACGTTATCAAAATGGTTCAAATGATTCAAATGGCTCTGAGCACTATGCGACTTAACTTCTGAGGACATCAGTCGCCTAGAACGTAGAACTAATTAAACCTAACTAACCTAAGGACATCACACACATCCATGCCCGAGGCAGGATTCGAACCTGCGACCGTAGCGGTCGCTCGGCTCCAGACTGCAGCGCCTAGAACCGCACGGCCACTACGGCCGGCCGCACTTTATCACACGCAACAGAACGTTGAAATGTACTAGCAACACCAGCCACTCCCATTCCTGCACTACTGCCACAGTAGTTAGCGGAGCATTTATTTTCATGTGTGTCTGTATTTTTTTGTGGACACCTACAATATTTAAATAATAGTGCTACATCTAAAACTTTCCCTGTAGACATACTGTTGGCCGATATTACACCATGAAGAGAACGTGTGTCCCCGTTAATGCCAGGTACCATCGAATGCTGCAGTCAAGTCTGTAATACCACTGTTTCCAATAACTGCCGCTTCAAAAAATGGTTCAAATGGCTCTGAGCACTATGGGACTTAACATCTGAGGTCATCAGTCCCCTAGAACTTAGAACTACTTAAACCTAACTAACCTAAGGACATCACACACATCCATGCCCGAGGTAGGATTCGAACCTGCGACCGTAGTGGTCTCGCGGTTCCAGACTGAAGCGCCTAGAACCGCTCGGCCACACTGGCCGAACTGCCTCTTCCACAGCTTTCTTCATAGATTCTATGCAGACATATTCTACTTTAGACCCTATAAATCTATTACAGTTCGTAAACTTGGTTGGGGGATTTGGAAGAGTCATCATGCCACAAGAAACTGCATCTGCAGAAGCACTCTTATCAATTGTATGCAAGGAATAAGCAAATGTAACGTTGTGTTCATAGATTTTGCTACCATTATCTCCATTTGGAGTTACTGGAATACTGCCCCAAAAGGTGATCATGTATGAACACTTACCACACTTCCATTTCACTGGCCAGTCCTACGTTCCAGACCGACTTCTCTACACTGAGTACATCTTACACAGTTTGCAAAAAATCCGTTGAGAACTGACATATCAAATATTTCGTTCACATCTGATTCGCTCATAAAACATTCATACTTTTCACTAACTGAACCAAGTTTCCTCTGCGGAGTAGTTTCTTTCTCACTTCCATTCCAATGCGCACGCCTACCAGTAAGGTTAGGTTCACACACTTGGTTATCTTCTTTATTTTTTATGGTAATAACAGCTACCTTTGTCTTTCCAATTATTTCTCCTTTTCTAAAAGACTTCAGACCATTTCTAATCACTTTACGTTGACATATGATTATCATTCAATAAAACGGAGACTTCAATGAACCGGATTCACTACGAATATTTCAGGATTACAAAAGAATAAATAAACATTAAACACGCAACAATCGAGCGAGCGATACACATCGAACTATTAGAGGTTAGCCATAATACTTATTTTGTAACACTTCTTTTCTCCCACATTACTAAAATGTACATGATGAGAATGTAGCTTCATGAGTACAACATTTGACATCAGTTTAACAGCGCCACAGTGGATCATGCCCATGCAGAACATATTTCAAAAATATTTAAAAGGTAGTTGTAGTCCTCTGAACTGAGTAAATTATGTATGAGTTTGAAGGGGAAACTCTGTAGATCTTTAAAATGCAAAAAAACTGGAAACTGAACGTGTCATGATTTTGAACCTTTCTAGAGTCGCTTAATAAAACCGAGAAACTGCGCTAACGAAAGACAGTTCCTCTGGCCAAGTGCTGCGTGTTTCTTGTGTGTTCCAGCTGTGAGATTAACGCAGAGTACTGCAAGCACCAGAATGGTCCGGTATTCATGTCGGGAAGAAACCGAGATGGTGTTGGTGTGTGGACAATCAGATCGAAACGGTCGAGGCGCACTACGGGTCTATCAAAACAAGTACCCTCACAGACACCAACCACATCACACATCATTTAAAGCCATTTTTGGGCATTTATGTGATCATGGGTCCTTCCAGACAGACGAAAGTGAAGGCAGGCGGCCGACTGTGCGGTGGAGGACCGTGTTCAATGGAGTATTTAGACTAATCCTTGTACAAGCTTCAGGAAAGCGGCCCGCCAACTTAGTGTAAGTCGAAGTACGATTATGTGTGTGCTTCATGACATTGCATCCCGGGTCATTTTGAACATGTGTTATGACTTGCATGTGATGCAGCTCTGTACTGTGTTCCGCGACAATTTGGTGTAGTTGCATGCATACCGCCCAGTTCCAGACACATGTGCATAGGACCCTTGTTCCTTCACTCTCCTGTCACGAATCTGCACTGGCGATTCTCGATTTTATTAATGTTTCCCTTGTCTATAGCTGGGTAGTGAGGAGGGGGTGGCAGGGACGGAGAGAGTGTAACAAGCTATTACGAATTTCCCCCTCCCCCTCCCTCCACCCGGTGACATGAACCAAACCCGCAGTCCACTACTGTGTGCTCCTGAGGAAACGCTGACACGGTGTTCCAGAGAAGGCACCAAGCTGTTATGAGCTGATGGACGGAGAGATTAGGGCTCAGTTTGACTGTTGACATCCGACCAGCTTTCTTGTATGTATGAATTCATTAGCGTTATTTGGAGGACATTGAATTCCAAAGGGTTTGGCCGCCGCTTTGCATTACGTGAGAGGTTACATTGTCTACAGACGCTGACGTAGTTCCCAGAATGGTCTGCTGAGAGCTCAGAGAACTGTCATTTCATCTGGCGTGCACGCGCGAGCGCACACACATTTTGCTTCTGCAGACGCACACATTTGACATAGCTGTGTTAAATTCTGCAGCGATTATCAAAAGAGGCAATATTTCATCAAGAAACCACACTTCGAACATTTATCTTGGAATTAACATTTTGGCACCACGGAACGTAGAGCCCCAACTAGTGAAAACTGTACACTACAAAACATGCCTTTCGCCTCTCTCAAGCCAACTTCATTGGTGCAAATTGGCGCTTATGAGAGAACTTCCGCTGTATTACCGAGTTGGGCGTGCAGCCGCCGGAAGTGAGCTACTTTCTGAGGGGGAGTTTATTACCTTAAATATCTCTAAAGTTGGTACTGGAAATTAATAATAAATTACTGAGAAATGTTCCAGGCTGATATAGCCGGTATTTTGTGCCCGGTAGTTGTGTGTGTGTGTGTGTGTGTGTGTGTGTGTGTGTGTGTGTGTGTGTGTGTGTGTGTGTGTGTGTGTGTGTGTGAGCGCGGGAAGTAAGTTCTGGAAATCCACCACAAGAACTCTATTAAAAGGAAATAAAAAAAAATTATAAGTGGTTATGGAGACATAGTTATAGAATTACAAATTGCGTCTGTGAAGCTCGGGGAACGTCTCAAAGAAATGTGAATTACAAACAAACTGGCCTCCAGGATAATCAGCTGCAACAAAATTTGGGGCGTCGAAAGTAGAGTTGTTGGAGACTCAGCGAACGCTTCTTGTGGAATCTTTCGAAGCACCGTGGTCAAGCGGAACGTATATGAAACGTAAGACTTTCAGGGCTAATTTAAGGCGTGAAAACAAAAAGAAATCTGTTGGCGACAATTCTGAAGAATAAGGAGGTTGCTAAAGAACCGTCACCTCGCTCTGAACGAGAAAGTTGAGGGCGCAGACATTGAGAATATCCAGTAACGCATGATCACGGTGCTTCCGCGATTATACACGAAGCGTTTGCTGATCGTTTCCAACTGCTTTACAGCCGATGCCAGAAGGGTGTTATAGTGAACAGTGATTACTCTGAAGACCAGTAAAGGTGTATTGTTTGTAATTCTTGTTTCCTTTCTTTTCCTGGGACGAGTCACCGAACTTTTCAGACGCCCCTTGTGGAAATGAGATCCCAAAAGTAGTGTGTGACCTGCTGTGTGGGAATAAAAATAAGTGACGAAGACCAAAATGAAGCGAATAAACAAAGGAAGGTAAGCATTTCTGAAAAAAAAAAAGGGTTGCTGACGTTGAATATAAACCTAAGTGATAGGAAATCTTTAAGTATTTTGTGGAGCGTACCCGTATACGGCAGTGGACTTGAGGGATGAAAAATTCAGGCACTAAGAGACGGATGATGATGATGATGATGATGATGATGAGGGAACGGTCGGTGTGGGCGCACGGCAGCCGTATCCGTAGCGCAAGAAGAGAATAGGAGCTTCTTAAATGTGACGCTACTTAAATGTGATGCTAAAGAAGAATGCTGAACGTTAGATGGATAGGCCGAATAACTAACGAAAAGGCACACAACGTAAATACGAAGAACAGAAATTTTTGGCATAATGTGACTAAAGAAAGGGATCGATTGAGGGGACGTCTTGAGGCATGATAGAATCGCGAGTTATGTTATGGAGGGAAGTGTGGAGGATCAAAGTTGTAGAGGGACACGAAAGCTTGAGTACTATAAGTAGGTTGCAAGGTTGCAATGGACGCAGGTTGCATCAGCCACGCACAGATGAAGAGGTGCATCCCGAATCAAGTTAGTCTCCCGACTGAAGGCCACAACAAGAGCAACAGAACAATAAAATGAAGAAATAAAGTACTTCGAATCCTAAGTCTACATTATTGTTCTGAAGATGTGGGATGTGACATGAACGTTACTGATATGTAAATACGAATCTCGCTTAGCTGAACGATAAAGTCAGGTTAACCTTACAAATCGGATAATGCGTCTAACAGAAGTGTGTTGAATGTTTTTCATTGAAGTGTCACGCAGAGACTTCATGGTCTTAGCTGAAGTGCAATCCTGACTGTTCGTTTGTAACGTCTAAAGGATGTAAAAAGCATAGTTTGCAACAGCCGAAGTACACGAGGGCATTCAGTAACGAATGCAACTCACTTTTCTTTTGAAGGTGTGTTCGTTTTAGACAGAATTCCAGTACGCTGTATTAGACCCAGTCTATTGGCTATAAAACTCTATTTTTCAACATAATGCTCGTTCAGTGCGACAGCCTTACGCCACATTACTCGGAGGGTCTGTATGTCCGCGTGGTACCACTCCCCTGATAGTTGTCGGAATCAACGTCTTGGTGCACCAATAACCTCGCCATCATGCACGGACTGCTTTCCGCGGATTGCTTCATTCATTGCCCAGACAGATGGGAGTCGGAAGATGGGAGATCCAGGCCATTGGGTCGATGAAGACTGAAACTCCAGTGAAGTTGTGTGTGCTCCTCTCGGGTGCCAGGACTCGTGTGAGTCATGGCGAAAGAGACGTTTGATTGTATTTTTGTGACGACTAACACGCTGACGTCATTTCTTCAGTTTCCTGAGGGTAGCACAATACATTTCAGAGTCGATCATTGCCCAACGAGGGAGCCCATCTAACAGAATAACCCCTTCAGAGTCCCAAAACACCGTCCCCACGATTTTACCGGCTGATTGTGCGGGTTTGAACTTTTTCTTCGGAGGAGAGGTGTTCTGGGGCGACCCAAGGGATGCCGTTTTGTTTCCGGTTCGAAGTTAATGAGCCCATGTTTCACCGTCTGTAATGATATTCCAAAAAATTTGTCACGATCAGCCTTGTAACGTGCAAGCAATTCCGCACAGTCGCTCCTTCTATGATCTTTATGGGCTTCTCTTAGGCGGCGAGGAACCCAGCGGGGCCGCGCGGGATTAGCCGAGCGGCCTAGGGCGCTGCAGTCATGGGCTGTGAGGCTGGTCCCGGCGGAGGTTCGAGTCCTCCCTCGGGGATGGGTGTGTGTGTTTGTCCTTAAGATAATTTAGGTTAAGTAGTGTGTAAGCTTAGGGACTGATGACCTTAGCAGTTAAGTCCCAAAAGATTTCACACACATTTGAACATTTTTGAACCCAGCGGGCCCACGCCTTTGAGTAGCCCAAATGGTGGACGAGTGTGTCAGCACTATCGACAGAAATGTCCACTTGTGCATCCTGGTGTTTCATTGTGATCCGTCGACCACCTCGAATAAGAGTACCCGCACATTCCAACACTGCACGAGTCAAAGCCGTATTCAGCCGACCACCGTGTGGGAGATCGGAAGGTTTCAAAAATGGTTCAAATGGCTCTGAGCACTATGGGACAACTTCTGAGATCAGCAGTCCCCTAGAACTTAGAACTACTTAAACGTAACTAACCTAAGGACATCACACACATCCATGCCCGCGGCAGGATTCGAACCTGCGACCGTAGCGGTCACGCGGTTCCAGACTGTAGCGCCTAGAAACGCTCGGCCACCCCGGCCGGCTCGGAAGGTTTGCCTGACCTTCTTGCGATGATGACGGCCGCCTCGCCCAACGACTCGTCGAGCTTTTGTTCACTTCCAGGTCTCCGCAGACATTCTGCAAGCGCCTGTGAATATCTGCTACGCTCTAATTTTGCGCCAAAAGAAACTCCATGACAACTCTACGCTTGGAACGCACCTTCGTTACTGACGCTATTTTGAAGGCTGCTGAAGCTCCAATATTCCAAGATGCCCCCACAACATATTCCGCAATTTTTTTCAAAAACTGGCCCAGAAAAATATCTTGCATTACTTATCGAACCAGCCACCCATATACATTATGTCTGGCCGCACGCTATAATACCCAGAGAGAGGCACAAGACGTCATCGACTTTTTTATAGTTCCATACCTCAAACGGTAAAAACTGAACCACTGAGGTATCACTTTGTTGTCTGTCCGTCTGTCGGCCTGTCCGAGTGTTAAGAACCCTTTTGTCACTTACTGACGACGTTTTGAAGACTACATAATAAACATAAGCTCCTACGTTAATCATATCAAAAGGTATGGCCATTGTCTTAATCATATTTTTATATGCGCAAACTTACTTATCAAAACCTCCACGGCACTTCCCGTTGACCTAGATTCGTAAAATTTGGCGAGAAGCCAGGTTTACAATAAAAGTAAACGAAAAACCCGAAAAAAGTTAATTTATAACTATAACACATAAAAAATATTTCTTGTCACGTTATACAGTTGTTTGTTGGTCCGTCTGTTAAGATTCCTTTTCCTCGCGATCGCGTATACGTTCAAATTTGAAATTTATGTCAGCTTAAAAGAAGTCCCCTGTCCTATGGCGGTGTAAAATATTTAAGCTTCTTTGCAAATGCAATTAAATAATATGTTCTTCTATGTCACATGCTTATATATTTTGCCAGTAACTTTATCGATAGCAGGTAAATGTCGTCGAAATTCTCGATTCACGGGATGGATGAACTCGCACTTACCCTTATTTTTATTTTATGTTTGCATGGTTCTGCTAGTCAGCGCCAATTTTTTTTCTCAGCGTGCCTGCATATCTGGTTTTATTGCGCGCTAGCTCTTCTACGTGATGAATGTGTTTCTGTCGTGATAAACGTTGAATGGATCGTCTCCCTTAACCGTTCCCAGTTATACGTTGGCTGGTCACGCCACCTAGCGTGCGGTAGGGGATGCGAAAGAGTTCTGTGGTACGACTGAGCTGTTGGTAACTCGATTCTGTCTTGTCCTAGGTAGCTGACTCACAGATAGTATAGGACAATACTGTTCAAACTGTGATAAACATGCGACAGATGTCTTGACGGGTACATGCTGAGAGGGCGATGCGTTTAATACACTTCATTGTATTGTTTCTTTCCTAATATACTAATTTGAAGGTGCATTTCAGAAGTATTATATTAAAATATTTTTCGCAATTGCAAACTCCCTACTCGCTTCGGTCCGTTCCACATATAATAGCAGTTTAAAAACGGCCATGCTCCCGATAAACCATGAAATCTTTATATATGGTGGTGGTTTCGAGTCGTTGTTGTTGTCTTCAGTCCAGAGACTGGTGTGATGCATCTCTCCGTGCATCTCTATCCTGTGCAAACTGCTTCATCTCCCAGTACCTACTGCAACCTACATCCTTCTGAATCTGCTTAGTATATTCATCTCTTGGTCTCCCCTCTACGATTTTTACCCTCCACACTGCCCTCCAATACTAAACTGGTGGTCCCTTGATGCCTCAGAACATGTCCTAACAACCGATCCCTTCTTCTAGTCAAGTTGTGCCACAAATTTCTCTTCTCCCAAATTCTGTTCAATACCTCCTCATTAGTTATGTGATCTACCCATCTAATCTTCAGCATTCTTCTGTAGCACAACATTTCGAAAGCTTCTATTCTCTTCTTGTCCAAACTATTTATCGTCCATGTTTTACTTCCATACATGGCTACACTCTATGAAAATACTTTTAGAAACAACTTCTGACACTTAAATCTCTACTCGATGTTAACAAATTTCTCTTCTTCAGAAACGCTTTCCTTGCCATTGCCAGTCTACATTTTATATCCTCTCTACTTCGACCATCATCAGTTATTTTACTTCCCAAATAGCAAAACTCATACACTACTTTAAGTGTCTCATTTCCTAATCTAATTCCTTCACCATCACCCGACTTAATTCGACTACATTCCATTATCCTCGTCTTGCTTTTGTTGATGTTCATCTTATATCTTCCTTTCAAGACAAGACACTGTACATTCCGTTCAGCTGCTCTTCCAGGTCCTTTGCTGTCTCTGACAGAATTACAACGTTATCGGCGAACAACAAAGTTTTACTTCTTCTCTATCGATTTTAATTGCTACTCCGAATTTTTCTTTTGTTTCCTTTAATGCTTGCTCAGTATACAGATTGAATAACATCGGGGATAGGCTACAACCCTGTCTCACCCCCCTTCCCAACCACTGCTTCCCTTTCATGCCCCTCGACACTAATAACTGCCATCTGGTTTCTGTACAAATTGTGAATAGCCTTTCGCTCCCTGTATTTCACCCCTGCCACCTTTAGAATTTGAAACAGAGTATTCCAGTCAACACTGTCAAAAGCTTTCTCTAAGTCTACGTTTGCCTTTCCTTAATCTATTTTCTAAGATAAGTCGCAGGGTCAGTATTGCCTCACGTGTTCCAGCATTTCTACGGAATCCAAACTGATCATCCCCGAGGTCGGCTTCTATCAGTTTTTCCATTCGTCTGTAAACAATTCGTATTAGTATTTTGCAGCCGTGGCTTCTTAAACTGATAGTTCGGTAATTTCACATCTGTCAACACCTGCTTTCTTCGGGATTGGAATTATTATATTATTTTGAAGTCTGAGGGCATTTCGCCTATCTTATACATCTTTCTCACCAGATGGTAGTTTTTTCAGGGCTGGCTCTCCCAAGGCTATTTTGTAGTTCTAATGGAATGCTGTCTATTCCGGGACCTTGTTTCGACTTAGGTCTTTCAGTGCTCTGTCAAACTCTTCACGCAGTATCATATCTCCCATTTCATCTTCAACTACATCCTCTTCCATTTCCATAATATTCTTTTAAAGAACATCGCTCTTGTATAGGCCCTCTATACACTTCTTCCACCTTTCCCTCCTGTGCGTAGAACTGGCTTTCCATCTGAGTTCTTGATATTCATGCAAGTGGTTCTCTTTTATGGAAAGCTCTCTTTAGTTTTCCTCTAGGCAGTATCTATCTTACCCCTGGTGATATACGCCTTTACATCCTTACATTTGTCCTCTAGCTATCCCTGCTTAGCCATTTTGCACTTCCTGTCTATCTCATTTTTGAGACGTTTGTATTCCTTTTTGCCTGCTTTATTTACTTCATTTTTGTATTTTCTCCTTTCATCAGTTACATTCAGTATCTCTTCTGTTACCCAAGGATTTCTATTAGCCCTCGTATTTTTACCTACTTGATCCTCTGCTGCCTTCATTATTTCATCTCTCAAAGCTACCCATTCTTCTTCTACTGTATTTCATTCTCCCATTCATGTCAATCGTTCCCAAATGCTCTCCCTGAAACTCTCTACAGCCTCTGGTTCTGTCAGTTTATCGAGGTTCCATCTCCTTAAATTCCCACCTGTTTGCAATGAAGTTATACAACAGTAATTTAACTTTTTAAACCGCTGTTTATTGGCATTTCAGGAAATAAAATCTCTCTCATAGTCTCATGTGGTCAGAAAATTTCGTGTAACAGTTTGTATGTGTGGGACTTATTACGTCGCAAATCGTTCTAATGAATTAATTAATCTGCATTACAGAGTTGCTAAGCAACGTGATCAACAAGATGATATGTCTCAATTAAAACGGAACTTCGATATTTTGAAGAAACTTTCTGCTCATTTTTGACAAAGTCAGTACTTGTCTCAAAATTAATTTCCAACTTCCGGCATTAAGTCCAGGCGCGTTTGCAACTGTTGTACGCGATTCACTGGACAGCTCGATCACGCACCCGCGTGTAACTTATTTCAAATCGAGCGCGCCTAATGGGCTAAACGACTCCTTTGTAATAACATGATGTGTCTATCTCACGTAAAGTCCAAATGAAACCGGATTTGTCTCCTTTCGGGTCAAAACCACAAAAAATAAAACTCGCTGCACAGGTCAGCGAACTGTACACGCTCACTTTTTGCACTCTAAGTGATAACTCGTTTCAGAGTAAAAGCCGCACATAAATTCACACTTTTTCGTGCACACAAAATACAAAACACCTTTATATTAAACAGATTAATTATGGCCTGTAATTACTAATTAAGATTTGCCGTTCTGAATAAACTTCAAGAACTTGTATTTCATAATCAATAAAATTTTATCGTCTCAAAGAAACTATTAGTTTGGTAAAACGGATTCAGATTACAGACAATTCGTGTCTGTTGACAGACACTGAAAAATACTATCCGTTGAGTACCCTACTGACTTTTATAACAAATTTGGTACCCCTTGCATGAGTAATGATCAACGGCATGAAGATCCAGCAGTTAATGGAAACCACTGCTTTAAAGACACATACAGTGTATCCTGTGTGGCCTGTAATTGGCAAATATCCCGGAGTAGTAATAGTCCGCCATTAGGACCTCCGGGAGTGGTCTGCCAATTTAACGTAATTTTCATTTCGTTTTCTCTCTCCCAGTCGTACGGCAATCGCAAACAACGTGGGATTATAATAAACACGCAGTCATCTATATCTGCATGGATTACTATGCAATTTACAATTAAGTGAATGTCAAAGGGTTCATCCAACAAGTTGGAGATTGAAATTTCATGGGAAGAGCCTTCCGCAACGAAAAATTAATTTGTTTCAATTATTACCAGCCCGATTCACGTATTATATCCGTCTAATAGGCGCTATTGATGCATGTTGTTTACATCTTTGGGCGGGTTTGATGACATATCTGAACAGTCAAAGCAACTGTGTCTGTGACACAATATCCACGTCAACGTCTGTCTTCAGCAGTTCTGGGAACCGGGGCGATGCAAAACTTTTTTTGATGTGTGTACTTGATAGTTCCAACTTAAGTTATTCGTAATTGCAATCCCTATGTATTCAGTTGAATTTACAGCCTTTAGATTTGCGTGAATTATCGTATAACCGAAAATTAGCGGATTTCTTTAGGTACTCGTGTGGACGACTTCACACTTTTCGTTCTTTAGAGTAAACTGCCACTTTCCGCACCATAAAGATATCTTGTCTTAATCGTTTTGTAACTTATTTTGGTCATCTGACGAGTTTATAAGACGATAAATAACGGCATCATTTACAAGCAATTTAAGAGTGCTACTCAAAAAATCGTTTATGTAGATCAGGAAGAACAGAAGTCTGTAACACTTCCTTGGGGAACGGCAGATATCACTTGTGTTTTACCCGATGGCTTTTCGTCAGTAACTACAAACGGTGATCTTTCTGACAGGAAATCACAACAACGATATTTTCTTAATCCGTGTTGGCTGTTTACTAATAAACAGTTTTCTTCGAGATGGCTCGTAATGTTCGAACACAGTACATGTTCCAAAATACTGCTGCAAATCGACGTTAGCGATGTGGGACTGTAATTCAGCAGATTATTCCCATTTCCTTTCTTGGGTATTGGTGCGACTTGCGCAACTTGCCAGCCTTTAGGTACGGATCCTTCAATGCCCGGATCGGTTAGGTACGACTGCCAAGTAAGGAGCTATTGTATCAGCATACTCTGAAACGAACCTGACTGGTATACAATATGGACCGGAGGCCTTCCCTTTATTGAGAGATTTAAGCTGTTTCGCTACACCAAGGGTATTTACTTCCAAGTTACTCATGTTGGCAGATATTCTTGGTTAGAATTATGGAATATTTATTTTGTCTTATTTGGTGAAGGAATTCCCGAAAACCGTATTTAGTAACTCTGCTTTATTGGCACTGCCATCAGAGATAAAACCATTGTTATTGCGCAATGAGGCTATTGATTGTGTCTTCTCTGTGTACTTTATATGCGACCAGATTTAGAGACCAGGTTTCATTGTGAAAAGTATTAAAAACATTTCGCATTGAAGTTCGAGCGTCTGTAGAACTCCACCAATCTTGCGTGTTCTGCATTCTTTTAAATTTGGCATGCGTTTCTGGTTGCCTCTGCAACAGTGCTCTATCCTGTTTTGTGTATCGCGGGGGATCAGAACCATCTCTCACTAATTTCCTTGCTACACTCCTGGAAATGGAAAAAAGAACACATTGACACCGGTGTGTCAGACCCACCATACTTGCTCCGGACACTGCGAGAGGGCTGTACAAGCAATGATCACACGCACGGCACAGCGGACACACCAGGACCCGCGGTGTTGGCCGTCGAATGGCGCTAGCTGCGCAGCATTTGTGCACCGCCGCCGTCAGTGTCAGCCAGTTTGCCGTGGCGTACGGAGCTCCATCGCAGTCTTTAACACTGGTAGCATGCCTCGACAGCGTGGACGTGAACCGTATGTGCAGTTGACGGACTTTGAGCGAGGGCATATAGTGGGCATGCGGGAGGCCGGGTGGACGTACCGCCGAATTGCTCAACACATGGGGCGTGAGGTCTCCACAGTACATCGATGTTGTCGCCAGTGGTCGGCGGAAGGTGCACGTACCCGTCGACCTGGGACCGGACCGCAGCGACGCACGGATGCACGCCAAGACCGTAGGATCCTATGCAGTGCCGTAGGGGACCGCACCGCCACTTCCCAGCAAATTAGGGACACTGTTGCTCCTGGGGTATCGGCGAGGACCATTCGCAACCGTCTCCATGAAGCTGGGCTACGGTCCCGCACACCGTTAGGCCGTCTTCCGCTCACGCCCCAACATCGTGCAGCCCGCCTCCAGTGGTGTCGCGACAGGCGTGAATGGAGGGACGAATGGAGACGTGTCATCTTCAGCGATGAGAGTCGCTTCTGCCTTGCTGCCAATGATGGTCGTATGCGTGTTTGGCGCCGTGCAGGTGAGCGCCACAATCAGGACTGCATACGACCGAGGCACACAGGGCCAACACCCGGCATCATGGTGTGGGGAGCGATCTCCTACACTGGCCGTACACCACTGGTGATCGTCGAGGGGACACTGAATAGTGCACGGTACATCCAAACCGTCATCGAACCCATCGTTCTACCATTCCTAGACCGGCAAGGGAACTTGCTGTTCCAACAGGACAATGCACGTCCGCATGTATCCCGTGCCACCCAACGTGCTCTAGAAGGTGTAAGTCAACTACCCTGGCCAGCAAGATCTCCGGATCTGTCCCCCATTGAGCATGTTTGGGACTGGATGAAGCGTCGTCTCACGCGGTCTGCACGTCCAGCACGAACGCTGGTCCAACTGAGGCGCCAGGTGGAAATGGCATGGCAAGCCGTTCCACAGGACTACATCCAGCATCTCTACGATCGTCTCCATGGGAGAATAGCAGCCTGCATTGCTGCGAAAGGTGGATATACACTGTACTAGTGCCGACATTGTGCATGCTCTGTTGCCTGTGTCTATGTGCCTGTGGTTCTGTCAGTGTGATCATGTGATGTATCTGACCCCAGGAATGTGTCAATAAAGTTTCCCCTTCCTGGGACAATGAATTCACTGTGTTCTTATTTCAATTTCCAGGAGTGTATATGTCTCTCAATACTAGTCGATATTATTTCTTTGAATTTAAACTGCATCTGGTCAATGCTTACACATTCGGATTGGAAGGACTCTTATGAAGGCCTCAAACAACTTTTATCTCCTTTTTACACTTCAGCCGTTTCATCAAACCGCTACAGGCATCTGGTATGCAGCCAGAGCGAGTGACACCGCTAAGCCGCTGACCCCGCGAGAAGAGCTCCCCGCCTTGGCCCCGCTGCCCTGTGTCATTCTGGCAGCTCAACATCTCTGGATAATGCATGAGGAGGCTCGTTGAATCACGCCATGGATCCAGGGTAGAAGACGTAGCTCGCAACAGCCGGATTCTGCCCAGAGACAGGTGCAATAACTGTGGCCTACACAGGCGATGGTAGACCAGTGGCTGCCCGTCCTTGGAGACTTTCAATATGGAAGCCAGCAGCGTCTCAGGTAGGCCCTCCAGATGGCCCTCCAGCTGGAGAGCGCTGCGTCCAAAACATCAGACTTGGCAAAAACAGCGGTTTTGCGATTAGCGGCGTCAAAGTCCAGAGAGGGTGATTGGTTGAGAAAGGTAGACGCTTGGAGAGAAATAGGTCCCTTCTCAAGACGGGTGACTGGCACACTGCCATATCTTAACTGACGAGCAATTATGTGGTCTCAGTCCATGCTTGCTTTGATGCTGCATCGCTCTGTATCAAGTTAGTCACAACAAGCCCGCGACTCAGATGTGAAGTAAGCAGGTCACCAATTCGGTGCGCCTCCGGCTTTCTGCTGTGTCAATACTACTGTGACTCCGGTTCTCTGATTCTCGCCAACATGAGGTAATCGCCTCGAGGCGTCACTAGCACTACCCGCTATATCAGCAAACGTTCCTAGCAACTCGTTGCTCACCGTTCTGAACTGACCCGCTTCTCTGGCTTCTTGTAGTTGTCGAGAGAGGTATCCTAATATTTTCTCCAGCCATGTCAAGTATAATACATCATTTTGCGATGAAACACCCCTCTCTCATTTAGAAAATACATCCAGGCTTGTTGTGTGTGATTCCTTTGAAACATCTGACATACATTTACACGTCGACAGTTATACCCAGTACACTTAGTTTTACTCCTGTACTAGTTCACTTTAGGCCCGAAACTCAACTGGCTGTCTTCCTACGGTCAATCATCATTATTTAGCTACAGTTCACTGGACTGTCTACAGAAACGTGTTTTCACTGAGTCACCACTTGCAAACTAGTACGATCAAATTCGCCAATCTTGACAACTCTTCTATAAGCACAGTAAGAGTCTTCCCCAAATCTGCCTTTTGCTCTGCATTTCCTCTCGTTCACCAAATATTTCTTTAATTCTTTCTCGGATAATTATTACATACAATTATTTATCCACTCCACTAATATTTGATGCACAGCCAGTTCACGGTGATGGACGGGTTGTCATGCAAGATATATGTTTCATAAAACGCAGTCAGAACCACTACAATACCAGAAACAGTGACACTTGTTATCATGAGGTAGTAATCAAAAACTTATATTATTTATTCGTGGAGATGCTCCATTTATTAGTGGTACAAGTGAATTACAAAATCCACCACATACACTGTGGAGCTGCTTATCACGATGTTGCCGTAAGTGTTGGAAATGCTCTTCCGTTGCCATCTGTCACTTTTGTGAAGTTATAAGCTCCTCTAAAGAGTGTAGGAAGTCTGGTTCTTTTAAAAAGCTCAGCTTCTGGTTCGGCAACATGTCTCGTGGCTTCTCCATCCAATATAAGGTCGCGTTTGTGACGGTAGCTGGAAGAGGAAATGTCAGATCCACTGTATCACAAGTCGTCCCATTAATTAGTAGTACACTATCCCATAATTTCAACGTCATCATTCCGTTAAGGTCTTCCCTGTCCGTAATAGATCTTTATTACCACCTATGGAAAAAACACAGAGTAAACCCAATGCATGGTCATATTTTGACATAAGCACTTCCGTGTGACATTCTGCTGATTATGACTTTCCCATAAGTAAGTTCACACCAGTCTGTACTGTCCCAGTCGGATATATCATAATACTATCTCCCTGGTACAGGTATAGTTCCTCTGCTGATACCAGTACATAGGATTCCTTCGTTTTTCCCGAACACAAATTCACCTATACCTTCCCATTAGACTGGGTAAGGATGAATGGTGAAGAACTGGTAATGTGCATCAACACTTTACCTGGGAACCGCACCAATACTTGAAGCCTCACTCTATGCATGTTAATTAAGGTCTTATTATATGATAAGACAATGAATAACTCTGATGCTTGGTTCCACAGTACATCCACTATTTCTCCTCTGAAGAGGTGCAGTATCATCAAAACTATCATGCTATTCTGGACTTTCTTGGTGGTGACGCTACCTAAGAGAAAGGAATTTCCACCATTCTCCCTACCCCTTTGGAAAAAAAGAAACAGGTACTGGCCATATGTGATTCATTAGTACCGTACATTCACAGTGCATCACGATACCACCTTTCCATTCACTCATAAGCTACACACTCGCTATGGAAACCGACGATACACAACGGAACTTAACAACAACAATAAAAACTTCAAGTTACATCAAAAGAGTGACAAAATTACTATAAACATTACTCACAAATACTTCATAAACCGCTTCATTTACGTAATCCACGTGCATAAGCACTCCGAGTATATGCTGCTCATCAACCTCCACTTTCTTCCTCTCTTTCTTAGACTGCACGTTCTTCGCTGGTAACGACACTGGAACGCGTGGTGAAGTGTTCACAACTCTTTTCAGCGGCTTAATGTGACTCACATGCACAACGGAAGTTTTATTTGGAAACTGCGTCTTCATTTTCATGATTGATGCCTGTTCTATGATCTGGTGCAGTCTCTGATATAGAGTGTGGAATTTCTTCATCCTGCCTTTCGATGTGTAGGGATTTCCCAGCAAGACTCATTGACATATTCTGTACTCAGGTAGCTTACCAACACGTCACCCCATTTGCTCTTGCCACTTGAGTGCTGTCGTATTTTCCCCTCTTTACCTTCTTACCAGCATCTGGTACCGTGATTTTCACCTTCGACAAGTGCACCCGCCGAGTACAGCCCTCTGCTCTTGAAATACACGAATGGATTACCGAGGTAATTGGCCTTCATTCTGAATCTGTTCATACCATGCAGCTAGACTCTGATGAATCTGCATTTTTGTAAAGTTTAACGATTCCGTGAGTGTAGACCGCTTTCTGGAAAAATTTGGTTATGAAACGGAATTTATACACCGTGATGGTACTAAAAGTACTGTCAAACTCCGGAATTGCGAGTCTGTAATTAGGAATGTTAGGGTTTTGAATATTCCCATAGAAGTAGACAACTCAAAATTAAAGATGTCTTTTCCAAGTATGGGGTTGTCAGGCAAATAGTCAACGAAAGGTGGGCTTCGCATTTCAAGCTGCAGTGCTTTAACGGCATTCGCTCCGTGGAGATGGAAGTCAAGGCAAACATTCCCTCCCACATCTTTGTTGACGGGCACAAGGCGCATGTTATGTGTGGTGTCACCGCCAGACACCACACTTGCTAGGTGGTAACTTAAATCGGCCGCAGTCTTGTAGTACATGTCGGACCCGCGTGTCGCCACTGTGTAATCACAAACCTAGCGCCACCACATGGCAGGTCACAAGACACGGAATAGACCTCGCCCCAGTTGTACGGACTACATAGCTTGCGACCAGACGTACGAAGCTTTCCTCTCATTTGCCGAGAGACAGATTGAATAGCCTTCAGCTTAGTCCATAGCTACTACTTAGCAAGGCGCCATTTGTATCAGTGCTTATAGCGTACTAATATTCAAGAGAGATGTATTCCAAGGACTCATTAAAAGTTAAGTAACAAACCTATATGTACTTTTCTTCTTATTCATTAATAAGTCTCATGTTCCAGAACTTCAAGCCCGTCTGCGTTAGTTTAGCGTGCACCTAGCTACCTCATTGTGTCTATGCTTTCTGAAATAGACACAACATTATTTGGCGACGAGTAAAAGAGTTTGTATTAATTCGTTTGTGTCATGGCTTCGCCACAATCTCCAGATGTACTGTCCGAATTTTTTCGCTTGCAGAATCAGCAGACGCAGGCGTTATTGGAAGCCCTAGGACAGCTCGTCCAGGGTCAACGTGCGCTGCAAAACGATGCGGCAGCCGCCGCTTCTTCGCTACCGCTGCCACAAAACGCTGTTGCACCTCCCTTTCGGCCATACGTGGCGGCCGATGAGACCTGGCAAGAGTGGTCTCGCCAGTTCAACTTTCACCTAGCAGCATACAGAATTCAAGGTAAAGAGCGGCAGCCGTTTTTGCTTTCTTGTGTCGGTGTGTCTACCTACCGTGTGATAGTGAAATTGTTTCCCCGACGCGACGTAGCAACTCTGTCCTACGAAGAAATTTTGTCTGCTTTAGATGCCTATTTCAAAGAAACAGTAAATGTAGTTGCAAAACGGTATACGTTCTTTCGTACAAAACGTACGGCCGGTCAGACTAATAGGGAGTGGGTTGCAACTTTGCAAGGACTTACTAGGGAGTGTGCCTTTGAATGTGACTGTGGCCTCCCTTATTCAGATACTATGGTGCGTGATGCAATCGCACAGAACGTTTCTGATGTTCGCATAAGGGAACAGATTTTGAAACTAGTAAATCCCTCCCTTCAACAAGTGATAGACATATTGGATAGGCAAGACACACTTGACTTTGCTCAGGCATCTTTTGAAACTTCGCCAGCAGTGTGTCACATTAACCGGCCCGCCGGCCGCGCTGCCCGGGACGCTACACGGCCCTCGCGCCCGTCCGCACAGCAGCGGCAGCCTACCTTGCAAACACGTGCGCCGCGTAAGCAAGCAAATGCAGTGAAATCATGCCCGCGGTGTGCAACTCGACATTCGCGTGACAATTGCCCGTCACGCCAAGCTATTTGCTTTTACTGTCACAAGAAGGGACATGTTCAAAGTGTTTGCCAGAAAAAGCTTAAATCAGCCTATCACAATAATTCCAGGCCTTTTGCTTCGCGCCGGAATCGAACCCAGGACAATCGGGCTCGTGGACCTTCGCCCATGGACATTCATGTAGTTCATTCCCACCCGTCCAGTGACACTTTAGCTAACAGTGACTGTGTTCGTCCCACAAACAGTGTGCGTCGACGTCGCAGGAAATCACGTAAAGTCGCAAGTGCTTCTGTACCTGTATCAGTTCAAATTGCACGTGACAGTCGCTCTTGTCGTCAGCAGGACAATAAACTTTTTGTGGACTTAGACTTTGAAGGCAAAGTGATACCATTCCAGCTCGATACCGGAGCTGCTGTTTCATTGATTAATCACGACACGTACAAACAACTGGGCAAACCGCCATTGCGTGCCGCCAATGTTAAGTTACATAGTTACTCAGGACAGCATATACCTGTGTTAGGACAGTGCAGCCTTATTGCAACATACAAGGGACAAACAAAACTTGTATCATTTTACGTTCTTCGTTCTTCTACTGCAGTGAACTTGTTTGGTTTAGATTTATTTCAGTTGTTTAATCTGTCTATAGTACATCAGGTCCTATCAGTGAATCAGACTGGGCCTTCCGCCAGTGTTTCTAGTCTTTGTGAAGAATTTGCAGACATTTTTGCACCGGGCCTTGGTTGCGCTACGAACTATGAAGCGCATTTGGAACTGAAAGAAAACGCGCAACCAAAATTTTTCAGAGCGCGCAATGTTCCGCACGCATTGCGTGATGAGGTCGCAAGAACATTGGCCGATTTAGAATCTCAAGGTGTAATTGAACGTGTGCAGGCTTCTCTCTGGGCCTCACCCTTAGTAATTTTGCCAAAACCTTCCGGTAAACTGAGACTTTGTGTGGACTTCAAGGCAACTGTGAATCCTCAACTTGTGACTGCTACTTTTCCTTTGCCCCGCCCGGAAGATCTTTTTGACAAACTGTGCCCGGGAAAATATTTTTCAAAATTGGACCTAGCAGATGCGTACTTGCAAATACCTTTGGACGAAGAATCCCAGCGCGTCTTAGTGGTTAACACGCATCTTGGCTTGTATCGCTTCAAAAGACTGCCATTCGGGTGTGCATCCGCACCTGCTTTGTTTCAGCAATATTTACAAACTATTTGTGCGTCGGTCCCTACTGCTGCGAACTATCTGGACGATATTGTGATCTCAGGACAGACAGAAGCAGAACATTTGCAAAATCTCCGAACATTATTTCAGGTCTTGCGTCAGAATGGTCTTCGCTTGAGGAAGGACAAATGTGTGTTTTTTGCTCGGGACTTACCCTACCTGGGGCATGTCATAAATGCCCAAGGTATACATCCGAGTCCAGAGCACCTCCGTGCCATACAGGACTTACCTGCTCCGCAAGATTTGAAACAGCTACAGAGTCTGTTGGGTAAAATAAATTATTATAACAAATTTTTGCGCAATGCTTCTTCCATTTCAGCTCCGCTTCATCGTTTACGCCGTAAAGGTGTTCCGTTCGTCTGGACGACGGAATGCGAACGCGCCTTTCGCCAGTTGAAATCGGCGTTACTTTCAAATACGTGCCTTACGCCATTCGATCCCCGAAAACCTCTTTTGTTGATGGTCGATGCCTCGGATTTCGGGATCGGTGCTGTGCTTGCGCACAAAGATGGTTCGCATGATCGCCCTATTGCCTTTGCGTCCAAATTGCTCTCATCTGCGCAAAGAAATTATTCCCAGATAGAGAAAGAAGCTTTAGCTCTCGTGTTTGGTGTTACCAAGTTCCATGACTTCTTGTATGGTCGTCACTTTACAATCATCACGGACCACAAACCTTTGACATCGCTTTTTCATCCGAACACGCCTGTACCTCCACGTACAGCGCAGAAATTCATTCGCTGGTCACTTTTTCTCTCGCAGTACCGCTACGATATCTTGTATCGGTCCACTGCTCAGCACGGAAACGCTGATGCGTTGTCCCGTTTGCCTGTTGCTGAGGATAACGCATTCGATTCTTCCGAACTTGCTTGCATGTTCATTGATTCGGAAGCCGATGAAGTGGTCGCATCGTTTCCGATTGATTTTCGTCGTGTCGCTACAGCCACAGCTACTGACCCTGTCCTTGCTACTGTTTTGCGTTTTGTTGCTACGCAATGGCCCTTGTCAAAGTCACGGATCGAGTTCCTTTGGTTCGCCGTTTTTTTGCTCACAAGGAGCGACTTTTTGTACGACGTGGTGTTTTGTTGTTGCGTTCCGATAATGATCAGTCCAGAGTCGTGGTCCCACGTTCGTTACAGTCCTCTGTCTTAAAGCTTCTCCACCAAGGACATTGGGGTATCGTGCGAACGAAACAACTTGCTCGTCGGCACTGTACTTGGTTCGGAATCGATGCTGCGATTACGAATATGTGCTCCTCTTGCGTGGCGTGTGCCGAACAACAATCCGCACCGCCGCGGAAATTCTTTGCATGGCCGAAAGCCACTTCCCCTTGGCAACGCTTGCACATCGATTTTGCTGGTCCATTCTGGAATGCTCGATGGTTGGTTGTGGTCGATGCTTTCAGTAATTTTCCTTTTGTTGTCCGGATGTCTTCCACGACGTCTTCTGCCACAATCCAAGCCTTGTCTGCTATCTTTTGCAGTGAAGGTCTTCCTCAGACTATTGTTTCCGACAATGGTCCACAATTCATGTCCGCAGAATTTCAGTCATTCTGCACGGCCAATGGTATTCAACATCTGACATCCGCGCCGTTTTCGCCTCAGTCAAACGGTGCCGCTGAACGATTGGTCCGGACTTTCAAGTCCCAGATGTTGAAATTGAAAGAGTCGCATTCCCGGGAGGACGCATTATTGCTCTTTTTGTCTTCGTATCGCTCTCAGCCCCGCGATGGTCGTTCGCCGGCTGAATTGCTCCATGGTCGATCTCATCGCACCCTGATGTCTTTGCTGCATCCGCCGTATCAGGTTCCTGTGCAGCGGCAGACTCCGGTTTTTGCTCCTGGCGACGTTGTCTATTATCGCAACTATCGCGGTTCACGGCGTTGGCTCGCAGGGCGCATTCTTCGCTGCCTCGGCCGCGCGATGTATTTGGTTTTGGGGGCCTCTGGTGAGGTGCGTCGGCATCTCAATCAGCTGCGCCTCTGTCGTCGCCTGGGTTCTGCCGCTCCCCGTCTGCTTTCAGCGACGGTGCCGTCAGGTCAGCGCCCTGGGGACCCATCTACTGGCTCGCCTCATCCCCAGGTGTTACCGACGCTGCCTTCCATTTTGCCTCATGGCGTCGCGCCGCCGCCGCCGCAGCCGCCGCCGGCGCCGCCCGCAGCGGACGCTTCGCTGCAGCCGCCTGGCGCCTCCCTGGGTCACGCGCCGCCGCTCGCTTCCCGTGACCAGCCGTCCTCCGCCATGGACCTCTTGCCCGCTCCGGACCAGATGTCGTCTTCGCCCATCGGGTGCTCCGACCACATGGAGGTCGACCCTTCGGCCCCTCTTGTCTCCTTACGTGCGCATACACCTCATGTTGACGTGCACCCAGGACTAGGTTTGCAGGCGTTTCCTAGCTCCCCTCGGACCGAATGGCCGGGTGCGGGTGGCACAGCCTCGCCTGTTGTTAGGCTCCCCACCTCATCGCATACGTCACCATGGGGTCCTCCCCACGGCGGGCGGAAGCCTTATCTCACGACCGTTCGCCGATTTGCGGGGGAGGAATGTGGTGTCACCGCCAGACACCACACTTGCTAGGTGGTAACTTAAATCGGCCGCGGTCCTGTAGTACATGTCGGACCCGCGTGTCGCCACTGTGTAATCGCAAACCTAGCGCCACCACATGGCAGGTCACAAGACACGGAATAGACCTCGCCCCAGTTGTACGGACTACATAGCTTGCGACCAGACGTACGAAGCTTTCCTCTCATTTGCCGAGAGACAGATTGAATAGCCTTCAGCTTAGTCCATAGCTACTACTTAGCAAGGCGCCATTTGTATCAGTGCTTATAGCGTACTAATATTCAAGAGAGATGTATTCCAAGGACTCATTAAAAGTTAAGTAACAAACCTATATGTACTTTTCTTCTTATTCATTAATAAGTCTCATGTTCCAGAACTTCAAGCCCGTCTGCGTTAGTTTAGCGTGCACCTAGCTACCTCATTGTGTCTATGCTTTCTGAAATAGACACAACATTATGTACTCAGGGCAAACCCCTACGTGTCATGTATGTAACGAATCTGGTCACCTCCGTCAGGGCTGCCCTCGCCGTGTTTTTGTACTAACAAATAACCTTACGCAACGGCGGAAATTAACACTCAACGATTTGTTGCCAGCCAGTAATACAACAGAGCCGGCGCCTGTCGTGGATCCTGTTTCTACCTCAGAAAATGTTGCACTTAATGTTAATGAATTTCCGTCTTTAAAACCTGCATTAACTGCTGAAATTCCGTCCCGTGACAGCGAGATCCCCACTAAAAAGCGTCCTCTAGAGGACACTGAAAAAATGTTGATGAGGACTCTTCCTGTGAAACACCCGTTGCCAGGAAGCCGAAGCCCAGTCCTGAAGATCTGTTGGAAGTGGATAAAGGAGATGAAATACAGGTCGATGTGGCTCCCACTTCCGCACAAGGACTTATACCGCCACGAACAGAAAGTGACACAGCTAGTAGTGACCTTTCACGGAAATGTGACCCTGAGCCTGAGGTCACAGCTGCAATAACCGCATTAAGTGCAGTACGAGGAAGTACCAAGTAAACAACCTGCTGACTCCGAAGCGCAACGCCGCTCCGAAGGAGGAAATAAACAAGCATCACCGCCTCGCCAGCAAGACAACACAATAGACACCACGCCGGAACCAAATATTGACGACTCGCAAGCCACGGCCGTTGCCCCATTCAGCCACCGCCGGCGGCTGCGACCAGGTCTTGCTGTCACGCGTCATCAAGCGAAAGCCACACCAGAGAAGAAAGACATCAAGAAAAAGAATATTAAATATGAAGTCATTAGGGCAAACACTGAAGAGGAGAAAGAGAAGGACCACAGTGACATATAGCAATGCATTGTCAGGATTTCAGGATAATTTTCTTCTCAAGCACTTTGTTTCAAAGCAGTGAAAATTTTTCTAGGAAGTTAGTACATGTAATGGGCACACAGCTTGTAAAGATCGTGACTTGTAGAGAAGCACGTTGCCACTATAATCATACCGATCCTGATCCCAAATAGCTTCTTCTGGTATGTCTGTGATGCAAGCTTATAGCATTATTACTATTAACATTCATAAAATACAGTCACCCTTGAAATTGGCAGCACTAAAAGAATTCTTGTACCAGTCTGGGACAGGTATCGCGTTGCTACAAGAAGTTGCGATAACGGAATTTCGGATCCCAGGCTTTTTTGAAATTGTTAATGTTTCTATGGAAGCCAATATCGGTACAGCCATTCTTGAACGACTAGAATCAGGAAGAGCCACAGGCATAAAATCTTTCGATGTGACAGTGCTTAACTTTTACGCCCCATCAGGAAATTCCCACAAATTGGATCGTGCGAAGTTTTTTCAAGATGAACTGATTTATTTATTGAGGAAAAATCCGTGTTCTCTTATACTAGGTGGAGATTTTAACTGTGTTTTAAACCAGAAAGATCAACAACCCAATTTCAACTACTCGCCACAGTTAAAAAAGTTAGTAAGTGATTTACACTTTAAGGATGTGTGGGAACTTCAGCACCCGACGTCAGTCGGGTTCACGTATATAACCAGCCACTCCAGCAGCAGACTAGATAGAATTTACGTGTCATCAAATTTCCAAATTTTTTTGTTAAACGTTGAAACTATTCCCGTCTATTTTAGCGATCACAGTACACTTTAAACTTGCTTTAATTTAAGTGTTCAGCCAACCCGTCGATTCAGAGGCCAATGGAATTTAAATATCTCTGTTTTAACTGACGAAGAACTGGAACAGGAAACAAGAGTAGCGTGGACTATGCGCCTCCGCACAGTAGACAAGCACCCAACAGTCATTGACTGGTGGACTAGGAGGGCTAAACCAAGGCTGCGGAAAGTTGTCATGCAGTTTAGTGCATCGAGGCACAGGGAGTTGAGGAATACAATGGAGTTTTATTATAAGGTTTGAAGAGACTTATATCAACAGGCACATGATGACGTAATTCGTCTGAATGATATCAAAAAAATAAAAGCCAAGTCATTAAGCATTAAACGGCAACAGATGGAGGGACTAAGAATTAAATCGAAAGCCACGTCAGTCGTAGTAGATGAAACAGCTTCTCTGTATTACTTGGTGCGGCATGCTAAAAACAGACGTCTAACTTTTATTGGTGAAGTCCAGACGCATACTGGTAAGAGGCTCACATGCCAGGAAGAAATACTGGACGAAGTCCACAGGTACTATGAAACCTTATATGCCCCTACCACAGCGGAAGATGCAGCTCTCGAGGACTTTCTCACTATTTTAGGTCCACAATTGTCGGGAACAGACAACGCTGACATCCTGTCACCTATTACTAAAGATGAAGTATATGAGGCAGTGCGTAACTCACCTCTCAAAAAATCTCCGGGACTTGATGGCCTCCCTGTGGAGTTTTATGCCCGCTACTGGTCTATAATTGGGGAAAAGGTCACTTCCATGGCAAATGAGGTCCTGAACGGAAAACCGGTCCCTGCAGAGTTTAAGGAAAGTAAAATAGTACTGATTCCTAAGAGTAAAGGCAAAACCAACTTAAACAATTTTCGGCCTCTTTCGCTACTAAATTCTGATTACAAAATAATTTCGCGTATTATCAACAAAAGACTCTCTGCCTTTTCCAACAAAATATTGAGTCATCATCAATCTTGTTCTCCGACCAGAACGATATGCGAAAGTCTATCTGCATACAGAGACGTCATTGCAATTACCTCAGTGACAAGTATAAAATGTGCTTTAATCTTTATAGATTTCAACAAAGCTTTTGACCGCGTTAGTCATAGATACCTCTTTGCGACGCTGTCAAGAATGGCTTTCCACCCTCTGATTGTCAACATGCTAAGAAATATTGCAACAGGTATAAATGCGAAAATAGCAATCAATGGCCAAACATCTAAACCCATTCAGATAAGGTGAGGGGTTCCACAGCGCAGTCCCTTACCTATGTTTTTATTTTCCGTATCTTTAGAGCTCTTCTTCCGCAATGTCCACGCAAGATTAACAGTGGTGAGAAAACTGTCATACGAGCTTATGCTGATGACGTGGGCGTTGTAATAAGGAATAAGGAGGAGACAGTTACACTGGAAAGAGAAATCCAAAGGTATTGTCTAGCGTCGGGAGCGACAACAAATGAAAACAAAAGTAAAATATTGAATGTACGGGGCCTAGATCACCTCCGACTGGCATGGGCAAAACAAGACAACAAACATAAAACTTTGGGAATAACCTTAATGGAATGTCCGATGAGGATGGCTGCATTTAACTGGACGGAAACTAGGAGGAAAGTTCATGGTGCTGTAATGGAGAACATCCATCGAACTATGGACCTGGTGCAAAAAGCGTTTTGTCTAAGGCGTATTTCACTGCGCAGGTATTTCCAATCCCTAAACTAGTAGCGAAAGGGATCATGTCCACTGTTACGAATTATTTATGGCGAGGAGGCATATTCAGGCTTGGTGCGACTACCGTTATACTGGATATCAGAAACGGGGGCCTCGGTTTGGTGGATATTCGAAATAAATCATCTGCTCTGTTCCTCAAACGGACTTGCCATATACTCAGAGACTTCCACAATGTATAACCGCAAAGCTCTTTGAGGGTGTGACACCCCATAGCCTGCAAGCACCGATTGATGTGCGAAGGATTAATGCCCGTCTGCAGTATGTGAGGAACTTTTTCCTCGAAGCAAGTTATCTTAGTGACGAAATCAGAAGCAACACATGTATCACAGCGCGCGACATCATACTTGAAAGGAAGTTAAATGAAGGCAGAAACGCAATTGAAACGAAATTCCCTAATTGTCACTAGAAAGCTGTATGGCGGAACATCAACAATGCCAGGTTATCTACAGACGCTATTTCCACATGGTACAAAACAGTTAACAATGTCATCATCACCAACGAGAGACTATATGGGATCGGTTTAAACCAGACACACCTTTTTGGAAAATGCAATCTGGTGGATACACTCATCCACAGATTCACCTGTGGTGGCAATGTGCATAACTGAAATCAGGCAACAAATCGCCTTTCTCACCAGATTCTCGACGGAATATATAACGCCATCGCTCCTCCTGAGACCAGACATGACATACTTTCCGAAATTAAAAACCAGCGCCATTAGCTGGTTACTGGGAAAATATGTTAGTTATGTCATCCACAAACTTGGGTCGGACAACGAGATAGAATTCCGCCTTTACATGAAGTGTGAATATGCAAAAATCAGCACGTATCGCAACCACAAGAAGCACTACAGCAACATGCTGAAGATCATTTTTGAAAGAATGGGTGTTGGTTAAATATGTGGAACCACTACAACATCTTGAACGAGAACGAACAGAAGAAAATTAAAAGTCACTCGGTCTCTTATTATTATTTGATATTATCTTGCTTCCGGAACTTCTATGTTAAAAAAAGAGCTTTTTTTTTCAAAACATTTTGTTCAGAATTACTCGTGTTCGACTTCCAAACTATTTGTGTGATTCATGAAGAATTGTTAAGGTTTATCAGTGTTCAGTTTCTCCTCAGAGAAGAGGCTTCTTTGTCTTTCTTACATCGGAGAATGGGAGTTTTGTGTTAAGATTTCTGCACACTTAGTGCTATGACCCAACAGAGGACATGAAAAAAGGGGTGGGAGGGGTTTGGGCCTCGACGCACTAGCAGTGCTGTGAAGACACCCCACTGCTAGTGCGGTGTGTACCACGCCCTGACCATCCTAAAAATAAAATAAAAATAAAAAATAAAATAAAAAAAGTAAAAGTGGTTAAAAATTGGATTGCTGGGAAAAAAGGGTGGATAGAGCGTCTGCAAAAAAAAGAAAAGAAAAGAGCGCTAAAGCGCTGCTTCCTGGGCTCCGGTAGGCGCGCCGGCCCCGGATCGAATCCGCCCAGCGGATTAACGACGACGGCCGGTGTGCCGGCTAGCCTGGATGTGGTTTTTAGGCGGTTTTCCACATCCTACTAGGTGAATACCGTGCTGGTCCCCACGTCCCGTTTCAGTGCCACGACTCGCAGACATTTGTAATACATTCACAACATTTCAACGATTTACACTAGGCACAGACAGTTGGGGTGCACGAATTCCATCCCAGGGAGTATGGGGTGGCGGCAGGAAGGGCATCCGGCCACCCCTAAACATTAACCGTGCCAATTCCGTACTTGACCCTGCCGATCCTTCGCACAATACGGGATAAAGGCAGTTGCAAAAGAAAGAAAGAATATTAACTCTCTCACAATCTTCAAATGGCTCTGAGCACTATGCGACTTAACTTCTGAGGTCATCAGTCGCCTAGAACTTAGAACTAATTAAACCTAACTAACCTAAGGACATCACACACATCCATGCCCGAGGCAGGATTCGAACCTGCGACCGTAGCGGTCACGCGGTTCCAGACTGAAGCGCCTTTAACCGCACGGCCACACCGGCCGGCCCACAATCTTCAGATACCTGGGGATAATAAGTACGAAACAGTAGGAACACTCGAAATAAATAATAGAGACGTAGAATTCGTTTGAAAAGTTCTGAAAAAGTGTTGTGCACGTTTTAAGGAATTAGTTTGCAAGAGTGTTGTGAAAGTAAATCCAGAGTAACGCTCCAGACATTGGCGTGTCCGTCAGGAACGCCTGATAGACGACATGGAAGAAATTCAGGAAATGGCTGTCAGGACCGACAGTCTGATGTAGCTTACACGAAAGTGAAACAGAAATGCTAGGAGAATAGAAACAAGATTCTGGAAGGACTGTGAACTTCAGTGGAGCAACTTTAATGATTCGATATTCTAGGTACACTGTACGTCAGATTGGATGCATTCATAATCTTTAAGTCTCGTCTGTATAAGACAAGTGCAATTAGGTTTCGCATTGAGGCACAGGGACAATTATTTCTCGTTTGATTTATTCGAAAATGGAATAGGATATACAGTGACTCTTGACAGTATTAAGCATGTTCTGACATTTATTACACAATGTAAGAAAAAAATATGTGAGGAAACAATTCGAGCGAGTAATCGAATGCTGTGTTGGCAGAAGAGCCAACACCGTATTGCTAGAGGAGGCCGAAATGCACGCTTTTAATTACACGCAGACTGGCGTGAGGTCTGGAACAGGACAATGTCTTGAGAATTGCAATAAAGTACGAAAATCTTGTAATACTTAACTTTAATCCATAGTTGGAGAACATCGCTCTTGATGATACAAAAGTATATTAATATGCTCAATATAAACTGGTAATGGCGCCTTGCTAGGTCGTAGCAAATGATGTAGCTGAAGGCTATGCTAACTATCGTCTCGGCAAATGAGAGCATATTTGTCAGTGTAGCATCGCTAGCAAAGTCGGCTGTACAACTGAAGCGAGTGCCAGGACGTCTCTCTAGACCTGCCGTGTGGTGGCGCTCGGTCTGCAATCACTGACAGTGGCGACACGCGTGTCCGACGTATACTAGCGGACCGCGGCCGATTTAAAGGCTACCACCTAGCAAGTGTGGTGTCTGGCGGTGACAGCACATCGAACACACTTCCTCGTAAGTTAACAAGTGTTCAGTAAATTTCTCCATCGACTTTGCTTCTAAATAAATAATTTTGTTTTTGCTACATGAAAGATGGAGGTCTTTAAACTGTATGACACTTCGTTTGCTTCCGATTTGCTGCCAATATTTTTCGATGCCCAAAGACATATGCAAAAAAGTATGTGGCACCTCGTAGCGTCTGTTACCGAAATTTCTGTCCTCGCTCAAATTCCTTAATTTTTAGCGGATACACATCAGAATGATTATTGACACACATGTTCAACGATTTATTTTTCTGAAAAGAACAAATAAATTCGAATCAGTATAAGAAGGAAGATGCTGGTGGGACTATTATTTTCAGTTTACTGAAAACCACATATTTCTACCATATTTGATCGCAGCACATGATGTATATGACACGAGGGCTGTGATCGTACATTAAACAGAAAAACACACAAAGAAGTTAGATATGCTATCCCTTAATACAAGCGATGATTATCAATTAGTGATTCCTGACCATAATTCGTTAGGAAGTTTCGTTCTTCCATTATTTATTGGTCAGCTCCTCTATGCTCACAAATCAGAATCTCAGCAAGATTAATGGCTTGGAATTACATGTTCTTTACTCCATGCTTGAGCCGTTAAAATCGCCATTGTAAATATGTTCTATGTAGAGAAAATCTTACGCTAACTCTCTTTTATCTCCTCCCACATTTCTTCAAATGTCTGCACTTAACAATCGTTACACCTCGCGAGGTCAGGTTCCAAAGAAAATTCTGTCACACTATGTTAACCCGGCGTCTTGGCACGTGTCCTGTAACACGCTACGTGTGACGAAGCCTGTGGCCTCCCTTGATGAGCGCATTCAGGATCCTGTCGCCATGCACGACGCGTTCACACAGGTAGAGGGGAACTCACGGGAGCAGCGCAGTGTAGATTAGCAGGCTACTGTCTGTAGCTGTCACTGTGTACACGTGACCTGCCGGTTTTCCAGGTACTCGTCGCAAACGAAGTTGGAAGGGCCTTGCAGACGAACTTGTGGTTGTGTACAAAGAGCTTCCGTTACAATATTCGTTACGAAGAGCAGCTGTAGGAAACGAACGTTAGCGTGTATGAAGCAGAAAAATTACCTTGTGCTATGAATATGGGGTCCAGTGTTTCAGTTGTCGTATTAAATTCTCAAGAGTAGGAGGACAGGTTACGTAAGAGCATAGATAAAGATATTTCCTCGTGATCATTTCTTGTGTCAGGTTACACCTGAGGCAATTATGCTTGTTATCTTAAAAGTCACAGGCAATATCTGTCCCCCCCCCCCCTCTCCCGCCCGAAGGGAATCCAAGCACAGGTACTTTAGAGGTCGCCAAACCATTGTCCTGGTCTGGCTCAGATAAGAATCTAGGTCCATTCTGTGAGGTAAAAATAGTGGGAGCCCCTCCTCTCCTCGCTTTGCCTTCGTAGGATATTAGGAATCAAGTTCTCCCTCCTCTTTCTTAGTATAAATCACAAAGCATGAATATTGTCATACTTATTCCGTATGCTGTAGTGAAAATATCTCCATGAAGAGCCAGCAGAAGCACCAGAGGTCAACCACCACTCCTGGTCAGAACGAAGAGAAGGAAATGGTCACATTCACAAGTCAATATTTCTCCATACATGATTATTGCTTATTAAATACACACAGCAAATAATGTTTAGCATCACCTCGGTTCCTCTGAAAATAGACGTTCACTGTGGATATTGTATGACAGATACAGCCCTTTTGCCTGTTCAGAGATGTCACTAAACCCACCCAAAGAAGTAAACAACCTTGCATGAGCAGCGCCTATTAGAAGGTGGAGGTCCGACACCCGATCATTTCCAGTCATTTCACCAGGAAGGAAGTATTCGGCTCGTGCTGTCTTTAGTTTAACCATTCCTAGACGCTCAGTACCGCGGTTCGATCGCGTCCGCATTGTTACTTTGTGCCAGGAAGGGCTCCCAACAAGGGAAGTGTCCAGGCGTCTCGGAGTGAACCAAAGCGATGTTGTTAGGACATTGAGGACATACAGAGAGACAGGAACTGTCGATGACATGCCTCACTCTGGCCGCCCAAAGGCTATTACTGCAGTGGATGACCGCTACCTACGGATTACTGCTTGGAGGAACACTGACAGCAACGCCACCAAGATCAATAATGCTTTTTGTGCGACCACAGGACGTCGTGTTACGACTCAAACTGGGCGCAATAGGCTGTATGATGCGCAACTTCACTCCCGACGTCCATGGCGAAGTCCATCTATGCATCACGACACCATGCAGCGCCAGATGGGCCCAATAACATGCCGAATGGACCGCTCAAGATGGGCATCATGTTCTCTTCACCAATGAGTGTCCTCCCGGGTTCGATTCCCGGCGGGGTCAGGGATTTTCTCTGCCTCGTGATGGCTGGGTGTTGTGTGATGTCCTTAGGTTAGTTAGGTTTAAGTAGTTCTAAGTTCTAGGGGACTGATGACCATAGATGTTAAGTCCCATAGTGCTCAGAGCCATTTGAACCAATGAGTGTCGTATATCCCTTCAAGCAGACAATCGTCGAAGACGAGTTTAGAGGCAACCCGGTCAGGCTGAATGCCTTAGACACACTGCAGAGCGAGTGCAGCAAGGTGGAGTTTCTCTGCTGTTTTGGGGTGGCATTATGTGGGGCCGACGGACGCCGTTGGTGGTCATGGGAGGTGCCGTAACGGCTGTACGATACGTGGATGTCATCCTCCGACCGATTGTGCAAGCATATGGGCAGCATATTGGCGAGGCATTCTTTCTTCATGGATGACAATTCACGGCCCCATCGTCCACATCTTGTGAATGACTTCCTTCAGGATAACGACATCGCTCGACTAGTGTGGCCAGAGTGTTCTCCAGACATGAACCCTATCGAACATGCCTGGGATATATTCAAAAAGGCTGTTTACGGATGATGTGACCCACCAATCACTCTGAGGAATCTACTTCGAATCGCCGTTGAGGAGTGGGACAATCTTGACCGACAGTGCCTTGATGAACTTGTGGATAGTATGCCACGACGAATACAGGCATGCATCAATGCAAGAGGACATGCTACTGGGTATTAGATGTACCGGTGTGTACATCAAACTGCAGCACCACCTCTGAAGATCTCGCTGTATGGTGGTACTACATGCATTGTTTGGTTTTCATGAGCAATAAAAAGGGCGGGAATGATATTTATGTTGATCTCTATTCCAATTTTCTGTACAGGTTCCGGAACTCTAGGAATTGAGGCGATACAAAACTTTTTTGATGTGTGTAATATTCTATGTGTTTATACTTAAATTTCGTTATGTTTTTCCAGCAGTGAAATGGAACAGCCATGCAGGTGTTTCAACTGTCGGTGTCACCGAAGCAGGAGCACCCCACAGCCAGACTGCCAGATTTGGCGCTCTGCTGTTAGAGTATCCTGCAGTGCCGCGTCACAGCCATGGCTTGCCTAATATACAACTGTTGTCAGACCTCGAGTTCCAGCTGCCGCCATCATCAGCTCCGCTCATCAGACCAACACCTTGGAATAACTTGCCCGTTAATGTTATGCTCTTCTGTATAACGCAAAATCTAAATGCAAGTCGCAGTAAAAGTGTGTTTGAAGGTTCGTCCTCAGATCGTGGTTTCGACGTACTGGTAAGGATTAAAACACTGAGTGCAGTGGTATGAATGTAATGTTTTATAATACGAATGGCGTGTATTATGTCAGAATTTCTCAGATATGTCTGCAGTGTTCAACTGTGCAATGCCACATGTTTACTGGATAAACACAGTATGTGTTGAGGGCTACCTGAGATCAGTGAAAATATATGACAATGTGAATGCCGAGGATTGTACTCACGTTCAGCAATCAACGTTCAAAAACTTGATGTGTGCCAGCTCGACCACCCAGCGTGCTGTGAAGTCAGCGGCTCGAGTAGTGCGAATGGGTGTAGGACTATTTAATAAACGTATGGTATGAGCTTAAGCAGCAAAATGCTTCAGAGGACGTTCTTGCGAATGGTTTCGAAGAGTGTGGTTCTTGTGTATGCAGTATATATGGTGCATCGAAAATACGTGACATTTCCAAAGAATTACGTGCATAGCTACAGGGTGCTTCCATAAGAGCGTGCAAAAATTTAACAGGACACAGAAGATGCGCCACCGGCCACTGAACAATTTGAGGTAGGGAACCTGGGGTCAGAGGAGCCAGCTTAATGAGATAATAGGAATACAGCAATCACATTACTGTGCACCTTTTTCTTTACATTAGTTACAGTTAAATACCATCGTTGACACTGTGGTGTCACCGCCAGACACCACACTTGCTAGGTGGTAGCTTAAATCGGCCGCGGTCCATTAGTACATGTCGGACCCGCGTGTCGCCACTGTCAGGATCGCAGACCGAGCGCCACCGAAAGGCAGGTCTCGAGAGACGTACTAGCACTCGCCCAGTTGTACGACGACATTGCTAGCGACTACACTGACGAAGCCTTTCTCTCATTTGCCGAGAGACAGTTAGAATAGCCTTCAGCTAAGTTAATGGCTACGACCTAGCAAGGCGCCATTTGTATCATTGCATGTATCTCAAGATAGTCTCACTTGTCTCATCAAGATTGCTGTATACCAAAGGACGATATAAAAGTTAAGTGTTCTAGTAGCTACGTTCTTTTCTTTATCACATTCATTACGAATCCTGTTCCAGACTTCGCGCCAGTCGGCGTGTGTGTACGTGTGCCTATCGGCTACCCGTCTCTGTGGACTGGCTGCCTTGTCAGTCCACTACAGACACAATGAACGTACCATTTGTACTGTTCCCTACAAAATGTGCTGAAACTGACGGCCATCAACCTCAATGCAAGCATGACATCGACGAACAAGATTCTAATGCACCCTGGCAAATAACCCTTGTGTGTTTAGAATCACCACACAGGCAGCTACAATTCTTATAAATTACAGAGGGCAGCAATCAATCCTTTTTAACTTTTATTATGCAAATCCAGATTTCAACTAATAGGTAGCCATTCTCAATGCGCTATTTTCAATGCATGTAAGTTCCTGTTGTTCTGGTGTGTCAACGGTCATTGATTCAATGAACTGTGACATGTCTGACAACACGGACTTATATACTTTGAAAATAGCGCATTGAGAATGGCTAGCTGCTAGTCGAAATCTGGATTTGCATAATCTGAAAAGGACGACTGATTGCTGCACTCTATAATTTATATGTCACATAGAGTCGCTGAGTGCATCTGCTTTCCAGATGGAAGGTAACCTGACCTACAATTCTGGAAATTAATTCCAACTCCTTATCCTCCGGCGTGTGATACACAAGCGACTTCAGAATGCACATAGGAAGTAATAAAGCGGATTCAGGTCAGGTGCCCTCACAGGCCGTGGAATAGAACCTCCCCCCCCCAATCCAGAGACCAGGAAATATAGCATTAAGATGGTTGCGGACATACGCACTGAAGTGAGGCGCTGCACCGTCTTATTGTATCCACATCCTCTCACGAACAGCCAAGGCTACCTTCTCCAACACCTCTGGTAGAACTCTTTGCACGAACCTCAAGTACAGACTGCCAGGTAGAAGATATGGCACACTGAGAGCTTGCAGAAAATCATATACATCTAAATACACTCCTGGAAATTGAAATAAGAACACCATGAATTCATTGTCCCAGGAAGGGGAAACTTTATTGACACATTCCTGGGGTCAGATACATCACATGATCACACTGACAGAACCACAGGCACATAGACACAGGCAACAGAGCATGCACAATGTCGGCACTAGTACAGTGTATATCCACCTTTCGCAGCAATGCAGGCTGCTATTCTCCCATGGAGACGATCGTAGAGATGCTGGATGTAGTCCTGTGGAACGGCTTGCCACGCCATTTCCACCTGGCGCCTCAGTTGGACCAGCGTTCGTGCTGGACGTGCAGACCGCGTGAGACGACGCTTCATCCAGTCCCAAACATGCTCAATGGGGGACAGATCCGGAGATCTTGCTGGCCAGGGTAGTTGACTTACACCTTCTAGAGCACGTTGGGTGGCACGGGATACATGCGGACGTGCATTGTCCTGTTGGAACAGCAAGTTCCCTTGCCGGTCTAGGAATGGTAGAACGATGGGTTCGATGACGGTTTGGATGTACCGTGCACTATTCAGTGTCCCCTCGACGATCACCAGTGGTGTACGGCCAGTGTAGGAGATCGCTCCCCACACCATGATGCCGGGTGTTGGCCCTGTGTGCCTCGGTCGTATGCAGTCCTGATTGTGGCGCTCACCTGCACGGCGCCAAACACGCATACGACCATCATTGGCACCAAGGCAGAAGCGACTCTCATCGCTGAAGACGACACGTCTCCATTCGTCCCTCCATTCACGCCTGTCGCGACACCACTGAAGGCGGGCTGCACGATGTTGGGGCGTGAGCGGAAGACGGCCTAACGGTGTGCGGGACCGTAGCCCAGCTTCATGGAGACGGTTGCGAATGGTCCTCGCCGATACCCCAGGAGCAACAGTGTCCCTAATTTGCTGGGAAGTGGCGGTGCGGTCCCCTACGGCACTGCGTAGGATCCTACGGTCTTGGCGTGCATCCGTGCGTCGCTGTGGTCCGGTCCCAGGTCGACGGGCACGTGCACCTTCCGCCGACCACTGGCGACAACATCGATGTACTGTGGAGACCTCACGCCCCACGTGTTGAGCAATTCGGCGGTACGTCCACCCGGCCTCCCGCATGCCCACTATACGCCCTCGCTCAAAGTCCGTCAACTGCACATACGGTTCACGTCCACGCTGTCGCGGCATGCTACCAGTGTTAAAGACTGCGATGGAGCTCCGTATGCCACGGCAAACTGGCTGACACTGACGGCGGCGGTGCACAAATGCTGCGCAGCTAGCGCCATTCGACGGCCAACACCGCGGTTCCTGGTGTGTCCGCTGTGCCGTGCGTGTGATCATTGCTTGTACAGCCCTCTCGCAGTGTCCGGAGCAAGTATGGTGGGTCTGACACACCGGTGTCAATGTGTTCTTTTTTCCATTTCCAGGAGTGTATATAGCACAGTACGTGTAAATTTGTACGCATGTTAGTTGTAAACAAGCTGGAAAACTGAAGTGCTACACAAAGTGGTAGAGAAGTTTACTTTCATATCTCCTTAACCTGGCTTCTCCGACCCCACGTTCTCTACCTCAAATGTTTCAGTGGAACATTTTCTATGTCCTGTTACAGTTTTGCACGCTGTTACGGAAACGCCTTGCATACTGTAGCTGTAATTAAAAAACAGAAAAATAAATGAATATCTCCAATTGTAGTGCATTATTTAAACTTTTACTTCTACGACCGAGTGTCTTCATTCCTTCTAGCTCTACAACTTTGCTTCTGCCGTTTTTTCTCGAAATTCGGGCCTTTATTGTGAAAAACTTACAAAAAATTTATTATATATAGTACTTCTCTTCTCTGGTCACTACATTCTCCCATCTTTCGGATAACATACGAATCCCGTGGCAGAAGAACTGGTCGTCTTTTGTGGGGATCCATCTCAATTTTGCACTTGTTCGTATGATCGGAAGTGCTGGTCAGCCAGACTGTATGCCACTGATCGTAAAAGGTGGTAGTCAGGGAGAGCAACGTATGGCGAATACGCTGGGAGGGATATGACTTCTCATTTCAACATTTCCATGTACATTTTGACGGGTTCTGCGACGTATGGTCGAGCACTGACCTGCTGCAAAATTACCTTCACGTGTCTATCGCTGTATTGTGGCCGTTTGTATTTCAGTGCTGGGTTCGAACGCCTCAGTTGCTTTCGATAATGATGTCCTGTGACTGTCTTCGTATATTTCAGTAGCTACGAAAACGTTCTGTCTTCCACCGCCATGCCGGTCTTCGACATCAAAATCACCGTTCTTAAGGCGTTGAAAGCATTCTCTGCACGTTCTATCACTAATAATAGTTCCCTCGCCATTGGTCTCACCCAGAATTTTAAGAGCCACAGCCGCAGATTTCTTCATGTTAAAGCGGAAAATTAAAACTTCCCGCAAATAGCGAGTAATGGGTACGTAAGTTGACGTACTTAATCGAGAATAACCTTATGATGCAATCACGAATCGACTAATAATTTTATGGCATTATGTTTACAGATGCCTAAGCCTATTGTATTACACCTATAACCAACCATCCGAACCCCACTTGCCGCTAATGCCGTCTATTGCAAAACGGCGGTAGCAAAGTTGTAGACCTAATAATATGTGACGTCATAGTGTGTTGAAAATAAAAGGAATTTCTTGTAAGCACCACACCATACGACCAGCTGCCATTGCAATATAGGGTTCGTTACATTTTTGACCAATGTTCTCCCACTTCTCTAGAAGATGTACGTCAAAACTAGGCTGAGCAATTAGCACACAAACTATTGCTACCTGCTGAGGCTACAAGCGACTGGAATGCACACGGGGCGCACGGCATATCTGTTCCACACGCTCTCACGTACGGTATATCACTAACAACGTGCGCGGCCGCGATGGCTCGTTCCCGTCGAAAGCTGGCAGCCGATAGGACCTTACCCACTTGACCAACGGCAAGCGTTACTCCATACAGAGAGAGAGAGAACTCTCTTCTGTCAACGGTCGATCGGCATACTTCGACTCACGGAAAATCACGCGCCTTCGCAGATACAAGGAGCGCCCACACAAGTGATATACCAGGTGTAGAAGTATAAACCTGGAATTTCCCTATAGATTGTGCTAGCCGTCAGTGTAGAGTCCGTGAGACCGCTTGTGCAGTGCCATCTGATTCCTGTAACGGCTGACGACGAATGTCAACACACAGTAGGCCAAGTTCCATGCAATGAATCTGTTTCAAAAACGTAAACATGTCGAGTTTTGTGCCAACGAACAACGATGTGCGAGCAGCATTGGTTTTCTGTTATCATTTAAAGAAAACTGCTGCAGAATCGCATCGAATGCTTGTCGAGGCTTACGGTTAACATGCTCTAGCTAAAACACAGTGCTTCGAGTGGTTCAAAAAATTCCGAAGTGGTGATTTTGACCCGAGAAACGACGAGCGTGGAAAACCGCCGAAAATTTACCAAGACAACGAATTGCAGTCATTATTGGATGAAGATGATACTCAGACTCAACCGGAAATCACTGGCCAATTGAATGTGACGCAGAAAGTCGTTTCTCGTAGGTTGAAAGCTCTGGGGAAGGTGAGGAAAGTGGGAAAATGGGTTCTTCACGTACTGAATGAAAGACAGCAAGCAATTAGAAAGACCACTTGTGAAATGCGGCTCCCCAGATACAAAAGAAAGCCATTTCTCCATCGAATAGTGACTATGCCCTGTGTTTGGTGGGATCAGAAGGGTGTCGCCTATTATGAGATGCTAAAACCTTGTGAAACCTTTAACACTGATCGCTACCAACAGAAAATGATCTATTTAAATCATGCATTAGGTGAAAAACGATCAGAATACGGAAAGAGGCAACACAAAGTCATATTGATCCATGCTAGCGCCTCATCACACACAGCAAAACAGGTCAAAGGATCGAGGCGTTCAGTTGGGAAGTACTAGGGCATGCGCCTTATTCTCGTGACTTGGCTGCTTCCGATTATCATCTATTTGCATCATTGGGATACACTCTCCCTTAATAACGCTTCAATTTGTATGAAAATGTAGGAAATTGGCTCGCTGGCTGGTTCGCTTTAAAAGAAGACCTTTTTATTTTCGTGTGGCATTCATAGGCTGCTAGAGAGGTGGAAGAAATGTATAAATGTCAATGGGGACTATTCTGAATAAAATAATGTTGATCAGTTTCAAACAACATCAAGGCATTTGGGTAGATTTCCACACAGTTTAACAGAAATAATTAAAAATATAGGCATACAGAGCCTGTTTTACAGCACATTCTTGGCCCTGAATGTATGGAATTTGTGCTTCTGCACAACTGAGCTGTCAGCTCATAAATATCTGCATTAATTTCCCTTATTCTATGGACAAATCTTGCTGTTTACTCGTTCGACCACTGCGATATGCCACACAAGCGTTTATGAAAGAATAGTGACCAGTTCTGTTTCTTGCTGCCTTGTACGAGAGCCTTCTAAGTTGCTCAAATGTACATGCACTCGTTAATGCAACATGATACGCAACAGAAAGGAATAGATCTTTACCTGTCAAATGAAACTTAGTAATGTGCAGTGTTTGCATTCCTAAACTTTAACAAAACACACCAAACAAGATACTCCAGGCGTGGTATGTCGCAGTCGGTCCTAAAATGTGTTTATCCAGCTTTTTAACAATATGACGCTTATGAGCACGGTCGGACAAAAATAACAACCCAAGAAGGAGTTGTGCGACATAAACGAAACTTGTTAGGCACGTGTCTTCTGCGATAGTGCGGAGAGACACGGCAGGAATGTTGCCACTGTACTTGATTGCTGGCCAGCGGTAGTCACGAGAACGCACGGCCGCAAGAAGGTGGGGCTTCAGAGGGCCAGGGGGCACTACCAAGAGGTAAGACCATCGTGTACAGATTGAACACTAGGGGCGAAATAGTACGTCCGCATCTTACACCCATTTTAATCCGTTCTTTGTCATCCACTCCTAATATTCCCTCTTGGCTCTTGTACATACTGTATATAACCGTCCTTCCCTATAGCCTACCCGTTCTCAGAATTTCGAACATCTTGCACCATATTATATTGTCGAACGCTTCTTCCGTCTACAAATCCTAGAACGAGTCTTTAATCTTGTCTCCATTGTCAGCCACATCGTCAGAACTGGCCTTTTATGAAGCCAAACTGATCGTTATCTACTACATCATCAACTTTGTTTCCATTGGTCTGTACATTATTCTTGTCATCAACGTGTATGCGTGGGCTGTTAAGATGATTGTGCGGTAATTCTCGCATTTGTCTGCTTTTTCGGTCTTAGAAATTGTTGGGATTACCTTTTTCCGAAATTCAGGAGGTATGTCGCCAGACTCATGTATTCCACCCACCAAAGTGAATAGTCGTTTTGTTTGCACTTCCCCCAATGATTTTAGAAATTATGATCTAATATTATCTATCCCTTCTGCCTTATTTGATCTTCAGACCTCTAAAACTCTTTTAGATTATGATTCTAATATTTGATCCCCTGTCTCCTCTAAATCGACTCCTATTTCTTCTTCTATTGCATCAGATAAATCCCCCCCTCATAGAGGCTTCAATGTGTTCTTTCCATCTATCCGCTCTCTCCTCTGCATTTAACAGTGGAATTCCCGTTGCACTCTTGATTTTACCATCATTGCTTTCAGTTTCACCGAATGTTGTTTTGACTTTCCTGTATGCTGAGTCTGTCCTTCCGACAATCATATCTTTTTCGATTTCTTCACATTTTTCATGCAGCCATTTCGTCTGAACTTCCCTGCACTTCTATTTATTTCATTCCTCAGGGACTTGTATTTCTATGTTCCTGAGTTCCCCGGAACATTTTTGTACTTCCTCATTTCACCGATCAGCTGAAATATTTCTTATGTTACCTATGGTTTCTTCGCAGTTACCTCCTTTGTACCTATGTTTTCCTTCCCAACTTCTGTGATGGCCCTTTTTAGAGATATCTATTCCTCTTCAACTGTACGTCTACTGAGCAATCCCTTATTGCTGTATCTGTAGTCTTGGAGATGTTCAACCGTATCTCGTAATTTCTTAGTACTTCCGGTTTCCACTTCTTTGCGTACTGATTCTTCCTGACTAATTTCTTAAACTTCACTTTTAATCATTACTACATTGTGGTCTGAGTCTATACCTGAGCCTGGGTACGTCTTACAGTCCAATATCTGATTTCGGTATCTCTGCCTGACCATGATCTAATCCAAGCGAAATATTCCCGTATCACCCAGCCTTTTCCAAGTATAACTCCTCCTCTTGTGATTCTTGAACAGGGTATTCGCTGTTAGTAGCGGATATTTGTTACAGAACTCAATTAGTCTTTCTCCTCTCTCATTCCATGTCACAAGCCCATGTTCTCCTATAACCTTTTCATCTACTCCTTCCCCTACAACTGAATCCCAGTCCCCCATGACTATTAAATTTTCGTCTCCCTTTACGTACAGTATTACCCTTTCAATATCCTCACATACTTTCTATATCTCTTCATCTTCAGCATGCGCCGTCGGCATTTATACCTGAACTATCGTTGTTGCTGTTGGTTTGCTGTCGATTCCGATAAGAACAACCCTATGACTGAACTGATCATATGAACACACTCTCTGCTGTACCTTCCTATACATAACGAATCCTGCTCCCGTTATACCATTTTCTGTTGCTGTTGAAATTACCCTATACTCATCTGACCAGAAATCCTTGTCTTCTTTCCGCTTACTTCACTGACCCCTACTATATCTAGATTGAGCCTTTGCCTTTCCCTTTCCAGATCTTCTAGTTTCCCTACCACGCTGCGACTCGTAGAACGTTATCCTTTCGTTGGTTATTCAAGCTTTTTCTGATGGTCACCTCTCCCTTGACAGTCCTCTCTCTAAGATACGAATGAAGGACTATTCCGGAATCTTTTGCCAACGGAGAGATCATCACGATACTTCTTCAATTACAGGCCACAGTTCTATGGATACACGTTACATGTCTTTAGTGCAGTCTGTTACATTGGCTTCTGAACGTCGTTTATCCAGGTATATTTTTATACTTAGCTGAGACCGTTGTGTGATCCGCAATGGGATCGGTTGGTGGTCGTGTGCCTCCACTGTGCGCTGAGCATGCTGCAGTGATCGGGACCCAGTGAGCCGCGGCATCTGCACATTTATTAAGGACGTAGACGACCCTAAGATCGACCGCTGAGCCGTTGATATCTAGCCTCACCTTAAGTTCCTTAAGTGGCTCAATAGCCAGGTGTCAGTCTTTCTACTGGACGCCACTTTGGGTAATTTGTGTGTCCCAGTTTTCCAACTGGGGCTTGTAGGTTAATAACGTCGAATCCATACCAAGTGTCATGCCTGGCGACTCCCTACACCGTTGGGAGATGGAATCTAGATTAACAGCAGACTGAAAAACTTCAGTGGTCCGACAGCGATTCGACCGCACGCATTTCGGTTTCTAGGCCCGGCCATAGCTGCGTGACACGATTGATGTTGCGTGCTAGATTTTAGATTTGCAACCGCAGAAAACACTCGCCACGTGCCTGACATGCTGCAGGCTAGACTGTTGACGTTATGGAAGAGGCAGTGACATCGATGGTGTGTGCTGCTGCAGTCTGGACACCAGTTACTCCAGCTACCGTCTGTAGGATCCTGGGCGACAAAGATGCTCAAATATCTGCATGAGCCGTTGCTTACTTTGGAGTGGAATGCCGGTGAAATAAGCGCCTTCTGTGTGCTTCTGTAAAGACGAGGATATTGAATCGCTATCTGGCTTACTAACTATTCCATCTTGTACCTCGAGCCGTGCACCTCAGCTTCCTTCGAATTGCTGGGGTCTGTTTGCGTGCTTCTGAAATGTTCTGTCGAAGGATCTGGCCTCGATTTCAGAGAGGGTGGTTGCGAGAGGACGCGACCGGCAGTACAACCGGCAGAATGATCGATGCAGGGCAGTCTGGTGGGGCGACTCCTGCCGGACAGCGTGAGTTAGGACACAACCACCTGAACAGGCAGGAGAAGGTCCCATCGGTTCCCCGAACGAGAACCCTCAGATGTTTGCGTTAGGTTCGAGATGTTCATAGTACGCCCTGGTCGTTCTTCTACCATTTAGTAACTTTATTTAACTTCCGTTATTTCGCGGGGCAGCTGTAGTGCTGCAATCACGGACACGAGTTTGGTGCCGGTTACCAAACTCTGACTGATGCCTTACCTGTATACTTACGTGAATTTCCAAAGAATGACCCTGGATAGAGTCGTCTTGGTGGCAGTTGTTTCATATTTGTTCAGTTACTCTGAAGGCCCACCATATGTTGTATTCTAGATATTTCCGGACACCTTTGAGGTATTAGGTATGTACCCTTAAACCTCACCCTCGAACTTTGCAAGTTGCTGCCTTCTCCAGAGTTGAACTAAGTTGGTGGCCGTTTGGTTTAACCTTTGTGCCTGTTGGCCACCACTTGGGCTGTTCTGGGTCTCCGTAACGCCTCTCTTGTGTTTTGTTTCGCAACGGCCACAAGGGTGTTACCTGCCTTGATTTCTGTCTTTTGCCATTTGGGTCCCTGGTAGCTCGGTGTTTTCATTTTGCCTGTTCTTTCACAAAGCCGTTGTCCAATTTCACACCGGACTTATTTGCCATTCCCTTGTGTATTTATTTAAACTACTTCCGGGCAAGTGGTATGGAAGTCACCGTTAAAATAGGCATTCGCGTGTTTTAGTTTTTCCGGCTTGAGGGCCACACCTCGCAAAAGACGACGAAGGTCAGACGAGGTGGAAGGACGCCCGGACCTGCAACAACGGAGAGACGACAGCTCCGCAAACGACTCACCGAAGCAAGAGATACGTGAAGCAATTGATACGCATTTGCAAAAAATGAGTTGAAACCACTTTTTGGTGGCGTCTCTCAAATGGTTCATTTTTCTTAAATGGTTAATACATTAAGAACTTTCCTGCTGTTTCTTTACCTGAAAGAAATTGATACATTTTATTAAGTATCATGAAATCACTGAAACTTTAATATTTTACATTAATTATACGTAATTGGAAGCTTGCCTTGAAAGCACCTTTTTGGGGTGTCTCTTAAATGGTATTTTTCTCAAATGTATAATGCCTTTAAAATACTACTGTTGCTTCTTTAATCGAGAGAAAAATGTAAGTTTTTACGAAAAATTCTGGACTCCTTGGGAGTTTAATATCTTAAAGGATTAGTTACATATTTGCCAAGCTGAGCTGAAAACACAGTTTTCTTCAATTGCTTTTTTTCCCCTCTTAGGTGGTTACCACTTCTTTTAGGAATTTGGCAATTATCAACCCTTCTCATGTGTTTGGATAGGCCTGTTGTTTAAGGTATGTGTTTTTCTATTTAAATATTTTAATCTTTGTTATTATATTTCTTAAAACAACGGAAATGTTTTCTGATTGAAAAATTTTGGTTCTAGTTTAAATAAACTATGTTAACTTGTGTAGCCGTTCAACTTTCCCTTGGCCTTCTTTCTTAAACTGTTGTTACGTTTTGATTAGCAATGTCAGTGGTAGCAGAGAGTGGTTTTCCTTGGTGCGGGGTTTGGAAGGGGGGCGGGGAGGGGGGCACTTTTAAGCACCTTTCAGCTTCATTGTTTATTTAGTGATGTGTTGTTGTTGTTGTTGTGGTCTTTAGTCCAGAGACTGGTTTGATGCAACTCTCCATGCTACTGTATCTTGTGCAAGCTTCTTCATCTCCAAGTACCTACTGCTACCTACATTCTTCTGAATCTGCTTAGTGTAGTCATCTCTTGGTCTCCCTTTACGATTTTTGCCCTCCACGCCGCCCTCCAACACTAATTTGGTGATCCCTTGATGCCTCAGAACATGTCCTTCCAACCGATCACTTCTTCTACTCAAGTCCTTCCACAAATTCCTATTATTCCCAATTCTTCTCTATACCCCCTTATTAGTTTCGTGATCTACCCATGTAACCTTCAGCATTTATCTGTAGCTCAACATTCTGAAAGCTTCTATTCTCTCCTTATCTAAACTATTTATCGTCCATGTTTCACTTCCATACGTGGCAACACACCATACAAATACTTCCGGAAAAAAGTTTATGACACTTAAATCTATACTCTATGTTAACAAATTTCTCTTCTTCAGAAACGCTTTCCTTGCCATTGTCAGTTTACATTTTATATCCTCTCTACTTCGACCATCATCAGTTATTTTGCTCCCCAAATAGCAAAACTCATCCACTACCTTAAGCGTCTCATGTCCTAATCTAATTCCGTCAGCATCAAATGATTTAATTCGACTATATTTCATTATCCTCGTTTTGCTTTTGTTGATATTCATCTTATATCCTCCTTTCAAGACACTGTCCATTCTGTTCAACTGCTCTTCCAGGTCTTTTGCTGTCTCTGACGGAATTACAATGTCATCGGAAAACCTCAAAGTTTTCATCTCTTCTCCATGGATTTTAATTCCTACTCAGAATTTTTCTTTTATTTCCTTTACTGCTTGCTCAATATGCAGACTGAGTAACATCGGAGATAGGTTACAACCCTGCCCCACTCCCTTCCCAACCAGTGCTTCCCTTTCACGTCCCTCGACTAATATGACTGCCATCTGGTTTCTGTAAGGATTGTAAACAGCCTTTCGCTCCCTGTATTTGACCCCTGCCACCTTCAGAATTCGAAAGAGAGTATTCCAGTCCGTATCCTCAAAAGGTTTCTGTAAGTCTACAAATGATATAAACGGAGCTTTGCTTTTCCCTAATCTTACCTTCTACGCAGGCTGTTTCCCCGCGTCTTCCGACGTCTCTACGGAATCCAAACTGGTATTCCCCGAGGTCGTTTTCTACAAGTTTGTCCATTCGTCTGTAATAAATTTAGTGATGTATGTAAGGTAAATTATTGTTGCTTGTACATCTGTGATTTTCAGGTCACAGTTCACAATGGAGGTGCAGCGTACCTCGGTGCTCAACTTGTTAAAGAAAGAGGAGATCGCCTACGAAAGTAAGATTCGGTATCAAGTCGGCGGGGGAAGCGGTGCCGATCTTATTGCGCGGGTGAGGGCGGCGTTGGATAAGCCTCTGCTAGACGTCGCCGAAACTGTTGGTGAGGTAAGTGATGCGGAGCCACATTACACCGCAGCGATGGCCAGATTAGGGTCCTCCTCCCACTCGTGAACCACTTGCTCGTTTTCAGGCACAGCTACTGCATTGGGAAAATCAAGTTAGTGACCTTGGCTATCTTAAGCTTGTAGTTGACCAAGTGCAAGCTATTCAACAGCAGAGTCAGGTTGCTAAGTTGCAAGGTGTTGTAAATGAGATTGCTCTAGAGGATTTACTAAGTTCGTGTGGGCACCAGGTGTCTGATACCCAAGTTGGTTTGAAAAATTCTGGTCAGATGCTTACTTCGCCTTAGCTTTTTTCTATGAGTGATTTCAGCAAACTGCCACATCTTATTAGAATTTTATTAGGGGAAATTAATAAATTGTCCATTGTATCCGTGAGTGACGTCGAGGCAGTTCTATGGCTTTCTGTTAAATTTGAGCGTCATGCTGACACACTGAATTTGCCTCATGATCAGGTTCTTCAGTTACTGCACTCATTAACTAGCGGGATACTGAAGGAAATACTTGTTAATATTCTGCACGAGGAAAAGTGGTTGAAGGAGTTTCAACTGTTCCCCCGATTGAACCACGAGTTGGAGTGTAAGCATTACTGGCGTGTGCAATCAAGTAACGAGCTGCTGAGTGTATCCGAACCATTCTTTTGGCTGCTAGAAAGTTACTGAGAGTCAAATTGCCGACAACATATTGGAAGGGATGAGGCCCGAGGATCGATCTCGCAACACATTTGCTAGTAAACACTTCTCTTTTGATCAATAAAGTGCTTTGGTTTCCAGAATTGAGGGTCTCAGTTACGCTGATAATCAACGGGTTCAGCCATCTTTTGACTAAATGTTCTAATGTACACTCCTGGAAATTGAAATAAGAACACCGTGAATTCATTGTCCCAGGAAGGGGAAACTTTATTGACACATTCCTGGGGTCAGATACATCACATGATCACACTGACAGAACCACAGGCACATAGACACAGGCAACAGAGCATGCACAATGTCGGCACTAGTACAGTGTATATCCACCTTTCGCAGCAATGCAGGCTGCTATTCTCCCATGGAGACGATCGTAGAGATGCTGGATGTAGTCCTGTGGAACGGCTTGCCATGCCATTTCCACCTGGCGCCTCAGTTGAACCAGCGTTCGTGCTGGACGTGCAGACCGCTGTGAGACGACGCTTCATCCAGTCCCAAACATGCTCAATGGGGGACAGATCCGGAGATCTTGCTGGCCAGGGTAGTTGACTTACACCTTCTAGAGCACGTTGGGTGGCACGGGATACATGCGGACGTGCATTGTCCTGTTGGAACAGCAAGTTCCCTTGCCGGTCTAGGAATGGTAGAACGATGGGTTCGATGACGGTTTGGATGTACCGTGCACTATTCAGTGTCCCCTCGACGATCACCAGTGGTGTACGGCCAGTGTAGGAGATCGCTCCCCACACCATGATGCCGGGTGTTGGCCCTGTGTGCCTCGGTCGTATGCAGTCCTGATTGTGGCGCTCACCTGCACGGCACCAAACACGCATACGACCATCATTGGCACCAAGGCAGAAGCGACTTTCATCGCTGAAGACGACACGTCTCCATTCGTCCCTCCATTCACGCCTGTCGCGACGCCACTGGAGGCGGGCTGCACGATGTTGGGGCGTGAGCGGAAGACGGCCTAACGGTGTGCGGGACCGTAGCCCAGCTTCATGGAGACGGTTGCGAATGGTCCTCGCCGATACCCCAGGAGCAACAGTGTCCCTAATTTGCTGGGAAGTGGCGGTGCGGTCCCCTACGGCACTGCGTAGGATCCAACGGTCTTGGCGTGCATCCGTGCGTCGCTGCGGTCCGGCCCCAGGTCGACGGGCACGTGCTCCTTCCGCCGACCACTGGCGACAACATCGATGTACTTTGGAGACCTCACGCCCCACGTGTTGAGCAATTCGGCGGTACGTCCACCCGGCCTCCCGCATGCCCACTATACGCCCTCGCTCAAAGTCCGTCAACTGCACATACGGTTCACGTCCACGCTGTCGCGGCATGCTACCAGTGTTAAAGACTGCGATGGAGCTCCGTATGCCACGGCAAACTGGCTGACACTGACGGCGGCGGTGCACAAATGCTGCGCAGCTAGCGCCATTCGACGGCCAACACCGCGATTCCTGGTGTGTCCGCTGTGCCGTGCGTGTGATCATTGCTTGTACAGCCCTCTCGCAGTGTCCGGAGCAAGTATGGTGGGTCTGACACACCGGTGTCAATGTGTTCTTTTTTCCATTTCCAGGAGTGTATATTTTCGATGTCGGCAGGTGGGACATTATGTTCGTGAATGTCCGGTTCAGAGAAAAGGTGAGGTAGACAGTTGACGGCGTCGGAAGTCGGGAAAAGAGCTCACACATTCCTTTCCTAGGCTTTGTCGTCGAATTAGAGGCGTAGAGGGTGACTCTTTATTCTTTTGTGTGCTCAGTTGAATCATGAGCCAGTTTGCACCTTGTTGATTCGCTGTTGGGCTCTCGTTAGTACCTGGAGTATCGATCTTCATGTAAGTTTGTTCACTTACAAACTTTTTCTCGGATGTGTCGATCTGTTATCGGCTATAAGCTGCTTTTAGTCGGCGAGTTTGTGATTAGTTTGAGTATTGCGAGCTTTTCCTGGCCGATTAGGTTGTTAATGGTTAAGAATTTGTCCGTTAATTTGATACTAGGCTGTGATTTTATATTGCGCGTGGAATTACTGTTGGATGGTCAACAACGTGTTATTTATTTTAAATTTTGTCCTGGGAAGTGACTCGGTTTATGCTCGTATAATATTTCATTGCCGGTGGATTTTGTTTTGCCTGATGCTGGGTGTTATCAAATGAATCACTTTGAGCGAAGGCAAAGGGATCAATTGTCATGGGTGTTCGATAAGTTTCCGAAATCCTCATCAACAGGCTTTTCGTGACCAACTAGATCCAGTACAAAATCTGGCTAACTTCCTCCCCGCCCTCCCCCCCCCCCCCCCCCACAGATGAAGTGCCTGCGTGCTCGGGGATTTGAAATTTAAGTATGTGTTCAACTATTTGGACTGTAGCCCCACCACTGAGGACTACTTGCGACATTTGGAAGCAGTGTTGGAGATTTAAGGAGGCAGGTTTGACCGTGAAACCTTCTGAGGCCACCCTGGTGCGACGGCAGGTTTCCTTTCTAGGCCATTTAGTCTCTGCCAAAGCGTTTAGGATGGATCAGGGCCTACGAAGGAGCTGCGAAAATTTCCCCCTACTCTTAGTAAAAAGAGGGTCGCTAGATTCATTGGGATGGACAACTATTCCTGCAAATATGTGCCTAACGTGACAAAATTGGAAATCCCTTTTAATGAATTACGCAGGAAAAGAGTTAATTTCTGTTGGGATCAAACTTACCAAGCATCCTTCGAAGCTATCCCAAACTTCTAGTTGCCGCCTATTGTTTCGGGGTAGCGGCAGTTTTCCTGCAAGAGCAGAAAGGGGAACGTAGACCGGTTCCTATGGGTCTGTCAGCCTTCTCTTGGGTTGGTCTGGATCTCTCTAACGCGCCCTTGTGTTTTGATTCGATACGGCTGCGTGGGGGTTGCGGGACTTGGTTTCTGCCTTTCGCTATGTGAGCCTCTGGTAGCTCGATGTTTCTACGTATATTGCCTGTGGTTTCACAAAGCGATTGTGCTATTTCAGATCAGACTCATTTTCCCTTCCCGTGTGTGTTTATTAAAACTACTTCCTGGCTAGCAGTTTGGAACCGACCGCTAAAACAGGCCTCGGTGTGTTTTATTGTTCCGGCGTGAGGGCCACACCTAGAAGACGACGACGCCGGTCCGACGAGGTGGAAGGACGTCCGGACCTGCGACGGCCGACGGACGACGGCTCTGCAGACGACTCACCGAATAAAGAGCTACGTGAAGCATTTGCAGAAGTAAGCTGAAAGCAGTTTTTGGGGGCGTCTCTCAAATGATAGTTTTTTTCTTAAAAGGTTAATAGCATGTTGGTTGTTTACCTGAAAGAAATTATAACATTTTATTGAGTATAGTGGAATAACGGAAACTTAAATATTTCAAAATGGTTGTACATAAGTGGAAGCTCGCCTTGAAAGCACCTTTTTGGGTGTCTCATAAATCGTTGTTTTTATTAAATGGTTAATATCTTTAAAGTGAAGTTTCTGTTGCTTGTTAAATTAAGAGAAATATGTAAGATTTTACTATATATTCTGGACTTATTTTTGGAGGGATCAATTTATCTCCGTCTCAGGTGGTTAACACTTCCTCTAAGAACTGGGCAATTCAGAACGTTTCTGAAGCGCTTGAGTAGGCCTGTAGATTACTCTGCATGTTTTTTATTTAAATCCTTTAATCTTTGTTATAAATTTTCTTAAAACACCAGAAATGCTTCTGATTGAAAAATTGTGGGACTTGTTTGAATAAAATGTCTAAATTAAACGGTGAAAAGGTTACACTTGAAACCTGGCTAGCCGTTCCATTTTCCCTTGGCCTTGTTTCTAAAACCGTTACTACTTTTTGATTGGCCATGTCAGACCCGACCGTTAAACTCCCGCTTTTTGCCATCGTGTGGATCTCTCTCTTCTCACTTCTCCCAAAGCGGCATACAGTGACTGAACTTAACTGTCTTGTACGGGGTACCAACTAATAATAACTATTTATTATTACTGGCAACTTTCTCCACTATAACTAAACTCTACAGAGTACTGTCTTTCACTGCATTTAAATGAACTAGCTGATGAGCAGTTTGATTAAATCTTTGACGGTTTCGCGCGACGACCCAATATGTCAGAAAACTTTATTACCATCCGCAGACGAATCAATCCAAAATCAAATTCTCGCGGGCAATCCGTGCAGAGGTGTACTCCGACAACACGCCAATGAATCTGCAGACCGACCGCTTCTGATCGCGGCCCTAAAAAAGCGTAAACAAATGCATAGTTGTGCCCGGAGAAGCACTTCACTTACTCTCACAATTTGTCGACCGTGTTTCCTACTGGGCTTGTAAGCGCACGTGCGTGTTTGGTCGAGCTGTGAGGAAAGGTACCTTAGAACCGCCAGACTACCGTACAGCCGGGTGATTTGTATACTGGATGATGTCACTGACTGTCATCAGTTCATTGGCGAAAGCAACGTCCACTCCTAGAGAGATATCCCACACTAACACTGTCGACAGACAAAGCCTGAAAGCATGTTTGCTGAAGCTGTAACTTCGTGAACTTTAGAAATTTAGAGCTCTTCACCTAATAGTGGTACAGATGAATATGGTGTTGGCTCACCCTTAGCCTTGATGACAGCTTTCAATCTCACAGGCATACGTTCAGTCAGGTGCTGGAAGTTTTCTTGGGGAATGGCAGGCCATTCTCTGCACTCAGGAGAGGTATCGATGTCGGTCGGTAAGGCCTGGCACGAAGTCGGCATTCCAAAACATCCCAGAGGTGTTCTATAGGATTCAGGTCAGGACTCTGTGCACTCCAGTCCATTACAGGGATATTATTATCGGCCGGCCGCGGTGGTCTCGCGGTTCTAGGCGCGGAGTCCGGAACCGTGCGACTGCTACGGTCGCAGGTTCGAATCCTGTCTCGGGCATGGATGTGTGTGATGTCCTTAGGTTAGTTAGGTTTAAGTAGTTCTAAGCTCTAGGGGACTTATGACCTCAGCAGTTGAGTCCCATAGTGCTCAGAGCCATTTGAACCATTTTTTTGTTATTATCGTGTAATCACTCCGCCAAAGGACGTGCATTATTAACAGGCGCTCGACCGTGTTGAAAGATGCAATCGCCATCCCCGAATTGCTCCACAGTAGGAAGCAAGAAGGCGCTTAAAACATCAATGTAGGCCTGTGTTCTGAAAGTGCCACGCAAAACAACAAGGGGTGCAAGACACCTCCATGAAAAGCACGACCACACCATTTTGATACAGGTTTGAATTCCTGTGTGCTGGTCTCGATAGATATCTGCCTATTACACATTACGACCCCCTTCAAGTGTAGGCGGTCTCTGTCAGTTCACAGACGAGGTCGGACTGTACGCTTTTGTGATGTACGTGTCCCTTCACGTTTTCACTTCACTATCACATCGTAAATAGTGGACCTAAGGATGTTTAGGAGTGTGGAAATCTTGCGTATCGACGTATGACACAAGTGACACCCAATCACCTGGCCACGTTCGAAGTCCGTGAGATCCGCAGAGCGCCCCATTCTGCTCTCTCACGATATCTAATGGCTACTGAGGTCGCTGATATGGAGTGACTGGCAGTAGGTGGCAGAACAATGCACCTAATATGAAAAGCGTATGTTTTTGGGGATGTCCGGATACTTTTGATTACATAGTGTAGTATGAGCATTAGGTAAGTCGCATTGTTCACAACAAAAAATACACTTGCATGCTAAACCTTGTGCGTAAGCAACCCAAGTTGGGTATAACATCTTAATTTGCACAATATGTTTATCAAATTTCACCGTGGCTGCTATGATGTGGGTATGGTGACAATAGTAATCCGTCAGCAAACCAGAAATTTCAGACGCTGAAACCAGCAGGATAAGAAAATGGATGCAGTTTTTTAACTGCTGCATACTATTTCCTTAGGAAGACGGGAAAAGAACACTGTGACTAGAAATCAGACATCTGACCTACACTCAAATAGGAACAAAACGATGCACATAAACCTCCCATCTCGCGTTTTCTTCAACGATGAAAGCGAATGGCTGATGGGGAGGCGCAGCAGCTGTTGCCGCTACTGGCTGTTGTTGTTCTTGTACCAGCTGCTGCTGCAGTTATATCTGCTGTTCTAGTGCCACATATTGGAGTCACAACTTCAAAAAGTGACGATCTGCGACTGCGCGATGAGCAACGTCCCCGTTGCCGCTTTGCTGTCCTACTCGGCGTAAGAAGCAAAAGCTCAGCATTATTCGGCACGTAGTGACGCATTGAGCGTTGGAGCACATGGAAGCTCTCAGCAATCGGCTGCGACCAAGCAGACATAGTGAACAGCTGGCCTGACACTGCCAGAAACACAACGTGGTCGTCACAAACGTACGGGATTAGTCAAGAGTGACTGCGGTTAGGGAGAAAGCCGTAAAGAAGCAGTAGTCGAACACCGTAGCAAGTGAAATGAAATGTCGTGTAGCTAAGGCCTCCCGTCGGGTAGACCGTTCGCCTTGTGCAGGTCTTTCGATTTGACGCCACTTCGGCGACCTGCGCGTCGATGGGGATGAAATGATGATGATTAGGACAACACAACACCCAATCCCTGAGCGGAGAAAATCTCCGACCCAGCCGGGAATCGAACCCGGGACCTTAGGATTGACATTCCGTCACGCTGACCACTCAGCTACCGGGGCCGGACACCGTAGCAAGTGGTGCTGACCAACAGCTTCACGTGATAACAGGCGAGAGCCAGTGTTTGATTGAAATAGCTCCGAGCACTATGGGACTTAACTTCTCAGGTCATCAGACCCCTAGAACTTCGAACTACTTAAACCTAACTAACGTAAGGACGTCACACACATCCATGCCCGAGGCAGGATTCGAACCTGCGACCGTAGCTGTCGCGGGGTTCCAGACTGAAGCGCCTAGAACCAGTGTTTGACCGCACCGCCCTGTTTTAGAACCGTACTCCGTTAGCAGAGAGCACCCGATGTGTTCTCGGCTCGCACCGTTTGCAGAAGAACTATCATTGTTTGGTAATCACAAGCTTCATACCGATACTGCTTTTTGGTGGGGAATGTGAATCTCTGCCGGGACAGCCCGTCGAATGTACGCAGCTTTTGTGTTCACTTGACTGAGTGCACCATTTCCTACTAAATATTCCGTAACTAGAGTATAACAGATAATGATACTACACCTCACATATGAAATAAACCGACAGACAGACGCTTTGCGTAGCGAAGAGGAAACTGTCGCATTGGTCTCCTGGTATATTCAGTGTACGATGGCCGTTGGCACGAGTTGTGTAAAATTCACCATGTGAGCTTCAAGCGCCTCTTCTCAACTCAGTTCTTACACATTGGTCAACCAATAAACACCGACTAACATACGACGGTGAACTCGCCAGTTAAGTGACTCGCAGCGGCAGCTGAAATACAGGGTAGTTACAGTATGTGTTGAAAATGGTTTCCATGTGCCTCAACGCACACGCGTAAACGCCGCAGCATGTCCTGTCTCATACGTTGACATCGGCCAGGCTGCATCCGAACAGCGTCACAGGCAGCATGAATACGCTGCGCCAGTCTACATATCTGGAATGGGCTCTGCATACGCAATACTTTTGTAACGGCCTCATAACCAGAAATTACACTGGTTGACCGCCTGGTTCGATTTATCGACCTGGGAAGACACGATCAAGCTGCGGCCAGACGTTAACGGTGAAGTGAGCTGGAGAACCATCATGTAGCAGCCACATAACCCTTCGAATCGCGAATGGAATTTATTCCAGCAGCGAACGCAAAGTCCCTCTCAAGAAACGCCGATAGGTCCTGCCTGTTAGGCGACGTGGAAGGGAGACTTGTCCCAAAATACGGTCGCCAATTATTCTGGACGACTCATTCCGGCTACACCAATGCTGATGATTCGCTTTCACCATAGCACGGGCGTTCTGCGTAGTATCCCACAGATGACTGTTATGAAAGTTGAAGGTACCACTCCGTGTAAAGATGGCCTCACCTGCGAGTAGAATGGTTGACACAAATCCCGGAATCGTGGTTGCCTGGAGACGAAACCAATGACAAAACTGCTCCAGATGTTCAAAGTCTATCGCTAGCAAGTCCTACACACACTGTAAGAGATAAGGGTAGTAATAACTGTCATGGAGAATGATCCACACAGTCGTCTGGCCTACCTTATACTGGTGGGCTAATTGCCTGATGCTGACATGGTGGTCTCCTTGCACAGTGTTACTCACATTTCCTTCCAAGTCTGGTGTCCGAACATTTCGGGTACAGCCTTCATGATTTCCTGCTTCACGAAACGATGCTGTCTCAGACAAATGCCGAAACTCTGTTACAAACATTAAATGCTGTTGTTGTTGTAGTAGAGTATAGGTCTTCTGATAAAATCTTGTTGCCCGCGTCTCGTTGCCATTTGCCTTTCTGTAAGTAAACACCATGTCGGCAAGCTCTCGATTCGAATGAGAAACCATTGCGTACAACGTTCTGTCACATTCACTAAAAGGTGAGTTAGCAAGAGAAGTGAACCGGACACAAAATTACCGATTACCGTAGCAGGAGTGTGTGCTAGGGTATTACCTACAATGAACAGTATCACACACTAGGAGGAAAGCATGCATACTATGACTATGACTGCATGGTACAGCGCGTATTAGACCGCAGTCTCTGTATAAAAGCATGGTCGAATAAATGGCCTCTAGCGTGGAAACCATGCATTTACGGACATAATTTCATTAGACATTTCTTGTTCCATATCCTTTCATCGATCAATCCCTAGAGTTTGTACACGCTGGAAAAAACCACCTTGTATATGGTGCTACCGTAAGGGACACGAGCCAGTTGGTGGCTCAGGAATTCACAGCGGGTGACTGGCGGCAGGGAGCGTAGGCTTTCCTCTGCAGGTATATCCTGCTGCGAGCTCGCCCCGGGGAGCTGTCGGGTAGTTAGAGGACAAGCTGATGCTGACATCGCTGCCAGCACTGTGCAGCAGCATAACGAGTCCTGGGAGTTCAAATGCATCAACAGGTAGCCTCGATAGACGCCGCTAGCAGCAGGTGAATGTCGCGCCGCTGTAGTGTGAAAAAATGCTTGTCGACCTAAAGAAGGGGATGGCTTATGCGTGGCCAAAAGCTGATGTCTACAAAACCTTTCAGAGAAGGTGAACCTGTCACCCAATCACAATAGATATTTTTTTATCTTAACAATTCCATGGCAGTCACCAGGGAGTGTTTCTCATAGAGAACCGTAAGCATTTAATTGTCATGCAGTGGGGAACACACGATCGAGGGACAATAATGAACGCTACATTATAGGTGCTGATCGTCTGGTATTACGTGGGTGTGAAGGAAAGTGGGGGAAGCATGGGTATAGTGATGAAAGCATATAGGATAGAAGGCATCCCACCAAAGAAACGTACGACATTCAACCGTTTCGTATGTGTTTGATACTTGTGATCTATTGGGAAATCACGCGTAGCCTTTTCTTGCAGGTGGGGGGGGGGGGGGTATGTAAATGTCAGATTTCATTGGAAATACTCTAATAACTAGTAACGTAAAGCTATCAACAGCCTGAAGGTTGGTGTGAGCACTACAGTACTTCAGTAAACATACTCCAGCAGGAGGTGTTATGTCGTTATCTTACATTGCTATTCGCATTTATTTGTCCATCCAGTTACAGGGGGAACTAAAATTTAGTGTGGACCTCCAGCCGCGGTGCTACTTGGTATTTTTCACAGCAATAGACATTGTCATAGGTGGAAAAACTGAAAAGTGGTAGGTGAAACGCCAGGAAGTGACCAGAAATAAAACCCACGAGCTTTGGGTTAGCCATCAGCTACTTCACCTGCGAGCCATTACTGACCTTCAATCGCTTTAACTCATTTTCCATACGGTGAAAGCGTTCATGGAAGTGGCGAAAATTTGATTAACATTTTTGTTTGTACAAAGAAGCGATTTAATTAAAATTGTGTGAATTTGTAGCTATAGTTCTGTTCGTGAGTTTTCTACTCGCTAGTGGGCTTATCCTTCCGGTTTCACTTGCTTTGTTACAGCCACTCTTTTTCAGTTTTAATGTATCTGTGTTTTATCGATCAAAAGATATTGTAGGAAGAAGCAGACACAAGGTCTAAAGGAGGTCTTCAATGTAGGCCGCTCTTGCCTCGAGGGGCGTAAAAGTAAAGTGATGCTGACAACGCTGATATGGAACATGTTATGCGTGGAGACAGAAAAAAGAAAAAAAAGGAGTCTGCTAGTTGCATATTAGTGAGGCGTGCGACTGGTGACTCACGTGGAGGTAAAATAGAATACGTGGCGGGAATAATCAGGGCCATGCTACACAGTTCTGCCCACAGAGAAGGCTATTAATATTCGTCAGTGCCATCACACGCTGCGCATGCTTGTAGGCTTGAAGCACGTAATCTGTTGGTGAGGCGTTTCGTTCACTTGCTGATAATACGCTAATACGCATGAGCCATGACGAACAGAATTTCACAGTGAAAGGAATGTGCCCCTACGCTAATGCGCGATGTATGTACACATAAAGGTTAGAATTAAATTCTTGCGTGTGCTTTTTATCCGATATATCGTTGGATTTCACGAATGTGTACCCTAAAAACGCAAGAAATTTTCATTTCGCAACTCTGTTTTGTTTAGTCTAAGGACTTTTCCGAAGACTTTCACGCTGCTGCCTTGTCCATTAGGGTAGCTAATTCTGTCTCTAAGCCAGAACGGTCCTATAGTGGTTTAAGCGACTGGATTGTGTACTGACGACGTTTTGACCATTCCACTTGCCTGCCCTCAACCCAGTGGAACACATCTGGAACGCTATCAAACGCCAGTTCTGCGCCCATAATCGGCAGGCGCGCGGGTTACGAGAAATGCCTAAGCTTTGTGTTGGTACCTGCTCTGTGACTCCTATCACCATAGAGATAGATCGTAAATTAAGCACTATCCTCGAAGTGTTAGAAGTATATCGAGTGCTGTCTGATATACTTTGATGATGGATGTGTTTGAGAATTAACAATGCATGGACATACTGCGTAGTCACCTATCCACATTCACAATGATACTTGCAAAGAGGGGGGAGGCGGTGGTTTAGCTATGATACTGAAACTGGGAAACATGGTGTCAAATCATTGGTCGGTGTTGAAATTACTGTAAAATTGTTCACTCAGTCAATTGTAATGCTTATTATTCCAGTACATCGGGGGTGTCTTTTCCATCCCATCCATCCACTAGTACGCTGTTGGTTACCACATAATGATTGACTGACATCGCTTGTTTGAGTTGGAGAAAGAGTTTTTGTGGAGGGACAACACCTTCTGGAGATGGATAGCACCGAAACAGTGAGCGTGTACAAGACTGCAATATGAGGTATCAGTTGAAATGGAAGACAGAGCCATCAGCTATTCCGTCTATGTGGCAGAAGAGTTTCAATGTAGAGGTCAGCAGTTTGGAAACTCTCCACATCGCCGCCAAACTCTTCCAGTTTCCCTATGTTGTAATTGTCTTTTATTTAAAATAATCCAGTGTATGTGGCGTGTTTTGGTAGGCAAAGTAACAACATAATATACATTGTGCGACGTCTAGTTTTCTGCGATAGGCCATGGATCAGAACATGTTAATGTTTAGAACCTTACACAGACTTCGAAGTCGTGGCGGAAAAACAAAATTTATGGCAGTGTACAAAGGGTGTTACAGCAGAAAGAAACAATGTTTCAAAGAACAACACAGAGTCATAGGGAGTGTCTCTTACGACTTACAGTATAGTCTGTGGGATACGTTCATCCTGCTACAGTGTGCTGAAACTTTAAACTGATCTGTGCAGTGTGTCAATACCTGTATATTTAATAGGGTCGTCACTTGTGCTCGAGGCCCGAATGCATGCGGTATTTGTTTTCGATATATGGGAGGAGAGAGATGCAGTAAAAGTCTTATTGAGTTCTCTGTCGGATGAAGTTAGTGGAGCTTTTACAGTTCGTAATTATTCTCTGTTGGGTAGAACAGAACAACGATGACAGAATGTTGGGGTGATAGATGTGAATGGACCCTGAGGGATGTGGATCTGTAGTATCTGCTTGGAGTTTGGAGAAGCAGAACAATGTGATAGCAGAATCCGCGTCCTTCCCTCAGTTTCTACTGTCTTTTATACTACCTGGTGTTGCAGGAGGAAGCTTCGTTCCATCAAACGGTCAAAACACAGTTCTGTCACAGTAACTCAGCTTTACCTGTTTCTACACAGGTTGCAGATCGTTTCTCTGACTTCTACTCAGTTCCGACTTACATTGGAACAATCACATGCACAAAGCTGCAGGGACAGTAGTGCAGAGTCTGAGAGGTAGTTTCAAGATGCATAGGAATTTTGCTGTAGCAGATAGGTTTGAGGAAGTTGGCTCGTTTCACGAGCCACAGCCATCAACAGGGTGTATTTCCGATACTTCGAACATTGTCAAATGTCATTCAACTGAGACTGCGATCATAACATGTAGTTGTAAGTACGGGGATAAAATATATTTATGATTCTACCTGTGCATGCTCGGCGTGTAAGGTGTGCGGGAATGATTCACATTTCCTGTTAACTGTAGGAGCTGTCCATATGGAGAGGCCTGTTGGAGTGCAGGAATGTAGATGACTTAACCGTATTGTCCTCTAGACGACCGATTAGCGAACTAATAGTATGTGTTGGATAGCTTTCGTGATCACGTGGAAATTTGGAAGATAGAATACAGAGGTGTATTTGCACAGGACCGTTATTCCCTCCCATGTAAATTGCTTGGTTGACTGCTTCTGCGCATTTGAGGCCTTTATTTAGCGGATAGATGATCGATTGTGGTGTGTGCATCTAGCATGACGACAACCCAAGCGACAGACAGTTAACGGACAAACCGACAAGATAACTTCCGCTCCACTCGACCAGCACACAACAGGGAGTTCAATGGAACAACGTAGAAAGTATTAGCGCGAACGATCGGTAGGTTATTGCTGTGTACTTGATATGGAAAAGTACCGGGAAAATGGTATAATATTATGGCAAACAATGCGAAAATACATGTGTTCTTGTAATCCCAGAGTCGGGAGATTGGTGTAGAAAAACAAGCAACGTAGCAGGTCCAGACCAGAAACAGTAACGCGTTTGTGTGAAGGGGGAACGAGCCCGAATTTTCAGAAGAGTTCTGAGAGTGACTTCGGTCCGCTGAGGGTGCTCTGGTCACCCTTGGGGAGTGGATGGCCGCCGTCCTAGCACTGAAATATGTAGTGCTGCACGGAGTGTGTATGGTGCTGTCTGTCTTTGCGGTACATGTACGAATGATGTAAAAGGGCTGATTTTGTACGGATATGAATTGTATGTTTACTACTTTGACACATTATGCAGTGATATATTGCTGGGTTGGAGATCTGTTTTGCGCTCTAATATTGAAGCTCGAGTCCTCAGTGGGAGAGCAGTGTAATTGCCACTTTGCAGGGTTTAACTGTGTATGCAACATGGTGACCTGCACAAAAACAATCATGATGCTCTAATCTTTTATGATTAACGGTGTTTTCGCGAGCATGCATAGTCTTTTAGCGGTGAGAACTTTTAACGTTCCTGAGACGTATATTGATAGCAGGACGAACATTTCGTGCAATGCGTCAGCCACACTGGGTACACGTGGATGGTTAGACACAGCTCGCGTGTTCTGTTAGGATCGTTAGGAACCACCCTGTGCTATTATGTACCATCAGTATCGATAGGTATAGAGTCAGCAATGGTAAACACATGTGCTGCCCAGAGGCGTCTTCCCTAAAGGGGCCAGCGTGAGCGCGCCTTGGATTTCTGTGACGTCAGTATAACACTCAAAGAACTCTAACTGTGTACCCAGAAAATAGAGCCAACTTTCAACTGCTCGCTGTAGGTAGCAGCTGTGTGAGAGCGATGGCTCGCACTGGCTTGTGTCTGGCGGCGGCTAGTAGTACGTCTATGCGTGCACGCCCTTGGAGAATCAGCGCTCGGCAAACAGGTCTTCACTCCCATCCGGTCGTGTCAGCAATGGTGTCTAGGTGATCATGTATTTCGAGAGCAGTTTCTCAGGTGTCAGGTATGAAAGGTATGCCGCTGCTTCATGCTTGAGGGACCCAATTCTCCTGCATGATCTGTGACATCAGTATGCACATCACACAAATATGTCGTGAATGTTGGAACAGTTTTTCTATAGCATATGCAAGGGTGAGTCGCTCTGCAAATAGGTCTTCACTGGACTGCAGGCAGAGAGAGGATTGATATCAGCAAAAGTAAACACATGCGCTGCCCAGAGGACGACTTGGCACTTATTTAGATAGACGTGTGATGTCAGTACATGCATCACACACATGTCGCGAGCAGTGGAAGCGTTTTTCTATAGCACTGTCTGTGATGTCAGTATGCATGTGCAGGCTAAACCCTGTGAAGTCACTATGCATGTGCATGGGGGCTAGAGACGCCATGCATCTTCCGTTAGAATCGTGAGAGAGAAAGCAGTCGAACACGTGAGAGGGGTGACAGTGCGCTCTGGTGGTGAACTGTGTATTAGGCCCAGACCTCGTGGCGAGCATTGTTTTCCGTTCATTTTCCCTCGCCATCTTGGATTACATCACAGAACGGAATGGACGGCAGCGCCCTACGGTGGCAGTACTGTGTACTAGGTCAGTTGGAATCTGGACCACGTGGCGGACACACTAGATGGTGGTAGTGCCTCAAATTATGTAATTCTGCAGGCTTTTGTAGCCATTGTCACTGAAGTTAAAATCTTATGGGTTATTAGGGCGCATCATCTTTCTAGTTTCGACCCTTCTGCTAGGATCTTCCTCAGAACCTTCTGGTGTCCACTACTGCTAGAACACTGTCAGGGACGAGTGTCGCGTCCTCTTATAAAGGAGAGTTTTCTCACAGTTGCACTGGAGAAGTGATAGTATTGGTTAAAATTCATATGGTTACCACTGATGAGCCATAGACATAGGCTTAATATTTCCGCTCTGATTCAGAAGAAGGGGTGTTGTTGGCTAATCTCCTGTGGATACCATTGTGGCCCATCGTCATTGGATAGATAGGCACTATTCCACACATACACTGGAGAAGGGTTATTGGGTGAAATTCATGAGAGTCGCCCTGCTAAACCCGCAGGACAGGACAGGACAGGTGGTTCAAGTTGTGGAAAGGGTCCAAAATAAGCGCTGTCAGTTACACTCGAAGATACAACGTTTTATTTGAACGAACATTACAAGACACAAGAAATTTTTTTTTAAGAAAATAGAGGTTTAGTTTTGGAACTTAATTAGCGGCTGAATGTGCTGTGCAATAAATTGCCTCAAGGGCAAGACCACTTTAATTTAAAAACGGCTGAAAGCCAATACCTTATAGCTCAACCAAAATCAGAAATATAAAAGGCAAAGCCTTATCTTAAAACAGTTCCGTAATTAGGCTGAAGGTCCAAAGAATCTGACACTTTAAGAGCGAAACAACTTAAATTCAAAATCGGCTGAAGGCTCAACACTTAAGACTCAATAACATCAATTTTAAAAATGCCAAAGGTTTAACGTAAAGCAATTCTTAAATTAGGCTGAAAATGGTTCAAATGGCTCTGAGCACTATGGGACTTAACATCTATGGTCATCAGTCCCCTAGAACTTAGAACTACTTAAACCTAACTAACCTAAGGACATCACAAACATCCATGCCCGAGGCAGGATTCGAACCTGCGACCGTAGCAGTCGCGCGGTTCCGGACTGAGCGCCTAGAACCGCTAGACCACCGCGGCCGGCAAATTAGGCTGAAGGCCCAAACCATCTGACAGCTTAAGAGCAGAATAACTTTAATTCAAAATCGGCTGATGGCCCAAAGAATCTGACACTTTAAAAGCAAAACAACAAATTCAAAATTGGCTGAAGGCCCAACAATCAGGACTCAACAAAATAAAATTTTTAAAAAGGCAAAAGGCCTTACTTAAAGCAGTTCTTTAAATTAGGCTGAAGGCTCAAACAATCTTACGCCTTAAGGGCAAAACAACTTTAACTAAACATCGGCTATAAGCCATACAAATAAAAACAAGAAGAACAAATAAGAAAAGGCAGTACATCCAACGGCGCTCAGAAGTTTCCGAGGGTCGGCCTGTAATTCAAACTCTAACGCTCGCTTAGGTGAGACAGGCAGCTGGCCCAACGATTCTCGATCCGACGACAACCCAAGCGACAGACAGTTAACGGACAAACCGACAAGATAACTTCCGCTCCACCCGACCAGCACACAACAGGGAGTTCAATGGAACAACGTAGAAAGTATTGGCGCTCACAACGAACTTGTGGTGTCACTGCCAGACACCACACTTGCTAGGTGGTAGCTTAAATCGGTCGCGGCCCATTAGTACATGTCGGACCCGCGTGTCGCCACTGTGTGATCGCAGACCGAGCGCCACCACACGGCAGGTCTCGAGAGACGTACGAGAACTCGCCCCAGTTGTACGACGACGTTGCTAGCAACTATACGGACGAAGCCTTTGCTCTCATTTGCCGAGAGACAGAATAGCCTTCAGCTAAGTTCATGGCTACGACTTAGCAAGGCGCCATTAGCCTTACATAGTTTGATAGTTATCTTATGAAATGTCTCATCAAGAATGCTGTATTCACAACAAGGATAAATAAAAGTTAAGTATTGAGGAGCTGCATACTTCTCTTATTAGAATTCACTACTTATCCTGTTCCAGAATTTACGCCCGTCTGCGTTAGATAGCGTGCATTTTCGGCCTCCTCTATCTACAAGGTGTTGGCACATTCACCAACACATCACTGGTGACGAGGATGGGATAAGTGTTCTTTCTAATTGCTTACATTTACTTGTGTCATGGCTTCGCCAGATGTACTGTCCGAATTTTATCGCTTGCAGAATCAGCAGACGCAGGCGTTATTGGATGCCCTGGGACAGCTCGTCCAGGGTCAACGTGCGCTGCAAACCGATGCGGCCGCCGCCGCTTCATCGCTACCGCAGCCACAAAACGCAGTTGCACCACCGTTTCGTCCGTTTCACGCGGACGACGAGACCTGGCCGGAATGGTCTCGACAATTCGGCTTCCATCTAGCCGCCTACAGAATTCAAGGTAATGAGCGGCAGCCGTTTTTGCTTTCTTGTGTCGGTGTGTCCACCTACCGTGTGATAGTGAAATTGTTTCCCCGACGCGACATAGCAACTCTGTCCTACGAAGAAATTATGTCTGCTTTAGATGCCTATTTCAAAGAAACAGTTGATGTAGTTGCAAAAAGGTATACGTTCTTTCGTACCAAACGTACGGCCGGTCAGACTAATAGGGAGTGGGTTGCAACATTGCAAGGACTTACTAGGGATTGTGATTTTGCATGTGAATGTGGACTTCCGTATTCAGATACTATGGTACGTGATGCAATAGCACAGAACGTTTCTGATGTTCGCATACGGGAACAGATTTTGAAACTAGTTAATCCCTCCCTTCAACATGTGATAGACATATTGGATAGGCAAGACACACTTGACTTTGCTCAGGAATCATTTGAAACTTCGCCAGCAGTGTGTCGCATTGACCGGCCCGCCGGGCGCGCAGCACGGGACGCTAAACGGCCCTCGCGCACGTCAGCGCAGCTGCAGCCTAGCTCGCAAACACGAGTCCACCCGCGTAAGCATGCCGATGCAGTTCTCAAATCATGCCCGCGGTGTGCAACTAGACATTCGCGTGACAATTGCCCGTCACGCCAAGCTATTTGCTTTTACTGTCATAAGAAAGGACATGTTCAAAGTGTTTGCCAGAAAAAGCTTAGATCAGACAATCACAACCATTCCAGGCCCTTTGCTTCGCGCCGGAATCGAACCAGGGACAATCAGGCTCGTGGACCTTCGCCCATGGACATTCATGTCGTTAATTCCACCCCGTCCAGTGCCACTTTATCTAACAGTGACTGTGTTCGTCCCACAAAATGTGTGCGTCGACGTCGCAGGAAATCCCGTAAAGTCGCAAGTGCTTCTGTACCTGTATCAGTTCAAATTGCACGTGAAAGTCGCTCTTGTCATCAGCGGGACAAACTTTTTGTAGACTTAGACTTTGGAGGCAAAGTGATACAATTCCAGCTCGATACCGGAGCTGCAGTTTCATTGCTCAATCAAGACACGTACAAACAACTGGGCAAACCTCCGTTGCGTGCCGCAAATGTTCAGCTCAATAGTTATTTAGGACAGCACATACCTGTGTTAGGACAGTGCAGCCTTCTTGCCACATACAAGGGACAAACAAAACTTGTGTCATTTTACGTTCTTCGTTCTTCTACGGCAGTGAACTTGTTTGGTTTAGATTTATTTCAGTTGTTTAACATGTCTATCGTAAATCAGGTCCTATCAGTGAATCAGACTGTGCCTTCCGCCAGTGTTTCTCGTCTTTGTGAAGAATTTGCAGACATTTTTGCACTGGGCCTTGGTTGCGCTAAGAACTATGAAGCACATTTGGAACTGAAAGTAAACGCGCAACCGAAATTTTTCAGAGCGCGCAAGGTTCCCCACGCATTGCGTGATGAGGTCGCAAGAACATTACACGGTTTAGAATCTCAAGGTGTAATTGAACGTGTGCAGGCTTCTCTCTGGGCCTCACCCTTAGTAATTTTGCCAAAACCTTCCGGAAAATTGCGACTTTGCGTGGACTTCAAGGCAACTGTGAATCCACTACTTGTGACTGCAACTTTTCCTTTGCCCCGCCCGGAAGATCTTTTTGATAAACTGTGCCCGGGTAAATACTTTTCGAAATTGGACCTAGCAGATGTGTACTTGCAAATACCAGTGGACGAAGAATCCCAGTGCGTCTTGGTGGTTAACACGCATCTTGGATTGTACCGATTCAAACGACTGCCATTCGGGTGTGCATCCGCCCCTGCATTGTTTCAGCAATATTTACAAACTGTTTGTGCGTCGGTCCCTACTGCTGCAAACTATCTGGACCATATTGTGATCTCCGGAAAGACAGAAGCCGAACATTTAGCCAACCTACGAACGTTGTTTCAGGTCTTGCGACAAAATGGTCTTCGCTTGAGGAAGGACAAATGTGTGTTTTTTGCTCGTGACTTACCGTATCTGGGACATGTAATTAATGCCCAAGGCATACATCCGAGTCCAGAGCACCTCCGTGCCATACAGGACTTGCCTTCACCGCAGAACTTGAAACAGCTCCAGAGTGTGTTGGGAAAAATTAATTACTATGCCAGGTTTGTGCCGCGCGCTTCTTCCATTTCAGCTCCGCTTCATCGCTTACGCCGTAAAGGTGTTCCATTCGTCTGGACGACGGAATGCGAACGCGCCTTTCGCCAGTTGAAATCGGCGTTGCTTTCAAATACTTGCCTTACGCCATTCGATCCCCAGAAACCCCTTTTGTTGATGGTCGATGCATCGGAATTCGGGATCGGTGCTGTGCTTGCGCACAAAGATGGATCGCATGATCGCCCTATTGCCTTTGCGTCAAAATTGCTCTCGTCTGCGCAACGCAATTATTCCCAGATAGAGAAAGAAGCTTTAGCTCTCGTGTTTGGTGTTACAAAGTTCCATGATTTCTTGTATGGTCGTCACTTTACCATCATCACAGACCACAAACCTTTGACATCGCTTTTTCATCCGAACAAGCCTGTACCTCCACGTACAGCGCAGAAATTCATTCGCTGGTCTCTTTTCCTCTCGCAGTACCGCTACGATATCCTGTATCGGTCCACTGCTGAGCACGGAAACGCTGATGCGTTGTCCCCTTTGCCTGTTGCTGAGGATGAAGCATTCGATTCTTCCGAACTTGCTTGCATGTTCATTGATTCAGAAACCGATGACGTGGTCGAATCGTTTCCGATTGATTTTCGTCGTGTCGCTACAGCCACAGCTGCTGACCCTGTCCTTGCTACTGTTTTGCGTTTTGTTGCTACGCAATGGCCCTTGTCAAAGTCACGGATCGAGGATCCGTTGGTTCGCCGATTTTTTGCTCACAAGGAGAGACTTTTTGTATGACGTGGTGTTTTGTTGTTGCGTTCGGATAATGATCAATCCAGAGTCGTGGTCCCACGTTCGGTACAGTCCTCTGTATTACGGCTTCTTCACCAAGGACATTGGGGTATAGTGCGCACGAAAGAACTTGCTCGTCGGCACTGTACTTGGTTCGGAATCGATGCTGCGATTACGAATATGTGCTCTTCTTGCGTGGCGTGTGCCGAACAACGATCCGCCCCGCCACGGAAATTCTTTGCATGGCCGACAGCCACTTCCCCTTGGCAACGCTTGCACATCGATTTTGCTGGTCCATTCTGGAATGCTCGATGGTTGGTTGTGGTGGATTCCTTCAGTAATTTTCCTTTTGTTGTCCGGATGTCTTCCACGACGTCATCTGCCACCATCCAAGCGTTGTCCGCTATTTTTTGCATTGAAGGTCTTCCCCAGACTATTGTTTCCAACAATGGCCCACAATTCATGTCCGCAGAATTTCAGTCATTCTGCAAGGCCAATGGTATTCAACATCTGACATCCGCGCCGTTTTCGCCTCAGTCAAACGGTGCCGCTGAACGATTGGTCCGGACTTTCAAGTCACAGATGTTGAAGTTGAAAGAGTCGCATTCTAGGGAGGACGCATTGTTGCTCTTTTTGTCTTCGTATCGCTCTCAGCCCTGCGATGGTCGCTTGCCGGCTGAGTTGCTCCATGGTCGTCCTCATCGAACCTTTATGTCTTTGCTGCATCCGCCGCATCAGGTTCCAGTGCTGCGGCAGACTACTGCTTTTGGTCTTGGCGACGTTGTTTTCTATCGCAACTATCGCGGTTCACGGCGTTGGCTCGCAGGGCGCATTCTTCGCTGCCTCAGCCGCGCGATGTATTTGGTTTTGGGGGCCTCTGGTGAGGTGCGTCGGCATCTCAATCAGCTGCGCCTCTGTCGTCGCCTGGGTTCTGCCGCTCCCCGTCTGCTTTCAGCGACGGTGCCGTCCGGTCAGCGCCCTGGGGACCCATCTACTGGCTCGCCTCATCCCCAGGTGTTACCGACGCTGCCTTCCATTTTGCCTCATGGCGACGCGCCGCCGCCGCCGCCTGTTCTCCCGCCGGCGCCGCCCGCAGTGGACGCGTCGCTGCAACCGCCTGGCGCCTCCCTGGGTCACGCGCCGCCGCTCGCTTCCCGTGACCGGCTGTCCTCCACCATGGAACTCTTGCCCGCTCCGGACCAGATGTCTTCGCCCATCGGGTGCCCCGACCACATGGAGGTCGACCCTTCGGCCCCTCCTGTCTCTCTACGGGCGCATACACCGCATGTTGACGTGCACCCTGGACTAGGTTTTCAGGCGTTTCCTAGCTCCCCTCGGACCGAATGGCCGGGTGCGGGTGGCACAGCCTCGCCTGTTGTTAGGCTCCCCACCTCATCGCATACGTCAACATGGGGTCCTCCCCACGGCGGGCGGCAGCCTTATAACACGACCGTTCGCCGATTTGCGGGGGAGGAATGTGGTGTCACTGCCAGACACCACACTTGCTAGGTGGTAGCTTAAATCGGCCGCGGTCCATTAGTACATGTCGGAGCCGCGTGTCGCCACTGTGTGATCGCAGACCGAGCGCCACCACACGGCAGGTCTCGAGAGACGTACGAGAACTCGCCCCAGTTGTACGACGACGTTGCTAGCAACTATACGGACGAAGCCTTTGCTCTCATTTGCCGAGAGACAGAATAGCCTTCAGCTAAGTTCATGGCTACGACTTAGCAAGGCGCCATTAGACTTACATAGTTTGATAGTTATCGTATGAAATGTCTCATCAAGAATGCTGTATTCACAACAAGGATAAATAAAAGTTAAGTATTCGAGGAGCTGCATACTTTTCTTATTAGAATTCACTACTTATCCTGTTCCAGAATTTACGCCCGTCTGCGTTAGATAGCGTGCATTTTCGGCCTCCTCTATCTACAAGGTGTTGGCACATTCACCAACACATCAGAACTATACATTGATCTGACAAACAACACACCGTGCTGGACAGCGACAACAAGATGAGGAAAATACACTGCCTATATTTACGTCAACGGCCGGGGCAGGTAACCGGAATGTTACGGCCACAAGGCAGAAGAATCCGATGGTGCCCTTCCATTCAAATAACGAAGTACGTTTAAACTCCACCGGAGGGTAGCTAAGATCTGCCATCTTGAAAACACACTTTGTTGCTGGCGGGAATATCCCAACAGCCGACAACGAACTCCAAACGACACAATAGGTTAAACGCGAACCGTGCACTGTTCATCCTGCTACTGCTATTTTGCAGAACTGAAACAGCTGCTTCATCGAGTAATTCTGACGAGAGATCCACCACTACTCGTTACGGATCCACAGTAGCGTCTTCCTTCTGAACTTTAACCGCTAGCTTCTCGAACTTCACTTTTTTTTTTCATAGCACTGAAACCCGAAAACCTTGTTGAATGATTAAACGTTATTCTGTCCTCTTTTTAACTGAATTATGTCTTCCTTCGAGCTATTTTAAATACAATGGTGAATTCTATGAACAGGCTGACGGCCTTGCTATCGGCTCACCCATTACTCCAGTTGCAGCTGACGTTTTTATGGAACATTTTGAGCAACAGGCATTAAGTAGTGCTTCTTTGAAGCCTTCTTGATGGCTCCGCTATGTGGACGATACATTTGTTATATGGCCACACAGCGAAGAAGAGCTTCATGTGTTACACAATTTCTTAAATGGAATTCACCCCAAAATCAAATTTACCTTGGAAGTTGAGAGTGAGGTCGGTCTATCGTTCCTAGATGTGTTGGTATACAGAAGATCTGATAACGCTCTAAGTCACAGAGTGTACAGAAAGCCGACTAACACAAACAGGTATTTAGATGCCACTTCGCACCACCACCCAGCCCAGAAGCAAGCAGTAGTCAACACTCTGTCTTCACGTGCCTTCCGTATAAGCGATGACGACAACTTGGAATCTGAGTTGAAATTTTTAAAGAGGAAATTGAAGGCAAATGTGTATGATAGTTATTCAATCAATAGGGCTCTTAGGCGGAATATTTATAACGCTAATAAGAATGACAAGGAGCTGCCTTCTGACTCCGTTAGGTTACCTTTCGTTTCTGGGCTCACTGACCGCATAAGCAGAATTCCAAGGAAAACTGGTATTCAGATTTTTTCTTTAGTCAAAACAAAATAAAAGATTTTTTCCGACGGAAAACAGATACACCTGTTTGACTCCTCAATGCAGGCGTCTATCAAGTGACATGTGGCTGCGGCAAAGTGTATATAGGCGAAACGGAAAGAATTGTTTAGGAACGCATTAGGGAACATGAACAGCGCATGAGGTTAAAAACAGCGCAAGATCGGCAGTAGCAGAACATCATGAGAACTCTGGCTCTGACATCTATTTTAATAACGTACGTGTACTGACTAAATAAACAAACATTTATAGAAGAAAGGTCCGACAAGCGGTTGAAATTTCCAAGAATACGTATAATTTCAATAGAGAGGATGGATATAGGCTTCCGGCATCGTGGCTCCCCGCCATGAAGGAAGTGAATAACTGGCTGCCTTGCAAGTCACCTCGGCGGGCAATAATATTTTGGGTAAACATCCCCCCCTCTCTTGCTCTATCCATTTCGAATCTAGCCAATGATGACTACCAACCAATAGCAGTAGTAGGAATTTCAACCAATAACCCTTCTCCAGTGTAAGTGTGCAATAGTGCCTTTCTATCCAATGACGATTGACTACCAATGGTATCCACAGGAGATTAGCCGACAACAAACCTTCTTCTGCATCAGAACAGGAATATTAGCCTTTGACTACGGCCCAACAATGGTAACCATACGAATTTGAACCAATACTATCACTTCTCCAGCACACCCATTAAAAAACTCCCATTTATAAGAATGGTTCAAATGGCTCTAAACACTATGGGACTTAAAATTAAAATCTGAGGTCATCAGTCCCGTAGACTTAGAATTACCTAAACCCAACTAACCTAAGGACATCACACACATCCATGCCCAAGGCAGGACTTGAACCTGCGACTGTAGCAGCAGTGCGGTTCCGGACTGAAGCGCCCAGAACCACTCGGCCACAGCGGCCGACTCCCCTTTATAAGAGGATGCGACACTCGTTCCCAAGAGCGTTTTAGCAGTAGTGGACACCAGAAGATCCTGAGGAAGATCCCAGCAGAGGGATCGATACCTCGAACATTTTAGTAGAAATATGACACGGTCTAATAATCCAGAAGATTTTAACTTCAGTGCCTCAAATTGTTTAAATAAAGAGTGCATGTGTTTGACAGATGTCGATTAGCAATCATGTTTGCAGAGTCTTTTAGACAGTTTATTATTTTGACAATTTACAAGTTGTATGCCCCTCTGTACATAAATGTATTGCATTATTTACGACTGGTTTGCATATCTGTAGGCTGTGCAATGCATTATTTCGACAGATTACAATTAGTGAGCCCGTCTGCAGAGCATTATAGATGGGTTATCTCGACAATTTAGGAGTAGTTTGCAGTTTTGTAGGCTGAGTGGTGTGACTTCAAGCATGTGATAGCGTGTGTTCTGTATTACTGTGATACATATTCTATCTCTGAAAATCCATCCCTAAATGAATTGTTCCAAAAAAAATAAAATATCCTTCCATTCTCTAGCAGCCCAACACAGGCTGAGCCATTTTTCCGCCAATCCCTAGGAAGAGGTGGCGATCGGCTGGCTTAGGTTAGTGGAGGTAGCCCAAGTGACCTTTTTTCCCATCATTTTCTTAGGTTAGCAGAGGTGTATTGCATTTTCCTGCTGAAATTTGAATTCCCCAACATTTTCTGGAGTACGGGAGGGGTGTTAGGTTAGTGGAGGTACCCCATTGACCTATCTTCCCGCCAAAATCCTCCATCGTGGATGACGTCACGACCGCCATCTCGGATGACGTCATGTGGTGTTGTAAAGTCTACACGCCGCCATCTTGGATGATGTCATGTGCTGTTGGTAAGTCTACACGCCGCCATCTTGGCTGACATCCTCGCTGCCATCTTGGATACATTTGGCAACAATGGAGAGTGGAACCATAGCTGCTTTGCTTCACTACTAGCAGTTATTCAGCTTGGCATTCATTATTCTTGGATGTCTCCCTAGGGTATGTTGTGCCAGATTCTTCTTTTTTCCATGAGGGATCAGTCTTCTGACTAGTTTGATGCCGCCTGCTGTGAATTCCTCTCCAACATCTTCATCTCAGAGTAGCAGTTGCAACCTACATTGTGAATTATTTTCTGGACGATTCCAATCTCTGTCTTGCTCTACAGTTTTTACCCTCTACGGCTCCTTCTAGTACCATGGAAGTCATTACCTCATGTCTTAACAGATGTCCTATCATCCTGTCCCTTCTCCTTGTCAGTGTTTCCCACATATTCCTTTTCTCTCCCATTATGCTGAGAAGCTTCTCACTTCTTACTTTATCAGTCCACCCGAATTTCAGCATTCGTTTTTAGCACCACATCCCAAATGCTCTATTCTGTTTCGGTTTTCTCACAGTCCATGTTTGGTTCATTATATCGACAAAATCCTGAGGTGGTTGAGGGCCCTCCCCCTAATGATTCCAATGTTCTGAAGTAGGGATCCAGCAACCTCACAGGCCAATGTTGAGTTTGGGAAGAATGAAGGGAAGCAGTAGAAATTCTCGCTGTGAGCGGTGGGAGTAATCTTGCTGAATTATAAGCCCAGAATTGCTTGCTATGGACAAAAAAACGGGGCGTCGAATATCGTCGACGTACCGCTGCGCCGTGAGGGCGACGAGGATGACGACCAACTGGATCCTGGTGTGAAAAGAAACAGCACTCCTGATCATCACTCGTAGTATGGCGGGGAGAATCATGTTGGTATCCCACCGCTGTCCAGAGCGTCTGCAGACACATCTTCGCTGATCACTGGGGCTTAATTCGGGGCGTGACTCATTCATGAAGACTATTCTGCTTCAGCCAGTGATATTCCAGGCCGTTTGTATCAACCATTCATATGGTCAAGGGTATCGGTGGTTTGCAACCTTGTTGGTGTGGCGAAATACTCATTTAGATCCTCAATAGGAACTAGGGGTTCTGCTGCAGATTTGTGTTTGCCTATTCCTAGGCCTCGCAGTTTTTTTCCCCACAAGAAGGAGGGCGCCTGTTAACGAGTTTTTACTTCCTCACTTACTGATGAACTGGGCTGCGAAGTCGTTTGTAGGCAAGGTGATTTTCGGTGGTCGGGTTCCTCTATATTTCCCGTTCGCTGCGACTATCATATTCATACAGTGTTTGAGTTGCTCCTAAAGCCGCTTACCTCCTGAATCTTAGTTTTTATCGGAGCATGTTCATAGTATGAATTATCAAATCTATCAGTGAAATTTACAAACATCATGATTTAATGTCAAATTTACTTCCTGCCGTTGAATGCCAAGAAATATCATGTTCTTATGTTAGTCTCGGGCTCTTCGGCTGAGGTTGTTCAGTGATTTTGGTGAAGTTTCGCAATTACGAATGGATGACACTGTAAAAGACTCACCCGTCCTCCATTGCTGGGGGTGGACTGAAGCTGATCCGTGGCCGCCGTCTGTACGTATTTGTCGCGTCTTCCTGGTCGCTACCGCTGTGGTTCGGTTCGCATTAGCAGCCGTATACGCTGAGACGGTCATAGTGTGTGTGCGTGTGTGCGTGTGTGCGTGTGTGTGTGTGTGTGTGTGTGAGTTTGGCTGAGAGACACTCAGCGGTGAGGTTATCATCGCCTGACCGGAACATCCCGACGTTCAGTCATCGTTCAGTGCTGTAGATATCTGATTTAATTATATTCAAATGAAATAAATGAGCTTTCTGCTCTTTGTAATTGTTATAACAAGGAAAAATGAAGTGAGTATATTGCAAGGTATGGTACGTACCCCTCTTAGAAACTACTGAGAGAAGACACACTGTTTCATAACACAAGCGTTTATTTAAGTAACCCAAGACATTATACGTATTTTAAAAATCACGCAATTCTGTCTACTTTGTTCTGCATCAAACAGAAATAGTCTCAGGCAATATTATGGGCAATTTACGGAATAATGTCGTCAGTAATGAGCGCAATTAAAAGAAAGAACTAGTGAAAGTTACGTTTTACAATCCATATAAAAATTTTTTAAAAAAATTACTTGTTATCAAAAAGCAAATGCAGATAATGTCGTAGATATGAGTGACAAAAGATGTTACTTTCGTGTATGGTTTTAGTTGCTAGTTTGTCGATGAATGTAACCTATGTTCTTTCTTGGTCATTGAGAAAACGTTACTGGTCTCGCCTGTTATAACGTATGGTCAAGATCAGAGATAATTCTCTACAGGACGTGAAAAGGGCATCATCGTGCTTGCTGCCTTATTGGATTCATAAGAAACTTTCGGGGATGACTAATACTGCTTACTGTGACAATCACCTATGGTCGGTACCGGTACTGAATGGTGGCAATGCTCTTTGATTTTTCTTTGTGGGGGGAGGGGGGACATTTGAAAGGTAGGGTGTCGGTTTCAGCTATTGTTTTGTTACTTTCTATTTCGGTCCTCGATCGTTCACAGTTGTCTAGACGCTGATGCTGGCTCCACTTGAAGATAAATGAGCGGGATCCTGAGACAGGTCCTGTGTTAAGGTTTTGCGACGGTACCCACTGAAGGCTTCCCGCATTGTTCTTCTAATAGCCGATGGCGCTTCAGCTAATATACTCTTACCTGCGAGTTTATGCTTTGTTTTCCGGCTCATCATTCCACAGATGCGGTACGAGATCTGATACGTCCAGCAACGTGGCTGTACCTGCGTATAGCTTTTGTGTAGCGTTCAGTGATATATCGTACTTCGATGGCTGTTTACATGTACATGATGGTTTAGAGTGTTTATGTATTTCTGTTTTTATCTTTGACACTTTTGACCGACACACTGTCTTATATTCCATTTAGTGCCCTTTTCGTATCTCTATTGTCAGTTTCAAGTTGTCACTGTCTCGTGTTTAAGCGTCTTTTTACTCAAGGTGTAAAAGTCGTGCATCATAAGGTGTTACAACTTGACGACAGCCTGTGCAAACTACACTAAATCTTACTCCATTTGCTTCACTGGTATATTCATACGAATCCCGAACAAATTTCCCCACGACTGTCCTGTATTGGACAGGAAATTAAAGTTCTGTCTGTTGTCACTGACGTATCGTGTATCTGGATGTATTCTAGCTGTCTTCGTCCTGTCTAAGAGTGAAGAAATGTTTTTGTCACATTATCAGCGTTAACCCAGCTTTTCTAATTTGTAACTACTAGTTTTACGTAACGAGAAAACTGTTTCTTAAAATACACTAGTGTCCAAAAGCTAAGGATAATCACGATAAAGGGACATATTGTCTTATCAGAATGCCAGAGGTATTACTGAACAAGCTACAGCTCAAGCACAAGACTTTTGGCATACAACAGTGCCCGAAACTCAACGTTAGAAAAGTTCTAATAGCTAAGGTTCACGTATGTAAGAAAATAACGCACTGCGAAATCTCTTCCACAACAAAAGAAGCTGCTAATATAAGACCACCCCTGGCAGCCAAACATGTTGCACAGTGACGTAGCACGCTCTCTACGAGACGGTTCAAGAGCTGTCTTGGTAGTCGATCCCATTCTTCAGCAAGAGCGGCGCGGAGGTTTGGAAGTGTCTTTGGTGAAGGCTGACGGGATGGAATTCTACTTCCTAATGCATCCCAAGCATGTTCTAAGGAACTGAGCTCCGATGACCTCGCTGGACAGTCCACGAGACGAATATCTTCACCTTCAAGAAGTTCATCTACCACATCAGCTCGATGCGGACGGGCATTATCATCCACAAAGAGGAAATCTGAACCAGCTGTACGTCTGAAAAGGCGAACATCTGGTAGCAGTACCTCAGCTCTCTTTCTACGATGTTGCTGGGGTTGTATCGGCTACTAGGTTCTCTCCAGAGTACAATTTTGCAAATTGAAGCGGGATCCACCTGTGAAAAGCCTGTTCCTCCAATCATCCATGGTGCAATTTTGATGCTGCGACCCCGCAATACATAGGCCACACTCTGTGCTGGAATGAGCGGGATGCCACATGTCCGGACGTCTAGCAAACAACTCTGCTGTTCTGAGCCTCCATTACACACTTCGTCGGTAAACAGCAGGTCCTGAGGCAGCTACAAGCTCTGCAGCCAATTGTCTTGTTGGTGTAATCGATTCGTCGGGCACTTACGGCCAGATATCGGTCCTGCTGTGGGGAAGCTATTCTTAATAGATGTTGTACTGGCCTAACACTAGTATCTCCTGTGTCTCCAAACCGTCGCCAAAGCCTCCAAACGACGCTTTGTGGCACATCCAAGGACACTGAGACTTTGAGCTGCCTGCTTGCAGGCGGCCGAATAGTCGACGCTGCAAAATAGGGTGGAAATAGTGTCTTTGTAGCATGCCGTTGTCAACTTCGCGAAGACTCCACACTCTCTTCACTAGGAACGGACAAACAAGACTGCGACATGAGTAGTTTCATGCTCCCTACTTAGCACTCATATACAACTGCTCGCTCACCGATAGATCTGTACCTACAAATTGGAAACTTGCGCAGGTCGCACCAGTGTTTAAGAAGGGTAGTAGGAGTAATCCATCTAACTACAGACCTATATCATTGACGTCTGATTGCAGTAGGGTTTTGGAGCATATACTGTATTCAAACATAATGAATCACCTCGAAGGGAACGATCTATTGATACGTAATCAGCATGGTTTCAGAAAACATCGTTCTTGTGCAACGCAGCTAGCTCTTTATTCGCACAAAGTAATGGCCGCTATCGACAGGGGATCTCAAGTTGATTCCGTATTTCTAGATTTCCGGAAAGCTTTTGACACCGTTCCTCACAAGCGACTTCTAATCAAGCTGCGGGCCTATGGGGTATCGTCTCAGTTGTGCGACTGGATTCGTGATTTCCTGTCAGGAAGGTCGCAGTTCGTAGTAATAGACGGCAAATCATCGAGTAAAACTGAAGTGATATCAGGTGTTCCCCAGGGAAGCGTCTTGGGACCTCTGCTGTTCCTGATCTATATAAATGACCTGGGTGACAATCTGAGCAGTTCTCTTGGGTTGTTCGCAGATGATGCTGTAATTTACCGTCTAGTATGGTCATCCGAAGACCAGTATCAGTGGCAAAGCGATTTAGAAAAGATTGCTGTATGGTGTGGCAGGTGGCAGTTGACGCTAAATAACGAAAAGTGTGAGGTGATCCATATGATTTCCAAAAGAAACCCGTTGAAATTTGATTACTCGATAAATAGTACAATTCTCAAGGCTGTCAATTCAACAAAGTACCTGGGTGCTCAAATTACGAACAACTTCAGTTGGAAAGACCACATAGATAATATTGTGGGGAAGGCGAGCCAAAGGTTGCGTTTCATTGGCAGGACACTTAGAAGATGGAACAAGTCCACTAAAGAGACAGCTTACACTACACTCGTTCGTCCTCTGTTAGAATATTGGTGCGCGGTGTGGGATCCTTACCAGGTGGGATTGACGGAGGACATCGAAAGGGTGCAAAAAAGGGCAGCTCGTTTTGTATTATCACGTAGTAGGGGAGAGAGTGTGGCAGATATGATACGCGAATTGGGATGGAAGTCATTACAGCAAAGACGTTTTTCGTCGCGGTGAGATCTATTTAAGAAATTTCAGTCATCAACTTTCTCTTCCGAAAGCGAAAATATTTTGTTGAGCCCATCCTACATAGATAGGAATGATCATCAAAATAAAATAAGAGAAATCAGAGCTCGAAGAGAAAGGTTTAGGTGTTCGTTTTTCCCGCGCGCTGTTCGGGAGTGGAATGGTAGAGAGATAGTATGATTGTGGTTCGACGAACCCTCTGCCAAGCACTTAAATGTGAATTGCAGAGTAGTCATGTAGATTTAGATGTAGATGCCTTTGTTTACCTTTCGGTTTACCCTGCTATTCACAGCATTGAGTATTCCTTTCCTACACAGAGCGAACTAATGGGTTTCGTATATATATATAGCATTGTAGTAGTAGTAACTGATCTAACAACAGCGCTAGGCACTAGTTGTCTCACAGGTTATCAAGATTTAAGTGAGTGTGGACGTGGTGTTATAGTGATGCTATAATCGGCCCACGAGCGATGGGACACAGCATCTTCGAGGTAGCGATGAAGTGGGGATGTTCCCGTACGACCATTTCACGAGTATACCGTGAATATGAGGAATCCGATAAAACGTCAGATCTCCGACAGCACTGCGGCCGTGAGAAACATCCTGCAAGAACGGGACTATCGACGACTGAAGAGAATCGTTCAACATGACGGAAGTGCAATCCTTCCGCAAATTGTTGCAGGTATCAGTGCTGGACCATTCAACGAAACATCATCGATAACGGCGTTTGGAGCCTAAGGCCCACTCCCGATCTTTGATGACAACGCGACACAAAGCATTACACCTCGCCGGGGTCCGTCAACACCGACATTTGAATGTTGATCTCTGGAAACACATTGCCTGGTCGGACGAGCCTCGTTTCAAATTTTTTTGAAGCGGATGGACATGTACGGATATGGAGACAACCTCATGAATCCATCGACCCTGCATGTCAGCAAGGAACTGTTCAAGCTGGTGGAGGATTCTGACAGGTGACACGTATGTAAGCAAACTGTCTGATCACTTGCATCCATTCATGCCCGTTACGCATTCCGACGGCAGGACAATGCGCCACCCCACGCATACAAGATTGCTACAGAGTGGCCCCAGGAACACTCTTCTGAGTATAAACACATCCGCTGGCCACTGCCATACATGAAGATTATTGAGCGTATCTGGGATGCCTTGCAATGTGCTGTTCGGAAGAGATCTTCACCCTTTTACTCTTACAGATTTATGGAAGGCCCTGCGGGAATCATGGTGTCAGTTCTCTCAAGCACTATTTCAGACATTAGTCGAGTACATCATGCCACGTCGTGTTGCGGCAGTTCTGCGTGCTCGCGGGGGCCCTACACGATATTAGGAAGGTGTAGCAGTTTCTTTGGCTCTTCAATGTATTTACTATAACGTTGGGAGCTTGATGACTTTATCTCTTTTCGCTATCGTGTCTTCGTGATTATCATTACCTTCAAAATATTCTTTCTTATATCTATTCTTCTTCTCTTTTTTCTCGTTTTCGCCATCTGAAGATCATGTTCATCTGGAACACCTTCGTTTCTTCTGGTTTTTATCCTTGTACAATATTCTTTCTATCTTGTATTTTGCAGCATTCTTCGTTCCTACCCGTGATCATTCTCTCTAGGGTCTGATCCTGTCCTCGACCATTCACAAGCAAGTCATATTGGTGTAAATCTCTTTCCCCCACTTATTTTCTGCGCATCTCGTTACACTTTATGGATCGCTTGAACATGATGAGGATGCTGAAAGATTGCTCACATGTCAGCGGCTGGCGTAACCGAACGTCCAGTGCTGCCAGACCCAGTAAAGTCAGGGCGAGCACCCTACACGACTGAAACTGTCAGTAAACAAGTTTAGAAACACTAAATTACAATATTGTTCACGCTGTGAAGAGACAATTGTAAGCCACGGAAGATACAATTTTTTCTACTGGAACATGCGTTGTAGTTTCTGTGGAAAGACTGGACACAGGGTTGAGGAGTGCAAAAAGAAGCACAACCAACGAAACATCAGACATTCAGAGTAGTATATGTATGTACTGCCTGGGCCACAGTTCCAGTTTCTGCCGCTAGGTAGCACCACAGTCGCTTTTGACGGGAAATTAAAAAATTCAAGAGGGTAGACGACGAGATATTTGAAAAAAATTACGGGAACTCCAAAATGGACCTACTGTCCTATCTATAACCTGGCGGGAACTTTCGAACTTGGGAGATTTAAAAATTCAGGCTCACAGATGGTGAGAAAAATTGAAAAAGATCGTGGGAATTCAGAACAAAATGTATGATGGCATATTGGAGGTAAATTTAAAAATCTATCTTACTTCTGCTTCATGCCCGAACTCTCCTCCTTTTACCCACAAATCAAAGCAAGGTATTGGGAGGAGGCATGGAATCAGAATAAGATAAATACTAAAATATCAAACAAGTTCAGTTATGCTTTATAACCCTTCTTTCGCAGTCCATATTATAATGAAGGAGCCAATAAAATTCCAAGATGGTGGAAACCTCCTATTTGTGTTCTCTTCTTTGCAAGGAGAAATTGGTAATTATTTGATCTGCCAATCTCCTACGGTCAGAGTATGTCCGAACATCACGTCCCTCTCTATTTTGGTAATCAGATCTTAGTTTTTTCATCTTCTATACTGATCATCTCCTTTCCTTCCAGGTACCACTATCCAGTTGAGAACCATTCGTTGAGCAGGGTCTAGAATGCTAAGAAATCTTGTTCTCATAAACTTAAGACTTTCTGCTGCGCGTAATTTTTCAAGGGGGAACACTGATAAATGCCTTAATTTTATTGATTTGAGGCATACTGCTTCGAATACTCGCTCAGGTGTAAAAGATAGGCTGCCCTGTTATGAGACTATTTGTTGTTCACAGTTTGACTTTCTTATACAAAGTTAAATGTTCAAATGTGTGTGAAATCTTATGGGACTTAACTGCTAAGGTCATCAGTCCATAAGCTTACACACTACTTAACCTAAATCATCCTAAGGACAAACACACACACTTATGCCCGAAGGAGGACTCGAACGTCCACTGGGACCAACCGCACAGTCCATGACTGCAGCGCCTAAGACCGCTCGGCTAATCCCGCGCTGCTATAAATAGTTATTTGCGCCATTTGGTTCAAATGGTTACAAGCACTATGGGACTTAACATCTGAGGGCATCAATCTCAAAGACTTAAACCTAGGTAACCTAAGGACATCACACACATCCATGCCCGAGGCAGGATTCGAACCTGCAACCGTAGCAGCAGCGCGGTTCCGGACTGAAAGGCGTAGAATCGCTCGGTCACAGCGGCCGGCCGTGCTTTTTGGTACTATGTTGCACAACTAGTTATGGTTAACACCAATGTGTGTGGTTTGAGAAAGCTGGTAATATAAATGTTATATTTGTGCAACTGAAAGGTACAAAATAAAAATGTCCTTATTTTGGCTTAAGTCTGCATTGATCGCATGAGTATTTTTACCTTACATGTTTGTAGTTTTTTTGTGTGCTAAATTCAAGTTTTTTATATCTCAATTACTGTCAGGATAGTTTCTATTTGTCCCTCGCGGAGCCTTCTTGGTATTCGACACGTAGTGTGACTTGTCGGTAGAGATCTATTAAAGAGCCCTAACACTTGTTTCTGGACGTACGTGATCTGAGAGGCCGACTCTGTCAGTAATAAGGACAGTATTGCAGTATCGTCTCAAATGGCAGTCACTTTTTTCCTTGTGTCCCAATTATATTCCACACTTGTCTTACATTTCTTGTCGCCATTCGCTGATCACCCTCTTAAGCACATTTTCTCTGAATATTTTTCTCTGAACTGGATCTTGGCGTTGGAAGAAATCTGTTAGATCAGTTCACTCGTTTCTCTCTCGTATACTTAACAAGGTTATGTGTATTGTAGGAAAAAAATTAATACAGCCTTTTAGAGGTTTCCAGTTCACTCAACACTTATTCTTGCAAGAGTGTATATAGAGTCATGAAATAATTACATTTACGTATGAACAGCACAAGTGGCTCTGAGGTGCCGGGTACCGACCGTGCTGGAACACCCATATTAGTACGTGGTGTAGCCTCCACGTGTTCAGTGCAGGCGCTGATTCTGGCACAAGCCGAATACTGTCCCTGGCTACGTTGTACCACGTCTTGTCGCTCTGTTCGTGTACTTTGGTAAGAGTTACTGACGAGTCGCACGAGTCACTTTTCATCCCGTCATATCCTACACTTGCTCGACAGGAGGTTGTCTAGAGACCGTGCTGGCCAAGGAAGTTGTCGCGCGTCTTGCGGAGCTCGTTGAGTTTAGTGGTCAATGTATGGGCGAGGCTTATCCTATCGGAACAGCACATCACCTTCTTGTTGCAAGAACGGCAAAAGAACAGGTCTAACAACAGTCTGCAGACCATAAGGTTGGGGTGAGGCCAGTCTCACGTGGACGAATGCACTCCACTAGACAGCGGTCAACAAGTCTACAAATGGTTGGTTCAAATGGCTCTGAGCACTATGCGACTCAACATCTGAGGTCATCAGTCCCCTAGAACTTAGAACTACTTAAACCTAACTAACCTAAGGACATCACACACACCCATGCCCGAGGCAGGATTCGAACATGCGACCGTAGCGGTCGCGCGGTTCCAGACTGAAGCGCCTAGAACGGCTTGGCCTCACCAGCCGCCTCAACAGGTCTACATCATACTCGCATACGACCATCTACTTTCATCGCTGAAGCACACGACGCGCCTTTCCATCTTCCAAGTGATCCTCTGATGGCACGAGTCGAGTGGTGCACGTCGTTGCTGTGGGGTGAGTGCAAGACGAGGTAGAGGTGTGCGTGCCCGTAGTTTCACTGCTAAGAACCGGTTCGCAACAGTTCATGTTGACACGTCTGGGCTCACAAGCCTTTTTACCTGTGCCGTAGTAACTGTACGGTCTGCCACTGCTGCCCTTACAATACGACGATCCTGGACAGCGTTTGCGCTGCGTGGGCGTCCAGAACCTCATCTACAGGTATGAGAACGTTCACGTCGGTGCTGATAGCACTATCATTACATACTGACACAGCACGTCCAACTTGTGTAGCAATTCTGCAAAACTACCATCTCGTCACTCTGAAGGCGACAATTTGACCCCTTTCAGAATTGCTCATTTGGCTGTAGGAATCGCGAGTGCTTTATCCGTGGTACGATTTCCTGCTTGCCTCACACGTTTGCACCTCACTCCGCACTCTGTCTCGAAGAGCACACACAGATGGCGCTCTGGTAGCTATGCCACTACGCTATGCGATAGCGGAAGTCTTTGAAACCATTATCAGTACGTCTACTTTCCTCCAGGTGCTATATTCCGTCTTCAACGGCGATTTTCGAGATGTACTAATTCTTTTGCGGCAGTGAGTGTATATACAGGGTGGTCAGAAAATGTCTGAAACGCTTGTCGTGATGTTGTAGGGCAGATTGTACTGAGACATAAATGTTGATAAAAAATGCGATACGTTGCGCCGTTTCCGAGTTATTTAGCATTGAAGTTACCCAATAAGGTCGTTGCGAGCGCGAATTCAAGTTTCTGCTAACCAAACAAAGCACTCATTAGGTAACACCGCCCCTGGCAGATCGCTTGAATGTGAGCGCGCGACGTCCCGGTTGGCTAACTTCAATGCTAAATAACTCGGAAACGGCGCAACGTATCGCATTTTTTTCTTAACATTTATGTCTCAGTACAATCTGCCTGTAGCGACGCTGCCGCGCGCTAATTCAAGCTCGCCGGTGTGTGTGTGTGTTTGTGTGCTGTGCGCGTGTGTCAGTGCAGTGCTGTGCGGTCGTAATTACTGTACACGACGTCAGTGTAGTTCCACGCCCAGCCTCTAGAGGCGCTGTGTTTTCTAGCTTTTATATACGTTCTGTTTATTATTATTATTATTATTGTTCCTTGTTTTTTGAGTAGTAGTAGTTCCGTGCCTCCTGACTTGTGTGGACGAGTACTGTTTTCTCTCCTAACTACGGAAGTTTCCGAGGATTAAGGATCCTCTGTATAGGCCGGAAGCAAATTTTATAGATCCGATCTGTCCATGCATGCCAGGTGTCGTCAGATACGCTCTCGCAATAAAGTTATTGTTGCTCAACTGAAGGTCTTCATTCTTCCGAATCACGTTAAGCAAAGGTCGGACAGCCACCAGTTTAGCTGAACCCGACAAGTGGTGACCCCAACGTGATTAAAGCAGAGACCGACGTGATTCAAGCAGAGACCGACGTGATTAAGAAGAAGCAGTCGTGAGCTACGCAAGTAACGAGCACATAATGACCGAACAGCAGGCCGTCTCCAGGATTGCAGTCCGTTTGCCGCCGTTCTGGCCCGACAACCCGGTACTCTGGTTAGCGCAGGCAGAGGCAAGTTTTAGCTGCGCTGGAATAACGGTCGAAGCAACTAAATTTGCGCTGATTGTGAGCCAACTCGACCAACGTTATGCAGCCGAGGTGCAGGACATAATCACAGCACCGCCCGAGGCTGGAGCTTATGCCAGGCTAAAATCAGAGTTGATTCGACGGGTGGCCACGTCACAAGAGGACCGGATACGTCAGGTTCTGACACAGGAAGAAATTGGCGACAGGAAGCCTTCTCAATACCTGCGACATCTACGCAGCAAAGTTGACACCGTTACTGTGCCAGACAGTCTACTCAGAACGCTGTGGAGTAGTAGGTCGCCGCCGCAAATAAAAGCCATAATCGCCTCACAAACGGACATGCCGCTGGATGACGTGGCGCAGCTAGCAGACCGGATTCAGGACGCGATCACACCGACTCCGGTCAGCGCAGTCGCGGCGTTGGACAACAGTGCAAACAGTACCGCGTCTGTAGCACGAGCCGACCATGATTCTCCCGCTGCCAAGGTTGAGCTTTTGTGCGCCCAGGTCAGTGCGCTGCTGGCACGTGACGACGACAATAATAGAAGAAGCCGATACAGACGGCGGCGTTCGAGAAGCAGATCTTCCGGCGGTACTACCACTCCGCAAGGCGATATACCGTTGTGCTGGTACCACCGACGATTCGGCGATCAGGCAAGGAAGTGCACATCGCCATGCTCGCATCCAAACGCCACCGGCGGTCGACAATAGGCGCAACCGACTGGCAGTTATCCTCCAAGCGCCTGTTCGTTACCGATAGGAGTTCCGGCGTTAAGTTTTTAATTGACACTGGGTCGGACCTGAGAATCATACCACGAACAGCCATACATCGTTGCCGGCCGCCAACTGCCTTCCGTCTGACGGCTGCCAACAATTCTTCCATCGCAACATATGGCACACAGAGGATGGAGCTTAATCTCGGCCTACGTCGCGCGTACGAGTGGAATTTTACAGTGGCTGACGTCACGGAGGCGATCGTCGGGGCTGATCTCCTCGCGCACTACCACCTGCTGTAGGACGTCGCGAACGCACGCTTGGTAGACAGCGTCACTGGCTTAGCAGTCACGGGTTTCCGTCGCTACACCGCAACGCACAGTGCCAAGTTGGTCCATGCTACGGAGGGTGAGTACATTGAATAACTGCTTAACTATCCGAACTTGACCAGGCCGCCCGGCGCTCCCAGGATCATACCACATGACACGGTGCATCACATTCAAACGACTGATGGTCCCCCAGTAGCATGCCGACCTAGGCGTCTCGCTCCGGACAGATTGAAGATAGCGAAGGCAGAATTTGACGCCATGGTTCGCGAGGGCATAATGCGGCCATCTAAGAGCCCGTGGTCCTCCGCATTACATCTTGTTCCGAAGAAGGGTGGAGCTTGGCGCCCATGCGGTGACTACCGTGCGCTTAACGCGCGAACAGTGCCAGACAGATATCCCGTTCCGTTACTGAGGGATTATAATCACGCTTTACATGGTGCCACGGTGTTCACAGTTCTGGGCTGCGCTAAAGCGTATACACAGATTCCGGTGGCCAATGACGACATTCCAAAGACTGCAATAATAACGCCTTTCGGTTTATTTGAAAGCAAATTTATGACTTTCGGTTTACGCAATGCCGCTCAGACCTGGCAAAGGTTTATAGACTCGGTTCTCCAGGGGCTGCCGTTCTGTTTCGCCTACCTGGACGATGTGTTAGTGTTCTCTGCTGACCACGATCAACACCGACAACATCTGCGAGAGATTTTCGAGCGATTGGAGCGTTACGGTGTCGTCTTGAACATGGACAAGTGTGTTTTTGGGCAGTCACAGGTGACATTTCTTGGCCATAAGATTTCTGCTGAAGGCTCTCTTCCTCTGTCCGAGAAGGTGGACGGTATCTTGCAGCTACCCCGACCAACTACGATCAAAGAATTACGTCGTTTTTTGGGGATGCTCAATTTTTATCGACGACACCTTCCTCACGCTGCGGAGCTGCAGGAAACTTTGACGGCGGCATTATCAGGCCCTAAAGTAAATAGCAAGTCTCTGATAGAGTGGACAGAGGACATGTGTTCTGCGTTCGAGGCAACAAAGAGGAGCATGGCCGACGCGGCGCTTCTCGCACACCCACGGCTCGACGCGCCATTAGCAATTGTCGTAGATGCGAGCCAGACGGCGATCGGTGTCGCGTTACAACAATGGTCCGACAACGCATGGCAGCCACTGGCGTATTATCCCCACAAGCTTTCGCCTGCACAGAGAAAATGGAGCACATATGACCGTGAGCTCCTGGCAGTATACCAGGCAGTGAAATATTTTCGCCCCCAAGTGGAAGCGCGAACATTCACGATATATACAGACCACAAGCCACTCACGTTCGCCTTCCGTCGGAATAGTGTCAACTGCTCTCCCCGTCAATTTCATCACCTTGAGTTCGTGGCACAGTTTACTACCGACATTAGACATATTTCTGGGATCGACAACACTGTTGCGGATTGCCTTTCACGGATCAGCAGTGTTTCCAGTACCATAGACTTTCCTGCACTGGCACAGGCACAGAGAGACGACGAAGAACTCCTTGCCTATGTTAAAGACACGGCTTCCGCATTGCAACTGAAACTCGTTGATGTTCCGGGGGAAGATACACAGCTATACTGCGACGTTTCTCGCGGCCGACCTCGTCCCTTTCTGACGCCGGCTTTTAGAAGACAAGCCTTTGATATAGTACATGGATTGTGCCATCCCGGGGTACGCCCGACATTCCGCCTAGTATCACAACGTTTCGTGTGGCCAGGCATGCAAAAAGACTGGCGCTAGTGGGTCCAGTCTTGTCTTCAGCGCCAACGCTGCAAGATTAACCGCCATGTACACGCACCGATCGGCGATTTTCCGGATACCACCGCCCGCTTTGCCCACGTTCATTTAGATGTAGTCGGACCACTTCCACCTTCGAACGGGCAAAGATATCTGTTTACAATGATCGACCGTTTTACGCGTTGGCCGGAGGCAGTGCCGGTGGATAATATCACAGCAGACACATTAGCTTCCGCTTTTGCGATGACTTGGTTGGCAAGATTTGGATGCCCACTACATATTACCACTGACCGCGGACGACAATTTGAATCAGACCTGTTCTCACAGCTGGCCACGTTCTGTGGTTACACTCACCATAAGACCACAAGTTATCACCCAGCAAGCAACGGAATGATCGAACGCTGGCACCGTTGTTTGAAGGCCGCGCTGATGTGCCACGAAGAAACCTGGACAACCGCACTACCAGTGGTCTTGTTAGACTTACGGACGACTTTCAAACCAGACCTGGGGTCGTCAGCGGCAGAACTGGTTTATGGAGAAACACTGCGCCTTCCTGGTGACTTTGTAGACGCCGATGCCACAGAGACAGTTGCTACTGGCCAGCCGGATTTCTTGCGACGATTGAGGGACCATGTATCAAAGATTCGCCCTCCGAAAGCCACACGTCATGGCAAGCCGCCCACTTTCGTGCACCAGGACCTGGAACAATGTCGTCACATCATGCTCCGCACTGAGGGCGTTAAACCGCCTCTACAAGCTCCTTATTCTGGTCCATATGAAGTGCTACGGCGCGGTGCCCACACCGTGGATATCCTAGTGAACGGCAAAACCACGACTGTCGCGTTGAATCGGGTTGAACCTGGGTATGTTTTTCCTGACACCCCACTAGCGGCACCTCGTCGTAGGCGTCCACCTACCGCTGTTCCAGACACTGACGCCACATCTCCGGCGCCGGCTCTTCAACATCCGCCGCCCAACGCAGCACAACATCCGCCTCCTGACGTTGTTCCTCCTCCTTCGACGAGGACGACCCGTTCTGGACGTCGAGTGCACTTTCCGGCGCGGTATCTCGACGCCGACGCTCCGCTTCCGCCCGGGGGGCTGATGTAGCGACGCTGCTGCGCGCTAATTCAAGCTCGCCGGTGTGTGTGTGTTTGTGTGCTGTGCGCGTGTGTCAGTGCAGTGCTGTGCGGTCGTAATTACTGTACACGACGTCAGTGTAGTTCCACGCCCAGCCTCTAGAGGCGCTGTGTTTTCTAGCTTTTATATACGTTCTGTTTATTATTATTATTATTATTGTTCCTTGTTTTTTGAGTAGTAGTAGTTCCGTGCCTCCTGACTTGTGTGGACGAGTACTGTTTTCTCTCCTAACTACGGAAGTTTCCGAGGATTAAGGATCCTCTGTATAGGCCGGAAGCAAATTTTATAGATCCGATCTGTCCATGCATGCCAGGTGTCGTCAGATACGCTCTCGCAATAAAGTTATTGTTGCTCAACTGAAGGTCTTCATTCTTCCGAATCACGTTAAGCAAAGGTCGGACAGCCACCAGTTTAGCTGAACCCGACATGCCCTACAACATCACGACAAGATTTTCAGACATTTTCTGACCAGCCTGTATAATATCATTACGTATAGTTTCTGCATATTGTAATTTCAGTTCACTAATGGTTGCGAAGGTAGTTAACTTGACACCTGAAATAAATATATACGAGGGAAGTTCAATAAGTAATGCAACACATTTTTTTTCTCGGCCAATTTTGGTTGAAAAACCGGAAATTTCTTGTGGAATATTTTCAAACATTCCTGCTTCGTCTCGTATAGTTTCATTGACTTCCGACAGGTGGCAGCGCTGTACGGAGCTGTTAAAATGGCGTCTGTAACGGATGTGCGTTGCAAACAACGGGCAGTGATCGAGTTTCTTTTGGCGGAAAACCAGGGCATCTCAGATATTCACAGGCGCTTGCAGAATGTCTACGGTGATTTGGCAGTGGACAAAAGCACGGTGAGTCGTTGGGCAAAGCGTGTGTCATCATCGCCGCAAGGTCAAGCAAGACTGATCTCCCGCTTGCGGGCCGGCCGTGCACAGCTGTGGCTCCTGCAATGGCGGAGCGTGCGAACACACTCGTTCGAGATGATCGACGGATCACCATCAAACAACTCTGTGCTCAACTTGACATCTCTGTTGGTAGTGCTGTCACAATTGTTCACCAGTTGGGATATTCAAAGGTTTGTTCCCGCTGGGTCCCTCGTTGTCTAACCGAACACCATAAAGAGCAAAGGAGAACCATCTGTGCGGAATTGCTTGCTCGTCATGTGGCTGAGGGTGACAATTTCTTGTCAAAGATTGTTACAGGCGATGAAACATGGGTTCATCACTTCGAACCTGAAACAAAACGGCAATCAATGGAGTGGCGCCACACCCACTCCCCTACCAAGAAAAAGTTTAAAGCCATACCCTCAGCCGGTAAAGTCGTGGTTACAGTCTTCTGGGACGCTGAAGGGGTTATTCTGTTCGATGTCCTTCCCCATGGTCAAACGATCAACTCTGAAGTGTATTGTGCTACTCTTCAGAAATTGAAGAAACGACTTCAGCGTGTTCGTAGGCACAAAAATCTGAACGAACTTCTCCTTCTTCATGACAACGCAAGACCTCACACAAGTCTTCGCACCCGAGAGGAGCTCACAAAACTTCAGTGGACTGTTCTTCCTCATGCACCATACAGCCCCGATCTCGCACCGTCGGATTTCCATATGTTTGGCCCAATGAAGGACGCAATCCGTGGGAGGCACTACGCGGATGATGAAGAAGTTATTGATGCAGTACGACGTTGGCTCCGACATCGACCAGTGGAATGGTACCGTGCAGGCATACAGGCCCTGATTTCAAGGTGGCGTAAGGCCGTAGCATTGAATGGAGATTACGTTGAAAAATAGTGTTGTGTAGCTAAAAGATTGGGGAATAACCTGGTGTATTTCAATGCTGAATAAAACAACCCCTGTTTCAGAAAAAAAATGTGCTGCATTACTTATTGAACTGCCCTCGTAAATTACGGAAGTTTCGGTAGAGTTGTGACCACGGGAAATCGGGTGCACAACGTTGACGCAGCGGCCTTTGTAGCTGTCGCGCAGCGTCGGACGCTGGGCGTGACGTCACTGAGAAGGGGACTCGTCGAGCGGCGGCGGGGTGTGCGACCGCCGCGCAGGGCTGTTGTGGGCGCCGCCGTGGCCGGCTGTTAATTTCCGGCACAAAGTTGGGCGGCGCGGCCGGCCGGCCGGCAGTTGGGGGCATCCGGGCCGGACACACTGGCCGGCCAGCCGAGACACACGCACTCACGCGGCGGGCCCGCTGCGCGCACAAAGCCTTCCCGCCCGCTCTTGGCCGTGTTTGCGGTCTGCGCTTTACGTCATCAGTTAAAGGGAGGAACGAAAAGCTAGGCTGACCAGTGCTGGTAACGGCTATAACGAAGAGGAAGAACGCAACAGTATCTGATTACAAGATTGGTAGCGAAAACATCTGCCACGTCACACCACTTAAATACTAAGAAAACATGTGAAGTAGGAGGAACACGTAATAACTGCAATACGTAAGCCGAACAGACGATTCTAATTTAGTGCAGAAGTTCCGGTAGAGTTCGGTGCTACCGTATACGAAGACGAAAGTGCCGTCGAACTTTGAGTACTCGCCCAGCATCAAGAGAGCTTATCAGACAGACATGAAAGCACGCCACGAACGATTCGTACACTCACACGCGTGCTGTCGCGATCTTCATCCCTCGTTATATCCAGTGAAGAGTCGTAGTTAGACATTATGGGTGGTCACAAAATTCTACAGTCATATAAATTTGAGAGGGTGAAATTAATACCATCTGCTATATAAAAGTTATATTTATTAATAAATTTTTACAGGTACAGCCACCGCCAGTAAGTAATAATAATAATACACTGCTGGCCATTAAAATTGCTACATCACGAATATGACGTGCTACAGATGCGAAATTTAACCGACAGGAAGATACTGTAATATGCAAACGTGCTGACACGAAGAAAGTTTCCAACCGATTTCTCATACCCAACAGCAGTTGACCGGCGTTGCCTGGTGAAACGTTGTCGTGATGCCTCGTGTAAGGAGGAGAAATGCGTACCATCGCGTTTCCGACATTGATAAATGTATTGTAGCCTATTGCGATTGCAGTTTATCGTATCGCGACATTGCTGCTCGCGTTGGTCGAGTTCCAATGACTGTTAGCAGAATATGGAATCGGTGGGGTCAGGAGGGTAACTTCGTGCTCGATCCCAACGGCCTCGTATCACTAGAAGGCGAGATGACAGGCATCTTATCCGCATGGCTGTAATGGATCGCGCAGGCACGTCTCGATCCCTGAGTCAACAGATGGGGACGTTTGCAAGACAACAACCATCTGCACCAACAGTTGGACAACGTTTGCAGCACCATGGGCTATCAGCTCGGAGACCATGCCTGCGGTTACCCCTGACGCTGCATCACTGACAGGAGCGCCTGCGATGGTGTACACAACGACGAACCTTGGTGCACGAATGGCAAAACGTCATTTTTTAGAATGAATCCAGGTTCTGTTTACAGCATCATGATGGTCGCATCCGTGTTTGGTGACATCGTGGTGAACGCAATTGGAAGCGTGTATTCGTCATCGCCATACTGGCGTATCACCCGGCGTGATGGTATGGGGTGCCATTGGTTACACGTCTCGGTCACCTCTTGTTCGCATTGACGGCACTTTGAACAGTGGACGTTACATTTCAGATGTGTTACGACCCGTGGCTCTACCCTTCATTCGATCCCTGCGAAATCCTACATTTCAGCAGGATAATGCACGACCGCATGTTTCAGGTCCTTACGGGCCTTTCTGCATACAGAAAATGTTTGACTGCTGCCCTGGCCAGCACATTCTACAGATCTCTCACCAATTGAAAACGTCTGGCCGAGCAACTGGCTCGTCACAATACGCCAGTCACTACTCTTGATGAAGTGTGGTATCGTGTTGAAGCTGCATGGGCAGCTGTACATGTACACGCCATTCAAGCTCTGTTCGACTCAATGCCCAGGCGTATCAAGGCCGTTATTACGGCCAGAGGTGATCGTTCTGGGTACCGATTTCTCAGGATCTATGCACCCAAATTGCATGAAAATGTAATGACATGTCAGTTCTAGTATAATATATTTGTCCAATGAATACCCGTTTATCATCTGCGTTTCTTATTGGTTTAGCAATTTTAATGGCCAGTAATGTAATAATATATGACAACTTTAACAAAAGAAAGAATTTTTTTGTGTAATTACGTTGCTTTGCACATAATTCAATATAGTTTGTGAGAAGTACGAAATGATGTGAAAGCTTTCGCTAATCCACGTTTCGGGTTTTTGTGTAAGTGGGAGTTTTCAAGCATTTTCATTTTTTCGGACGGATGTACAAGATCCAAACACGCTTATTATACACTTCCTTGTTAAATGTTCGCTTTGGGTCACGCTTATTTGATTTCGTCACTTTCTCAGTCACAGCTAGAGTGGGATGGTGGCAGATATTTGCGCGTAAATATAAATAGCTGCCTCCATCCTACACCACAGAGCATGACTGTACTCAGAACTCTAGTATGCAAAGTATACGTCATTGCTGACGAGAGCAGTCTGCAGGACGAGATTTTACACCTGAGAAGAGTTTTTGAAGCCAACGGGTCCCACAACAGCAGATACATAAGGCGCTACAAATTAAATCAACTGTGGGTATAAGAAAATCAGAAGAAGACAAGGAAAGTTTTAAATCGATGGCTTTTCTGCCTTACGTGGGAAGCCTATCGTCAAAAATAGGACGGATTCTCAATAAGCATGAAGTGAAAGTGATTTCCACCCTCCACCAAAGACAGCAGCACTCCTGGGTTCCGTTAAAGATGATTTGGTGCTTTGGAAGCGTGGGGTTTACAAGATCCCCTGTGAGTTGCGCCGTTCATACATCGGACAGACGACACGTACTATCCAGGAGAGATGCACAGAGCACCGCAGTACACCCGGCTCTTAGAACCTAATAAACCTGTATTGACACTGGCCACTCTATGGTGTACGATAACGTCAAAGTTTTAGCCTCGACTTCATCTTCCTGGGACTCAGTAGTAAAAGAAGAAACTAAAATTCGGTTAGCGACGAATTTAATTAATAGAGATAGCGGCTTCAGCTTGGACAAATCTTGGAATCCGGCTATTTCTGTAATAAAATCACAAAGACGTCTCGACGGTGCAGCTCGCAGTGATACATCGACTGCGCAGCCATAGGCCTTTTTCCGTGCATATGCCACGCGTCTTTGCTGCCGATCAACGTCAGTGGCGCCTTGTCCGCCTGTGGCCGCGCATGCGCAGTGGTACGGCCCACGGCTTTATAAGGACGGAGATTGTGCTGGAGCGTCAGTCACCTCGGCTCACTCTGAAGATGGCTGGACGGTATTCAGCCGAAATATTAGAAGAAGAAGTCAAGTGCATGCGGCTGCACGCCCGAAATTTTATGGATTAGTATTTGCGCCGCGAAAATATCAAGATCCACAAATTTTTTACATTCATACATGAACCACTTACTTTCGAAGCATTTATGTTTGATTTCTTTTCATTATTGATATCAAGTAATTGTTAGCTCCTAATGTGGGGCATTCTTATTAGTCATATATTCATCATTTCATGTCTGACAGCGGAGAGAAGAATCCTCCACTGGATTAATGCTACTGATAGAGAAAAAGTAATTATTGATAATTCATATAAATAATATCAGAGTTTTACAAAATTGTGTTAATAGTTTTGCACTTTTGAAAGTTATTTAGTTTTGTGACGGAAACATAATCGAATCGTTTAGTTTTTGCTCTTCAGAAAATTTCATTTTACCCCTGAGGAGACAATTACCCCCAGGTTGGACACCACTGGTCTTGCGGCATTTATGCCGGACGAACGCGGATAAAACTTTGCTGCAGTGTGTTACCACCTGGTAGCTGAGTTGTAAGGCCTAGCTGTGCGCGTCGTGAACAGTGCGCATCCTTTATCAAATCCGTATTATTTGACCCACAAGACAATTACGTCGCGCCAGTTGGTAATGCGCAAAACCTTGTTACAACGTGCACAACTGAAGATGTGCTCGCGACCCTGATGCCACAAGTTTCACAGAATCTATAGGAATAGCACTGTAGCATGGTGCTGTAGAATAAGTGCCATGTATTTCAGATGACCGCATCTGTGTTACGTTTAACAGCATTCAAAGGAAAATAACCAATAAATTCGTAAGGCGTCAAAAGTTACGGCGTTCACGTGCTATTGTCCTCTTTCGCAACAGCCGCCACTGGCTATTGTCCACACGATGGGTAACAAGAATTCTAGGGGAAATAAAATGGGAATTTTTGGATAAAAGACAACGATTACCTCGCACAATCGAATTAGGGAATCGAGGGAAAGTGTGAGATTATTCTATAGCCACCGTCACGTAGCTCGGTCAGGTATCGTGCGAAAGACGCAACATATTTTGGAGCGTATACAGATAAACGCTACCTGAAGACATGGTCAGATGTCACTGTAACTTCGCGACGGTCTGCACCTTTATCGACTATGTGAGTGATTAAGGTTGCATTTCTCTGTCACAGGTAGAACGCCCACCAACTGTGTAGCATATACACTGAGGCGTCAAGAGTCGTGGAACAACGATTTGCATATTGCAGATGCAATAGTATCACTGACACAAGTTATAAAAGGGCAGTGCATTGGTGGAGCTTTTATTTGTATTCAGGTGATTGATGCGAAAAAGTTTCCGACGTGATTAAGGCTGTATGACGTGAATTAACAGATTTGGTAGTTGGAGCTAGATGCATGGGACATTCCATTACGGAAGTAGTTAGGGAATTCAATATTCCGAGATCCACAGTTTCAACAGTGTGCCTAGAACGTCACATTTCAGGCATTGTCTTTCGCAAAGGACAACACAGTGGCTAACGGCCGTCACTTAACGACTGAGAGCAGCAGCGTTTGTCAGTGTTAACAGACAAGCAACACTGCATTAAATAACCGTAGAAATCAATGTGGGACATCAGCCTCAGTATCTGAGTGGTCAACGTGGTGGAATGCTGTGCAAATGGGCCCGGGTTCGATTCCCGGTTGGGTCGGAGATTTTCTCTGCTCAGGGACTGGGTGTTGTGTCGTCTTTATCATCTCATCATCCCCATTGACATGCAGGTCGACGAAGTAGCGTCAACTAAAAAGACTTGCACCAGGCGACAGGTGTACCTGCCACATGACATTTTCATTTCATTTGAATGTGGGATGTACAATGACCGTAATCGTTAGGACTGTGCGGCGAAATTTGGCATAATTGGGTATGGTAGCAGACGACTGACGCAAGTGTCTTTGGTAACTACTGGAAAACCGTCACCTTTTCTGACGAGTCCCGAATTTAGCTGGTAAGAGTTTGTAAATAGGCTGTTTAGGTTTTTATGTTGGTAACGCCACGTAGCGCTCTGTATGAAAATCACTGACTGTGCTGTGTGCAGTCTGTGGCTTGTTGGACTCATTGTTGGAATATTCGCTTGTGTAGTGTTGGGGAGTTGGATGTGAACAGCGCGTAGCGTTGCGCAGTTGGAGGTAAACCGCCAGCAGTGGTGGATGTGGGGACAACAGAGACGCCAGAGTTTTGAGAGCGGACGATATGGACGTGTGTCCGTCAGAAGAGGAATATATATATATATATATATATATATATATATATATATATATATATATATATATATATATATATATATATATATATATATATATGATCACTTTTGAACATTATTGAGGTAAATACGTTGTTTGTTCTCTATCAAAATATTAGATATGCTAACTATGCCTATCAGTAGTTACTGCCTTCCGTAGTTAGAATCTTTTATTTAGCTGGCAGTATTAGCGCTCACTGTATTGCAGTAGTTCGAGTAACGAAGAGTTTTGTGATGTGAGTGATTCATAAAAGATATAGGTTATTGTTACTCAGGGCCATTCTTTTGTAGGGATTATTAACAGTCAGATTGCGTTGCGCTAAAAATATTGGGTTCAGTTTGTTGATGATCAGAATAAGTAAAGAGAGAAATGTCTGAGTACGTTCAGTTTTACACAGCTGTCTATGTGTCAAATAACGTAGAAGTTTACCAGCACAGTAATTTATAATTTTTCTAAGGGGACGTCTCAAGCTGATGGCAGAGTTCGAGTGTGACGCAGATGCCACAAACCCAAGTTCACAACAAGACTCTGTGCACACTGGTGGTGGCTTCATAATGGTGTGGGCTGGATTTACATGGAATGGACTTTGTCATCTGGTATAACTGAACTGATCATTGACTGGAAATGTTTATGTTCGGCTAGTTGGGGACCATTTACAGTCATTCATGGACGTTATTTTCCTAAAAGAGTGTGGAATTTTTATAGATAACACTTCGCCATGTCAGAACATTCTGGACAATTCGAGCGTACGATTTGGCCAACCAAGTCGTCCGAAATGAATCTCATGGGACATAGTCGAAAGGTAAGTTGCGGCAGCAAATCACACACCGGTAACATTTTTGCAGTTATGGATGGCTATAGAGGTAGCGTGGGTCACTCTTTCTGTGGATGCCACGTCTAGCGGGGCAAAAGGAGGCACGACATGATATTAGGAGGTATCGCACGACTTTCGTCACTTCAGTTTATAAAGGGCATGAATAGTGTCAGATTTTGAGTGGCCACAGAAGAATACCGAGATGCTGTGCGTGTGAGACAGCGTTATCAGAGTATAATAAAGCCTGAAAGTTGCCTCATTTTAAATATCCATTTGGCTAGCTGGTCGAATAGTGCAGTATCCAGATTTGTGAGGTGTTAGCAGGTGACAGTGGCCTAATATTAGACTACACGGGTTAGGGAGGGCAGGCATACGCATCGCGAAAGGTCTGGTCTACCGTGACTCACTACCACCAGTGAGGATCGCCACTTGGTGCGCCGAGCACATCGTGATCCCGCTGCCATCTGGGAGCAAGGAATGGCTTCCCTGCAACATCCTTAGTCACCCCGCACCATTGGTCGGAATCTAGCAGCAGCCAGGCTAGTGAACTATCGTCCTATGTGTAGGTTGCCTGTAAAACAATAACACCAACGGCTGCAACTGGAGTGGTGCCGCGACTGGAATGCTGATGAGTGGCGTCGCATTGTGTTCAACCATTAAGTGCAATTCTCGAGTACCCCAGATGACTGCTGCCTTTGAGTATGGCGGCGACCTAGGGAGAGGTCCCATTTCCCCCACGTTGCAGGCCGTTGTTACTTCTGAAATAATGATGTGGGAAGCGATCGGTTATGGCCTCTGGCCACATCTGATGGTGACTGAGGTAATCCTGACGGCTCAGAGGTACGGCATTCTGCGTGCTCTAGCGTTACCTCTTAGGTGCCAGTGTCTTGGTGCCGTTTTTCAAGAGTACATTCTGGTCTGTGCGTGGAACATGTCTCTACCAACTGTCTGCGTGACGCTGAGGTTTTGTTGTAGCCAGGAGGATCCCCAGATCCACCCCTGGTAGAATAGGCATGTCACCTGCTTGCAAGTCAATTGCGTCCCAATACTAGCATCCAGTACGTCAAGGACGAGTTACAACAGTTGTGCAGAAGCTTGCCTCACGAGAGGCTACCACCAACTTTATGACGCCTTCCCCAATCGGATCAGTGCATGCATCTACGGTAGTTGGGCACAGTATCACGCTAAGTTGTTTCCCCGCCAGAAGATCAATACCTGTGCATCTAGTTCACTCCTGCGGTATCTTTAGTGTCAGTAGCGACTGACGTGTTGATGTTACTGGGTTGGAGGGCGAGCAAAATACGGAAGAGACGTCTTGCAATAGGGAGACCTGTATGGGCACCTGAAAGCCTAATCGATGGAGCTGTCTTAGGGTATTATGCCTGAAACTGACACCGTAGGCCGTAGGAAACGACTAAACGACTCGTGTGAGGTGTAGCCCCATACGACAACCTGCTGTATAGTCGCCTCCAGAACGCTTAGATTATCTATGATGGAACAGTATTTCCCGAACCGTCACTGGAAATCGCTAAGATGCTGCCTGGATTCGAGAACCCAGACGCGACGATGATTGATAATACCTTTGATCTCTTTTTGACGCATATCGTTTGGAGAATACAGGGGGAGTATATGGCTGCTTCAAATGGCTCTGAGCACTATGGGACTCAACTTCTGAGGTCATTAGTCCCCTAGAACTCAGAACTTGTCAAACCCAACCAACCCAAGGACACCACACACACGAGGCAGGATTCGAACCTGCGACCGTAGCGGTCTTGCGGTTCCAGAATGCAGCGCCTATAACCGCACGGCCACTTCGGCCGGCAGGGGGAGTATAATTTAAGTTAGTTTCAAAACGCTGTAGAAAAATGACGACAAATTTGAACAGAATATTATGAAGAAGAGCAAACGTTACCAAAAAAAAAGGTAATGAATAGTACACCACTAGATTATACTGTAAGCGTCGTAACGGAACCTAAGGCGTGCGTGGGTCGGACATTAAGCAAGCCGTACAGTGCAATGTGCATGACCGCACAAGTTTGGCATTCAATAGTTGTGATATTATTGTAAGGTAAACCCATCCATCACGGCAAGGACGTACAACATCGGATGGGGAAAATATTTAGTGGTCCTGAGGTCAACTGAGGCAACAATGAAATTAGTTTATAACTGTCGTGAGACTGGCGCCACAGTTTTCTGGCACAAGTTGAAATCAGGCTACAGGATGTTCCGCAGTGGATTCTAGTGTGCCAGGGGTCACGTTCAGACCACGCCGCACAATGCGTGCCTTAAATTCAGCTGCGTTGTGATCGGAGTACTGAACAGGACGTCTTTCAGATAACTACACGGCCGTAAGTCACTCGGATTAATATCACATGTTTTCGACGGTCAGGCTGTAGAGTAATAATTCTAGCATTTGCAAAATGCATCTGCAGCAGCTGCTCCACTAACTGTGGAGAAGCGCCAACTTGCATAAAAATAATCCGACCCACACATCCACGCTGTTGAAGGGTTGGAATGACGTTGGTGCGCAAAAGACTCTCTTAGCGTTTACCAGCGACGGTACAGCACCCGGAGGACCCTTCTCCTCGAAAAACTATGAACCTACAATAAATGATGTGGTAAACCTGCACCACACTGTTACCTTTGTAGATTGCAGCGGTATTGTGTGAAGTGCGAGCGGATTCTCCGTTGTCCACATTTTGCAATGACGCCTATTGACTTGTCCTTGGAGATGGAAACGCGTTTCTTCTGTCTATTCTATGTTCACTTCCATGGGGGAAAGAAATTCTAGAGCTGGAAGGCCACCGATAGAAATGCAGGGTATTATGTAAAATTTTATACACCGTGATCATAGTCATGTCCAAAGTTCGGGCAATTCGTCCTTTAATATGCATGTCTGCATACCAGTGCTCGATCCCCCTAGCAATACTGTGCCCACGTCTCCTACTGGCGTCAGATCAGTTGTTTTCCTCCCTTTGCGACACTGCCCCTCAATATAGCCTGTATTTTCGAATCTCGTAATAATTATCTCCACATTCATGACAGAAATCTGTCCAATACCATTTTTCATACTTTTGAGTGACCGGAATTTCTGCGGAGCTTTTGGCGCACAGCCACCATTCTTGTAAACGAGTTTTACGAGCGGCGCGCTATCCCGCATTGAGACAGACGCACACTGAGGAACAACCGTGTGTCCCGTGGCATTTATTTGGCATATTCTGTCACTTATAAGGACATCTAGTAGTAAAACTTCTGTTAAACTGCTTGTTTCCATAAGGTTCAGCGTTCTTCGATAGTAATATTTTCAAATTTGATGCCACTCGAGCAGTTGTTCCTTTTCTTTCGTTACAGCCTTTTGGAACTGGAACTTTAATTATAATCACTTGGTTATGTACTACCTTCAGAAGAGTGATCGAAACTGCACCTCTTTCATGGACGTCTCATGTTTCCAAATGTGGCTGAATACTCCACTTCTGATTTCTTTCGCAAAAAAGTAAATACCACTCACAGAATATGCCTGACTGACTCCTGTCTACAAGGTAGTACGAGGACCGATGTACGATCTTGACGCATGTGACTGATCAGCGTGGCGCCAATCCCTCAAGCCGTTACTGCCACTGGTTGGATCCTGATGATGCTCCACCATTCAAGCAGTCCCTCATTTGGCCTCACAAGGGCTGAGAGAATTCCATACCAGGCGCCCCTACCTCCGAAAAATCGAATCCCTGTCCTTTCACACAGAAGCCAACCCCCCCCCCCCCCCCACCGCTTTCTAAAAGAAAATTATTGACAGAAGGGTTCGACATTACAACCCATTCGTCTGCAGAGGCGCACTGCTTTCTTTCGCATTCCGTGAAATGTGCTGCAACTTGTTGTATTGGACCCTTTTGTGACCAGATGCGGTATCAGTAACCGCAGGCAAAGTTGACACCTGTTCGCACATGGAAAAGAAGCAATCATAAACTTCCTTACTCTTCTCGACGACAATTTAATGATGATGAAGCACCGGTGCGTGGCAGGCAATAGCCGTCTCTTCCAGGAAATGCCCCGCCAGTGCCTGGGATATGTCGCTTGGACTTGTAGACAGGATATGGTTTGTTATCATCACTTTCCACCTCTCTCTCAAGTTCTCTTAACGATCTACCATATTAATGCAGACTTAGATGAACTATTTACAAAATTCAGGTCTCGCCATTATCTGTTTTTGATCCTCTTAAATTTGGGGCGTTTTGTGCTCATAACGTTGCGATGTTTCCTGTAGTTGGATGTCCTCTGAACCACTGCACAACCGCACGCCTACCCATAATTTCAGACCAGCACTCCTCATTACAGCTATGATGAGGTGCTCTTTTTGTTTGTCCGGATGGAATGGATGCATCACCAATCCGGTGGATCAAAGTTGTAACTTGGTCCACCCATTTCTTGACAATCACGATGATCAGACATAGCTAGATGTCTGTATAGGACGAATTTAGCCAAGCTGAGCATCCATTTCAGCGGTTTTCTTTCGGCCACTGCTCGATCTGCATGGTGAATCCTGATTCGGAAGTGGTCGCTGGACTGCAAATAGCTCTGCTTTCCGACATAGAAGAGCATAATTAAATATCTCTGGTCGAGAGCGATCTTGTAGCAGTGTGGGAGTGGTTGTCGTTCTCCACATTTCTCTTTTTGTATGGAGCTTCCAACGGTTAAGACCGCGGGGCTCGTGGTGATGGGTTGCGATAACATACAACATGCATTAAAGTAGTGTCAAAGGAAATTTAGTTGTGTGAGTTGTACTGTCAGATTTTCGAGAGTCTGGACCCCTAGAATGTCGCTAGGGGGTAGGTACAGAGAGCATTTAGTCACTATGAGCAGGACATGCACTATTACAACTGCCTGAAAGCTGATGGGTAGAGGTGACATGCAATAGACCTCACCAACGAATATGGTCTCACCAGCATTAGTTACCCTCTTCCCACTGAGATGACCCTCCCTGTGGAGGGTGACTATGCAGACATAAGTGTTGCTCCTGACCTACTCGTCTCATTTACCTCATGTCTGGATGGTCCCCATTTCTATTCCACTGTTGAATGGGAACTACTTTATCAGTCAAGTCTGACTAGGGCTATCCCTTCTTTCATAGCATTGTTTGAAGAATTTGGAGTGGTCAAGGGCATGAGCAGTAGGGCAAAGTGGGCATCATCTCACTCTAAATTGTTGCTAGATTTATTAAAGATGGCGGATCCAAGATGGCGGCCATATTTGTGGCAACATTGCAGTGATGTCATGGCAGGAAGTTCAAATTTTGGCAGGCAAAAAGGTCAATTGGGCTACCTCCACTAACCTACCTCCCTCTGAGTATTGTGAGGCACTCACCACATTGAAGCTCAGTATCTCAGCAGGCGAATCGTCCTCTTAAAAGCTGTGAATTTGCTGATGTTGTGGAAACATTCAATGTGATTAACACCCAACCAAAGAATTACGAAGATCGATTCAAGTAAACTTTAAAAAGTTTGGTTCAAGAGTCTGTCACAGGAATGAGAAAATGATAAACCGATGTACAGAACTGTACAGAACGGATGCAGTTATTATAAACTTCAGCACACTCCATGGAATATTTCAGGGTAAGGACGCATCCGTCTTAAAGTGCAACAGTATACTCCGAAACCTATGGCTAGTCAACATGACCACACTACGCACTTGTTTAAAGGTCCCGTAAGGTGTGATACATGTAGCAAATGTGGTGGTGCAACTTGTGAAGAAGGAATCAAGTGCTCACTGCCCTCAACCTGCGTAAACTGTTGGAAAATCACACTGCACACGTCCTGTGTTCCTTGAAGAAAGAAGGTACAAAAATCAACGTTTCACAACGAAAGTTCTATAGAAAGGACAAAAGAAAACAGCATAAATATTCATATTAATGTCAAAGAGAACACCACTACAAACTGACGTTTCACTTCTGATCCAAACAAAAAAAAAGTCAACAAGGCTAAATGTGTTTGCAAGTACGCCTATAATGCCAAATGAAACCAAAAAAGGCAGATATAAAAGTAACAGGAAAGAATAGAGAAATTACTGTATTCCAGCTTGGAACATCACCAGTTCTTGCTACCAGTAGTACATAGTGTGCGACACCAACATCACCATTGAAAGAGAAAATGAGACAGAAAAGGCGAAACCCAAATGTTTCCAAAGCTGGCATAACATCAAACGATCATATCTTCAAAAGAGTATGACGGCGATCCATTAACCACAAGCTGGAGTAGGTTGTCTGTTTGAGAGAATCAAGTGCGTAGTGTGGTCATGTTGGCTAGCCATAGGTTTCGGAGTATACCGTCGCACTTTAAGATGGATGCTTACTTACTTTGAAATATTCCAGGGAGCGTGGTGAAGTTTATAATAACTTTTGTATCCTGCCTGGATGGCGGCTCGTGGGTCTGCTCCTGTGATCTGCAAAATAGGCCGAATGATGGAAGGGAGTAGAAGCAGGAGAGGTAAAGCACTTCGGTACTGCATGTAAAGTAAAAGCACATTTAATAGAGAATATTAGTCAATGACATATACGGAAATTTTGGTAAAGATGAGCATGTAGGTGCGAAGCCGTTGTCCATGTGTCAAAGCTATCAGTTACTAGTAGTTGGACAAACTATCATTGAAGTAACGATGGCAAAGTCTGTAATGGCTAGCCCCGTATGAAGCAGAAGCTAAGTTGCTAGGTCGTCTGCTCTTGATCAGCAGGGCAGAAAGTAGAGCGGCGCTCGTTGAGCTCCACAGCGTCGGCCAGAGGGCGCTGCGGTCGGCGTAGTTGGTCCGCCCTCGTTGTGCCAACCTACGAGCGTGCGCCTACGCTGTGGCATCGGAACTATCGATACCACAGTAACTGCATCCGTTTTGTACAGTTACGTACATCTGTTTACCATTTTCATTATGTTTCTCATTCCTGTGACACTCTCTTGAACCAATCATTTTAAAGTTTACTTCAATCTATTTACGTAATTCTTTGGTTGGGTGTTAATCACATTGAATGTTTTCACAACAACAACAAATTCACAGATTTTAAGAGGACGATTCGTCTGCTGAGATACTGAGCTTCAATGTGGTGGGTGCCATTTACATGTTTCGTAAACAATTGAGGCCTTCTTCATTACATCTATTTCCTTGTGAATAAAAATGGGGACACTCAAATAGCCCTTTCTTTCTTTTTATCAATAACATGCATGTTGGTTCAAATTGCAGAATGCTACGGCTGTTGCATTGAATCTGATTTTTCGAGGCTGTGGCAGGCTGGCAAGCCACTTTATTGATAGGGTGCCTGTGCTCACCCGTCACGCACTGAATCCGCAAAGAGTGAGTTTTATACGATTAACTGGCTCTATTGGAATCTCAAGAGCAGCTATGGTTACAGCAGTGCGTCCAGATAGAGCTGCGTTTGCCTGGGTGAGCCTTGTACAAGTAGGGTGCACCAGGCGTCCCAGAGACTGCTCGCCGGTGGGACTGTTCCACTTCAACAACCATCGAAGCCATCGGCACTTAGCTGTTTCACGTTTACCGGTGCTCCCACAATGGTCGCTAAAGCATGAGCAGAGTTTAGGGTTACAGAGTCCTCGATGCTCCAATCGTTGGCCGCTTGTCAGTCTTGATGTAGATTTGCAGCAGCTGGACCAAAATATGGGAACACCGTGAGAACTGCTTGCTTGAATATAAAAGCAGATTTTAGCCAATCCCGCCAGTTGCGCTGTTGTGTTTTATCACAAACGGCGCCTGTGCATTGTCATCAATCATTTGCATGCGTCAGTCGTGATCACAACAGTGTCCTCTGTAGATGGGAGTGGATTAAGTGAGAGTTAGGAGACTTCTAACATGTGGCAAATTGTTTCGTGCTTGTATGGGGAGTGCTTCCGTAATCAGGGGAGCTGAAGAGTCACCTTATCGAAGACCTCTGCCGCACATAGGAAAAGCGGTAAAACTTCATTTATTAGGTCACAACGCGAACGAAAAAGTCTGTTGAATGTCTTTCAGGACTGTCATTGAAGAGGATTGTGACGAAAAATAAGAGGACAACGACTGCAAAAATCGGTGCAGAACTGAATTTCGCACGCGCGAACCCTGTCAGCACCAATGCAACGCGAAGGGAGCTCAATAAGCAGGGAGTTGCAGTGCGATGTGCAACCCAGAACCACTCGTCGCTGATGCAAACGCCCGTAACGGCAAAATTTTGTACCGAATCCGTAAAACCTTTACTATTGACCAATGTATAAAAATTATTTGGTTTGATGAGCAATCATTCATACTGTTTGCAACTTCTGGCCGAGGTTCCGCCCAAATGAGAAGCACGATGGGAATTGTAACGTTGCAAATTATTTCGAGTTGTCAACGTGCATTGAAAACGTGGCTTGAAGTGAAGCCGGCAGGAGAGCACATATTTTATATAGGGCCGCTGAGCATTAAATTTATTAGTAATTTATTTTGTGGAAAGAAATACTATTACGTTTTGATTAAATTTTATTTAGTTTCGGAATTACGAGATTTCTTGTCTAAATAACTTCTGATAATGTGACTGGCTGAAATTAGAAATACCGCGAGAATAAAAGTGCTCGAGATGATCTGATTGGCTGCTTAAGGTAGTAGCCAATAGGAATTAAGCATTTCCCGCGCGTTTGAATAGGGCTTGGTGCCTCAGATCTACGAGTTTAGACAGTCGCTCGGGAGCTGCGCGGGATTAGCCGAGCGGTCTGAGGCGCTGCAGTCATGGACTGTCAGGCTGGCCCCGGCGGAGGTTCGAGTCCTTCCTTGGGCATGGGTGTGTGTGTTTGTCCTTAGGATAATTTAGGTTAAGTAGTGTGTAAGCTTAGGGACTGATGACCTTAGCAGTTAAGTCCCATAAGATTTCACACACATTTGAATAGTCGCTCGGGAGCCGTGTTCTGGTAAACACGTATGTTAAATCGTGATATCAGACTTGTACCAAAATGAAGAAATCCACGCGTTTGATCGGTTATCGCGTAGCTGATGAAAAGCGACTACAGTGTTGAGTATTTTGAGAACGTTTCAACTTTGCGAGTGATTTATTTTAGGATATTTCTCTTGTGAACATTTTAAGTGTTACATACTCTCCACGTGCAGATTACGACATTATGGCGAGCACGTCTGAACAAGAAGAAGGCTGAATGCGTTAACTGGCAAGTAGTTGTGGGTCAGTGACGTTTTGGACACTTAAAATATCGAGTCGCAGTAACTATCTTCTGGCCGTTTTCGAGTGTGAACTTGCAACACATACAATCAGTAACTTTTCATAACTGATATAGGGATATTAAACACGGACCTGATGTCTGTTTCCCTTGTTTGAGAGACAATAAAGCAACTAAAGGGAAATTTTTGACAGTTTTTCAAACGACTCAGACACGAATCCCATGCGCTCGATAGTTTAACCAACTTTCAGTTGCTGGCCATGGACTGGTGTTGTGTGGCCTTTGGGTGGTAGGTATTTAGTCGAATTTTACGCTGCTTTTGTCAGTTAAAACAGTATCTACCATAGCAGACAACCTGAAGGCTATCCAGGAAGGTGAACTGATTGTTTACAGGATAGAGAGAGACCGACCCTCCACGCCGCAGGGTTCTGTGATGGTTTGGGCAGCCACGTCGTGGGGCTCCGTGGTTACCCCATAGGTAAGCGTTACTGCTAAGGATTATGTGTTGGAGAGAAGGATGCGTGACCGCTATCCACCTCCACCATCACTAAGGGAACTTGACACTGTTTTGCAGGAATGATGGCATCAGATGCTCTTGGAGACCTTACGGGGTTGTATTTATCCATACAGAGTCGATTGCAAGTTGTTTTGAATGTCAACGGTTTTTCTACACCGTATTAGCCATGGCAAAGTGTCTTTGGTGTTTCCATGAATTTTTCCAGCCCTTCCACATCCACATACGTACTCAGGAAGCTCCCGCACGGTATACGACGGAGCTTAATATGTAGCTCTAGAAGTCATTCCCCTTTCCTACTCCACTCGCAAATGGAGAGAGGCGAATGCTGCTATCTGTGTGCCTTCGTATGAGTCATAAATTCTCGTCTTCGCGGTCCTTAGGCGAAATGTACGTTAACGGTAGTAGAATCGTGTTGCTGTCAGACGAAAATGCCTGTTCTCTTAATTTCATCGATAGTGCTTCTCGTAAATAATACTGTCTTCCCTCCAGGTAGCCAATTTGAGTTCACGAATCATCTCTGTAACATTCTCGTGTTGTTCGAACCTCGCCTCTGAATTGCTTCGATGTGTTCCCTTCATTCGACCTGCTGGAGATTTCAAACACTCGGACAGTATCGAAGAATGGGTCACTCAAGTGTTGTATACGTGTTTTCCCATGTAGATGAGCTACACTTTCCTAAATGTCTCTCAGCAAACCTAAGCCGATCATTCTCGTTCCCTACTACCAACGTGACACGCTCATTCCATTTCATATCGATTTGCAACGTTACGCCTAGATATGGTCAACAAGATCTGGTGGTCAACAAGATCTACTTGACTTGTCAAGGAGTGTACAACTATTGCTATATTTGAAGATTACGGATTGTTTTACCTACGCGTCTGCATTAACGTACATTTTTATACATCACACGAACTAGAAATTCTGTCTGAATGAACCTGTACCCTTCTACAATCACTGAACGATGATAGTTTCCCGCATACCACAGAGCCACCAAGAAAATGTCGTAGACTGCACTCAGCCCATTTGTCAGATCATACTGATACTTGACTTTCTGCGAAAAAGGCAATTTTTCCGGCTAAAGATACGTGATATCGCTGTGTGATGCTACACGGCCGCGCGAACAATTTGTCTCTTTCCTTGGGCGCTAATAACATGGGGACGTTTCGTATCGCGCTTGGCGTTTAGTACGGCCTTCCGTAACACATCGATTTTACACTGAAGAGCCAAAGAAACTGGGGCACCTGCCTAATGTGGCGTAGGGCCCCCGCGATCACGCATGAGTGCCGCAACACGACATGGCATGGACTCGAATAATATCTGAAGTAGTGCTGGAGGGAACTGACACTATGAATCCTGCAGAGCTGTCCATAAATCTGTAACAGTACGAGAGGGTGGAGATATCTTCTGAACAGTAGGTTGCAAGGCATCCCAGATATGAAATAAAATGAAATGAGCCTATGGCATCTTTGGCCAGGAGGCCCCATCCGGTGAAGTTTGGCCGCCAACTGCAAGTCTTATTTCAGTCGACGCCACATTGGGCGACTTGCGTGCCGGTGATGAGGGTGAAATGATAATGAGGACAACACAACACCCCGGCCACGAGAGGAGAAAATCTCCAACCCGGCCAGGAATCGAACCCGAGACCGCTGCACGGTATGTAAGCACGTTACCACCCAGGTAATCAGACGGACTACCATAGATATGCTCAATAATGTTCATGTCTGGGGAGTCTGGTGGTCAACGGAAGTGCCTAAACTCAGAAGAACGTTCTTGGAGCCACTCTGTAGCAATTCTTGACGTGTGGGGTGTCGCATTGTCTGTTGGAATTGCCCATGTCCGTCGGAATGCGCAATGGGCATGAATGGATGCAAGCGACACGTACGTGTCACCTGTGAGAGTCGTATATCGACGTATCAGGGCTGCCATATCACTCCAACTGCACACGCCCCACACCATTGCCGAGCCCCACTATCTTGAACAGTCCGCTGCTGACATGCAGAGTCCATTCACTCGATATAACTTGAACGAGACTCGTCCGACCAGGCAACAGTTTTCCTTCCAGTCATCAACAGTCCAATGTCGGTGTCGATGGACGCAGGCGAGGCGTAAAGCTTTGTGTCGTGCAGTTATCAAGGTTACACGAGTGGACCTTCGGCTCCGAAAGCCCATATCGATGATGTTTCGTTGCATGGTTCGCACAATGACACTTGTTGAGACCCAGCATTGAAATCTGCAGCAATATGCAGAAGGATTGCACTTCTGTAACGTTTAACGATTCCCTTCAGTCGTCATTGGTCCCTTTCTTGTAGGACCTTTTTCCGGCCGCAGCGATGTCGGAGATTTGATGTTTTACCGAATTCCTGATATTCAAAGTACACTCGTGAAATGGTTTACGGAAAGATCCCCACTTCATCGCTACCTTCGAGATGCTGTGTCTCATCGCTCGTGTGCTGATTATAGCACCACGTTCAAACTCACTTAAATCTTGATAATCTGCCATTGTAGTAACAGTAAGCGATCTAACAACTGCGCCAGACACTTGTTGTCTTCTGTAGGCGTTCTCGACTTCAGCGCCGTATTTTGCGTGTTTACATATCTCCGCATTGGAGTACACATGCTTATACCAGATTATTTGCGTTTCAGTGTATTTGACGACATTGCCGTAATAGTTTTCGGACATGTTATAAAATGAGTGCACACGTAAAACGAAAAAGAAATGGTCCAGGATTTCTTTAGATTATATTATGTAAACTTACAGTTATTTAAAAAAAAAAACATGACTCTTTTGGGATCTCAATGCGCTTAAATGTGAAGCACATTCGTTCAGAAATATTTTATTCAGTTGTTAGCCATACATGGTCATTCAGTACAGTATGCGAAGTGCCTCATTGTGTAATTGCGCCTCTGGCTTAAGTTTGACGTTTATTTCGGTATAAATGACCTAAGGTATGCTTACGCAGAACTCTGGCTTCCCATTCTCAATGCTCGTGCCGTAACGCCATGCTGCTAAATCGTAAATATCAGCGAACATGTTGTTTGTCCAGAAACGAGTGATCATAAAAAAGAATGGCGCTTAAAAGTCCCTCAGTGAACATTTCCAGAACTCAGACAAACAAGTACAGCGCAGAAGTTTTGCATATTTACTCCGTCGAGTTTTATACACGATATCTTTCGCTGCCGCATGCTGAAGCGGATTTTCGCTCATTCTCCCTGTTCTCCGCTTTCACAATGAAAACTGTAGTAGCCAAATTTTGTTTGCTGAGGGGTTTCGCATCTGTTCTCTCGAATTTTGCCAATTAGAAAAGTACGTTATTCTGAGATCCGAAACTCTCAGAGAAAGTGAACTCTGGCATATGTTTCTATATTTTCCTTTACAAATCGACTACTGAAAAGGTAATCTTCGCAAGTGTTCTCTCTGTGTTCAGTAGGGCCAGAATCTTCTGCAGTAGCTAGGATAATTTCTATCGAATTTTGTGGTATCTTGTGGGGTATTCGCAGTACTGAAACGGTTTCTGCGAAAAGTTATTACAGAGAGTTGGCAGAAGCACGTCACTAGCGTACACTTAATACCTCGACAAAGATATGATCTCCGGTCGCTTTGTTGTTGCTTACTAAGTTATATAAGGCGATATTGCATTTCCATCTGGTAATTTGCCTCTGGCTCACGGGGTCTCGGGTTCGATTCCCGGCCGGGTTGGAGTATTTTCTCTGCCCGGGAACTGGGTGTTTGTGTTGTCTTCATCATCATTCGTGAAAGTGACTAGATTGCACTGTGTAAAGACTGGGACTTTTTACGGGCGCTGATGACCACGCAGTTGAGCGCTCCACAAACCAAATATCACCAACATCATCTAGTAATTGATGGTCACATGAATTAATTATTCGTGCTTTCTACTGTACTAATATCATATGGGAAGTGTCAGATACCTCCCAAGTCAACTAGCTTATTAACGAAAGTATAATTATATGGGATATCGAGAAAATTTGTGACTAGTTTGGGAATATCTTAATATACTGGACTCAGTATGTTATCTTAGATGGGAAGCAATTGACAGAAGTAGAAATATCTTAAGTCGTGCCCCAGGGCAGTGTGTTGGGACCCTTGCTTATGTTTTGTATATTAGTGGCCTGGCAGACAGAATTAACAGCAATATAAGACTTTTCATGGTTATCCACAACTAAATGCTGTCTAAAAAAGATACAGAGACATTCAGTCCGACCTTGATAAGATTTAGAAGTGGTGCAATTGGCTTAGAATGTACAGAAATGTACGGCTATGCACTTCACAAACACAAAAAACGTAGCATCCACGACTACAGTATTAGCTGTTCACAGTTTCTAGAATCATTCAAGTCTTACAAATATTCAATGGATATGAAATATAATGACAAAATAGGCTCAATTGTAGCAAAGCAGGTAGCACACTTCCATTCACTGACAGGATACTTGGGAAATGCAGTCCTCTAAGAAGGCAGCTTATAAATTATTTGTGCGTCCTGTCTTAAAATATTGCTCCAGTATATTGTGACTCTTGCCAAACAGGACTAACAGGGGATACCGTAAGACTACAGAGAAAAGCAGCACGAACAGTCACCGATTATTTGACTAACTGCAGAACGTCACGAAAATGCTGGGAAACCTGAATTGGAATAAGAGATTTGCGTTTGTAAACTTGCCAACTTGCTAACTGGAATAATTTCCTTGAAATTCTGAAGGTAACAGGCGTGAAACACAGGGAGTGAAAGACTATTTGAAACTTGCGCAGAAACCCAGCGGCAGTTATAGGAGTCGAGAGATATGAAAGGGAAGCAATACTTGAGAAGGGAGTGAAACAGCGTTGTTGCCTATCCACGATGTGACTCAATCTGTTCATTGAGCAAGCAGTGCATGAGACCAAAGAAAAATTTAGGGTAGGAATTAAACTTCAGGGGGAAGAAATAAAAACTTTGAGGTTTGCCTATGACAATGCAGTTAAACGGAATGGGCAGCGTCTTGAAAAGACGATATAAGATATACGTCAACAAAAGAAAAACAAGGATAATGGAATGTAGTCGAATTAAATAAGGTGATGCAGAGGGGTTAGACTGCGAAATTAGACAGTTAAAGTAGCAGATGAGTTTTACTATTCGGTTAGCAAAATAATTGATGAATGCAAAAGTAGAGAGGATATAAAATGTGAACTGACAATGACAAGAAATGCGCTTCTGAAGAAGAGAAATTTTGTTAGCATCGAATACAGATTTAAGTGTTAGGAAGGCGCCCTGAAGGTATTTGAGAATGTAGCCATGCCTGGAAGTGAAACGTGGACGATAAAAAGGTTAGTCAAGAAGAGAATGGAAGTTTTCAGATGTGGTGCTACAGAAGATTACTGAAGATTAGATGGGTAGATCACGTGACTAATGAGGAGGTATTGAACAGAACTGGGGAGAAAAAAAAAGGAGCCGATTGATAGGACACATTGCGAGACGTTAATCGATCGTAAATTTAGTATTGGAGAGAAGTGTAGGGGGTAAAAATGGCAGAGGGAGATTAAAAGACGAACACAATAAGCAGGATCAAAAGGATGTAAATTGTTAGAGTTATTTGGTGATGGAGGATGGTATAGCTTGGAGAGATGGGTCAAGCCATTTTTCGGAGTGAAGACCACAGGAACACCAACAGACGGAAATTATCCCGTGGTGACCTACCTACAGAATTCCAAGAACCAAAATTAAGGAAGAATCTAGAAATATGCTGCAAGCCTCAATGTATCACTCCCATAGGGACCCAAAAAGAAAGAATAACTACAATATGCACAGAGATATATATGCACTCGTTTTTTCTTCCCTTGGAAAACGATTGGAACAGGCAGAACTTCTACATGTGCTACCTTGCTAAGTACCCTCTGCCATACACTTCACAGTTATTTGCAAAGTTTATATGTAGATGTAGAAATAGTTTTAGTAGGTCGTCAATTTTTTTTCACCCTCCGATTGGTCGAAAAATTAAAACCACAGTTAAAATCCTGTGAAGCTTTGTGGATGTATTTGGGCACTGCCTCTACCAAGCCCATATATGCAAACACGTAGCACTTTCCAGTTGCGAGGGAACAGTGAGCAGGTAAAGATGCCTCGAAAATAGTACCTCCCGCGAAGTTTTAAGGGGCTCCGGAAAGGCTCAAAATCATGAAAAGTTCAATTTTTACTTTTTTGCGTTTTCTGAATCTGCAGACTATTACCTTTTAATAGATATATAATTTATTCAATTCCGAAGACTACAACTATTTTTAAATTTTTTTTGAAATGTGTTCTACATGGGCGTGACCCACTGTGGCGCTGTTAAACTGCTGTCAAATGGTGTTATTATTAACGTCCGTGTTCATCAGGTACATTTTAGTGATGTGAGATAAAGTATGTGTTGTGGCTAACCTGTGATGGTTCAATATATATCGCTGGTGTGATTGTCGATTGTTTCATGTTTATTTACTCTGTCGTTATCTCGAAAATATTCGTAATTAATTCTGTTTCTTGAGTCTCTGTTTTGTTGAAGTATAATAATGAGTAAAAGTAAAGTTATTAGAAATCCTCTGAAGGCTTTTAAGAAAAGGAGAAATGTTGGAAAGCCAAAGGTATGTGTTATTACTGTAAACAATAAAGACCGATGAAAATCCCCAACATAGCTTGTGTCCCAAAGAAGAAGACAGTTGGTGTAAATATAACAAAGGATTGCTAACTGGTGAAGTGTACACTCATAAGCATAGTCTGCCTCATGCAATAATGGAGGTGATAAAACCTATTTTCAGAGACTTAGCAGCACCTGAACTGTTGAAAAAGTGTATTCACGGAAAAACTCAAAACCCCAATGAAAGTGTAAATAGTGTTATATGGTCGAGAATCCCCAAGACTGTATTTGTTGGAATAGAAACACTTCACTTTGGTGTGTATGATGCTGTTGCGACTTTCAATGATGGCAACATTGTAAGGTGCAAGGTATTTAGAAATATGGGAATGAAGATAGGTTCTAACATGGTACGAGCGATGCTTGCTTTAGACAAGGAACGCCTTCGGGCTGCAGACAGGGCTGTAAAGAGTCTAGAAATACAAGCAAGAGTAAACAGGAGGAGGAACAAGAGGAAGCTGGAGGAGGAGTTTGCAGAGGATGAAGATAATCCATCCTATGGACCTGGAATGCACTAAAAAGTTAATCCAATCTTTGTCGCTCGATTCCCAAAACTTTTATTTTCTCATACTAATTAAATGTTTTCTAAGGATCTTCCAAACATATTTGTTTCAAACTTTCAGTAAATGTTACACAGTACCTTCTGCATAATTTAACACAGCCTTTTTCCAAAAAACTGTATATTTTTGAATATATAAATAAAAAATTGCAAAAAAATGTTGTGAATTTTCATTACAATTGAAAAAAAATCATCTTTAATAACTGAACTAAAATTTTGTAAAATCCCTGTGTTAAGTTGTAGCCCATATTCCAATAAATAATCTGTAAAAAGTTCAACTTCCTACATCAAATACTTTGTGAGGAAAGATGTAATTTATAAGCGTTATTTTAACATTGCAAGTATAGGGCATTCCGGAGGCCCTTAAGTATCTGCTGAGAGGTCCCGCCTGTTTAATCGTACGTGCTGTCCACAGAACAACTCATGCGTTCCCTTCTCCATATAATGCTCGGCTGTGCACTGAAGGGGAATCGAAGATGCAATACGTTTGATCACCTACGATACAGCCCAGAATTGGCTTCTTCTGATTTTCGTCTCTTCGCTCACATGAACCGCTAGCTAATGGCATTGCATTTTGGCACAACCAATGACTGTAGACCACTGTAGGGCGGTTGCAGGAATCACAGGCTGCATTGGCAAGTTGTTACCACGCTACGACAATGTAAAAGTCGAAGCGGCGAGTTATAAAGGCAGTAGCTTGAATATGTAACTAACTGTTGCAAAAAGAAAATTTTTGAATTTCGATGTGGTTTCCATTTCGCAACATATAGTAGATTACAAAAAAAAAAAAAAGTACCCGTCATATATTCTTTTCACCGATCTGCAGTGTTTTAAGACTTGAAGGGAATGCTGCCTTTGTACCCTTAACTATGTTGACATGAGCTCCACGGAGAAGCAGTAGTGATTTAGTGTTTGTGTACACTTTGCTTTTATTTGCCTTTTCCTACGCAAAAACAAGTACTCTAACGCTTTGTAGTTTCTAGGTGCAACTTAAAAGTCATTGAAGTTCTTTAGACTTCGGTAAATTTATCTCTTACTGGTAAATTTATCTCTTTTTTGTCTAACAGGGCCTAAAAAATAACTTATTTCTCCTCCACAGCTTCTAGCTGCAAGTCAATAAGTAGATACCTCGTTGGCGAGGTGTAGAAGAGTGTACTGCGAGAAAAGAATAACCGAAGACACCGTAAATAACACAGAAAAACGATTTTGCAAGAGAGAAATTGATTTACATATCCGTATTGTCACAAACGCATTGTGACAGATATACACTCCTGGAAATTGAAATAAGAACACCGTGAATTCATTGTCCCAGGAAGGGGGAACTTTATTGACACATTCCTGGGGTCAGATACATCACATGATCACACTGACAGAACCACAGGCACATAGACACAGGCAACAGAGCATGCACAATGTCGGCACTAGTACAGTGTATATCCACCTTTCGCAGCAATACAGGCTGCTATTCTCCCATGGAGACGATCGTAGAGATGCTGGATGTAGTCCTGTGGAACGGCTTGCCATGCCATTTCCACCTGGCGCCTCAGTTGGACCAGCGTTCGTGCTGGACGTGCAGACCGCGTGAGACGACGCTTCATCCAGTCCCAAACATGCTCAATGGGGGACAGATCCGGAGATCTTGCTGGCCAGGGTAGCTGACCTACACCTTCTAGAGCACGTTGGGTGGCACGGGATACATGCGGACGTGCATTGTCCTGTTGGAACAGCAAGTTCCCTTGCCGGTCTAGGAATGGTAGAACGATGGGTTCGATGACGGTTTGGATGTACCGTGCACTATTCAGTATCCCCTCGACGATCACCAGTGGTGTACGGCCAGTGTAGGAGATCGCTCCCCACACCATGATGCCGGGTGTTGGCCCTGTGTGCCTCGGTCGTATGCAGTCCTGATTGTGGCGCTCACCTGCACGGCGCCAAACACGCATACGACCATCATTGGCACCAAGGCAGAAGCGACACTCATCGCTGAAGACGACACGTCTCCATTCGTCCCTCCATTCACGCCTGTCGCGACACCACTGGAGGCGGGCTGCACGATGTTGGGGCGTGAGCGGAAGACGGCCTAACGGTGTGCGGGACCGTAGCCCAGCTTCATGGAGACGATTGCGAATGGTCCTCGCCGATACCCCAGCAGCAACAGTGTCCCTAATTTGCTGGGAAGTGGCGGTGCGGTCCCCTACGGCACTGCGTAGGATCCTACGGTCTTGGCGTGCATCCGTGCGTCGCTGCGGTCCGGTCCCAGGTCGACGGGCACGTGCACCTTCCGCCGACCACTGGCGACAACATCGATGTACTGTGGAGACCTCACGCCCCACGTGTTGAGCAATTCGGCGGTACGTCCACCCGGCCTCCCGCATGCCCACTATACGCCCTCGCTCAAAGTCCGTCAACTGCACATACGGTTCACGTCCACGCTGTCGCGGCATGCTACCAGTGTTAAAGACTGCGATGGAGCTCCGTATGCCACGGCAAACTGGCTGACACTGACGGCGGCGGTGCACAAATGCTGCGCAGCTAGCGCCATTCGACGGCCAACACCGCGGTTCCTGGTGTGTCCGCTGTGCCGTGCGTGTGATCATTGCTTGTACAGCCCTCTCGCAGTGTCCGGAGCAAGTATGGTGGGTCTGACACACCGGTGTCAATGTGTTCTTTTTTCCATTTCCAGGAGTGTAGATAAATATGAAACAAAAATGGCCGTCAGTTACGTCTTCGGGAAAAATCTATAAGCTGTATCAACACCAAAGAAAATATATATTTTGAACTGCACAGACATATTGAAATACAGAACTCATAGTATCCCTTTCAAATTTTTAATCAAGGTGGATTGATGTAATGGACATACTGAATCACTGTACGCCTGAGAAGTTGTTAGAGATTGTTCGGATAACATTCTTACAGAGATGAAGTGGAAAATGTATTTTAACACTCTCACTTACGAAATGAGAAGACAATAACGATTTAAACGATTTGGAACAAACAAAAACCGGCAGTAAAAGACGAAGTTCCTGTTTCATTATTCAATAACAATGGTGATCAACAGTTGTTCAAAGTTAGTACACATAAGTGTCCGCAATAAACAGGATACCACCACTGGCATGTTCAAAAAATAAAACTACCACAAAACATAAGGAATGCTGAACAGTGTGAGAACTATGCACCGTAAGCGCTAGTGTCTGACGCTACGGGAAGATTCTACGACGCGTTGTTGTTTCTGTTGTGTATTGCAGTCCGAAGACTGGTCTGATGCAGCTCTCTACGTCAGTCCACTGTGTGGGAGCCTCATCTCTGGATAGCCACTGCAACCTGCGGCCATTTAAACTTACTGTCTCTACGTTTCTCATCCTCCGCCATTCCCTCCCTTACCAAACTGATTATTCCTTGATGCCTCATAATGTGTGCTGTCTTCCGGTCCCCTCTTTCACTTACAGTGTGGCATATACTATTCTTTCTCCCCCATCCATCTGCAGTACCCCTTCATTAGCTTCCCGATGTTCCCCTCTAATCCTCACCGTTATTGTGTCGCACCACGTTTCAGAAGCTACCATTAACCTTTCTTGCTTGTCCTTTTTATCGTTTACATTTATCTTGCGTACAGGTCAGCATTTTGTATTCTTACTTCCTTGGCCGTCACAAGTTATTTTGATTCCCAAAGAACAAAACTCATGTACTATTTTCAGTCACTCGTTTCCCAATCTAATAACCTCTTTTTAAGACGCTATCCATCGTACGTACCTTTAGAGACCTTTTCCATGTGACAGAATTACAAAGCCATCTGAAAATAGTAAAATGTTTTTCTGTTCCTTTTAAAATATGTTCCCGCTTTCCGTTACTGTTTCGCGATGTACGGACTTAATGGTGTAAGGAATTGGTTACAATCTAGTCTCAATCTCCTCTCAATTACTGCATCTCTTTTATGTCTTTCACCTTATACACTGCTACCTTCAGAATTTCAATTAGTTTCAATTAGTGTTTCCTATGACACCTTTACAAACACGAACATTCTGTTTCTTGGCCCGCAAGCATCTTTAAAATTTCCTTTGCGGGGTGGCGGGTTTGTCTTGATGGCATAATGTTTGTTTGATCACTGTCTCTCGTTGTACAGTGCAATACAAAAGTTCCTCCTACCTCAGTTCGGCGTCTGATCACCAGCCCGTTTCTCTGCATACGTAGATACTGCCCAGACAATGTTAAAAGCAGCGTTGAAGAAAAACACCATCAATACTTACGTTTGCAAAGTCCGCGTAAACTCTTTCAGTAAGCTATCTTGTAATATCGTATAACGAATATCGGGTGGAGAGCGATTGCTTCATCTCTTTAGAAAAATGGCAAAATTCTGCAACGAGTTGTTTTATTTCTTTAGCCTGTATTTAATTAACGAATAATTTCACTGTCATCAGCTCACAGTTCATATAACCAAGTACACACACAAGGTAGCCAGGAATGTACTTAAGTCCGACCCGAATTATTACGCGATTTACAGTCATTGCTCTGCTAAAATATAGGAGTTACACATTCGGTCCTTTTTCAGTGGATTTATAATAAAGAAATTGCTCGCCAAATATTCCATAGACGAATATGAAACATGCCACGCGGAAATTTACCAAGGCCGAAAGTTCACACGCGTTTATCTTTCCAACAAATCACTTCACCGAGCTCAAATTTTCACAATCTGTCCGAAAATGCAACTTTTTGCATGGCAATATAATCCGCACGCAAGGAACCAATGACTTCTTCATTTTACTCATAATGTAGACAGACACGTCCAACATGAATTGCACGTCCGATAGCTAGCCAGCGACTGCCTCACTGTCGTTCCTTCCAGGGCCTATAACTACTTGCAATGTGCGGGAAATGCTTAACTCTGATTGGTTGTTTAAAAGTGACCAGCCAATCAAAACAATCCTTCGAGTTCTTTTTTGCACTAAAACTGTCTTACGCCAATCGACATTCACAGATGCATTTACGTCACTTCATCATACAAATACTAATAAAATGTTTAACAAAACCAAACGAAAAGAAGATTAATGTTGAAATAACTTTAGAAAACTAATACTCTGCAAATGGCTATTCTGGCTGCATTCTTACTAAAGCAAGTTCGCTTGGACATACGTCATCAGCACGGTGGGGAAATTACATTTTTCATTGCAACTCGCTTGCTTAACACTTTCCCGTGACATAGTTACATAATGTTTAACATGAGATTATATTGAATTTTTTTCGTATGTCCCACATACACACTCTCATTCATTTTGATTTACTTACACAACAACACATTAAATAAATACTAATCTTTTCTGAATTTTATATTACGAAAATGAAAAATAGTTAACGTTTTTAATAATGAAAATTCAAACAAATTGACCTAACATTTTGTGAACTTCAGTAGTGATTCCAAATGATACTAAAAGACAAACTATTATGAATCCTGATTGACTTTAATCTTAAAGTGTCGGTTTGGGGTGCTTTAGGTAATTTTCTCTAACTCTGAAAGTATGCCAGCTAGAACGCTGATACACTCCTGGAAATGGAAAACAGCCTCTTGTATCTTAGCCTGACTCATTCGCACCTGTCGCTAGCCTAGCCGTAAGAAGTTGTATCTGTGTCAACTCGAGCGACATAATATTCAAGTCCCTAAGAATCTAAATAAACTATATTAAATATTATTCAGTTTAGTTAAAAGTCAATATACTACCCCTTGTTATTAAAAAGAAGATGGTGTAAAAATACACTCCTGGAAATTGAAATAAGAACACCGTGAATTCATTGTCCCAGGAAGGGGAAACTTTATTGACACATTCCTGGGGTCAGATACATCACATGATCACACTGACAGAACCACAGGCACATAGACACAGGCAACAGAGCATGCACAATGTCGGCACTAGTACAGTGTATATCCACCTTTCGCAGCAATGCAGGCTGCTATTCTCCCATGGAGGCGATCGTAGAGATGCTGGATGAAGTCCTGTGGAACGGCTTGCCATGCCATTTCCACCCGGCGCCTCAGTTGGACCAGCGTTCGTGCTGGACGTGCTGACCGCGTGAGACGACGCTTCATCCAGTCCCAAACATGCTCAATGGGGGACAGATCCGGAGATCTTGCTGGCCAGGGTAGTTGACGTACACCTTTTAGAGCACGTTGGGTGGCACGGGATACATGCGGACGTGCATTGTCCTGTTGGAACAGCAAGTTCCTTTGCCGGTCTAGGAATGGTAGAACGATGGGTTCGATGACGGATTGGATGTACCGTGCACTATTCAGTGTCCCCTCGACGATCACCAGTGGTGTACGGCCAGTGTAGGAGATCGCTCCCCACACCATGATGCCGGGTGTTGGCCCTGTGTGCCTCGGTCGTATGCAGTCCTGATTGTGGCGCTCACCTGCACGGCGCCAAACACGCATACGACCATCATTGGCACCAAGGCAGAAGCGACTCTCATCGCTGAAGACGACACGTCTCCATTCGTCCCTCCATTCACGCCTGTCGCGACACCACTGGAGGCGGGCTGCACGATGTTGGGGCGTGAGCGGAAGACGGCCTAACGGTGTGCGGGACCGTAGCCCAGCTTCATGGAGACGGTTGCGAATGGTCCTCGCCGATACCCCAGGAGCAACAGTGTCCCTAATTTGCTGGGAAGTGGCGGTGCGGTCCCCTACGGCACTGCGTAGGATCCTACGGTCTTGGCGTGCATCCGTGCGTCGCTGCGGTCCGGTCCCAGGTCGACGGGCACGTGCACCTTCCGCCGACCACTGGCGACAACATCGATGTACTGTGGAGACCTCACGCCCCACGTGTTGAGCAATTCGGCGGTACGTCCACCCGGCCTCCCGCATGCCCACTATACGCCATCGCTCAAAGTCCGTCAACTGCACATACGGTTCACGTCCACGCTGTCGCGGCATGCTACCAGTGTTAAAGGCTGCGATGGAGCTCCGTATGCCACGGCAAACTGGCTGACACTGACGGCGGCGGTGCACAAATGCTGCGCAGCTAGCGCCATTCGACGGCCAACACCGCGGTTCCTGGTGTGTCCGCTGTGCCGTGCGTGTGATCATTGCTTGTACAGCTCTCTCGCAGTGTCCGGAGCAAGTATGGTGGGTCTGACACACCGGTGTCCACATCGACAACAAGCGTTGCTTGGAAAGAGCGAAAATAGCGACTCGTACGATCACATGAAAAGTCTCCAGTCACCTTCCTGTACATCTACACGATTACCCTAAAATCCACAATCAAGTGCCTGGCAGAAAGTTCATCGAACCACCACCAAGCAATTTCTCTACAGTTCCACTTTCGAACAGCACGCCGGAAAAACGAACACTTACGCCTGTGCTCGCGAACTCTTATTTTATTCCTATGATCATTTCTCCCTACTTACGTGGGCGTCAACAAAATATTTTCGCATTCTGAGGAGAACGCTGGTGTTCGAACTTTCATAGAAACACCATGCCGCGACGAAAAACGACCTGATTTTAATGACTGCCTCTCCAACTCGCGAATAATAACCGTGGCAGTCTCTCTCCTATTTCACGATAGTACGAGATGACCTGCCCTTCTTTGAACTTTTTAGATGTCCTCCTTCAATCCTATCTGATGCGGATCCCACACATTGCAGCAATACTCTTGCAGACGACGAACAAATATGGTGTAGGTAGTCTCTTCAGTAGACCTGTTGCATATTCTGTTCTGTCACTAGCTCCCAGTCTTTGGTTTGCTCTTCCCACAACATTATCTACGTATAATTAGAATCTAAGGTTTTCGTATAGTACCTAAGTATTTATGTGAATTCACAGACTTTAGATTTGTCGTGTAACTGGAGCTGAATGGATTCATTTTAGGACTCATGTGGATGACGACATACTCGTGCTTGACACCCGTCCGCGGTTCAACTTCAGTCGTCCGGCAGCCCGCCTCTCGCCTTCTTGCGGGCGACCTCTCGCTGAGTGCGACCCATCAGGTGCGCTGCCTACCACGCAGCTAAAGAAACACGGCGGTTAGCTCTGGGACAAAACAGTGACGCTAGTGGGTTGTGGAGTGTGTCGGAATGCACCAAGTATTGGAACTCATTTTTAGACATGAGGGTTTCATGTATTGTATTGCGAAAGTGTCTGCTGTATCTCTGAGGTCCATCAAGTGTTATCGTAGCAATTTCTTTGTTTATTTACTGATAGAACCAGAGGTTGTAGAGAGATTCAGAGAGAGCATTAATGAACAATTGACAAGAATGGGGGAAAGAAATACAGTGGAAGAAGAATGGGTAGCTTTGAGAGATGAAATAGTGAAGGTAGCAGAGGATGAAGTAGGTAAAAGGACGAGGGTGAATAGAAATCCTTGGGTAACAGAAGAAATATTGAATTTAATTGATGAAAGGAGAAAATATAAAAATGCAGTAAATGAAGCCGGCAAAAAAGGATGCAAACGCCTCAACAATGACATCGACAGGAAGTGCAAAATGGCTAAGCAGGGATGGCTCGAGGACAAATGTAAGGATGTAGAGGCGCATATTACGAGGGGTAAGATAGATACTGCCTACAGTAAAATTAAAGAGACCTTTGGAGAAAAGAGAACCACTTGCATGAATGTCAAGAGCTCTGATGGCAACCCAGTTCTAAGCAAAGAAGGGAAAACAGAAATGTGGAAGGAGTGTATAGAGCGTCTATGAAAGGGCGATGTAGTTGAGGACAATATTACGGAAATGGAAGAGGATGTAGATAAAGATGAAATGGGAGATACGATACTGCGTGAAGAGTTTGACAGAGCACTGAAAGACCTAAGTCGAAACAAGGCCCTTGGAGTAGACAACATTCCATTAGAACTACTGACACCCTTGGGAGAGCCAGGCCTAACAAAACTCTACCATCAAGTGAGCAAGATGTATGAGACAGGCGAAATACCCTCATACTTCAAGAAGAAAATATAAATTCCAACCCCAAAGAAAGCAAGTGTTGACAGATGTGAAAATTACCGAACTATCAGTTTAATAAGTTACGGCTGCAAAATACTAACACGAATTCTTTACAGGCGAATGGAAAAACTGGTAAAAGCCGACCTCGGGGAAGATCAGTTTGGACTCCGTAGAAATGTTGGAATAGGTGAGGCATTACTGACCCTACGGCTAATCTTAGAAAATAGATTAAGAAAAGGCAGACCTACGTTTCTAGCGTTTGTAGACTTAGAGAAAGCTTTTTACAGTGTTGACTGGAATACTCTCTTTCAAAAACAGTGGTAAAATACAGGGAGCGAAAGGATATTTACAATTTGTACAGAAACCAGATGGCAGTTATAAGAATCGAGGGTCATGACAGGGAAGCAGCGGTTGAGAAGGGAGTGAGACAGGGTTGTAGCCTATCCCCGATGTGATTGAGCAAGCAGTAAAGGAAACAAAGGAAAAATTCGGAGTAGGAATTAAAATCCATGGAGAAGAAATAAATACTTCGAGTTTCGCCGATGACATTGTAATTCTGTCAGAGACAGTTAAGGACCTGAAAGAGCAGCTGAATGGATTGGACAGTGTCTTGAAAGGAGGATATAAGATGAACATCAACAAAAGCAAAACGAGGATAATGGAATGTAGTGATGCTGCGGGAATTAGATTAGGAAATGAGACGCTTAAAGTAGTAAATGAGTTTTGCAATTTGGGGAGCAAAATAACTGATGATGATCGAAGTAGAGAGGATATAAAATGTAGTCTGGCAATGGCAAGGAAAGCGTTTCTGAAGAAGAGAAATTTGTTAACATCGAGTTTAGATTTAAGTGTCAGGAAGTCATTTCTGAAAGAATTTGTATGGACTGTAGCCATGTATGGAAGTGAAACGTGGACTTTAAGTAGTTTAGACAAGAAGAGAATAGATGCTTTCGAAATGTGGTGCTACAGAAGAATGCTGAAGATTAGATGGGTAGATCACATAACTAATGAAGAGGTACTGAACAGAATGGAGAAAAGAGAAATTTGTCGCACAACTTGACTAGAAGAAGGGATCGGTTGGTAGGGCATATTCTGAGGCATCAAGGGATTACCAATTTAGTACTGGAGGGCAGCGTGGACTGTAAAAATCGTAGAGGGAGACCAAGAGATGAATACACTAAACAGACTCAGAAGGATGTAGGTTGCAGCAGGTACTGGGAGATGAAGAAGCTTGCACAGGATAGAGTAGCATGGAGAACTACATAAAACCAGTCTCTGTTCTGAAGGCCACAACAACAACATTTGCAACAATCCCCATTACAATACTTGTAATACTGCATGTGTGGAGTGTGTGTGTGCGTGTGCCGCGCGCGTCCTTGATTGTGTGTATGTGTGTGTGTGTGTGTGTGTGGGTGTGGGTTTGTGTAATGATTGTCTTGTGTGATGATGATGGTGATGATGACAGAACGGAGATGATGAAACCTGATGCCGACACTTAGCTGACCCCTCGCTAGTAGTAGCAAGGGGGCCACCAAGCTTAAAGGGGTTAGGACGTCAAACGGGCCGACTTGGAGCAGTAGAGGCACCACAGACATTTTAATTTCCACTGTGCATTTGCTGCTATAGGTACACTTTTCTTCTTAAGTAAGGTAGAGGCTCTGATGAATTTTGCGCAGCATACAAACCGTACTTACAGGTGTATGAAACTCTAGAATTTATTTAATTTATGAAATAATGAATGAGCTGTTACATTTTAAACTTCATGTTTTTTTAAAAAAAGAAACTAAAATTTTATAGTTGATTATCTCAATTTTTACCACAGAACTCTAGAGTTCCATATACCTGTAAGTACGGTCTGTATGCTGTGGAAATTAAAATGACCAGTGGTGCCTTTTCTGCTCCAAGTCGGCCGTTTGACGTTCTACCCCCCCCCCCCCCCCCCTGAAGTCCCCATCCGACGGACGGATCACCTCAACAATGTCACATGCCCCCACTTGATGAAATACTGCGGGAGAGTTTGGAGTTTGGCATTGAAACCAGGACAATGGCGCAAAGTCTGGTGGCCAGGAACTCTGCGCCACCACCTCTCGACTTCATGCCGGCCAAATACCGACGGACAAAATTTTTTCTACCACCGCGATTCGAAACGGATCCCCCCCCTGCGTCCACCGCTACCGAACAAGCGTGCGTTAACGGCCTCGGCCACTTTTTTCCCTTTTTTTCAACTTCTTTACGCACGTACTTTAAGTATGGCGGTTGTAGTGATGCGTAATGTTTAGGAGAGCAGTTACTTGGTCTTATCGCAGAAATAGTATGTGGTAAGGCACAGTCATTTTTATTTTAATATCGATTTATGAATGTCTTTTGGTCGAAGTTTAATTTTAGAGCGAGATTACGAAATTTTTTTGTGTTTCTTGAATGACTTAGCAACGGCAGTTTGCGTCACTGAGTTGGCGGCCATGGAGATAAAGAAGACGCCAGAATCTACAATTAATTGCGTGGGCCACTGTTCTATAACAACAATAAAAGACAGAAAATGTCTCTACTGTCTCTGTTTGAGACGTGTATGAACCACGTTCTGTGTAGCAGTTATATGCTACCTCTATTAATGATAGAATACAAGTATAATAATTTCAAGTCATTGCGTGGCAAAAGTCTGTACTCCACCCTGCGGGATAAAACATGTTGATGTGTTGAAGTGAATTGCATGTGTTGGTATCGAGACTAATTGTGAAACTACAAATGTGAGGCCATTTGAAACTCATCTACAAAAAGGCTTCCAAAAAATGGTTGCGACGCTCAACTAATCATGGTGGTCTAATAATGTGAGGTGGCGTTACTGACTTAGGCTGTACATTGCATTGAAGCCGGATCCTCTATGTTAGTAGCCCCTAAACAATAGGAGACTACTGGTTCTTAATCTTAATCCCTGTCTCGTGAGCGCAACAGTTCTTCTAAATACTAAATATTTAACTGCTTTTGTGAATAACACAATGTCAGCAAGGCATTGTCAAATGTTCTTCTGGTCTGAAAGGCATATTTGATCCAATAATACGAAGCATTTACCCTCGTTAACGTAACTTTCTTTTTGTGACACGTTTCGAATCATCAAGTCGAGAAATATGTGATGCGAAAAGGCTGCCTCCGTAAACCACTGTTTTTCTTAATGCGGTATGACGGAAGAGATGTTCCGGCCATGCGGACAGATCATCTGTCAAGTTGATTCATCCATCGTTATCTATCTGTTGCAAAATTTCATACATTTATTTTGGTGTTATGTATGTAAAATGAGAATGAGGAAATCACAGGTGAAAATGTATGTAATAAACTTTTTCCGTAGGCCTACCTATGACAATGGCAATCTGGATGCTCGTTTAAATAACTTACCAGGTTAGATATGAAAATCGACACATAAATATTTTGTAAACATATGTAGTATCCAGAATGAATTTTCGGTCAGCAGCGGATTGTGTGTTGTCTTTAAACTTTTTCTCGAAAATGAAAACTGTAATCGAGACCGGGTCTCCCACCTGGCACCATTGCCTTCCGTGGTCGAGTGGTCTGCTTTCTAAGCTACCCAAGCACGCCGAACGACCGCCCTCACAGCCGTACTTCCACCACTACCTGCCCGGGCTCCAGTTCCGATCGGGCACTTAGTTTTAATCTGCCAGGAAGATTCAGTGTTGTATCGCCAACTAGCTGTAATGTACAAACAATCTTGTTAGCAGAACATCCACAACTGAGCATTATAGCAGAGGTTGTAATTACCGCTTCAGTTGTAAATTACTTTATTTTCACACGACCGGTTGCAGAATGTTATAGGCTCATCCTCAGGTGTCGTACTGGAAATACCAAAAGGATGGGGATAATTTTCACACGCCGGAAGAAACATAACAAAAACCATTTTTTCCAAAAAGTTTTAAAAACTTTTAAAAAACATTTCGGTCGGGCTAGGTGCTATGAAACCTATGTCAATGCGCAAGTGGCACCAAACAGTACTGCGGACAACTGCCTGGACAGGGGATATGTACAAATGATATCACGACACTCACGCTGTGCTGTCGTCCCCGAGCGCCGCGTGTACCAGGCGTGGTGTGCTGCCTATGAGCGCAGAACAGGGAGCAGCGGATACGAACACGGAGGAAAATTGGTAAACCAGAGTGGCAAAAGTGCTGCCACCTATAGACGGAGAGAAGAAGACTCGGCAACTATACCGGCCGTTCACAATTTGAATTTAGTTGTTTAAATTTACAATTTGTTCAGAAACCAGGTGACAGTTATAAGAGTCGAGGGACATGAAAGGGAAGCAGTGGTTGGGAAGGCAGTGGGACAGGGTTGTAGCCTCTCCCCGATGTTATTCAGTCTGTATATTGAGCAAGCAGTAAAGGAAATAAAAGAAAAATTTGGAGTAGGAATTAAAATCCATGGAGAAGAAATAGAAACTTGGAGGTTCGCCGATGACATTGTAATTCTGTCAGAGACAGCAAAGGACCTGGAAGACCAGTTGAACGGAATGGACAGTGTCTTGAAAGGAGGATAGAAGATGAACATCAACAAAAGCAAAACGAGGATAATGGAATGTAGTCGAATTAAGTCGGGTGACACTGAAGGAATTAGATTAGGAAATGAGACACTTAAAATAGTGTATGAGTTTTGCTATTTGGGAAGCAAAATAACTGATGATGGTCGAAGTAGAGAGGATATAAAATGTAGACTGGCAATGGCAAGGAAAGCGTTTCTGAAGAAGAGAAATTTGTTAACATCGAGTAGAGATTTAAGTGTCAGAAGTCGTTTCTGAAAACATTTTTATGGAGTATAGTCACGTATGGAAGTGAAACATGGACGCTAAATAGTTTGCACAAGAAGAGAATAGAAGCTTTCGAAATGTTGTGCTACAGAAGAATGCTGAAGATTAGATGTGTAGATCACATGAGGAGGTATTGAATAGAACTGGAGAGAAGAGAAATTTGTGGCATAACTTGACTAGAAAAAGGGATCGGTTGGTAGGACACGTTTTGAGGCATCAAGGGCTCACCAATTTAGTATTCGAGGGCAGCGTGGAGGGTAAAAATCTCAGAGGGAGACCAAGAGATGAATACACTAAACAGATTCAGAAGGATGTCGGGTGCAGTAGGTACTGGGAGATGAAGAACCTTGTACAGGATAGAGTAGCATGGAGAGCTGCATCAAACCAGTCTCTGGACTGAAGGCCACAACAACAACAACAACATTTAAAATGAAGAAAAAACAGAAATATTACATAAAAATAGAGGATATAAGTTAAAAGTGGATTATGCGTAGCAAAGGAGCGTATTGAACAGGCCGGTCCAGGACTGTGGTAAAACTGAGTGGAAGGTGCGATATTAACCCACTTCATTTTACATAGCTGTAAAATTGTCCTGTCTTAATAAGAGTTGCATGTTTTCATGTTATCCTACGACTATGGCGCATTATAGTATTGTGGCATTATCTGTGCCCTCACTAATTAAAAATTTATCTGTCTTTCATGATGTAAAGTGCGTCTCAGGTGGTATCGAATGTAAGCCTCGATTAGTTGTCGACGGTCGGTTAGCAGTTTTAAATTGACCCCAATTTTAATGTGTTCTTTTAATGCTATTGCTGCTAGCATGTTAATTAGCATAGTACTTTCTGACAGTATAGACTGTGAAGTTTCGCTACTTTCCTTGTGGATCAGTAACGAGAGCTTGTAAATAGGAGTGGCACATGTTCATGTTCTTTTAACTGATGACTGTGGCGTGTTGTTCCAAAAATGGTTCAAATGGCTCTGAGCACTACGGGACTTAACATCTGAGGTCATCAGTCCCCTAGAACGTAGAACTACTTAAACCTAACTAACCTAAGGACATCACGCACATCGATGCCCGAGGTAGGATTCGAACCTGCGACCGTAGCGGTTTCACGGTTCCAGACTGAAGCGCTTAGAACCGCTCGGCCACATCGGCCGGCTGTGTTGTTCCACGTGGCCACTTATATATCCCCACGAAATTTAAAACTTGTTTGCCACTCATGTAAAAGGAAAGTTAGTTTCTGTCACGTGTCTTGCTACGTGTGAAAATTATCTCCCGTCTTTTGATATTTCCAGTACGACATCTGAGGATGGACTTATAATAGTCCGAAACCGGTCGTGTGAAAATGAAGTAATTTACAACTGAAGCGGTATTTTCAACCTCTGCTAGATCTAATGCAATGTTTCACAGGGCTTTGATCCTGAAACTGCCTGCATTTCCTCCTCCTCAAAATCCACAAATATGGAACGACAAATATTGTGGAAGGTGGAAGGCTCCACCAGGGAATTTTGGTCCTGCACCAATGTTCTGCTTGTGTTTGCTTGTATTATATAAATATCATAGCTAACTCAATCAAACAATCTGATAATATTCACTTCAGTTGACAATGCCACTTGTGTTGAACAGAACAGGGATGGAAGTTCACGGTGTAGTGGTGAGTGAAGGAAGACCACGGCGGCCAAACAGTGCATCGAGATTTCATACCCGCAGCTGCTGTGCCACTGTGCTGCTGGGCAGTTTAGGACAAATCACCCGCCCTCGGTGTGCACGAGGTTCATTCGACTTCTCCTTCATGAGACAGCCACTTGACGACCTCACGGCTTGGCCATGCACCTGTAGACCTCTAGGTTGGTGTGGGTCAATGGGCTTAGTTAGAGAGCTGCCCTAATTGTGACACGAAATGGCGTCCGAGAGCACGTGGAGGCCTGGAGCAGGATTCGCACTCGCCGCACGTAACAACCAGTTCAGCTAACGGAAACTGCCAAACTGATCAGTACAAACATTTAGAGCTGGCATTACTGTGTTCTGCAATAGCTGTACTATGATTTCATTACAGATTCATTCACAGCAACAAATTATTACGATTATATACTACCAGTTCACAAAAATGATTTTCATGGGGACTTGACCTAATTGTCGATACGTGCGATATGGTTAACCATGTTCGGTAAACACATTAGGCTAATAAAATCTTCAGAACATACCAAATTTCATTTACTCCAAACCGGATCTCGTGCAGAGTCTTCCAATACAAGATAATTTCAATTAAATGTGACGCACTATGGTCCACTCGCGTGTCAGATACTGAACGGTAGCCGGTATGCTTTTGCTACAAGAAACAGACAGCTGAGTATATATTTAACCTGTTGCATATTTTTCTCACGCCTCTATTTACATCTAACATACTAAACAAATTATTTTAATCAAAATCTTTTGAATATAATATGTTTTTAAAAGGGACTAAAAAGTTAAAGTAATTTATACAGCCCACTTACAGATTTCTAACACTATAAAGACAATCCCAAAAATCTGTGCTCATGAATTTTTACTATCTATGGAAGTACTTTTAGAATTTAAGGTAAATAACGTGGGAGTGTGCAATAGGTAATATTCAAGAAGTGAACTATTCATGCATTAATTACCTACTACAGGCTACCCACGTTTTACGTTTTAAATTCAATAAGTATTTACGTACCGATTAAAAACTCAGAAGCACAAATTTTCAGTACTACTGTACCGGTAGGGGGTTAGGAATCTGTATGGGAATGCGAGAAATTACTTTATACTTATAGCCCATTATAAAATTTTTATATTAAAAACTTATTTATTTCAGTAAAATTGTCTGCTCTTTAATCTTGTGTGTGTCACATTTTTCAGTCGACTTCAAACATTTTGATGGGATTACGACAGAGACATGTAGTAAATTTCAGGATTATTTTAGTTTGTGTTCACCTAAGTTTGCCAATGAATTGCCCGCCTCCTACGATTGTCTCAAGCAAAGATATCGACTTTGAAAAGTAGAGAGAATCGAGCTCACACGGGAACTCACCAGCAATCTTTTTTACCACGAATTATTAGCAAGAGAAACTGGAAAAAGGAGAAATAGCAGTGGCACGTCAACTACCCTTGGCTACCAGCAGACATATATTGCTTGTCATTGAGTTCTTTACTATGCTGAAAATTTCAAGTCCCTAACTTATCGGGAAACGATAGTGGTAAATCAAGTACCTAAACAAAGTACCCTCCGCCACACAAGGAAAGGAAGCGGGTTAATATCGCAATCTCAACGAGTTCTGAGCTATGCCGAAAGTTCAGGTCTGTAGCTCATGGGGAAATGATAGTGATAAAAATGTACTCTCCACCACACGAGACAAGAAATTGGGTAAATACTGGATTGCCATCCAGTTCTGAGCTATATTGAGAGTTACAAGTCTCTCGCTTATCGAGAAGTTAGTTTGAAATCAGTTCCAAAATTTCCACCGGACGAACAGACAAGAAAAAAAGTTAGTGGCAACCTGTTAAAGGGTTTATGTACGTTTATCGTGGTATTAAAAAGAATATTAAATATGCCAAACGGTACTGAAGTATAAAAGCAATACGAAAACAGTAAGTGTGTATTAGAGGAATTATATTGTAAACAGTGATATTTATTTCGTTTGAAATTAACTGAATTTTTGAGATGAACTACAAAATGTTCAAATGTGTGTGAATATCTAAGGGACCAATCTGCTGAGGACATAGGTCCCTAGACTTATACACACTTCAACTAACTTATGCTAAGAACAACACACACACACACACCCATGCCCGAGGGAGGACTCGAACCTCCGGCGGGAGGGGCCGCGCAGTCAGTGACATGGCGCTGCCACTCCGCGGGGCGCGATTAACTTCATTTGGAGTTAATTGCTGATAATGGAGCTCCGATTAAAATGTCAGAAGTTACAAAAATATTATTTTGATATGACGTAATTTGGGCACATGCCAGTTGTGTCGGCTTGCATAGGCTCCGTCTGTCTAAGATAATCACATACAGCGATGTTACTACGCAACAGCAAATCAATCACCTCCTCCATTCGCTTTGCTATGGTAGATGGTTTATCAACAACAAGTGAACGGCTGAGATTATTATCAAGACGGTTTTTCGTGATTTTCAACTACTGATTCAACGAGCCACTTGGTAAGGTGGTTTATTTATCAATCTCCTGTTTGTTTTGATACACGAAGGAGGAGATGTTTCGGGTAAAGCGTTCCGAGCGTTCCAACGAGCCTGAATGGAGAAGAATGTGCGTGCCCTCTTGTCGGAAGGTTTTGTCATTATACCTTTAGCTGTGTTACGTGTTCAGCCCTGCTTGACAACTTGGCCAGAACTGACCCCAGGGTTCACCAATTCACGTCACTTCGTCGGTAACGACGCCACAGAGCTACCGAAAAATGGGCATCACAATGCAGCTATATCCTCCGCGCTCTCAGTCAACAGCCCACGGCCACAGAAATATATATAATGAGAAGCAAGGTCGTAGAAAACTGAATAACGACGTACGACTGCCAGGAAAAGCTCTGCATAGGTTAATAATGATCAGTAACTTGCTGATGTGATAATGATCACAAACATGATAACGTATCGCATCCTCAGCGTATGAATTTATGTCAGTAATCCGTTTCTCCATGCAACGTTTTTTCCTGCGGAATTTCTGGGTTCCGATTTTCTTCCACCTTTCTTTTTCTGTCTAGTGCATTTCCTTGTCAACCTTCACAGCATTGTTGTTCACATACGAAACTGCAGCAGCTTCTATACATTACCTTTTCAACTGGGAACAGCGACCCATCATTACGTTTTTCTGTCCCTATGTACTGACGTAAAGCGCAAACCATTTTCTCCGACTGACCTTGTTCAGAAATATCGTGGCGAATAGAGCGATGTCGAATCTTGCCACTTACAGCTTTCGACAAACTTATTTCTGACTCAGTAAAGTAGAAGGTGACGGGCTACTCAGGTACGACCGACCGCCGTCTCATCCTGTTCCATCGAGGTCAACAGATTCGCTAGGGATGGGCAGGTAACCGATCTCCCGGTTGTTGCAGGGTTTCTTGTCCTTGGCACCGCCACAAATTGGTCAGGCAGGTCCCAATAGGTTGAGTGCACCCCATCCCAGTCTTTGTACGAAGGAAAAATCCCTGCAGTACCTGGAATCAAACGGTGGTCCCCCTCATGACAGCCCGACAGTCTGCCGAGCTGACCCCTCAGCTACGGAGAAGGAGTGTTCATTATCACATAAAAAATAAAACAATAACTCCTGGAACTGTAGAAAAGGAAACAAAAAAAATTACAGAGTGCAACGGAAAACACGCAGGACAGGTCGCAGCCTATATCTGCGCCGTGCCTTCCTTTTTTGTTTCTTCTTTTTGAAGGAACGCTGCAAATACGACATTTAGTACGACGTAGCGGTCGAATCGTCTTCTACAGTGCTGTCGACCTAATCGCCCTCTCCTTTTTTTCTCGCACCCCGTCACCGACCAGCCACGTTTAATTTTCTTAATTATCCACATTTATCGTAGACAGTACAATATTTAGTTTCATAAACTGTCATCCGTCACTGCACTGTCCAGACACTGAAAGGGGCACGTAATCTGCAGTACTATCGAGGCACCCAGATTTTTATGTCCACGAGCAGCGTGTGAGGCCACGATTTCCATCCTGCGCCTGGAGGTTAGAGCACCTTTGTCAGCCCTGCGTAATGCCGCCAGCATCTGTCTGGGCGCCGCGGGCAGTCGCGACAGGCGGGCAGAAAAGTGGAACGAGCGCATTAGCGCTCGCGCGTTTGTCGTAATGGATTGCGCGGTAATGGAACAGCACTCTGGCGCTCTGATTAATACAGAGGTGGCCGGCGGGCCAGGCGGGCATTAGCTCACGTGGAGGCGCGCGCGTGGACGCCGCCACCTGCCGCTGCAGCAGACACAGTGCCGGGCCCCGCCTAATGCGCTCCTCATCTGTTTCCACGCGCAGACCGCTCTGGCAGCGGCTCGAGGCTCGCCTCACGCTGACTGCGCGCCACTGCCCTGTCCGATTCCAAAAGCTCTGCTCAGTTGCGTGGAATTCGTAATCCTGTAGGGCCTCAAAGCGTTAAATCTGTGTGTAAATTGAGTTTTTCCTGGTGTGTAAATGTTTAAATCACTTGCGGTAACGCAGCCAGATGAGATCTCCGACAGCTGCCGGTATTTCGACAGGTGATCTCTCCTTCATTTTGAAGGCCACAAACGCATCTAGAGTGCGCTGTGCTGCATCATCATCATCATCATCGTCATCAAGACTGATTATCCCTTTCAGCGTTCAGTCTGGAGCGTAGTCTTCCTTATAAAATTCCTCCATGATCCCCTATTCAGTGCTAACATTGGTGCCTCTTCTGATGTTAAGCCTATTACTTCAAAATCATTCTTAACCGAATCCAGGTACCTTCTCCTTGGTCTACCCCGACTCCTCCTACCCTCTATTGCTGAACCCATGAGTCTCTTGGGTAACCTTGCTTCTCCCATGCGTGTAACATGACCCCACCATCTAAGCCTATTCGCCCTGACTGCCACATTTATAGAGTTCATTCCCAGTTTTTCTTTGATTTGTGAACACCCTCCTGCCATTGTTCCCATCTACTAGTACCTGCAATCATCCTAGCTACTTTCGTATCCGTAACCTCAACCTCATTGATAATGTAACCTGAATCCATCCAGCTTTCGCTCCCATAGAACAAAGTTGGTCGAAAGATTGAACGGTGCACAGATAACTTAGTCTTGGTACTGACTTCCTTCTTGCAGAAGAGAGTAGATCGTAGCTGAGCGCTCACTGCATTGACTTTGCTACACCTCGCTTCCAGTTCTTTCACTATGTTGCCATCCTGTGAGAATATGCATCCTAAGTACTTGAAACCGTCCACCTGTTGTAACTTTGTTCCTCCTATTTGGCACTCAATCCGCTTATATCTCTTTCCCACTGACATTACTTTCGTTTTGGAGATGCTAATCTTCATACCATAGTCGTTACATTTCTGATCTAGCTCTCAATTATTACTTTGCAAACTTTCAATCGAATCTGCCATCACAACTAAGTCATCCGCATATGCGAGACTGCTTATTTTGTGTTCACATATCTTAATCTCACCTATATGATCCAAAAATAATATGAACAACAGTGGACACAGATTGCAGCCTTCTCTTACCCCTGAAACTACTCTGAACCATGAACTCAATTTACTGTCAACTCTAACTCCTGCCTGACTATCTATGTAAAGCCCTTTAATTGCTTGCAAAAGTTTGCCTCCTATTCCATAATCTCGTAGAACAGACAATAACTTCCTCCTAGGAACCCGGTCATATGCCATTTCTAGATCTATAAAGCATAGATGCAATTCCCTGTTCCACTCGTAACACTTCTCCATTATTTGCCTTGAGCTAAAGATCTGGCCCTGACAACCTCTAAGAGGCCTAAACCCACACTGATTTTCATCCAATTTGTGCTCAACTAATACTCGCACTTTCCTTTCGACAATACCTGAGAAGATTTTACCCACAAGGAAATGTAAAACATCGGTATGAGCGGCTATGCCGACCACGAACAATATTCCTAAAAGAATGGCGGAGGATTGTAGTCCAAGCACTAAAGTGAAGTTTTTATGTAGTTCGACTCGGCTGAGACGCCGCTGTTAGGAGCACAAAGCAAAAAGCTTGTGGAAATTTTGATATACAAGCATAAATATCGTGGCTTAGATTCAAGAAGGCGCATCTCACTGGTATCAACAATTTTTTGTCGCCCTGGGCGCCAAGAAGCTGCAAGAAATACTACCGGCAAACCCAGGAATAAATAATTGTCCTATCTTCACACAGCAGTTAATAATAAATACAAACTGCATGTTGCGCAGTTATTTCAAAGTAAATAACCGCATTGTCATGCATATTCAGTCACTGAAATAAACTATTTGTCACTGAACAAGACACTGATTATGTTCTCAAAATAATAGTATTGGCACTGCGCCTCGTAGAATTAAAGTTTCTGTCATTCAGAACATGAGGCAATGAACGTCAGTAGCCTTAGCCAGCGCAAACGTATAAGAAGAAAGTCCAAAATGGGTAGAATTCTAACACTTACGAATACGTAGTTGAATGGGTCTTGTTTTTTCGTGACAATCGCGGGTTGTGGATTCTGTGTCACTTAGATGCGTGTTCTGTGCCTCCTTATAAAACATCAGAGGACCCTAACCATAGATGATGGTCGATGCCTCGCGGCAGTAACAATTTAAACAGCTTATCAGAACATTTAATTCAATCCAGCTCAAATTTCGCTTCACGATGGAGGTAGGAAAGGAAGGCTGCCTTCCCTGCCTTTACCTGCAGGAAGATGACGTACCGTTTATAGGAAGCCAACTCATACTGATTTATATCTTAAGGGTGGTAGTTGTCACTATACGGCTCTGCGTGGAGGGCTAGTTCGTACCTTGGATCGTTGTGTCGGCGACATCTCAGACCCAAGATCGTCAGCTGAGAGAGCGGGTGCAGATATTCGCCATTACCGATTGCATATAAATTTACGGTGTATGGAGGACTTGCCCAGAAACGAAAGGCCATATCTCCTATGAATGCGGAGCTCTGTTGCCTCGGTGCATAACAGTTTTGGACCTGGTTTTCCATCCGCAGTTTATTTTTCTCCTCGAACCCCCTAAAATCTCCAGAGTTTTGCAGTAAAGAGCAGAAAAATAAACTGGGGATGGACACCCAAATCCGAAATCGTCATCTGTCGAGACAACATAGCATTGCATTCACAGGAGACAAGGCCTGTCTACGCCGCAGCCATTTCCATCTTTTCCACTGCTGATGGTGATAGTCGCGATCACCGTTCAATGATCAAGACAGCGAGGCGTTCCGTTTATGGTCCGTGAACGTACCAAGTTTGCTGCGGCAAACGCCACTGCCTCTAACTTCGACGCTCTGTAGCGCCATTGGTTATCGTTCAGGGACACTTGTTGCTTCCCTCGATTTCTTCCTCAAGGCACCCTCTACAGTCCCTCGATGTTTGTTGCAACATTTCTGCGACACTCTGTTCAGAATAAGCGTTACAGACGCTTAATAGAGTGAAGGAACTCTGTTGCAGAAGATTATCTTGGTACTCGTCTTACCACAGACTATAAAATCACAAAATTTCTGAAGTGCCCTTACAGCTATTGGCATAATACTATTATTGAAACAACTGAGATGAAATTTGTAAGTAATTCTCCAAATACGAATGGAAGATTGTGCGTAAATTCTCCTTGAAATTCCTGCCAGGTCCGTGGTGAAACAATACAGGGACAGAGCTAATGTTGGTTCATTACTCGTGGTAAATGATATTCGCTAACGATGACTCCCGTCATTATGTGGTGGCACTACTTGTTTACGGCGAGTGTGTGTTGTTTCCCTGTACATACGGTGTCACTGTTCTTGGTCCGCCCAGCCCCATCCACAGAGGGTTTGAGTCTGCTTGCACAGCTCTCTCTCGATTCATTTGTGCCTTGGAAATCATGGGGCGTTCACTTGTCGAAATATCGACGGTTGCCGAAGACGTCTTCCAGCTGCATTGCGGCAAGTTGTTTGATAATTAAATCAGTACTTTTACCACTCAGTATGTCTAGTGATTACTTACAACATCTTCAAGTAGACTCTGGCCTAATAGTGCTTGATTGTTCCTGCTGTATACACGGTAAGTCTATTTCCGGGACTGGAGAGGAAGGGCTTGCTCTGATGCGCCATAGTGGACACAGGTACAGTGGGTGTACGCCTGGCTGTGCCTAAAGACCGCTGCGGTCAGAGTTTGTATTAAGAATACTGTAAGACATCGGGGAGGAATTACCCTAACCGCAACTAGTAGCGGAAGCCAGCCACAATCAGTAACATCATTCTGCACTGGCAATGGAACGAAGTGGTTAACGCTTAAGGAAATATCGAGGATATTGTAGTGACGAATCATTATGAGTTTGTAGAGGACCAAAAATACTACACTAAGTAGCTGAAATAATTTTTGCATTTACTTGATAGGTTTACGTAATTGCAATCCATGAATGTATCGGCAAATATTCTCACTGTGCTACAAGTTGTATCTTCATTGGTAGAAAGTTGAGTTGGTGACTTTTATACAAAATCTAAGCAGTGACAAGGCTCTAACTCGGAACCTACGACGTTTCAGTCATTAGTCAAAGACGCTACCCGCCCCCCTCCCCTCCTTTTTGTGTTAACCACGTGTTGTTTCTGGCGACTCGACTCTTCACTTCATTGAGATGCGGAGGCTACGTCGAAACGTAGACTGAAAAACGGGTAATCTCATCGAAAATCCCTTCCTCGCCAGTTTCCAGGCACGCTCTTTACCACTTTTCTTTATTAACTTTTAACGCACTATATATACCTATCTAGCCATGAATCAAAAGCATCCCTATTAGCAGAATACTGTCAGATACACCGAAAAATTATCGAATGAAAAAGAAAAAAAAGCTACGACCAAGATTCAAATGCGGATCAATGATTTAGCAGTTTAACCTCTCCACCACTCTTTTTCTTCCCAAAGCTACAAACCTTACTAAAAAAATTAAATAAAATCAGAATTAATGTTACATGGCACCACCATTTTTGCACTTCCAAAAAAGAAAAAGAAAATCACTTTTTGCCCTTTCCAGTCGTTGCCTGCAACCTATTTTTTATTGAGTAAAAAAAAAAGACGAACATGGCTCAAAAATCAAACAAACTGTGAAACAATATACGTGAAAAGAGACCATGGGCAAGAATACCACAAGGACCACCCAACGCAATCAATACCTGACGACGAAATGCAAGGTTCAACATACTGACGAATAAGTTTCGGCATATGCAAACACTTCCAATAGGCAGTGGCCATATACTGGTTGAAGGCGAGTGAGTCCCTATCGCCCCCTCCGTCTACACTAGCCGTCCAACTGTATTTGACTTTGCCCTCGAAAAGTAAGAGGAGTCTCGACGCAACAGGATATCAGCCGAAAAGTTCAAAACGATAATTATTTTTTAAGTCAGTGCCAGTCACGTTCGTGACCATGACAGCTGAATCTAAGTTGTGGCGTGTCTATGGCGGGACAGCGAATGTATTGATCAATCCAATCCGAATCAAGCGATCATTGATGGCTAGCTGATTATGCACCACTTGATACAAGGAGCACGCCAATACTATTCGTAGAATGTGAAGGTTAAGATGAAACACTCACCGTTTTCCAAGAACTTTGTGGGTATGCGAGTTCAACAGTAGCTGTACAGTTAATCCCTCCCCTGCGCGTTGACGTAAATGTGGTAGTGAGAAGCTGCCGCTATAGAGTATCGGCCCCAAAATATCTGACAGCTGTATGAAATTCAAGGGCATGTTTTTACTTGAAATTCAACAGACCAACATCGACAGGCGGATCAAGACTGCCCGGCCCCAGACGGTAAAATAATCGAGAGTTGAATGTGTCAGTTGCGTGAGAGATAATCAAGACGGTGCGCCGAAGAAATAACACAGACGCTTTCCTTTGAATATCGGAAAGTTCCACACCCCTGAAAGAACGCGCACGCGCCAACCCCTCGTATCGTCATCGAAAAATGTGATACTCCCATAAAAAAAAGGCTACTACACAGATGTTTTTCCTTATAGACCTTACCGCGTGAAGGGTAAAGATGTGAACGATGTAATTTGCTTTGCACAAGACGTGGGCATCCAGGATCTCTAGCACTTTCTGAGGCAGGTTCAGTGAACGCAGTTCATGATCCAAAACTGCACTTTTTGTCTTCTCCTTAACCGAATTCCTTAAGTGTAGCCATTTGGATTGGAGAACGATCAATTATGGTCCCCAAAGATTTATGTCTACCGACCACTGCCGTCCACGAACTGACAGAATTATCAGCCGACATTTGCCTTCTTTGATGGATGCACCAGATACTGGGCAGAAGGCATTCAATGTAGCCTTGAGCAATCGAGTCTCAGTGATAGAAGGGAGTAACACCATCCCATCGCCCGCGTAGGCGAGCACCGACTCGACCAAGACTGTCCCTCCTTGTAACTGAACGACGACCCTTCGAACAAGTGGCTCAAGTGACAGAACAAAGACCGACACTAAAAGCGGACTTTCCTGAGGGAAGCCACTACGAATAGTATCCTAGGGCGTCAGCTGGCCGCTGGCAGCCACCGAAGCTTGGATACCCGTAAACAAATTAGACAAGACACTGGGCACGTCAGTTGTGATGCCAACGGCTTCCAGTTCCTGCAACAGGAAGTTACAGTTGACCCAGTCGAACACCTTGTCAAAATACGAGAAATGCTAGAGCACCAGGAATAGAAGTAACAGCAGACACCGACTGACATTACGGCATTCAGCAACCGGGGTCATAAAAGTACGACTAAGAATACAACTACAATGGTCACCAACAACTTCCTGCAGCAATGCAGACAGACGCTACTGTCGCCACAGTCATGAAATAAAAATATAGTAAGGCAGTCGGGCGACATTTATTGGTTTCCTGTCTGACCGTACTATTTATGAATTAACATAATTATTCCAACTTTAAATAAGTCGGCCACAAACCCCCCTCTCAACATTTCGGTCGAAGGCGATGTAACACCAGTACCAAGCAAAGCACAAAAACGCACATAAAACTCCTTAGGCAGGGCATTAAACCTTCGCGATTATAAAAAGGCGTTCTGACAGTGAAATCATAGATATCGTCACATCGAGAAAAACACAGCATCCAGAGTCCGGACCAAATATGATGACATACTGAAATTCCATTCCAAAAGAAAGCAGCTGTTGACAGGTGTGAAAATTATCGAACTATCAGTTTAATAAGTCACGGCTGCGAAATGCTAACAAGAATTCTTTACAGACGAAAAACTGGTGAAATCCGACCTCGGGGACCATCAGTTTGGATTCCGTACAAATGTTGGAAAACGTGATGCAATACCGACCCTACGACTAATCCTAGAAGATAGATAAAGGAAAGGCAAGCGTACGTTTATAGCATTTGTAGACTTAGAGAAAGCTTTTGACAAATGCTGAAAGTGGGAAGGGTAAAATACAGGGAGAGAAAGGCAATTTATAATTTGTACAGAAACCAGGTGGCAGTTATAAGAGTTGAGGGGCATGAAAGGGAAGCAGTGGTTGGGAAGGGAGTGAGACAGGGTTTCAGCCTATCCCCGATGTTATTCAATCTGTATATTGACCAAACAGTGAAGGAAACACTAGAAAAACTTCGAGTAGAAATTAAAGTCCATGGAGAAGAAATAAAAACTTTGAGTTTTGCCGATGCGATTTTAATTCTGTCAGAGACAGCAAAGGACCTGGAAGAGCAGCTGAACGGAATGGACAATGTCTTGAAAGGAGAATATAAGATGAACATCAACAAAAGCAAAACGAGGATAATGGAATGTAGTCAAATTAAATCGGGTGATGCGGCGGGAATTAGATTAGGAAATGAGAGGCTTAAAGTAGTAAATTAGTTTTGCTATTTGGGGAGCAGATTAGCCGATAATGGTCGAAGTAGAGAGGATATAAAATGTAGAGTGGCAATGGCAGAAGAAGAGATGTTTGTTAACATCAAATATAGACTTAATTGTCAGGAAGTCTTTTTTGAAAGCATTTGTATGGAGTGTAGCCATGTATGGAAGTGAATCAGGGACGATAAATACTTTAGGCAAGGATAGAATAGAAGCTTTTGAAATGTGGCGCTACAGAAGAATGCTGAAGATTAGATCGGTAGATCACGTAACTAATGAGGAGGTACTGAACAGAATTGGGGACAAGAGGAATTTGTGGGACAACTTGACTAGAAGAAGGGATCGGTTGGTAGGGCATGTTTTGAGGCATCAAGGGATAATCAATTTAATATTGGAGGGCAGCGTGGAGGGTGAAAATCGTAGAGGGAGGCCAAGAGATGAATATACTATGCAGATTCAGAAGGATGAAGTTTGCAGCAGGTACTGGGAGATGAAGAAGCTTGCACAGGATAGAGTAGCATGGAGAGCTGCATCAAACCAGTCACTGGACTGAAGACCACCACCACCACCACCACAACAACAACAACAACAACAACAACAACAACTGACGGGAACAGATGCCTCATAAGTCCCAACAGAGAAATAATGTACAGCATGGAATATGTTCGTCTGTGCGGTCGCAACATTGCCGTTCTCGGTCTTGAGAGAAGTGATGCTAGCAGGTTAACGACGTCTGATATCGAATCAGATGATATAGTGAAATTAATTCATACACTACCAAGGAAAAGGAACGTGATTGGATCGTATCCCTAACCAATCCATTCAACACTCCTTCAACCGTATAAACTGAGCCTTAAAACGCTTGAAGTCTGTAGTCAGTAGCGGAACCTGATGAGCGTTTCCATAAATGTCGCGTAAGAGAGACTAGTATAACTCTTGTATCCTCCAAAATTCCTTTCACAGCAAAATCGTATCAGCGTTTCTCGAAGCCTCAGTTTTGTCAACTGAACCCAGCACTCGAAGACGGAGGCGTATCGCACAGTAGATAGGAGACTACAGTTCCACACTTCCCGGACCAATCCCCACGTTGAGAAGGATCCTCCCAGTGCGACACATTCAGCATCCAAGACCACCGATACGGTTTCACCAATTGTAGCGTGTGATTCAAAGTAAGAGTCATTGCACAGTGGTCCGTGAAGTAGGTGGGGGCACATCGACAACCAAAATCCTATCACGCGCCCAATAAGATAAATAAGATCTGTCGAGCCCATGCTAGAAGTAACAGTAAAATAGGTAGATTTCAAAAGAGTCGGACATTTACAGATCCAGAAATCTTACAGTTTCAAGAAACAAACTAATTCTGGCAATTCCCGATCATCATCAACAAGTTCTACCTTTGTTGTTTTGTTTTAGGGCGAAGAACAACTGAGGTCGTAAGCGCCCATATCATAACCTTAGGAAACCAGTAACTATAAGAAGTTAAATTGCGAGTGTAACGGAAGGAAAGACAGCTAAAAGCAAGGACTTCCCCTGGGAGAAAGGTCAACAAAATACGTCATAGAGACTGCCGAGGTCCCTAATCAAAGATCATCCCCGCATTGCTATGACAGATAAAAAGGACGACGCAGTTACTAGCCCATGCGTTGTTCGCTAAAATGGCAGATGACTCAGGCCAAAAACATGCACTAGAATGTAAGCGGTTAAGAAAACGGCATTGGACAGGAAGTGGCGAACCGCCAAACGTTGATGACAATGAGCGCATGGTGGTGGGGGATCACCATACAACAAATGCCAATGACTAAAACGATAGTGCCCAACACGCAACTTAATTAAAATGATCTCCTCACGACGAGAACACCGAGAGGAAGTCGCCAAGCAGTTTAATTCCGCAGAGCTTATTCCCGTGAAGACGGGTGGTGATGGAAAGTGACACCACCCGCCGACAGAGGGCAACGCGCAGATCGTCCGAAGCAATGAAAGAGCTAGCAGGCCGATGTAAGACAACTGCGACCTTGGCAGCAGCGTCACAGCCCCATTTCCCGTCAGACCGTCGTTACCAGGAACCCACATGAACATCACAACGAGCAAGTGCAAATTTTCTTGCATCTGTTGCACGAAGGGGTTGACTGTGTTCAGCACAAAGAGGCACTGAGGGGCACTGACAAAATAGAGCATATGCCACAGTTAAAAATCCGTATATAGCGGGAGGTATGATATAGGGTGAAGATCTCTGCTGCAAAAATCGAGCAGTGTTCTGGAAGCCGATACCGAAAACTGTCGGTTACAATGACGGAGGCATACCTGATACCATGGTCGGTCTTGGAGCCATCAGTGTACATGAAGGTTCTACTGCTAAGTTGCGTGCGAAACTTACAACGATAGATCGAATCAAGAGTAGTGTCCATGGAAAAAAATGAAGATTAACACGGACTGCCACACAAAGCCAAGGCGGTTAAGCGTTCACACCATCGGAAACGTAGCAAGTAGAGTAAGCTAAGCTGCAGGTGCAGGTGGAGGTGCAGGTGCAGCCGAGAGCGAACTCCGGGAGGTAACAGAGAACGGCGCGCCCATACTGTCGGTAAAGGCAGTCATTGAAAAAGGGAGCATAGGGCTGGTGGCCGGGTATGGAAGATAAATGGTATGCGTATCCGTTGAGGAGAACATCACACCGGTATGTGGTAATCCGGCAGCTTCAGCACAGAGGCTTTCAACCGGGCAAATGTAAAAGTCGCCTGTAGTCAAACGTATTCCACGATGATGGAATGTGTTAAGACGCTATACGACAGACGGACGTGACCCGTTGTCTAGGAGATGGACATGAATAAACGAAAAGTCCATAGTCTAGTTTCGGACGGACAAGGGATCGGTATAAACAGAAGAGGGTGATCCGATCCGCTCCCCAGGCAGTATGGTTTTGGACACATAGGGCAATGAGCAGCTGGGAACAGGTGAGCGCCCAGGTAAGGCAAGTGGGAGGACCAAGAAAGTCTCCTATCAAACAAGAGCCCCACGAATTTCGTAGTTACAACGAACGGAATAGCAACAGGCCCAAGTTGTGAAGATGGTGGACTAAACCCTTTGCGCCATCAGGAAGTCATACACTCGGTTTTGTCAGGGGAAAACCGAACGCTACTGTCGATGCGCCGCGGGTACAGACGATCGAGACCTCGCTGAACACGACAAGTGCGTGGAGAACTGCAATAGACTGCAAAGTCGTCGCCATATAGGGAGCTGGAGATGCCTGGCAGGAGACAACGATAGAGTTAATGGCTAGCAAAGAGGATGAGGTTCAGGACGGAGCCTTGTGGCACCCAGTTCTCCTGGATAAAGTGTCTGATAAGACCAAACTCACATCCTCCTTGAAAGCCCGGTCTTTCAAAAATTCCTAGAGGAACTGGGACAGGCGGCCTCAGAAACATCGTGTGTATAGTACGAAGGATACCAGTGCTTCAGCAGGTGTCGTAGGCAATGGTCTGGTAATTCCACAGAAAACCTTTCATGACATAGGTTGACAAAGTGAGGAGACGGTCAACTGCAGAATCGCGAGCATGTAATCCACATTGTGCAGTAGATAGTAGATTGCGATAATCGAGCTGCCCTTTAACCATACGTTCCATCACCTTGCAAACAAAGCAAGTGAGAGAAATGGGAGGTAGCAAGGAGGAATGTGGTTCTCCTTACCAGACTTAGGTATGGGTATGACAGTGGGGAACGTGCCATCTGCCCAAATGCGATTGTACAAAGGAGACACTGCTTTCCCGCAAGAGAAAGGTGCGCAAAAATCTGAATGTGGACGTTGTCCAGCTCTTGGGCGGAAGATCACGAAGTTCAGGCACCCTCACAGTAAAGACGGCACTGCAGCATTCACGATCCTGAGAGGAGAAGCGTACAAACCGAGGATCCTCCATACGAGGAGGAAGGCGGTTTGAGAGTCGGTGGAGCTCGAAATCTCCGCAGAATAGCAGCCCAAGGTGTAGGAGATAGCAACAGCGACCACAATATAATATCCTATGATCAGGCCAGAAATTGGTGAATGAACCTTGGTCCCAGAAAGCCGACGGAGGTTGCCCCACACGACGGAAGAGGGAGAGAAACTGTTCATATAACTAATAAAGGAGATCCAGCTAGCTCTTTTGATATCCCATAGAAGGTTTCGATGCTGTGCATGCAAATATTTATAACGAATGCAGTTCGCCATCCTAGGATGACGCAGCCCGCCTCAATCCACAAGAACACCAGGACATGTTGCCGTAGAAATAAGTGCGTGGTATGGAACATTCTGCAGCGGTAAGGGTAACCCTCGTAAGGTACTCTACCTGTTCATCACTAGAGAAATGTTGTTTGACGGAAATGTTGTTTGACGAAGGACGCCAGGGAGGAGTAAAGCCTAAGAAAGCTGCCACTTGGGTGTACACACAGGTCAGGTAGAAGTCAGCAAATGGATAGCGTACACGAAATGGTCACTTCTCAGAAAGAACAGACCACTCGACACGACGAGCAACCTAGACAGAGCAGAAGTGGGGTCAAATTGAGAATAAGAGTGCGTGGAGTCTGAAAGGAACGTGGGTGTTTCAGTGTTAAGACAAATGAGGTTCAGTAGACTGAGAAGGTCAACCAAGAGGTAATTTCCAGAATGAGATTTTCGGTGGAGTGTGTGCTGATATGAAACTTTCTGGCAGATTAAAACTGTGTGCCGGACCGAAGAGCCCCAAAGGGGATGGTAGGGATCAAGCAAAATGGGATGAGGGAGCTGACGAATGAGCTGGAATAAGACTGCCTGGTGACAGCGAATGATGAAGGGATGTAGGCGTTACAAAGAGAAAAGGTGAAATGAGGAAGAAAAATGTGGACCACAGCAGCTTGCAGTTGGGTGATCAGTGAGATGGTTTGGCTATCGGTGTCATCCCAAATAAGTAACATGACTCCCGCATGAGATGGAATGGCGCCTGAGGGCGAAGGTCAAAGCTCACTGGAAGGAAACACAAGAGGTCAAAGCAGTCTCAAGGATGCAATTGCGTTTCTTGGACGCTACGATTCCAAGAGCAGCTGTTATTCCCCCTTGTTGGATCTAATGCTACAAAAGTTCTACTGGAGGAGAGTCATAATTGGGAATGAGGGGGGGGGGGGGGAGAGATAACAACCTGCAGTCATCTTGGTGGCTCCAAAGCGTCAACCTTCGAAGACTCGCTGCTGCAGGGTGCAAGGGTTGGAGGATCCTGTTCCATAAAATATATGTAGACGTCGTTTTTCTACCTTGGTCGGCCTACAGACTCCAGACAGAGAAACGATTGGCGGTGCACACCAGCAAAATGGCGGACGGCTGGCTGAGGTTAACATGGGGCGACACTGTTGAAGAGGCTCCCGCAGTTGGCGAAGGAGAAGACTTCGTTCGATTCCTTAGAGCATTTAAGGTTGGAAGGCGAAGATTCACTCGTTTATTGGCTGGAGGGACGTAAAAAGTCTTAATGGGCGTGTTCCTTTTGTCCTTTCCATCCTCCCATTTGATGGTTGATTTGGGGTAAGCTATAAGGCTCTGAGCACTATGGGACTTAACTTCTAAGGTCATCAGTCCCCTAGAAGTTAGAACTAATTAAACCTAACTAAGAACATCACACACATCCATGCCCGAGGCAGGATTCTAACATGCGACCGTAGCGGTCGCGCGGTTCCAGACTGCAGCGCCTAGAACCGCTCGGCCACTCCGGCCGTCGTTGATTTGGGGGAGAGGACTAAACAGCGAGGGTATAGGTCCCATAAGATTAACAAAGGATGGGGAAGGAAGTCGGCCGTGTCCTTTCAAAGGATCCATCCTGGCACTAGCCTGAAGCGATTTAGGGAAATCACGGAAAACCTAAATCAGGTTGGCCAGACGCGGGTTTGACCCGTCATCCTCCCGAATCAAAGTCCTGTGTGCTACCCACTGCGCCACCTCGCTCGGTGCCTGCCAGTTGCGTAGCAGGTGATTTCGCCACTGGAGGCGAAGATTTGGTGGCTCGTTGTGCAGCTGTAGGAGAAGTAGACGGGGATGCAACCGTGATACAAGGTGCCTGGTGACTGAAAGGAACAGTACTGCACAACTGCAGTACTGAACTGGTTGGCTTGGGTTGTTTGGGTGAAGAGACCAAATAGCGAGGTCATCGGTCTCATGGGATTAGGGAAGGATGGGGAAGGAAGTCGGCCGTGCCCTTTCAAAGGAACCATCCCGACATTTGGAAATCTGGAAAAACGTAAATCAGGATGGCCGAGCGCGGGAACTAAACTGGACCTTGAAAGTCTGCATGGCCACGTCCTTCGTGGAGCGAGGCATAGCAAGAAAGTTACTATAAACGCTGGCTGGTAAAATGCAGGCTTTCGATTAGCTAAAAACTTGTGAGCGACAAGATGTGGTACTTTCTCCTGGACCTGGATCTTCCGAGCGGCCCCACATCGAGATACATAGGACGCTCACAAGATGAGGCTGCATGGTCGCCATTGCAATTGAGACAGCAAGGAGAAGAAGGCAGTTAACAACTCTCATGAGTATCTGTACCACATATTTTGCCGTGTTTTGACAAGAGAGTGGGGTTATAATGTGGATACTTATAGCAACCCATTGGGTTTGGAATGTATGGTCGGAATGTGATTACTTCATAGCCTGCTTTAATCTTGGATGCAAACACTACTCCATAAAATGTGAGAAAAAGAGTTCTTATGGGCACTATGTTTGCATCTACCTTTTTCCCGTACCTCATGGACCACAACGATGTCCTGATCAGAGAGGTCAGAGAGGTATTATTGGATTTCCGCTTGGTGAGACCATTAAGCAGCCGATTGTAAATAACACCAAGCCAAGTTTTTAGTGTACGACGGACCTCGATACGAACAGCATAGCTGTGGAGGAACGGAGCTGTAAGCAGTTGTTGGGCCTGAAAATCACTTTTGGTCTCCAGAAGCGAAGTCCCATTGCATAAGCGAGAGCATGATTTCACAGGGCCCGCAATTGCACAACACCTTCCTGAATAATAAACGGATTAACTGCAGTAAAAGACTGACTTTTTCGGGATGTAAGACGGCAAGGTAGCGAGGTGCAGCTGGGAGAGTCGTTCAATCTTTAGGCTCATTACGTTTAATAGATTGAGATGAAGGTGATTGAATCATTGCGAAAAATTCACTATGATTTAAGCACCTCTCGTGGCACACTTCTTCCACTGGTAGCACCGTCAGAGGGGGGCTCAACCGCCTTAGGTGATCGTTCACACCTCGGATCACACCTCCTGAACACACCAGAGGCACCAATTGGCAATTGGGAAGGTAACAGCTCCGGCACTTAGCCCTTCCTTGGCCTGGTCTGTGCCATGAGCTATGCGCTAGCCCTTCTTTTCGACTGGGGGCTGGGAATTATGCTTTACCCAGTCACCTGTTTCGCTTTTACGCACTGAGAGGAAAAAGAAACGAGATCTCATACGCCGAAGCAGAGGAAGCAGGTGAGATGAAGAATGAAGAAAGAAGGAAAAACAGACGAGGGACTGTTCGAATGCCAGGCTACCAAATCTTCCTAATGCGTCTCCGAAATATCGAAGATATGATCCCCAAGGGAGAGGGAAAAGAGCAGCTGGAGGATAGACATGCAGCACGGAAAATGTGCTACAAAGTCTTGTTCATGTGGTAGCCAATCACAAACTTACCAATGTTGTAATAACTCCCTGGGGGGGGGGGGGGGGTGACGACGACTTCGATGTGTTCAATGAGTATGCCGTACCTAAAAGGAAGAGGGTCCACGTGTAACATTCGTGAGCCACATTAAATACGGTGCAATAGCCCGGGTGCAGAAAAATGAGTAAATTAAACTTCTTGTCGGAATAGGAATCCACACAGGAATCATAGATAAACTGACGCAACGAAGCGAGCTGCAGTTCCTATTCCACCCGAACACTCAAAGAAAGATACGTATTAACCTTACACCTTAACAACATGTAAGAAAATTCCATCTGCTGATCAACTTAATTACGTCATCAATGTGTAGTAAGAGCCGTTGCGAGTCCACTTATGGGTCAGAGGAAGGGGCTTGGATACCCGCCTGTGGGGTATTTATGTTTCTTCCTGTTACGAGCCACTGAGCGCTCAGTTTGGACGGATTGTTTACAGCGATTACGAGGCAATACAGCATCGGTAGTCGGGATCGTGGTCGGTTCTTGAACATTAGCCAAAGTAGATGACAAACAAGGAGTCTCAGAGACCCATTGCACAGGATCGGATCCTCGAAATTCTGATCGACGCAGAAGATCAGGCGCTACAGTACTCGGGTGGACATGTAGGATATACTGGCCACCAATCGCCTCTAGGGGAGTACCAACACTTCGTCGTTCCAATGTCACCTAAATGAGTGGTATCAAGGAAACAGGTAACTTTAGTGCCGTATCGACTGGTTGCTATTGAATAATTGTAAATCAGAAGGCTCGTCGCCTTCCCCACCCTCGCGTGGTTTCGGAGGAGCTACCTCAACCACGTGAGGAGTACTAGGAGAAACATTAGAGACCTCAGCGGCTGTTTTCGCACAATCGACAGCACCCCGGATGTAAGACTCAGCACTACAGGACACATCAACCGACAAATTTACGTCAGGGAGGGATAGGTGAGGACTAGACGTCCCCAAGTCCTCAGCATCTCCACAGCAAAGTGCACATCCCTCCGTTTTACCATTGTGTCAGGGAAACACGTGGCACCAACATCTTGAGGGATAGAAAAGAGGTCAGCTGAAGCCACCTTCAACTTTTGTGGTCCTGTTCTCCTCAGTTGCGCGTAATACTACGGTATATTGATAATTTTCACTTATGTACCGTTTGACAGCAACTGAATAAAACACAATTTTAGTGCCATACGCGTTTCGCCTTTATTTTCTGCAAGGCATCATCAGTGGCCTGGAATATGTACATATGTTAGCTATTTTATTTACATTTTTGTCACTGTGCCTATAGGTTATAAACAGTTCTGGTGGTTGGTATTTCCTATTAAGTAGTAATGTTTTGAACTGTACTTACAGGTTGCGTAGACAGTTTCTTACATATTACGCTCCTGTTGCATTTTTGGTGTTGTTCTTCTTCCTATGAGCGCCAATTTGCTATTTTTTCCACATTCCACAGCACTATGCGCTGAACGCTTGTTTTAATGCAATGTTTTGGTTTCTGTTGTCGACTGTCAAATGTTTTTGCCAAAGATCGAATATTACTGCCAAACTTATGAGTGTAACTATTGAAGTATCTGTGGTCTGTTCGTGTATGCATTTGTGTGTGCGTTTGTGTATGTGTGTGTGTGTGTGTGTGTGTGTGTGTGTGTCTGTCTGTATTTTGGTGTTATATATATATATATATATATATATATATATATATAATATTTTTTTATGTTATAATTTCCTTTATTAAGTGTAGTAGGGAGCCTGTGCTGATGTGTGTTTGTTCATTTATCACATGTTTGTTTTCTGCTATGGCTTTCTGGATGTGGAAGTTTTCTTGCATTTGTATGAGATGTTTGTCATGGTTGCTTATTCTCATTATTTTCATTTCTTGTTCCATGTTTGTAGGATGATGGTTGTAGTGTTTTAAATGCTCTGCAAATGTGGAATGGTTTGTTTCATACTTCCAACATCTGATATGTTCTTTGTATCTTGTTTCAAAATTCCTGCATGTCATGCCTATGTATACTGCATCACAACTTTGACATTGAAGTTTATATATTCCTGATTGTTGGAATTTGTCCCTCTTGGTAGCTGGCTGGCTTAGGTGTGATTGGAGGGTTTGCCCAGGCTTATATGCTATTTTGAAGCCCTGTCTCTTTAGGATGTTTGCAACTCTGTGTGTTAGTTTATGTGTGTAGGTCATGGTGTACCATCTGGTTCTTTTCTGTGTGGTGTTGTCATTGTGTGTGTTTGTTGAGTGTGTTTGTAAGTTTTCAGCTTGTGAGTTCTTTTGTATTGTGGAAATGTTGTGTTTGTTTTTTTATTTGTGTTTTTATTTTTTGATTGAGCCTGTGTACCACATGTGTGTCATACCCGTTGTTTCTAGCTATTTGTATGATCGTGTTCATTTCTTGTTCATAGTTTCTCTTGCTGAGTGGGATTCTGTTTAATCTATGTAACATGTGTCTTAGTGCTGCAAGTTTCTGGCTTTGGGGGTGGTTGGATGTGGAATGTATTATTGTGTCCGTGGCTGTTGGTTTTCTAAAGATGTTAAATGTATGTTTTCCATTTTCTTTTTTAATTGTAATGTCAAGAAAATTTATTTGATTTTCTTTTTCTTTTTCAAGTGTGAATTTTATGTTCTTATGAGCTTTGTTTATTTCTGAATGGAGTTCATCTATTTTTTCACTTGGTTCGTCTACCAGACAAATAATGTCATCCACGTATCTGTACCAATATATGATTTTGAAACTTTCATTTGTGGTTATCTTATCAAATGTCTGATTTTCAAGGTGACTGATGAAAATGTTTGCTAGTGTTCCTGATATTGGGGATCCCATGGGCAGTCCATCAGTTTGTAGATAATATTCTTCCTCAAACTGAAAGTAGTTTTGTTCAGTTGTCAGTCTGAGCATATCTGTTATTTCTTTTATTGCGTCTGTGGTGAGGTTGCTGTGGGATGAGAGATTTTGTTCTATGATTTCTATTGTTTCTGTGATAGGGATGGAGGTATACATATTTTCTATATCGAATGAAATCAGTGATGCTGTGTGTGGTACCTGTATGTTCTGTATGTTTTCTATTAGGTTTCCTGTGTTTATCACTGTTCTGTTGTTTTCTACATTATAGTGTTTTGTAACTAACTTTTGGAGGTGTTTGGCTATGCGGTATGTTGGGGCTTTCTTGAAGTTGATAACAGGTCTCATTGGCATTCCGTCTTTATGTACTTTTGGTTGGCTGCGGAGTGTTGGTGCTTGTGGGTTTTTCTGTGTTAAGTAGTATTTATGTTTGTCTGTGAGTGTGTGTTCAATGTTTTTCAGTGTTCGTTTCACATTTGCCTGGAATCGTGTAGTTGGATCTGACTTCAGTTTTTGTATTGCGTTGGTGTTTAAGTATTCCTTGGTTTTTGTGATGTATTGCTCTTTATCCATGAGTACTGTTACATTTCCCTTGTCTGCTCTTGTTATTAATACATTGTTGTTTGTTAACTTTTGTTTTAACCTTTTCATAGTAGCTGCTTCTGTTTGGTTGTTCTTATTGTGTGTCTACTGTGTTTGTTTTATTATGCCTTTTATTTCTTCTTTTACTAGTTCTCTTGTCAGTCCTATGTTTATTTCACAATTATTTTGTTGTTCTTCACGTGTAAGGATGTGTTCGGTTTCTACTATGAGATTTTCTATGTATTGATTGTTCACTTTGCTATTGGTGCAGTGTTTCAAACCTTTTTCCAAGAGCATTTTTTCGTTTTCGTGTAGTTCTGTCTCTGTTAGGTTAACTAAGCGTGGATGGAATGTGTGTTGGTGTTCATGTGGTTTCACATTTAAAATGTAAATGTATTTTTGCGTCTTTTTTACTGTTAGTTTCATTATCTTGTGTGTATGTTTGTTTTGTAAATGTTTCATTGCTATGTATGTGTTGTGCTCAGTTTTTTCTACTAGTGCCATGAAAACTGCGGCGTTTCCTACGTTTTTTGCCAATTCTAGATGAGTCTCATAGAGCATCATGTTTAGGTGCTGTTTTTTCGAATAGAGCATCTTAATTTCATGTAGTAACCAATATCGTTCTGCAAATGATTTCGACTTTTGTGCCACTGTAGATGCTCTATTCGAAAAAACCCTATCACAGAAACAATAGAAATCATAGAGCAAAATCTCTCATCCCACAGCAGCCTCACCACAGACGCAATAAAAGAAATAACAGATATGCTCAGACTGACAACTGAACAAAACTACTTTCAGTTTGAGGAAGAATATTATCTACAAACTGATGGACTGCCCATGGGATCCCCAATATCAGGAACACTAGCAAACATTTTCATCAGTCACCTTGAAAATCAGACATTTGATAAGATAACCACAAATGAAAGTTTCAAAATCATATATTGGTACAGATACGTGGATGACATTATTTGTCTGGTAGACGAACCAAGTGAAAAAATAGATGAACTCCATTCAGAAATAAACAAAGCTCATAAGAACATAAAATTCACACTTGAAAAAGAAAAAGAAAATCAAATAAATTTTCTTGACATTACAATTAAAAAAGAAAATGGAAAACATACATTTAACATCTTTAGAAAACCAACAGCCACGGACACAATAATACATTCCACATCCAACCACCCCCAAAGCCAGAAACTTGCAGCACTAAGACACATGTTACATAGATTAAACAGAATCCCACTCAGCAAGAGAAACTATGAACAAGAAATGAACACGATCATACAAATAGCTAGGAACAACGGGTATGACACACATGTGGTACACAGGCTCAATCAAAAAATAAAAACACAAATAAAAAACAAACACAACATTTCCACAATACAAAAGAACTCACAAGCTGAAAACTTACAAACACACTCAACAAACACACACAATGACAACACCACACAGAAAAGAACCAGATGGTACACCATGACCTACACACATAAACTAACACACAGAGTTGCAAACATCCTAAAGAGACAGGGCTTCAAAATAGCATATAAGCCTGGGCAAACCCTCCAATCACACCTAAGCCAGCCAGCTACCAAGAGGGACAAATTCCAACAATCAGGAATATATAAACTTCAATGTCAAAGTTGTGATGCAGTATACATAGGCATGACATGCAGGAATTTTGAAACAAGATACAAAGAACATATCAGATGTTGGAAGTATGAAACAAACCATTCCACATTTGCAGAGCATTTAAAACACTACAACCATCATCCTACAAACATGGAACAAGAAATGAAAATAATGAGAATAAGCAACCATGACAAACATCTCATACAAATGCAAGAAAACTTCCACATCCAGAAAGCCATAGCAGAAAACAAACATGTGATAAATGAACAAACACACATCAGCACAGGCTCCCTACTACACTTAATAAAATATATATATATAACACCAAAATACAGACACACACACACACACACACACACACACACACACACATACACATACACAAACGCACACACAAATGCATACACGAACAGACCACAGATACTTCAATAGTTACACTCATAAGTTTGGCAGTAATATTCGATCTTTGGCAAAAACATTTGACAGTCGGCAACAGAAACCAAAACATTGCATTACAACAAGCGTTCAGTGCATAGTGCTGTGGAATGTGGAAAAAATAGCAAATTGGCGCTCATAGGAAGAAGAACAACACCAAAAATGCAACAGGAGCGTAATATGTAAGAAACTGTCTACGCAACCTGTAAGTACAGTTCAAAACATTACTACTTAATAGGAAATACCAACCACCAGAACTGTTTATAACCTATAGGCACAGTGACAAAAATGTAAATAAAATAGCTAACATATGTACATATTCCAGGCCACTGATGATGCCTTGCAGAAAATAAAGGCGAAACGCGTACGGCACTAAAATTGTGTTTTATTCAGTTGCTGTCAGACGGTACATAAGTGAAAATTATCAATATACCGCAGCTGAAGCCAATTTTCCACGCTGTTCAAATGAAGACTTGAATACAAAAACCCGCCGCGAGCAATTAGATCTGCGATGGCCACTTTCACTACAGAGAAAGTTGTACCCATTTGTTCGCTAAAAGTTATATCAACGAAGTAACCACAATCATGTAGATGTTACGGAATGTTACATCTGACTACTATTTCCACTGAACGTTTCGCTATAACACTGCAACCCGTTGTGATGGGAGCCGTGTTTGCGTCGTATACGCCCCACATCATCATAAGGAAGCAAAACCTCTGGTGGGAGACTGAACACTCATTGATATAATTCAGTTTCATGATGGCAAGAAGAACCACGACGAGGCTTAAAGGGAGTTCGAAAACCATGTAGCCAAAGAAATCTATCTACTTGTAGTGGATCCAAAAACTTAACCAAAAAGACATAGCTACCAGAATCAAAATAGGCATTATGAAGGAGCCAGATATGAATTTCCAAAGATCTGAGCTGCACGGAACGCCTGGATTTATCGAAAGTAAAGCGGACTGCCACTTTTCTTGTAACACACTTCGAACACATTGTGGACATTATGAGAGGACTACATGGCTACCAATTGGCAGACAACAACTAACGCTACAGACCAAACCACGATGTGACACAAACGAAGACACAATCAGGACTGAGGAAAAGCTGTTCAGGCGTGCGGGACGATGCCGTGAGACGGTAAACTAACAACCTTCTTACTCGGCATTTGAAACGAAACTACCTCTAGACTACGTTAATGACTTGCTTCTCTGAAGATTCAGTAATATCAGGCAGCGATAAGAATAGGGACAATGAACATCATTACGTGCAGAAATAATCATAACGTGTTAGCTTTATCATTCAAGTAAAACTTTCCACTTTTGAAATTTTTGTGTTGAATCGTATCTCTGTGTTAATCTTTAGGAAATATCTTCAGGATGTTACAGCATCAGCTACAAGTCTTAGGAAATCTGTGTGCTATAAAGTTTAAAGAAGAGACGACTCGTAATGTGACAGCCTTAACGCATCATAAATGTACAGCGCTCGCCATCGTAGCCCTTTACACTGGGCTGTTAAGAAAGTATAGCAATAAAGTAAGACGCAGAAAGTTCTTGTGCCTTTAGTATTTTGTGTTTAGTTACTTCACTATCAAAATTATCTTCTTCATGCGTAATTATGATTCACCTGACCGCGGTTTGTCTTCAGTTTTGCGTAGTATATATTCGAAATCAGTTATCTAAATATTTAAGTACCCTACCCACTCATTCTTGTTTTACAACATTCTAGGACAACCTTTCTGAAGATGCAGATTGTCAGTAGATATACTGCAGCTATTCATGATGTGCTGTCTGAGTAAAAAATTCCTACTATATCCAGAATATGAAACATTAGAGAGTCATTAGCGTTATTAACGTATTAGATGACTGATTTGAATATCTCGAGCCTAAGATGAAATACAATTCTTAAGTGAATTTTGAATATCCCGGACCCAAGATTACATACAATTCTTAAGTTTTCCATAGGATCCGGACGGGTCAGAAGATATATAGCACGCTATATACGCTGATTTCTATTCATGCCTTTCCTAGCTGCGTCTGGAAGAGCGACAGGGAGAACAGTTTAAGAGCCTCAACTTGGGACGTACATATGCTCAATTTCTGTCTCTCTCTTGCAGAAACTTTAACATTGTTTCTTTCCTGAGCTTGTTTTTTACATCCCTACTTAAATACCGACAAATTCTGTGAATTTTTTATGCTTAATATCAACTCCTTCAAATCGAGACAGAGCACAAGCAAGGAAAGAAACTTCTTCACTTATTCCAAGGATTTATTTTTAATCAACAGCCTGCGGCAGACGTTCCGAGGGACCGCAGCTGCCACGGACTCTGTTTCATTTCGAGAAATTTCTACATAAAGTGTGCTCTTCATCATTCGAGACTTCAAACCTCGTTACGGTATGTTTATATAACGCGAAACTTTCACTTGATCTTCGGTAAAGAGGAAATTAAAGACCAATGTATCGCTGTGTTCATATCGGTGAAGACAAGACTTCTAAAAGTCTTTTTTACTAACGTAATGTTTCCTCTAGCACAGTGTTGATATATACTAAAATATTATCTTAGAGGCTCATCATTATCTGTATGAGATTCCTCTTCGTATCCCATCAATGGCTATGACCTTTCATTTCAATCAACACAGATGTAATTTTACCTTATAATCGTTTTCAACTGGATGACCAGCACTCTGTAACGACATTAACTCTGTTAGATGATAATGTTATATGACCGTGTTCACAGGCGTAACGTAATTTCTGGTAACTTTCTAAGGACGACCAGGAAATTGTTACTGTATTCCAGTGTAACTGCAGCATAAAATTTTTTATATGGAAGAAAAAACTAAAATTTTATGACATGTGAATGGAAATTAAGTATCACGTAATATAAATGGTTCAACAGTCAATTTGACGACCCCCACAAGAGGTAATAGAAATGGCTTGCACTTGAAAATGTAAGGAGCAAATTGAAAACATGCTAGTTGAATTTGGTTGAAATTTTGACCTTCAAAAAATTATACATTAGCGTGAAAACTCTACAAGTAGGAAATATCAACTAGCTGATACCTGCCGAAAATGCTGTGTTGTTTGTTCTGTTTGAAAATAAGGCCTGTCATCTACGGTTTCAATCACTACGGCTGCTATTTTAGGTCGCTTTCTACTAAGGAAGCTTAATATAAAAATGTTTTTCTTTTCTTTTTCGAAATTGCGAAGGGAAGCCATTTTCATCAAAGTTGATTGCTGGATTTGCCTGCGAGATACGAAAAATATTCTTCCCATAACTTTTCTACCACAGGATAAAACGAAACAAACCTTACCCTTTTTGATAGAAGTTTCGGTTTATATTACAGTTACGTGGCTATTAATATTTCTTTCAAAGCGCTCATTAATCACTCTACAGGCAGATAATCCCAACCTTAAAAAGTTGAAAAGAAGGTCACTCCACACCTACTTGCTCCAACGAGAAACCACAACACGCACAGTGGGTCAGATTTATTTATTTATTTGAGTCATCAATTTGCTGATTGGTTTCATGCGACTGGCCACGAACTCCTCTCCCGTGCCAACCTCTTCATCTCTGAGTAGCATTTCAAACCTACATCCTGAATTATTTGCTAGATGTATTTCAATTTCTGTCTTCCTCTACAGTTTTTACTCCCTACAACTCTCTCTAGCACGGAAGTTATTCTCCGATGTAACAGATGTTCTACCATACAGTCGGTGTTTTACATACGTACCCCTCCTGGCTGATTCTGCAGAGATCCTCCACGTCCTTACCTGATCAGTCCAACTCATTTTCAACATTCTTATGCAGCATCAGTTCTCGAAAGCTTCGATTCTCTTCTGTTCCTGTTTTCCCATAGTCCGTGTCTCAGAACCACACAATGCTGTGCTCCAGACGAACATTCTCAGAAGTCTATTTCTCAAATGAAAACGTGTGTTTAACACTACATCTGTTGGCCGGAAATGCACGTTTTGCCAGTGCTATCCTGCTTTTTATTTCCTCTTTGCTCCGTGCGGCAGGGGTTATTTTGCTGCCTAGGCCGCAGAATTCGTTAACTTTGTCTATCTCGTGGTTACTCATCCTGATAATAACTTTCCCGCTGTTCCCATTTCTGGTATTTGTCATTACATTCGTTTTCCTTCGATTTACTGCCATTCATATTCTGCCCCCATTATAGCATTCATTCCATTCAGTAGATCATGTAATTCTTCTTCACTTTCCTTCAGGACAGCAATGTCATCGGCAAGCCTTATCGTTGATATCCTTTCACTCTGAATTTTGATCCAATTCTTGAACCTTCCTTTTACTTCCGTTATTGCTTCTTTGATGTAGGCTCAACAACAGCGATGTAAGAATACCTCCCTGTTTTACACCCTTTTTAATCCCTTCTTTGTCTTCCACTCTTATTATGACTCCTGGCTCTTGTACATATTGTATTTTACCCCTCTTTCCCTGTAACGTAACCCAAATTTTTCTCAGACTTTCGATCTTGCACCATTTTACTTTGTCGAACGGTTTTTCCAGGTCGACAAATCCAATGAACGAGTTTCGATATCTCTTCAGTCTTGCTTGTAATTATCAGTCCCAACATCAGAACTGCCTCTGTGGTGCCTTTACCTTTTCTAAAGGCAAAATGATCATCATCTAATAGACCCTCAGTTTTTTTCCCGTTCATCCGTATATTATCCGTGTGTGCAGCTTAGATGTATGAGATGCTAAGCTGATTGTGTGATAATTATCGTACTTGTCGACCCTTGCTATCTTCGGAACTGTGTGGATGATGTTTCTCCGGAAGTCTGATAGTATATCGCCAGCCTCATACGTCCAGCACACCAAAGTGACTAGTCGTTTTGTTGCCGCTTCCCCCAGTTATTGTAGAAATTCCGATGTCATATTGTCTATCCCTTCTTCCTTATTCAACCATCAGTTTTCCAGAGCTCACCCCAGTAGACTCCTGTTTCTTCTTCTATCACGTCATCAGGTAAATCTTCCCCTCAAAGAGGTCTTCAATGTACTCCTTCCACTTGATGGCTCTCTCATCTGAAATTCACGGTTAGGAAATATGGGCTAGACGGCTGGCTATATTACGCTCTAACAATTAAACCCCACACAATAGATACAGTCGACTGCTTCATTCGTTGTTGTATTCCAGATCAAAATCATTTTTAACGAATTGCAGCCCAGCTGATCCTACACAACGCAAATGAATTTTCATGTTTGAACGAAAGTTTCCATTCTCCTGCCGTCCACGGAATCAAATACTAACGATTTAAACCCAGCATTTTTAGAGAAACTCTATGGCCATGAAGGTGAGGCTCTTATTTTGACAGTATATTATTTAAAGGAAGTAATCGGTTATTGAAGATAGACGTAAAATTTCCCAAGAAAGTCTGTTTACAAAGTTTCAAGAACCGGCTTTAAATGATGACTCAGAGATATACTCAACCCCCCTACGTATCGCTCACATAGGGATCGTGAGGACAAGATTAGAATAATTGCTGCACGCACCGAGGCAGCCAAACAATCATTCTTCCCACGCTCCATACGCGGATGGAACAGGAAGAATCCTTAATAACTGGTACAATGGGACGTACCTTCTACCATGCACCTATGCACCTCATGGTGATTTGCAGAGTATAGATGTAGATGTAGATTGGGATATGATCTTTGAAAAAAGTTTATAGTTTATCGAGTTTCACGCGCCATGTAGGCTCTAAGTTAAGCATGCGTTCGTTTCATGGTGGGGGAGTCAGATGGACGCTTTGTGTGCGGCAGAAAAACATTCGTGAACGTAACACATCTTAATTACCGTTTCATACGTGTTTGAAAGAACAGATAATGTCGACGATCCACGTCGGTCTGGCAATGAGAAGTACCATAATGGTAACCAAGTCGCGGTGACTCGGCCAAGAAAAGCCTCACGCCTTTGTCACCCTAATCCTGAAATCATATTCTAGTGTTGCTAAACCAAATAATCAAACGTCCTGACTTACGAAGAAGATTTTCTCATATCGAAGATATTTTCAGTTCATATTGCCTTCCCCTTAGTGTGTTTCATCACACCTTACTCCCTGCTATACGTCCTTCAAACGATCAGTCCTGTCCATCAGACTCATATTGGAAAAGCAAGGAATGACTGCACATTGTAAAAAAGAAACGAAACCGTGTTCTGGTGTTCGTGTTATACACTCCTGGAAATGGAAAACAGAACACATTGACACCGGTGTGTCAGACCCACCATACTTGCTCCGGACACTGCGAGAGGGCTGTACAAGCAATGATCACACGCACGGCACAGCGGACACACCAGGAACCGCGCTGTTGGCCGTCGAATGGCGCTAGCTGCGCAGCATTTGTGCACCGCCGCCGTCAGTGTCAGCCAGTTTGCCGTGGCATACGGAGCTCCATCGCAGTCTTTAACACTGGTAGCATGCCGCGACAGCGTGGACGTGAACCGTATGTGCAGTTGACGGACTTTGAGCGAGGGCGTATAGTGGGCATGCGGGAGGCCGGGTGGACGTACCGCCGAATTGCTCAACACGTGGGGCGTGAGGTCTCCGCAGTACATCGATGTTGTCGCCAGTGGTCGGCGGAAGGTGCACGTGCCCGTCGACCTGGGACCGGACCGCAGCGACGCACGGATGCACGCCAAGACCGTAGGATCCTACGCAGTGCCGTAGGGGACCGCACCACCACTTCCCAGCAAATTAGGGACACTGTTGCTCCTGGGGTATCGGCGAGGACCATTCGCAACCGTCTCCATGAAGCTGGGCTACGGTCCCGCACACCGTTAGGCCGTCTTCCGCTCACGCCCCAACATCGTGCAGCCCGCCTCCAGTGGCGTCGCGACAGGCGTGAATGGAGGGACGAATGGAGACGTGTCGTCTTCATCGATGAGAGTCGCTTCTGCCTTGGTGCCAATGATGGTCGTATGCGTGTTTGGCGCCGTGCAGGTGAGCGCCACAATCAGGACTGCATACGACCGAGGCACACAGGGCCAACACCCGGCATCATGGTGTGGGGAGCGATCTCCTACACTGGCCGTACACCACTGGTGATCGTCGAGGGGACACTGAATAGTGCACGGTACATCCAAACCGTCATGGAACCCATCGTTCTACCATTTCTAGACCGGCAAGGGAACTTGCTGTTCGAACAGGACAATGCACGTCCGCATGTATCCCGTGCCACCCAACGTGCTCTAGAAGGTGTAAGTCAACTACCCTGGCCAGCAAGATCTCCGGATCTGTCCCCCATTGAGCATGTTTGGGACTGGATTAAGCGTCGTCTCACGCGGTCTGCACGTCCAGCACGAACGCTGGTCCAACTGAGGCGCCAGGTGGAAATGGCATGGCAAGCCGTTCCACAGGACTACATCCAGCATCTCTACGATCGTCTCCATGGGAGAATAGCAGCCTGCATTGCTGCGAAAGGTGGATATACACTGTACTAGTGCCGACATTGTGCATGCTCTGTTGCCTGTGTCTATGTGCCTGTGGTTCTGTCAGTGTGATCATGTGATGTATCTGACCCCAGGAATGTGTCAATAAAGTTTCCCCTTCCTGGGACAATGAATTCACGGTGTTCTTATTTCAGTGCGATGCCCTCACATCGGTCCACAGCATGTGGAGAAAAACTTATTTCACATCCTTTTCTGTCTGTTCGACAATCAATTTTTGTCCAGAGTGAAACTGCCTCACAGTTGCCGTCTTCTCGGACCTCTCTTTACATTTCTGTCCAGCAGCCTGTGTGCTGTGGAGCGCTTGCTTCACAATTTCCTCACGCGTCAGTCGAGTTGTGGCCGGGAAGTCCACAATGTCTCCGATCAACTTCGGTGGCTGTTTGTTTCTCAACACTGTAATCGGTAACTGTCGTGCCGCACTATGAGTAAACTAATTTACGACGTCCTCTAAGTCTTTCAAATGCACATACCAAGTGGAGTGTTTCTTTGCGCAATCTAGTCTGCATGAACTGCCTAAATATTTCATAATGCACTCGCACGGCTCCGAGCTAGGGTGATACCTGATGAAGTACGCCGGTATTAGCCTATGGCTTCCCTCCTGAAGCACTGACACCCGTCGCCCCAAGCGCCTGCACGTGAGTTTTGCTGTCCTCGGAAACTACAGCGGTTTACTATCTGTGTGCACCTCAGTTTTGCGTCCACACAAGAAGAAATTTCTGAAAGCTCCAGACGGCCGCCGGTGCTTCTGTAGCTCCGTTAATGAACAAGTGCGTTCACACTTGGCGAGCTCACAGCTCCTGGTTGTGATCGTTTTGTGAGTCATTTCCCGTTTCTCTGCATATTCTTGAAATAGAAAGGCCCGTCTTCGAGCTCCATGGTGCCATGCAAAAAACCTTCAGCGAGGCTTAGGTGCGAAGAACTGGTGCTGTGAGTGGTGCTGCCTGTAGATTATGGCATTCTCACTCGGCTGCCTAATCCCAAACAAATGGTTTTTTTTTTCAGGCAGTGCACAAAGTCTTGGGGTGGGTAGTTTGTATATATAAATGAATCTTCCATAAAAAATTCACGATGTCTAAGAATCCACGAAGCTGCTTACGTTTCTGTGGCGTACCAAACTCAGCTACAGCCTCTAGTTTATCTGAGTCGGGCGCTATGCCTTCCAAAAAAATAATAAGACCAAGGAAGTGAACCTTCTTAGTCTCGACACACGACTTTTTGATGTTTACGGTAACTCAATGTTGTCACATTTTATCTAGTAGCGCTCCTAACAAATGGCTCTGAGCACTATGGGACTCAACTGCTGAGGTCATAAGTCCCCTAGAACTTAGAACTACTTAAACCTAACTAACCTAAGGACAACACAAACATCCATGCCCGAGGCAGGATTCGAACCTGCGACCGTAGCGGTCGCGCGGTTCCAGACTGTAACGCCAGAACCGCTCGGCCACCAGCGGCCGGCGCTCCTAACACCTCATTCTGCTGTGTCCATGATCATTCCCCAATTAAAATTTCTTCGACGTAGCAAGCTATTCTCTTAGTTTGTCATCCAGTGTTGTACATAAGCTACTAACAAATGCCGCAGATGAGACACAGAGACCGAGTAGTAGCAGTCTTTTGAACTGAAAACACCTGCCAAATGCAATGAAGGCAGAATGCTTTAGACATTCTGGTGCCAGTTTGATCTACCAGAAACTTGATCTGAGGTCGATCGAACAAAAAACCGATACTCTCTGAAATTTTTGTCCAACTTCTCGGGTCTGTCTGTTTCTTCCACAATTATTGAGTTAATTTGTCTGGAATCTAGGACTAAGCGGATACTGCTGTTCCGTTTGTTTACAACCGTGAGGGGACTGTTGTACATAGATGTGGCTAGTTCACTTACACCATCACCCATCATCCTTTGTAGCTCCATAAATACTTTTTTCTTTAACCCAGTGGAGAAGCGTGTGGCGTGACTGGGATTGGTTTGTGTGCTTTTACATTAAACCTGTATTAGAAGCCTTTAATAGACGTCGGTTTTGGCATTGAGCCGCAGTTCTGCCTCCAGTTCTTCAGTCTCCTACCTGCGATTCCGATAAGGTCGGCTAATTTGACGTCTATGGCCTAGTTGACTTCTGAAATTTCCGTGTTGTCCCTGTCGCTAGTATATCTGTGCCCGTTATACCTCGGATGTTACTCGACTGTATCACTGACCGGGCTCTCGATCTGCAATTTCACACAGCCACAGGAAATCTGTCCCTTTCGTAGTTTACTCATCAAATCGAATGCTGATCTGACCCTTCTCTTCTAGTGTGACCTGTCCGCGGCCAGTGTCCATTACCGACTTATGCTCACTCAGAAAATCCATCCCGATAATGCTCTCAGTGCCCAAATTAGGCACTATAAAGATATTTGCTTCGAGCTTGTACACTTTGCACGTAAATTCCAACATGGTTTGGTATATTTAAATATTTTGTACAAGTATTGAATAATTCTTTGGAGATAGCTGACTCCTACTATCTGGAATAGATCCCCGTTAATCTCACCTTCTGCGAGGTTTAATAACCGGGTACATATCATACTTTCTCTTTGTCTACATTTTCTCAACTAACAGAACTGAAATGTTCTCATAATCTAACAGTTTCAGATGACTGCTTCGGATTTCCGTTGCGGGTTGACAAGCAGCCCTTCCCGCTTTGTGTGTTACTCAATTTTTCGTGCCTTCTTCCTCCGTTGCGCGACCTGGATTGGGTGGACGGACCTCCACGATCTGAACGCCTCGCTGTGTCTCGTTTTGCACAGTTTCACTGCGCTGAAAATGTGACCCACTATCTCCCTGATTTCAGGGCGGTGAATCGTTATAAAGTTGTTTGTTTCCGTTATTATGCCATTTGGTTCATTTCCTCGTTATTGTTGTTACGCGGGTGCTCAAAATTAGCTTCGCACTGTCATCTTTTGTTAAATGCCTGTTTCTCGTTCATCACATATTCTAACTACCACAAAATTCGTCTGAATGCTTAGAAAAATTATAAATGACTGTGCTTAAACTGACACACAATATTTTTAGCGGAACACAATCTGACTTTGAAAAATCCCTACAAAAGAATGGCCCTGACTGACAATAACCTATACCTTTCATGAATCACTTACCTCACAAAAATATTCGTTACTCGACTTACTGCAATACAGCGAGCGCCACTACTGCCAGCTAAATAAAATATTCTAACTACTGAAGGCACTAACTACTGATAGGCATAGTTAGCAAAATGGTTCAAATGGCTCTGAGCACTATGGGACTCAACTGCTGAGGTCATTAGTCCCCTAGAACTTAGAACTAGTTAAACCTAACTAACCTAAGGACATCACAAACATCCATGCCCGAGGCAGGATTCGAACCTGCGACCGTAGCGGTCTCGCGGTTCCAGACTACAGCGCCTTTAACCGCACGACCACTTCGGCCGGCGATAGTTAGCAAATGAAAGATTTTGATAGAGAACAAACAATGTATTTACCTTAATAGTGTTCAAAAGTCATAATATATATATCAGTTCATGACATCCAGTCTTACAAATTTACTGTCTCCGAAAGACACACATCCAGATCATCTGCTCTCAAAACTCCGCCATCTCTCTCCCAACATTCACCACTGCTGGCGGCTCACCTCCAACTGCGCAACGTTACGCGCTGTTTACAGCCAACTACCCAACACTACAATAGCAAATTCCAACAATACAAACCAGCCACAGACTGCACACAGCACTGTCAGTGATTTTCATATAGAGCGCTACATGGCGTTACCAACATAAAAACCTAAACAGCCTACTTACAAGTGGAACGCAGTTATTATATTGCTACGATTCCAGATCTGAACGTTTTTGTAACACCGTTCCTTATCCTGTCGACCTAGTGGAATCACAGGATCTGACCGGTGTGATGTTCTTGATGGCCGAACTACTACTGGTACGCTACGTACACTGCCTTGCACTTCCTCGCTATGTCGTCATGATACGCTGCTCTTACCTTTGTTCATGACACCGCCTCCGCGCACGTCTCTTTTCTGTGTACTAGGTACCATTTCCACAGAGGAGTCTCTTTTTCTCAAAACGTTGTAGGAGCCTCTGTTCCAAATCTTTCTGTGCGTCTTTGTATTTCACGTCTTGAGCTTCAGCCATCAAGTGGTCTGAGTGCTGTCATTTTTATTGTTGTAGTTTGTTTATTCTGATACGGATTTCCCCGCTTTCGCGGTATTTAGATTTTCCGCACATACTTTTGCAGATCTCTTAGCGCCCCTTGCAATAATTCTCTCATCCTTCGCCTCTTTCTTCACCTCAATGATTTCCTACTTTAATTAAGCACGGAATACCATCAAGCTGTGTAATTTTCCTTCGAGTTTGTTCTCTCACCTGTATCTGTTTCAGTGTTTTACCGATCTCTTTCTATGTTTTCTCGGTTTCTACTTGTGGACGTTTCGTATTTTCTCTGCCTTTCGTTTCAACTCCTTTAAGTACTCGAGTATGCACGATGCCTCATTAGTCATCATTACTCCTTTTTATATCCTGGGTTTCTCTGCCTCCACTGAAAATAATGGACAGTGGTCCTGCGTATTGCCGATCAAACATTTCACATCCGAAGGTTTCTATAGGACCGCCATGTCCTGATCCAAATGACGTTGGCCGACTAAAATGTTTTCTCTGAATTTTGGACTGCCTGACATATATATAAAGTAGTTCCGAACCGTTACTTCAGCCTCAACATCCTTATCTCAACTAGTATCATGTAAATATGGTAATCGTCGTTGGTTATCGAGCCAGAATGATGCTGTACGCCTCATCCAAAATACTGTCTCGTGCATCACGCTTTTGCGCCATGTGGTCTCCGTTTTCTAAGTTATCCCTTTCGCCAGCGTTACACGGTTTATTTCGTGTCAAAATAAACACCGCTGTCTACACTCTCCACATACACAAACACATAAAATTACTACGAACTAAGTGGATTTGAAATGTATCTGACCGTGCCTAAATGTTTCCGACAGTTTTCAGCATTCTAAATGTCTGTACAAAATTTCTGTGGTAAATACACAGACACCTAATATACAAAACAACAAACACAACACACAACATTGACAGAAAATAAAGTGTTGAGACAGAACCGACTAAAAATTCTGAAAAAGAAAAATCTCGTTAGCGCGTCGCATAATACATATGCAACTAACTCTGTGGCGTGAATTTACAATATGTGATACCGAGCAAAACAAGTTGCAGTTCCATATAATTAAATTCTAAGTTACTGATGCCAAGGCCAGTCCTCCTACCAACTGATTCTCCAACAGCATTATATGTTGGAAGTATCTACATTTCCATCTACGTGATTACTCTGCTATTCACAATTAAGTGCCTGCCAGAGTCACGAGTACTCACAAAAATACCTATTTATGAACTATGCTGAACCAGAGTCGACGTTGCCCTATACACTCGAGAACTGGAGAAACTGGTGTACCTGCCTAATGTCGTGTAGGGCCCCGCTAGCACGACGTGCCATGTCCTCGACTAATGTCTGAAGTAGTGCTGGAGGGAACTGAAACCATGAATCCTGCAGGGCTGTCCATAAACCCGTCAGAGTACCAGAGGTTCGAGATCTCCTCTTAACATCACGTTGGAAGGCATCCCAGACTTTCTGATTAATGTTCATGTCTGTGGAGTTTGGTGGCCAGGGGAGTGTTTAAACACAGAAGAGTGTTCCTGGAGCCACCCTGTAGCAATTCTGGACGTGCGGATTGTCGCATTCTCCTGCTTGAATAGTCCAAGTCCATTGGAATGCACAATGTATATGAATGGTTGCTTACGTACGTGTCACCTGTCAGAATCGTATCTAGACGTGTCAGGGGTCCCACATCACTCCAGCTGCACAAACACCAAGCACCTCCACTAGCTTCAACAGTTACCTGCTGACATGCAGAGTCCATGGATTCATGAGGTTGTATCCTATCCGTATACGTTCATCCGCTCGATACAACTTGAAATGAGGCTCGACCGACCAGGCAACATGTTTCCAGTCATCAACAGTCCAATATCGGTGCTGACGGGCCCAGGTGGGGCGTGAATCTTTACGTCGAACAGTCATCAAGGGGACACCAGTGGCTCCGAGAGCCCATGTTTCGTTGAATGGTCCGCAGGCTGACACTTGTTGGTGGCTCGGCATTGAAATCTGCAGCAAATTGCGGAAGGGCAGCACTTCTGTCACGTTGAACGATTGATTCTCTTCAGTCATCGTTGGTCCCATTCTTGCAGAATCTTTTTCTGGCCCCAGCGAAGTCTGAGATTTGATGTTTTTTCGGATTCCTGAAGTTCACGGTACAGTCATGAAATTGTCGTACGGTAAAATCCACGCTTCAATGCTATCTCGTAGATGCTGTGTCCCATCGCTCGTGCGCCGACTAAAGCACCACGTTCAAACTCATGTCTTGATAACCTGGCATTGTAGCAGCACTAACCGATCCAACAACTGCGCCAGATGCTTGTTGTCTTACATAGGCGCTACCGACTGCAGCGCCGTATTCTGCCTCTTAACGTATCCGTGTATTTGAATATTTATGCCTGTACCTGTTTTTTTGGCGCTTCAGTGTATAAAACCCCAGGTGTTGTAGTGTAGATACTACATGTGTATGTGTTGTTGCCGAATCTGTGTCCACAACGGAAATATCACGCCTATAAATGAATTTGAAACAGCCTTCCCACTGACAATCTATACCTAGAGGAACACATCAGATGAGGCACGTAGTTGCGAAAATATTCTACTCTAGCTTAGAGATCGATAATGTTGAACAGATATTCTGTTAACATGAATACAGCTAGATACCGTAAAATTGTTTTATTTTCAAACTACAGGAAAATGAAGTACACGTATAAATTCAATACAGAATGTTAAATCCTACTCTTAATCTAGGTTTGACACTGGGAGAACTTTAGTGACTTCCTGAAATCGCACCCCTATTTATTATATAGCTCAGAGAAGTTGCAAACGGAATACAACACAGTTTCTCTGTCTGTTTATCTATCTCCCAAGCCGCGGTGCGTATACCACCGATTACGGTGCTGCGACACCTGGTAGTACAGCGCCGATCCGCTCGCTGCCGTCGGTCACCTTGCTGAGGCTGTTCACTGCATACCTAGAAATTCTGTCTACACAGTAGTCCGCAAACTCCTAGAGCTAGAACACGAGTCGAGATTTCTGTTCGCTCATAAGCCAGGAAGAGAAACTCCTGCATCCCTTCGTAAAGAAGCGCTCCAGTATGCCTCAGACTCCACTCACTCTACTCACAGAGAAACTACTTAACTGGGTCCTAGTGACGAAATCGAAGCTTTGCAAATTCCGATGGTGACGCTCTTTATTGACGCTATCAGCAATATCTCTGTTTGCTACTCATGCGATGTGATCTCTTTCGACATCCGCAGGAGTTTCCCCATTCACGCCTCAAGTGGTTAGGGAGAGAGATAACTGACGTAGTTACGCAATACCCGTTTTGCCGCACCAGAATTTGTAAGTCTAGAAACGTGAGGGTTAGGAACCGTTGTGGCATTTCTGGAACACTGATGATTAATTCCTTTGTGTTTTGCTGCACGGCTGGATACTTACCTCGTCTCTTCAACGATGTACAAGAATACCGGCTTGGCAGCGTAGGTTTTTCTCTCTTCGTATCGACGTCTTCTCCCAAGGGATCCATTTAAAGATGCAAGTCCTCGACGCTTCAGGATGTGGAGACTAGTGTGTAACACTGTAGGAGAATGAAAACCTGTGACTTATAACTTTTAATTAAGACAATATTGGGAGTGCGAGGACATACGTGTTCATCGCACCAGCTCAGAAGACTGACAGGCACCGAGATCGGTGAAAAAAAGCAATTGAGGTACACAAAATACTGATAGAATACCTTCCACTTTTCTGTCAGCTTAGGTATTATCATACCTCTCTAAGACAGTTTAACTGCACGGGGACGGCGCGAATTAGAATAATTACAAATATTTATTTATGTGTGTGGGCCATTTAAAGAACCTCCCTCCACTGCGTGATTCATATCACTGGACGTCAGTATACAGCCGTGGTTGACTGCATTACTTGCACCTTTTTGTACTTTAAACTCGTTGCCAGTCATTGTACTGAGATCTTTATTCGTGGCGAAGTTTAGGTCATTTACTACCGGAACGTGTCTTTACGTAACACATAATTCTAATTTTGTTTGATGTACACTTTAGAAATTATTAATACTACTATTTAAAAAATTATAAGGTTTGTGTCAACAGGCGCATTAGAATTCAGAGTCTGTAGTTTCTATTCTATTGGGGCATTCTCCAACGCATGCACTTCACGTGATATATGCTGTGCGCGCACTTGAATTTGTTGACGCTGTAGTTAAGCTGAGCTGCACATGAGTAGGCTACAGTATCACTTATTTACCGGGAGTCAGACCAACTGTTCTTGCCATTGCTGAAGCGCGGAGTGCTGAAGCTTGTGCACGGTGGAACCATCGACGCTGTGGCGAGGAGATACATCATTTGTTCCTGTGGTAATGTTTCAATGGCTGAACCACGATCAACCGTCAGAGGAGTGTTCCTGGAATGTGTTCAAAGTAACCCTCCAATGCTTTTATTCGTTCCCGTACCCTCTCTGTAATACAGGGTGTTTCAAAAATGACCGGTATATTTGAAACGGCAATAAAAACTAAACGAGCAGCGATAGAAATACACCGTTTGTTGCAATATGCTTGGGACAACAGTACATTTTCAGGCAGACAAACTTTCGAAATTACAGTAGTTACAATTTTCAACAACAGATGGCGCTGCGGTCTGGGAAACTCTATAGTACGATATTTTCCACATATCCATCATGCGTAGCAATAATATGGCGTAGTCTCTGAATGAAATTACCCGAAACCTTTGACAACGTGTCTGGCGGAATGGCTTCACATGCAGATGAGATGTACTGCTTCAGTTGTTCAATTGTTTCTGGATTCTGGCGGTACACCTGGTCTTTCAAGTGTCCCCACAGAAAGAAGTCACAGGGGTTCATGTCTGGCGAATAGGGAGGCCAATCCACGCCACCTCCTGTATGTTTCGGATAGCCCAAAGCAATCACACGATCATCGAAATATTCATTCAGGAAATTAAAGACGTCGGCCGTGCGATGTGGCCGGGCACCATCTTGCATAAACCACGAGGCGTTCGCAGTGTCGTCTAAGGCAGTTTGTACCGCCACAAATTCACGAAGAATGTCCAGATAGCGTGATGCAGTAATCGTTTCGGATCTGAAAAATGGGCCAATGATTCATTTGGAAGTAATGGCGGCCCAGACCAGTACTTTTTGAGGATGCAGGGACGATGGGACTGCAACATGGGGCTTTTCGGTTCCCCATATGCGCCAATTCTGTTTATTGACGAAGCCGTCCAGGTAAAAATAAGCTTCGTCAGTAAACCAAATGCTGCCCACATGCATATCGCCGTCATCAATCCTGTGCACTATATCGTTAGCGAATGTCTCTGGTGCAGCAATGGTAGCGGCGCTGAGGGGTTGCCGCGTTTGAATTTTGTATGGATAGAGGTGTAAACTCTGGCGCATGAGACGATACGTGGACGTTGGCGTCATTTGGACCGCAGCTGCAACACGGCGAACGGAAACCCGAGGCCGCTGTTGGATCACCTGCTGCACTAGCTGCGCGTTGCCCTCTGTGGTTGCCGTACGCGGTCGCCCTACCTTTCCAGCACGTTCATCCGTCACGTTCCCAGTCCGTTGAAATTTTTCAAACAGATCCTTTATTGTATCGCTTTTCGGTCCTTTGGTTACATCAAACCTCCGTTGAAAACTTCGTCTTGTTGCAACAACACTGTGTTCTAGGCGGTGGAATTCCAACACCAGAAAAATCCTCTGTTCTAAGGAATAAACCATGTTGTCTACAGCACACTTGCACGTTGTGAACAGCACACGCTTACAGCAGAAAGACGACGTACAGAACGGCGCACCCACAGACTGCGTTGTCTTCTATATCTTTCACATCACTTGCAGCGCCATCTGTTGTTGAAAATTGTAACTACTGTAGTTTCGAAAGTTTGTCCGCCTGAAAATGTACTGTTGTCCCAAGCATATTGCAACAAACGGTGTATTTCTATCGCTGCTCGTTTAGTTTTTATTGCCGTTTCAAATATACCGGTCATTTTTGAAACACCCTGTAGAATTTCTTGTCGTTACTCGTGTCCACCGAGGATATGAATGTTCGTTAATGCCCAGCACTGGCACACACCTTTTTTATGTGTTTCAAACTTCACTAAATGTTCGTAGCACATTTACAATTATTAAGTCACATATGCAGTCCTGGGAAACACTGCGTCACGGTTTCTACATCTCATCATTGTTATGATAACCTAAGTATTTACATTTTAAAATATATTGGTACAACGGGTTCCCCATTTCTTGCTCCTCACATATACATTTTCATATGTTGTTTACAATTCTTTTCATAAATATTGTACAAAAATTTACATAAACGCTGTACAGAAATTATACATACAAGACAGTTAATATTACCTATGTTTCTTGTGATTTTGAGTCACGTAATATTTTCCAGTTTTTACATTATCATTTTTAACACATTTTTGCTCTCGGGAATTACCCTTTCGAATGTTCATTTGTGAACAATCTGTATTCATAATCTCGTCCTGCTTTAACATTATACAGATTCTCTTTTTTCAACCTCATTTTCCACTATTGACAAAATATCTGCGTAGAACGTTATTAAATGATGTGCATAAGTTTTATGTTCATACATCGCACACGACGCGAGTATTCATCGTTGCAGAAGCTGGGAAAAGAAAGGTTCATAACACGAAATCGCGAAAAGCCTACACAGCTACGTTTAGCTACGCCCCTGACACACTTAGTAGGATGTGTCTACTGGTCTACAGGAAATGTTATGGGCAGGAAGAAGCATTCACTTTTACTCTGCTACTGAATCCTTCGTTCATTACGAGAGAACTCTACGTACATAATTTCATGACTATCTAGTTGTGTTAATCCAGTTACTTCGTGTTTACTGTCTACTGATACATTCTGACAGTACAGTATTGTGCTATACGAGTATTATCAATGACTGTAAACAGTGTCCTTCGGTACCGCTGATTTATACTTCCTTTTGCTACATGATGTCACTCTCGTGTTTTCTGTTGTGCATGAGCATGTCTCTACAAGTATTGTACCAATCAACAACTGTAAAGCAATGTTGAGATAACTTGTATTCGTGTGCAGATGTACTGAATAATTATTGCTTGACGCTCTTCTCAGTAACATGGACTTGGTCCGACCCCTTTTGATTTGGTAGCACCAGACCTAACTTAAACCTTTTCATACATCTGGCGTACTGTCGATTTTTCATACACACATTAACACCATCATACTCCCACATATATTTATACTCATAATTATTTATTTTCGGTGCGGCGTTTGTGCTTTGGTACAAACACCTAACTATTGTGTTCCCTATTTTACTCAGGACGCGACTGTGCATCGCTCGCTGAAAGGACAATTACATACTAATTTAAAACTAGGTGCATAGTTATTCGTTGGCAACTGATGCGTCACACTTTCAGTATTCACATATTAAATTTCTATCGGTACCCAGTTCATTCTCTACCAGTTTTGTAAGAGCGCACGCGTTCGTACTGTGGTTTTCGTACGCCGTAAAGAGCAACAATATATCATACACTTGGTTTCACTTGTGGATATGATCCAGCCACATCCAGGGAAATTGTCTCCAAGTGTCTTTTAGGCAATATTGGAAGTAGTTCAAAAAGTTATAACTTATTTGAGTGCTTAGCCTTCCGACACACAACACATTTCTGTGTTGGCAGCAGAATTTAAATCTTAAATTTTGATAGTAACAATAAAATTTTGATAGTAACAATAAGTGTTTATCCTCATAATACATTTAGAGACGCCATAGCGTCTCCAAACATTGTGAGTTTGTAATAGAAAGACGTTAACGTCATCCTATGGTAAACAAACACGCCGCTGGCTGTGCTCCGGGTGGTGTCGGTGAAACAATAAACCTTGGTAAATCATATCTCATAAACTATAAAAAAAATTTTCAGTCTTTCGTCATTATTCTGCAGTAATTTAGCCTTACCTTTTGCCATCTGGGATCCTTCTGCTGTAATTACTCCATGCTTTTACACATCATAATGTGGTAGGTCTGTTGTGATTTATCTTTCATCAACAAAAACTCTTTCTGAATTGTTGTAACGAATTTCAAGAATTCGTCTAGACTTTGTGGAAGCCTCGATAAGGCATCATAAATTATGTTTTTATTACCTTTGATATGCATAATTTCAGAATCAAATTCCTGTAAATAATAACAACAACTAGAGAAATTCCTTTGTACGAGTTTACAAGTGCGAAGGAAAGAAAAAGACTGTTGGTCGCAATAAGCTTTGGTATGCTTTCCCCACAGATAATACTCGAACTTTTTGAACGCCCATATTACCGCAACAGCTTCCAGTTCAGTCACAAGAATATGCTCTTTCAGCTTCAGATATAGTCCTACAAGGAAATCTAATTACCTTAGGGGTAAGCTTCCCATTCGTGTCAGTGATCCAGAATAAACAAGCGCCCAGCCCTTGGGAAGACGCGCCGGTACACAAAAAGAGAATCCTGCGTAGTGTCAGGATGATGCAAGATGTTCACATTCAGGAAATCTATAAAGTTGTAAAAATCAGTTTGGCATTGCTTCTGTTGAAGGTTCAACAGAAAATCAGTATTTAAAAGCTGTGTGGTATAAATTTTCGAAGAAAGGTATTAATCCAAGATATCCCGTCAACCATTTCTTATTTTGAGGTACAAGGCAGTGTCTGATAGTATCGAGCTTCTTAGTGTTGGAAGTATAAATTGAGGTGATATTATGTGTCCAAGAAATTTAACCCTTTCCTTACTGAAATGTGACTTCATTACGTTGGCTGTGACTCCATATTCTGAAAACCTATACAAGATTTGAGCCAAGAGCCTTGAGCATTCTGCCCATATGGAGGTAGCAATCAGTAAACACAAATAAATACGCCTGCACTGATGTGGAAACAAAGGGAGAACACAGGACTCACACATATAAAGGCATGTACTTATGGCTATCTTTGTGTAAATAAATTTGCCAGTATGAATCTCAGAAATCTATTTTGACGAGGTACATCTACATCTACATCTACATCTGTACTCCGCGAGCCACCTTACGGTGTGTGGCGGAGGGTACTTATTGTACCACTATCTGATCCCCCCTTCCCTGTTCCATTCACGAATTGTGCGTGGGAAGAACGACTGCTTGTAAGTCTCCGTATTTGCTCTAATTTCTCGGATCTTTTCGTTGTGATCATTACGCGAGATATATGTGGGCGGTAGTAATATGTTGCCCATCTCTTCCCGGAATGTGCTCTCTCGTAATTTCGATAATAAACCTCTCCGTATTGCGTAACGCCTTTCTTGAAGTGTCCGCCACTGGAGCTTGTTCAGCATCTCCGTAACGCTCTCGCGCTGACTAAATGTCCCCATGACGAATCGCGCTGCTTTTCGCTGGATCATGTCTATCTCTTCTATTAATCCAACCTGGTAAGGGTCCCATACTGATGAGCAATACTCAAGAATCGGACGAACAAGCTTAATGTTACGGAAGTTTAGACTTTGTTCTTCCATGTTATCGGCCGCGTCCTGACACGCACAATAATTTTCTTTATTCCTCTTCTGTCGAGCACAAGGCGGACCTACCACATGATTTGCTAACGCCCAAAGTGGGGCTACAATATGGACTTATGGAATTTTCGCATTGTTTCCCAGTTTAAAATTTTATTTAGCTCAATCCTCACAGCCTCCTTCTTGGCCCATTGAATGGTGTAAGCCGAAAAGGAGAAGGTTTCGTGTGGGTACACCTCCATTTTATGTTTCTATCCTTTGATTGTGCCTGGTTGTCATTCAAAAATATGAGCATAGCCTATTAAAAACTCTCGCAGTTCTTCCTTTTGTTTCTTCTGTAAGACAAGCTGACTCACCTTGGCATGGCCTGTTTCCTCTTCCCGCGATTGCTCAATTCCCTGTGTGTTTACAAACATAACAATGGGATAGGAATATTGTAGTCTTATGTGGTTTGGTTTGGTTTCTCTGGCGTTTGACTTGACTAGGTTTACTGAATATTGTTGGTCGTTCACAACGAAATGACGCTTCCCCTTACCATTGTCAATTTATTCTTAGTACTTACTAAAGATGCCCATGCCGATAAAGCAGTTTACTATTAGCCTTTCAACCACAAAATGCGCTGTAAAATGAAACTATCAATTTGAATAGCAATTCGTGTCCTAAAGCTGTTTGGATTTTACAATTGTGGACTCGAAGTGTCTCTGTGTGTCCTTGCTTTTGTACGTGATCAAATTGTCTCCGTGAAATTATATTCTTGGTAGCTCCAGTGGGCACCCTTAAACCAAATATTTGTGCATTTAGTACTGCCTGTGCTATGTCTCCAATTTCACCTATACAGTTGGTAATATCGTCTTGACACAGGCCATCTCTGATATCACCACATATGTTGTATCTAACATAGCAGCTTTTGACTAGTTCCATGCCCCCACCCTGTTACAGATCGTCAAACGGGGGAGGGGGGCATCGAAATCAGATCGAGTTTTCCGAATTACACTGAGCACAGACCTTATTACACTTCAGTCTGCTACTGCTACACCATAACCTCGAAGCTGGAGGCAGGTTGTGAAATAAACCAATTACGGTATAAAGCAACAGAGAAGTGTTACCCTCTGAGAGAAATTTTGATATGTTGACCGTGTTGTACCTAATGGAGGTGGTTTATCGGAAATGAAAGTCAGAATTACGTACATACACTCCTGGAAATTGAAATAAGAACACCGTGAATTCATTGTCCCAGGAAGGGGAAACTTTATTGACACATTCCTGGGGTCAGATACATCACATGATCACACTGACAGAACCACAGGCACATAGACACAGGCAACAGAGCATGCACAATGTCGGCACTAGTACAGTGTATATCCACCTTTCGCAGCAATGCAGGCTGCTATTCTCCCATGGAGACGATCGTAGAGATGCTGGATGTAGTCCTGTGGAACGACTTGCCATGCCATTTCCACCTGGCGCCTCAGTTGGACCAGCGTTCGTGCTGGACGTGCAGACCGCGTGAGACGACGCTTCATCCAGTCCCAAACATGCTCAATGGGGGACAGATCCGGAGATCTTGCTGGCCAGGGTAGTTGACTTACACCTTCTAGAGCACGTTGGGTGGCACGGGATACATGCGGACGTGCATTGTCCTGTTGGAATAGCAAGTTCCCTTGCCGGTCTAGGAATGGTAGAACGATGGGTTCGATGACGGTTTGGATGTACCGTGCACTATTCAGTGTCCCCTCGACGATCACCAGTGGTGTACGGCCAGTGTAGGAGATCGCTCCCCACACCATGATGCCGGGTGTTGGCCCTGTGTGCCTCGGTCGTATGCAGCCCTGATTGTGGCGCTCACCTGCACGGCGCCAAACACGCATACGACCATCATTGGCACCAAGGCAGAAGCGACTCTCATCGCTGAAGACGACACGTCTCCATTCGTCCCTCCATTCACGCCTGTCGCGACACCACTGGAGGCGGGCTGCACGATGTTGGGGCGTGAGTGGAAGACGGCCTAACGGTGTGCGGGACCGTAGCCCAGCTTCATGGAGACGGTTGCGAATGGTCCTCGCCGATACCCCAGGAGCAACAGTGTCCCTAATTTGATGGGAAGTGGCGGTGCGGTCCCCTACGGCACTGCGTAGGATCCTACGGTCTTGGCGTGCATCCGTGCGTCGCTGCGGTCCGGTCCCAGGTCGACGGGCACGTGCACCTTCCGCCGACCACTGGCGACAACATCGATGTACTGTGGAGACCTCACGCCCCACGTGTTGAGCAATTCGGCGGTACGTCCACCCGGCCTCCCGCATGCCCACTATACGCCCTCGCTCAAAGTCCGTCAACTGCACATACGGTTCACGTCCACGCTGTCGCGGCATGCTACCAGTGTTAAAGACTGCGATGGAGCTCCGTATGCCACGGCAAACTGGCTGACACTGACGGCGGCGGTGCACAAATGCTGCGCAGCTAGCGCCATTCGACGGCCAACACCGCGGTTCCTGGTGTGTCCGCTGTGCCGTGCGTATGATCATTGTTTGTACAGCCCTCTCGCAGTGTCCGGAGCAAGTATGGTGGGTCTGACACACCGGTGTCAATGTGTTATTTTTTCCATTTCCAGGAGTGTATTTGAACAGTAACAAACAAAATTTTGCCTATCTGCACTGTTTAACGTATAAAGAAAACGGTCGCCAGCCTAACTAGGCAAGAGAATGATTAACATTCTCGTTCAAGAAAATAGTTATTAGTAATTTTAACGGATAAACACAACCTATACTTTGTCACACGCGAGTGCAATGAACTCTGACACATACATATGTTTACGGTAAGACAGAAACTAACAGTTAGAGCAGCACAAACTATTTGCAAACATGTAACAGATACCGAAACACTCTATTACTTTCAGGACTTATTCAAACTGAATGATCTTTATATCATTACTATTAACATTCACTGCAGGATCGTAAATTGTACATAGGTTAAGTCTCTCTCAGTTAAATATTTTACTATTTAAAATGAAAGTTAATTGGAATCCACTAACAGGTTGCTTCTCACTATCATTTGAATAAAGATATTACGGTTTTCCTAATTAGTGGTCTTTCCGTTACTCGTTACCGAGCATTAACACAATAGACAAACTGTGGATCCTGTTATACTATTAATATGCACTTCCAATACACAAGAAAGACAAACACTTAGCAAACATGAGTATATAACGTTTCACAACTGCAGTTTTCCGCTTTTACTACCGTGAGACACACAATTAACATATATGACTCATCTTCTGCGATTTACATCAGGCAGTAATGTGATCATTTACCAAGCAAAACTTTGTAAGCCTCAGTCTTAAGAACTTTTGAAGTTGGCAACAACACATTAATAAGCAGTTTCACTAGGAAAATTATTTTTATCAAGCATCATTAACTTTAACTCACTCTCTTGCCACATTAACTTTAACGTTCTTTTAACTATGTTCAAGAGGCATCAATTAGCAAACCACTGGGCTTTAATGTTCTTTCAGTAAGGACACTCGGAAATCACTTTAGTTCAAACGAACCTGAGAGGTGTTATGATGTGGGGAAAAATCAAGGTAGGTACATAAATTCAGATATAAATTACCTTATATTTGAGCACACTAACACATCCATTAAGCTGATCCTTAACTGTACATCATTATAGTATTGCGTTACAGTGATTGCGCAACGTGGTGGCAACTGCATATTGGTAGGTGGATTCGCAGACAGAATTGCTGGACTCTGTCATTTCTTGGTGGCGATGATAGATACAAATTCCAGAATAGTTCCAGCTATTTATCCATCCATCCGAGGCATTGGAGAGTAGCAGAAAAAGCCTCTCTCGGAACCAGTACAATATGCATCTTTTACATGGCAGTGCACAGTTTGGTAGCTCGTCCCCGACTCGTAGCTCGTCCCCGACTGACTCTTGTTCCACCTTTTTCACCTAGGCCAACCACAATTTGCGCGCGCTACTCAGTTCCGTCCCGAGGGGAACCACTACACCTTTTATACATTAAAGAACTAAGAACCCTAAGTGAGGATCAGCAGTTTACATAACAGCAACCAAATACGTTAAATAAAACAGAACATTTGCACATATTGACATTTCTACAAAAAATTATTCACACAGAAATTACAATTATATATAGTAAGTTTTGTTCCCTCCAAATGGGACAAAGAATTTAAATGACAGATACACTACATTGCATAGAATCAAACCATGACATCAAAGTTCTTACAAAGAAAGGAGTATACAGTTTTGTGTTATCGATTCAAACAAACACATTTACAGAAGCTCAGCGATGTAACAATAAATGAAAAAAAAGCGAAATAAATCAGTACAGCATTGGAGATATGGTGTTACAACCTATAAAGGCACATTTGCATGCCGAGCGTGAGTTTCCGCTGAAACGCGAAATATTAATTAAATAAATAATCAGTGACTAATAAATAAAGCCTATGGCACACAACTGCAGCGCTGTGTCGCTGATAAAGACAAAAGAATAATTACGTTACTCTTATGTCTGTTTTAAGAGAAGAGAGAGCTCAGGTAGAAGTGGTGCGAGAAGCACGTATTTTATTTTATTGTCTGGCACACCGCCATATTTTCATGTTATAGAAGAATACTGCGAGTTGCAACCACACTAGGCACTCGATTCTGTAATGAATTTATATTTATAAAAGTAAGTAGGATTATGAACTGTAGGCTATTTCATTGAATATATCTGATTTAACTAACTGTGTAACTTTTTTATGTTTAGTAGACAATCACCTCTGTACGACGTATTGGCATGGCTGGCAAATCATTGTAATATTGAGATTAGATCATGAGTCCGTACCTACCGCAGCAGTCTTTGGAAACGATTTAATTACGAAGTCCGATTATTTCAGTTTTATTTCACGGTCAACTACGAGTTACATTGCCTTTTCCAAATAGCCATTGTCAAGCGTCTGATACCGAATAATTAAACGTCCACGTTCCAGATAAGCAAATACCAATTACAACCAATCATCATACATACAGAATAATTAATCATTAATATTTTATTCCAAAATTTTATTTTTATTTATTTTATATTGGCGACTGCGTGTCGGACTTGTTATTTTGTCATTTGTTACATTGTTCTTTTTGTTTCATGTCAAAAATCAACTTTCTGGACCTGGACGTGAATGTATGAGAGATAATGAAAATCTGAAGATATTTTCCAATTCTAAAGTTTTGCCGGAAGACGCAATGAAGCTTCCAGCAAAATAAGGTAAGACGCAGCATCTTTGCATTAGCAGGCTTGACCAGACGTATAATTCAGTGTATTAGCTTTTCAGTAAATTCTGTAGTGTTTCTTTCGCGCATAACAGTTTTCAGTAACAAATTTCATTCTTAGCACTTTTCCCTAAACAATAACGTATCCAACAATACCAATACACGAGTGTACAATATGGCCGACTTCTGTACGATATGATGTAACATGGCCAGCAGCCATTACCAATAATCTCAAATTCAGTTTATATTTTTAAATTAACGGGACGGCCATTGTTGCTAAGAGCGATTCATGCTCAACTGCATTTCATTTTAAAATCAGTGTCAAATATTTTCTTGAAACATAAATCACGTGTGGCATGGTAATGACTAGAAATCAATACGCAAAAATGGAACAGCAAAGACGTACTATTCAGACACAATCCGACTCGGACGAGAGACAAATGTTAGAAAATGACTTTACGACAGCAACCGGTAGTGACGATTTATCAAACATTGACGCAAGTGTTGACGGAAATTTTGACAATAGGCCGTCCACCACAAAAATTTCAAAGTCTCAGTCAGAGCCCATGTTAATGCATGACGTCACGTCTAATGACGCGGTGTGGGCACAGACGTTGCAAACGGTAAACATTGCCGACATGTTACAAATGATAATGAAACAGAACGCCGAAAACATGGCAACCTTACAGACACAAAATGACGAAATTAAATCTGACCTCATAGCACTCAAGACGAGTAATGACACTTTATGTAAACGTGTGGAACTTATAGACGCCACACTGACCAAACAGATGACTGAACTCAGTACTAAATTTTCCCAGCTTAATACGACACAAGAAAAGACTACAACTGACGTAGCACTTTTACAGACACAAGTAAAAAATCTTAATGTCACGTGTGAAGTTCTTACTGAACAAATTCAAACATATCCTTCAGTACACGACAACCTTGAAAAACGAATTACTGACGTACAGAACAAATTTGACAATGTTGAACAACACCTGACTGACATCTTACAATCTGATGCTACAGCTCATTTTCAAAACATTAATAAAGAATTTCATGATTGGGTAGTGAACAAAGACAAACATTTTGATAGATGCCTACGTGAAAATTTACCAACAATTGTGCACGACTCCGTAGCGCAATACATTACTAATAACAAACAGCTGATCAGTGACGCAGTACAATCCGTCACTGGACCAATGACACAATTCACCGATCGACCACAGTCTGAATGTAACGAAAATATCAGTCAAAATGTACAGTTCAGGACCAATATACATTCGAGTATGACACACACATACCGCACACGACAAACACACAAGAACAAAACGCACCACGACTACAATACATACCACGATGTACAAACACAAACACAAGCTATTATCATGGTAAACCACAGCAACATTATTGTAATTACTCGCCAGCTGAACATTGCAGTAATTACAGTGGAACAAATCCATATCACAATGCGAAGAAAGAAGAAAGCTTAATGAAACACAGGCAATTTCAGATTTTTATCCCAGAAAAACGAACCATTCATCCGGTGATTTTTCTTAAATCTTTTAGTAACGCATTTGCACGCACTTGGAGTGACCAGAAAAAGATTTCATATATTGTCGGTTACATCCAAGGCGATGCAGCTGTCTGGCCATACAGTCAAGCTGACGTATGTACCACGTACAGTGAGTTTGAGCGTGCTTTTCTGAACAAATTCTGGTCGCAATCCGTCCAGGAGCGACTCAGAAGAAAAATTCTAGAACCTGAAACTTTTAACAGTAAAAATGGCAACTTACGCCGATATTTTGAAAAATACTTGAACATGGGACACTTTTTAGACGAACCAGTCGCAACACGCGATATACTCCGTGCGTTGAAGGCCAAATTGCCTTTCAACATTAAAGAAAAACTCCTACATATCCCGGATGACGATTCAGATTATTTTTTAACAGCTTTAGATTCGGTTGACATGTTACTTGAAGATCAGCGCTTCGCGCGGCAAAACAGCAGCCACAATGTTTACACTAGTGGAATGCAAAACATGCAGGCTTGCCAACTCAATTCTGGCGCGCCCACAGTTGGATACGCGGTACAACAAAAACAGCAAACTCACATGCCGTCTCAATACGGAAATCAAAATCAACACGCGTATTCCAATACAAACAATAGTTACAACAGTAATAACACTTCATGCGGCAATCCATACAAAAGGCACCGCGGTAATAACTACAACGGTAACAACGGATACATAGGCAACAACAAAAACACAAACAGAAACAGAAATAATAATAACTACGAGCCAAGACAGCGTCAAGGCTGGACTCGTAACGATCAGTACTTTCATTCAAACACTGCTTTACCACAGCAGCCACCAGGACAAAATTGGAGCATACCTTATGACCGACAGGTAAGTTATAATGCGCAACAGCAACAACAACCGCAAAAGTTTGGAGATCACAATAGGCAATATCCGAATGTGAATATAATAGAAATGACACCTGACACACAACCTCAATCTGTGTCAGTACCTAGTACAAATGCTAATCCAACAAACTAGAAACAGTCACTTCTATGCCCCAGGTCGTGGCTGAGGAATTCTTGGGGGGTGACTTCAATGTTAATCAGTTATTTGGCACCACAGTTGAACATCAGAATAATGATATGCCGAATAATTCTAAACAAAAATTACCTGTTTTATTTATAAGATACAACCACAATAACAATCTATCAGATGAACTTTTACAAGACAGTACACAATGTCGTTCAAACACAAATGAAATTGTTTTAGCATCTACTACTGGTGTAGTAGGTGGGATTCCAACTACTATTATTCTAGATACAGATGCAGCTGTGAGCGTTTTGTCTTTTAATTTCTATAAAAAGATGTGTGAATTGGAACCTGTGCCTGAGTTTCCTGCCCAAAACTGTAAAATAACTACTGCACTAGGTAATAAGTCATGTAGGGTTACGAAGCAAGTTTTTGTAAACATTAAAATAGGTAATGGAACCGTACAATGGCCATTCCTGGTTGTACAAAACCTTGTGACAAGTTGCATATTAGGAATAGATATTATGAGCGAGAAGGACTGCATTATAGACTTCTCCAAAGGTAAATGTATTTTAAATGATAGAGGCAGTGTAATTATTATTGATTTGGACAGGAGAACTCTTAAGCATGACAAACACTGTACAGGGTACAAGGTTCAGTTAGTACTTGACAATGACATTCAAGACACGCAAACACACTCATCTGACACACAGCTAATGGACTTGAAAACATTGCTTGATCATAAGATAAATGAAGCTACAGCACTCAGTGCACATGAACGTATAAAACTACAGGAAGTGTTATCCAAATATTTACAAGTTTTTGCCAAACGAATAGGTGTTATCAACACGTATGCGTACAAGATTGAAGTTAAGCCTCACAAGATCTTCTACCACAAGACATATAACGTACCGTTATCTCAACGACCTGCTGTGTGGCAAGAATTAAAACAAATGTTAGACTGGAAGGTCATTGAACCATCCACCTCACCTTACTGTAGTCCTCTACTTGTTGTCAAAAAATCAAATGGAAGCATTAGGTTAGTGTTAGACGCACGAGCAATTAATGAAATAATTTTACCAGTTCACACAAAACCCGAAAATTTAGAAGAGCAATTACAGAAATTTCTAGATGCAAAGTATTTTTCCACAATAGATCTCGCTAATTCATTTTGGCAGGTGAGTATCACTCCTGATTCTCGGAAATATACTGCATTTATGTTCGGGGGGCGAACCTATCAGTTTTGTGTTCTACCTTTCGGACTGAATGTCAGTTCTGGGGTATTCATTACAGCCCTGGATACCGTGCTTGGCGATGATTTAGTTGGGACAGTCACACACTATGTTGATGATATACTGATAGCTACACAGTCTTGGAATGAACACGTTGACACACTTCAAAGAAATTTTAGAAAAATTTGCACAAGCTGGAGTCACAGCCAATCTTAGAAAATCAAAGTTTGGTTGCAGTGAGATAAAATATTTAGGACATATCATTAATTCACAGGGCATACGTCCTGATCCCAGTAAATTAGATGCTATCAGAAACTTTCCTACTCCTCGAACTAAAAAGCAGTTAAAATCATTCCTTGGGCTATGTTCATTTTTCAGACGTTTTTTGCCACAACCACTTTTGAACAGTAAACATCTGCTAAATCTACTCAGAAAGAATCAAGTTTGGATCTGGTCGGAACAGTGCCAGAATGACTTTAATACAATTAAACATGCTTTAGTGAATGCAAACATATTGAGCCATCCAGATTTCAATTTAGATTTTTGTATGACTTGTGACGCTTCACGTACTGGTTTGGGATGTTGCTTATTTCAAGTTGTAAAGAATAAAGATAAGGAACAGATAAAAATTATTGGGCTATACGCACACCGAGATCTTAGAGCATTTCATGCGGAATAATGTCAAAGTCACATCCATCAAAACATTGCTAAGCAACTCAAAAAAAGAAAAAAACTCTGTTGCTACAACACAGATAGTAAGTAGTATAGAAATTTTCATTTCAGCGGTTCCAGTGACGCAGTTGAAGGCAGAAGAACTCTTCTTTCAGCGCGCGCCACAACCTGGAAGACGGAATATTAAAATAAAATTTATGTTTACGTAGCAGTGAATGATATATTAATTTTTTTCACGGAACATTTGTGACTGTGGGTATCACTGACTTGGTGTGACACCTGACGAACCGACAGACGTCAGCTGTGAAGCGAACTTTTACTTTGAGAAATAGATTAGACGCACATCTCTCAACACGAAAAGCATCTATCAGTAGTCAAGGCCACACAGACACTATACACACACGCACAAGACGCGAGGAATCAAACATTTTCTCTCTTACTATTTTGAATATTTATTGAGTAGTGAAAATGCCTGGTCTTGCCTACTGATGTAATGAATGTTGTGTCTAACCTATCTTAATTTCAGATGACATCACAAAATAAACATCGATAAAATCCCAGCAAAACTGATAAAGAGGACGTAAATATCTGCAATTCATGTAATCAAATGTGACACAATGTAATAACCCATAGCTATGTAATAATGATGTAAACATGTTTATGTGCAACTGTATTATGTTTATGCTATGAAAATATGTGACGTGTGTATGTATGATTACTTATATTTTTGCTTCTCTTTCAATGATGTAACTGTTACTATGTAAAAGAAATTTGAACAAAACGAGTGCCAAAAGGACATTGCATAGTGAACCATTGTTCACGGACGTTAATGAACATTATTAACTCTGCAACTACGCAGAAACCTATGTGAAAGAAACTGTTAATGACATTCATTATGCATCGTACCTATGTAAACGCGATGAACCATTTCTTTGATTAATAACTACGAACATTTAGGTGAGCTATATTCAGCAAAAAACTGAAAATGAGAAGTGCATAATTCGTGCATCGTCTAGTGACAATACTACAGTACCTAACTTCAAGATGTTAACTGGATTAAACGGACACAAAGTGCCTGTCCAGAAAACAACACGACGGGTGGAAGAATTTTGGTTGGAACTTCAGGGGATGAAATGTTCTCGAAATGTGACGGCCACTCTTACCTGGACTGTCCAAGGATCCACGCCAGCTATGTGCCGTCCGAGGTTCTGCAACCAAGCTTCCACGGAATGTAAAAAACGAACTGCACGTGGACCAATTACTAACGGGTCACGTCAGATCTGTAATAAACAATGCCCTTTTTGTCACAACGAACTGCATCACAACGACTATAATGGAAATGGAAATGCACATGCTTATGTTTTAATCACGTTGTTATACAACGATGATACTAACCTGTGAAAAAATTATTGTGCAGCAGATGAATATGAACTGTAATAACGACACGATGTGAATAGGTCGACGCACCTGAAACATACGGACATTTTTCTTTGAAGTATTTCAAAACAATACTATGTAACTAAGAACATTCAACAATCTGAGTTGTATTGTGATATAACAAATATTGTAAATTTAAAACTAAGTTACCTGTTATAGAATGTAGTCTTCATATGTAATCTTGGTTGAATATTTTCTTTGTGCAACGACTAAGATTCGCGCGCACACGAACAATATGAACTGCATTACTGTGCCGCGTGATCTAACTGTATGATATAACGGCACTGCCGGAGTCACACAGACGCTTCTGCGCATGCGCGCACTCTATCTGCCAACATAAGAACTTTTACAACGCACCCGCGTCATTCAAATTTTGTATATAATGTGTATAATGTGTGTAATGTAAGTCATGTGAATAGTTGTAGATAACTTAGATTTTCTTGTGCCTTTAGGTGAATTGCTCGCCTGCAGGTGCGTCCTTTCGCCTCGTAATTCAGGGGGCAATATAAAGGCACATTTGCATGCCGAGCGTGAGTTTCCGCGGAAACGCGAAATATTAATTAAATAAATAATCAGTGACTAATAAATAAAGCCTATGGCACACAACTGCAGCGCTGTGTCGCTGATAAAGACAAAAGAATAATTACGTTACTCTTACGTCTGTTTTAAGAGAAGAGAGAGCTCAGGTAGAAGTGGTGCGAGAAGCACGTATTTTATTTTATTGTCTGGCACACCGCCATATTTTCATGTTATAGAAGAATACTGCGAGTTGCAACCACACTAGGCACTCGATTCTGTAATGAATTTATATTTATAAAAGTAAGTAGGATTATGAACTGTAGGCTATTTCATTGAATATATCTGATTTAACTAACTGTGTAACTTTTTTATGTTTAGTAGACAATCACCTCTGTACGACGTATTGGCATGGCTGGCAAAACATTGTAATATTGAGATTAGATCATGAGTCCGTACCTACCGCAGCAGTCTTTGGAAACGATTTAATTACGAAGTCCGATTATTTCAGTTTTATTTCACGGTCAACTACGAGTTACATTGCCTTTTCCAAATAGCCATTGTCAAGCGTCTGATACCGAATAATTAAACGTCCACGTTCCAGATAAGCAAATAACAATTACAACCAATCATCATACATACAGAATAATTAATCATTAATATTTTATTCCATTTTATTTTTATTTATTTTATAAACCTCCTCGTTAGGGGTAAGCTCAACTGTGTGTACATTATGCATCTGGTTTCGCCAGTATCTTGTGCTTCTCTCGAATCTAAATTTCGTTGACCCTGAACGATATTCGGAACATGATTTTGATCGTAATAATTACAGTCAGACCGTAGGCGATAATTTTGTCACCCGGCTGCGTCCTGTCCTTGCCAATTGCCGTCTGGGTCACTGCCCCCGGTCTGCGGCGCATTGTACGTTTGCTGACCTCTCTGGGCATTAAATCCGGACCTACTGAAATTCTGTCCTTGGTTATTTTTAAATTCTCGCTGGAAATTTTGTCCCTTTCCATTACCAAACTGGTTCCTGTTGGTAATGCTGCGATAGGGATATGGTTGCCAACAGTGTTGGTTGTTATTGGCATTCCCGCCGTGTTGTTCGTTAGTTCGTGTGAGGTTGGCCTGCACGCCGTCAGTTTGAGGTTTCGCAGGTCTCTCTTCGTAGATAAGAGAAATGGAATCGTGAAATGAGAGGAAACTACAACGTGCTCAGGAGCGGTTATTAATTTCTCACGTATGTTAACAGGTGGTCGGCCTTTCAAAATTTTTAGGACATGTACTTGTGATAACGGGTTTGTCCAGTAACGGGTTTCATTTAGAAGCTTTATTTTTCAAAGTATCTTCTGAGCTCTCCGTGTTTACTACTGAATGCCACCGGGGTAAACACTTCGCACCTCAGTCTCTCTTTTACTGCGATGTGCCGGAACTTATGCACGAATGCCCTTTCATACTGTTCGTATGTGTGACGTGTTCCCACCATGTCAGTGGCCCTCAGCGAGACATCAGCCTATGCATAACCCACCGCAAAGCGTATCTTTAGCGCTTCGGTCCAGTTCCTTGGCAAAACGTTCGATTACCTTCGGGATAAAAAATCGAAAACTATCTGTGTCATGATAAGCGTTCATCCGCGAGCAAAGTAGAAAGGCATGCAGCACTGTACGTTGTCGGCGTGTCATTGCCTTGATGTATCGGATCGTATTCCGAATACCTCTGCGTGACAGGGACAAAAGTCAGCAGCGCCTGCTGCATGTTATAATCTGTTTCACCTGACAGCCTAGGGCTCAACTGCCAATAGATGTTCGGATTATCTATCCTGTATGTTGACACCTGATAGCTTGCTGTGGAATGTTCCCTTTCCTTCTCAGTGTTACTAACGATGTTAGTCTGTGATTTTTCCTTCAATCCTTTCACCCTCTGATCTCTTTCAGCTCTTACTTCTTCCTGTACTTCATTCCTCCCTCGATCACATCTACATAACCCTTGTGTTCCTGGACTGCCTTCTGCGCCAGAGTACTGCATTGGTCTAGCATATGAGCCTCGGCTCTATACTTTACTTTCTTAAAGTCCGTATCTATCTTTTCTTGCTCTTTTCTCATGAAATGAGTATTTAAATTTATGCTACCGTGTTGCTATGTCAGGTCTTGCACCTGTTCAGGTAGACCTTTCTAAACTGTTTGTAACTTGTAAACAATACATTGCAGTGTAATTATACTCTGGTACAATTGTGACTTTTCTTCTCCCAGATACTTCCTTCACCTTTTCTGTGAACTGTTCTTGTACCTCGCCTATGGATGACACTTTTTGGTTTAAATTTTATATACAGGGTGTTACAAAAAGATACAGCCAAACTTTCAGGAAACATTCCTCACACACAAATAAAGAAAATATGTTATGTGGACATGTGTCCGGAAAGGCTTAATTTCCATGTTAGAGCTCATTTTAGTTTCGTCATTCCAACGTGATCAAATTGTAAATTTTCACAATCAACATGTGTGGGCTGATGAGAATCCGCACGCAATCTTGCAATCACGTCATCAACACAGATTTTCTGTGAACGTTTGGGCAGGCATTGTTGGTGATGTCTTGATTGGGCCCCACGTTCTTCCACCTACGCTCAATGGAGCACGTTATCATGATTTCATACGGGATACTCTACCTGTGCTGCTAGAACATGTGCCTTTACAAGTACGACACAACATGTGGTTCATGCACGATGGAGCTCCTGCACATTTCAGTCGAAGTGTTCGTACGCTTGTCAACAACAGATTCGGTGACCGATGGATTGGTAGAGGCGGACCAATTCCATGGCCTCCACGCTCAACTGACCTCAACCCTCTTGACTTTCATTTATGGGGGCATTTGAAAGCTCTTGTCTACACAACCCCGGTACCAAATGTAGAGACTCTTCGTGCTCGTATTGTGGACGGCTGTGATACAATACGCCATTCTCCAGGGCTGCATCAGCGCATCAGAGATTCCATGCGACGGAGGGTGGATGCATGTATCCTCGCTAACGGAGGACATTTTGAACATTTCCTGTAACAAAGTGTTTGAGGTCGCGCTGGTACATTCTGTTGCTGTGTGTTTCCATTCCATGATTAATGTGATTTGAAGAGAAGTAATAAAATGAACTCTAACATGGAAAGTAAGCGTTTCCGGACACATGTCCACATAACATATTTTCTTTCTTTGTGTGTGAGGAATGTTTCCTGAAAGTTTGGCCGTACCTTTTTGTAACACCCTGTATATATATTTGAATCCCCGCCAGACTTCATGGACGTCGAAGACCCCTAGAGGTCTCTGCACCATCTCCTGGCCCGCTTTTAGTGTGAGGGCGCCACAGTGGAACACGTGTTTCCAGCCGCCAATAGCGGCGCCCCCGATAGCGTACTTAAGCGCCTGCCTCTCGCTCAGCCACCCAGTGTAATCTCGCGAACGTCTGTGGCCACTTCGCGTTAGACAGCTTACTTACTTTCTTGTTCTGTGTACGAGTGGACGTGTTTGTGAGGTTTCCTGTGACTCCGTTGTTCGATCTTGTTGTTTTTCGTTCTGTCCTTCGTTGGTCGTGTCCGTCCTCTCCCGTTGTGTTGTTGTTCGCGGGCCTCTCCGCAGGTCCCGCCGCGCTTTCCATAATTTCAACCCCGCGACCGTCCCAGCCGCAGTAACAAAGATATATATTATGACAAACCAGTGAGCAATCGTAGTTTTAAACCTTTCGCCATAGTTGTAAGTGTATTCGATAATTCATCTGAGAGATCAGCATGCAAATCTGTTGCCAAGTCATTGAACTGTTGTGTTAGTTGGTTTTGAAAGTATCAAGAGTTTGCTTTTGCTGTTCAAGTAATTCCTATTGTGTATATGTCAGTTGTTTTGTAAAATCATTAAAACTGTCGATTTGTTGTTTTGAAAAAATAATTTAATACTTCATGAATACTTTGTATGTTTGTTTTTCCTCTTACTTAAACTCGTTCTTGAAATCACTAAGGCTTTGTTTAAAGAACTGTTGTAATATCTGCATCGTCATTGGGGCTTCCGGTGTGCGCAATGCACCCTGTCCAATCACGCTTGCATTAGCCGTAAGTGTGGCATGCAAATAATGATTTAATAAATTCGTGCTGTTGCGCATTACATTTTCACCAGGGTAAAAAGTACTTCCTGGAGAAAACTGTAAATCTGTCTCATCTACTGTCATTATTATATCATTTCGAATGATAATATGAATCATCTGCGTCCACGTTATTATTATTATTATTTATGATTTACTTTTACGGCCTCATTGGACCACTTTAGTCAATCATTTATTGGTCCTCTTCTTCAGTGAGCGCATGTTTCGTTCTTTCTTAACTGCACAGTATCTTTTCTTTCGTTGTGATCTTACCTGTCCATGTTACTAAAAAAAAGTGTAACTGGTTGTCGTCACTGCGATCTACATTATCAGTTTCGATTTAATTTGTTATCACGTATTGTATTGTATATATTGTAAGGCTATTTCGCAGCAAATACCCGTGAAATACTGAAAAGTCTCATCCCTTTCTTGTGTCATTTCCACTCATCTTTAAAGGCTTGGCAGATCACTAGACAGCCAGTTTTTGTGCGACCTGCCGCTGGACCTGTGACCGTTCTTCATACCACGAACGAATAGCGAATGGGTAAAGAGCGCTGATATCGCAATTCTGCCTAAGTGAACAGAGATGTGCCGATCGAAAAATGCACACCGCCATACTCAATGCAATGTCATACTATATCGAGCAAAGCCAAGCCAGCACGCAGTCCGCACATCCAGTTCGTGTGTTCTTTGGCACGCCGTGGCCGACCCAGATCCAGACAGAAATTTATTCGATCGTGTTTCGCGCGCGCATCGTAACATTGTTATTTCTTCTTCCAATAAAAAAATGGTTCAAATGGCTCTGAGCACTATGAGACTTAACTTCTGAGGTCATCAGTCCCCTAGAACTTAGATCTACTTAAACCTAACTAACCTAAGGACATCACACACATCCATGCCCGAGGCAGGATTCGAACCTGCGACCGCTTCTTCCAATATCTGAGCTGAAAATCGTACAGTCATTCCCAAGGTGACACAGGACACGATTAATACCACCTGTCACAACACTGTGCAGTAAATGCACATGTGTCAAGGATAACATTGTCGTCAACAAGAGCTGCCAACATAGAGAAAATTTTACACGTCTAAGAATAAAATTCAGCAGGCGCGGAGTTAGCAAATGCATTGTGCTACGCATTATGTGGTTAATTATTAAAATGGACGGAATGTGTAAGAATGCCAAGCAGAGAAGTCGCAGAATAATACTCCTTCTGAGAGTGCAGAAGCCACGTGATTGATTTCCATGAGTTGTCTAACTAAAAATTATTCTCCCGGTTCAGTAAATGGTCTGCTAATTGTATTACCACAGCTACCTTCACCAATGAGTCTCAATAGCATTCGGCTAAGGCCAGTATCTTGTATTTTCAGAATGAATGGAATGGCCAGTGGTAGGTAAAGTTATGAAATTCGTAGCCACTAAAGATTTGTTGGGCTGTAGAAGGTACGTCCTGTTGTCGAGGGGAAGTGTCTTTGATTAGTAATCTAAACGTTCTCAGTCCCGAGTTGGAACCTCACCACCGACTGAATTTTGAGTAAAAATAAGGAGCAGTGGCGGCCAAAGTCTTCTGGCATTATTCAACCAACGGCTGCACAGCTGACAGAGGTTCGGGGCACGCTCTTGCCCTTTGATGTGTATCCATAGGCCATGTGGCCTGTAATTGAGAAGTTTCTGTATAATCTCTCCTTTTGGAAAAGATTCCAGACTAGTCTCGTATTTGGATCTCCAGGAGGGGATTGCCAGGGCGAAAGTGACCCTGGCATAAAGACGGAATAGCCACCAAAATGATAACTTTCTATGATTCAGGATTGGGGACATGATAGCGAAGATAGAAAATCTGAAAAGTGCAATGCTAAGGCTCAATCTATTGTGGCGGTCAGTGAAGTGATATGGAAAAAAAGACAAAGTTTTCTGGTCAGATGAGTACAGGGTACTATCAACATCGGCAGAAAATGATATAATGGGTGTATGAGAGAAGCGTAGCATAGATTGTGAGCTACTGTGAACAGTTCAGTGATAGGGTGGCTCTCATCAGAATCGACAACGATAATTCAGGTATACAAGCCAACGTCGCAAGCCAAAGACGAAGAAAGTAAATGAGGATACTGAACGGGTAATTCAGTGCGCAAAGGGAGATGAAAATCTAATAGTCATGTGGGACTGGATGCGCTCTTTGAGGAAAGAGAAGAAGAAAGGATTGCGGGAGAATATGGGCTTTCTGCTAGGCATGATAGAGAGGAAAGATTGAGTTCTTCGATAACTTTCTGCTAGTAATACCGAATTCTCTGCTTAAGAATCACGACAGAAAGTTGTATGCTTCGAAAAGCCCAGATAATAAGGAATGATTTCTGTTAGATTGTATCATGGTCAGGCAGAGATTCCGAAATTATATATTGGATTGTAAGGCGCATCCAGGAGAAGATATAGACTCGGATCACAATTTAGTAGTGATGAAGAGTATGCTCAAGCTTAAGAGACTAGTCACGAAGGACCAAATCGTAAAGAAGTGGGATACAAAAGTACAAAGAAAGGAGGAGGTACGCTTGGAGTTCTCTAAGGCTATAGATATTGCTATCAAAAATGTCTTGGTAAAAAGCTCAGTAGAAGAGGGATGGGCTCTAAAATGGTCAGTCACAAAAGCTGGAAAGAAAACAGTGCAAAGAAGGTAACTGCAAAGAAAGCATGGGTAACTGAAGAAATACTTCAGTTAACTGATGGAGAAATAAAGCATAAAAATGTTCAAGGAAATTCGGAAATACAGAAACAGAAATCATTTAGAAATAAAATAAATAGGAAGTACATGTAAGCTAAGTCGAAATTGCTGCATGAAAAATGCAAAGAAGTCGAAAACGAAATGACTGTCTGAAGGGCTGACTCAGCATATAGGAGAGTCAAAACCGCACAAACATTAAGAACGCTATGGAAATAGCACTGTTAAATATAGAGGAGAGAGTGGATTTTGTTGGTCATCAGTCTACTGACTGGTTTGATGCGGCCCGCCACGAATTCCTTTCCTGTACTAACCTCTTCATCTCAGAGTAGCACTTGCAACCTACGTCCTCAATTATTTGCTTGACGTATTCCAATCACTGTCTCCCTCTACAGTTTTTGCCCTCTACAGCTCCCTCTAGTACCATGGAAGTCATTCCCTCATGTCTTAGCAGATGTCCTATCATCCTGTCCCTTCTCCTTATCAGTGTTTTCCACATATTACTTTCCTCTCCGATTCTGCGTAGGACCTCCTCATTCCTTAACTTATCAGTCCACCTAATTTTCAACATTCTATAGCACCACATCTCAAATGCTTCGATTCTCTTCTGTTCCGGTTTTCCCACATTCCATGTTTCACTACCATACAATACTGTACTCCAGACGTACATCCTCTGAAATTTCTTCCTCAAATTAAGGCCGGTATTTGATATTAGTTGACTTCTCTTGGCCAGAAATGCCTTTTTTGCCATAGCGAGTCTGCTTTTGATGTCCTCCTTGCTCCGTCCGTCATTGGTTATTTTACTGCCTAGGTAGCAGAATTCCTTAACTTCATTGACTTCGTGACCATCAATCCTGATGTTAAGTTTCTCGCTGTTCTCATTTCTACTACTTCTCACTACCTTCGTCTTTCTCCGATTTACTCTCAAACCGTACTGTGTACTCATTAGACTGTTCATTCCGTTCATCAGATCATTTAATTCTTCTTCACTTTCACTCAGGATAGCAATGTCATCAGCGAATCGTATCATTGATATCCTTTCACCTTGTATTTTAATTCCACTCCTGAACCTTTCTTTTATTTCCATCATTGCTTCCTCGATGTACAGATTGAAGAGTAGGGACGAAAGGCTACAGCCTTGTCTTACACCCTTCTTAATACGAGCACTTCGTTCTTGATCGTCCACTCTTATTATTCCCTCTTGGTTGTTGTACATATTGTATATGACCCGTCTCTCCCTATAGCTTACCCCTACTTTTTTCAGAATCTCGAACAGCTTGCACCATTTTATATTGTCGAACTCTTTTCCCAGGTCGACAAATCCTATGAAAGTGTCTTGATTTTTCTTTAGCCTTGCTTCCATTATTAGCCGTAACGACAGAATTGCCCCTCTCGTCCCTTTACTTTTCGTCACCTAGCGCATTCTCAATTTTCTTTTCCATTCTCCTGTATATTGTTCTTGTAAGCAGCTTAGATGCATGAGCTGTTAAGCTGATTGTGCGATAATTCTTGCACTTGTCAGCTCTTGCCGTCTTCGGAATTGTGTGGATGATGCTTTTCCGAAAGTCAGATGGTATGTCGCCAAACTCATATATTCTACACACCAATGTGAATAGTCGTTTTGTTGCCACTTCCCCCAATGATTTTAAAAATTCTGATGGAATGTTATCTATCCCTTCTGCCTTATTTGACCGTGAGTCCTCCAAAGCTTTTTTAAATTCCGATTCTAATACTGGATCCCCTATCTGTTCTAAATCGACTCCTGTTTCTTCTTCTATCACATCAGACAAATCTTCACCCTCATAGAGGCTTTCAATGCATCCTTTTCACCTATCTGCTCTCTCCTCTGCATTTAACAGTGGAATTCCCGTTGCACTCTTAATGTTACCACCGTTGCTTTTAATGTCACCAAAGATTGTTTTGACTTTCCTGTATGCTGAGTCTGTCCTTCCGACAATCATATCTTTTTCGATGTCTTCACATTTTTCCTGCAGCCATTTCGCGTTAGCTTCCCTACACTTCCTTTTTATTTCATTCCTCAGCGACTTGTATTTCTGTATTCCTGATTTTCCCGGAACATTTTTGTACTTCCTCCTTTCATCAATCAAGTGAAGTGTTTCTTCTGTTACCCATGGTTTCTTCGCAGGTACCTTCTTTGTACCTATGTTTTCCTTCCCAACTTCTGTGATGGCCCTTTTTAGAGATGTCCATTCCTCTTTAACTGTACTGCCTACTGCGCTATTCCTTATTGCTGTATCTGATTTCGGAATCTCTGTCTGACCATGATGTAATCTAATTGAAATCTTCCCGTATCTCCCGGCCTTTTCCAAGTATACCTCCTCCTCTTGTGATTCTTAAACAGGGTATTCTCTATTACTAGCTGAAGCTTGTTACAGAACTCATTAGTCTTTCCCCTCTTTCATTCCTTGTCCCAAGCCCATATTCTCCTGTAACCTTTTCTTCTACTCCTTCCCCTACAACTGCATTCCACTAGCCCATGACTATTAGATTTTCGTCCCCCTTTACATACTGCATTACCCTTTCAACATCCTCATACACTTTCTCTATCTGTTCATCTTCAACTTGCGATGTCGGCATGTATACCTGAACTATCGTTGTCGGTGTTGGTCTGCTGTCGATTCTGATTAGAACAACATGGTCACTGAACTGCTCACAGTAACACACCCTCTACCCTACCTTCCTATTCATAACGAATCCTACACCTGTTATACCATTTTCTGCTGATGTTGATATTACCCGATACTCATCTGATTAGAAATCCTTGTCTTCCTTCCACTTCACTTCACTGACCCCTACTATATCTAGATTGAACCTTTGCACTTCCCTTTTCAGATTTTCTAGTTTCCCTACCACGTCCAAGCTTCTGATATTCCACGCCCCGACTCGTAGAACGTTACCCTTTCGTTCATTATTCAATCTTTTTGTCATGGTAACCTCCCCTTGGCAGTCCCCTCCCGGAGATCCGAATGGGGGACTATTTCGGAATCTTTTGCCAATGGAGAGATCATCATGACACTTCTTCAATTACAGGCCACATGTCCTGTGGATACACGTTACGTGTCTTTAATGCATTGGTTTCCATTGCCTTCTGCATCCTAATGTCGTTGATCATTGCTGATTCTTCCGCCTTTAGGGGCAATTTCCCACGCCTAGGACAAGAGAGTGCCCTGAACCTCTATCCGCTCCTCCGCCCTCTTTGACAAGGCCGTTGGCAGAATGAGGCTGACTTCTTATGCCGGAAGTCTTCGGCCGCCAATGCTGATTATTTATCAAAATTTAGGCAGTGGCGGGGATCGAACCCGGGACCGAAGACGTTTTGATTGAGAATCAAAGACGCTACCCCGAAACCACGGGTCTTACCCCGGCTAGGTGGAAAGAATACACTGAAGTTCTTTACTGGTGACGTGATAGAAGAACAGGCAGGAGTCAATATAGAAGCGAAAGGGGATCCAGTATAAGAACAATAATTTGAAAGATCTCTGGAAGACTTAAAGACAAATAAGGCAGAAAGGATAGATAACATCCCATCAGAATTTCTGAAATCGTTGGGGGAGGATGCAAAAGAACGATCATATATGTTGATGTGGAGAATGTGTGAGTCTGGCGTTACATAACCTGACTATCGGAAATGAATCATTCACACAATCACACAATTCCGAAGATTGAAAGAGCCGACAAGTGCGAGAATTATAATACAATCAGCTTAACATCCAGGCTGCTAATAAGAATAATATACAGAACAATGGAAAGAGGATGTGTTAGATGACGAGTAGTTTGTCATTAGGAAAGGTAGAGCCACCAAAGAGGCAGTTCTGACGTTGGTGTTGATATTGGAAGCAAAACTAAAAAAAAAATTAAAACATGTTCATAGGATACGTCGATCTGGAAGAAGGGTTCTACAGTGTCGAATTTTGCTTGTTCAAAATTCTGGGAAAAATAGGGGTAACCTAAAGGGAAATACGTGTAATATTAAATATATACAAGGACCAAAAGGGAATAAAAAGACTGAAAGACCAAGGACGAAATACTCTGATTAAGAAGCATGTAAGACAAGGGGGTAGTCTTTCTGTTATACTGTTCAATCTATACATTATAGTAGCAATGAGGGAAATAAAAGGAGGATTCAAGAGTTGAATTAAAACTCAAGGAGAAAGAAAGTCAATAATAAGATTCGGTGATGACACTGTTATTCTCAGTGAAAGTTAAAAACAATTACAGGATTTTCTGAATGGAATGAACAGTCTAATGACAGAATAGTAAATCGAAGAAAGGCGAAACTAATGAGAAGTAGCAGAAATGAGAAATGCGAGAAACTGAACCTCAGGTCAAGATGTAGATGAAATTTAAGGATTCTGCTACCTAGGCAGCAAACTAACCCATGACAGAAAAACAAGGGGGACGTAAAAAGCTGTCTAGGACAAGCAGAAAGGGCATTCCTGGCCAAGAGAGGTCTATTGGTAGCAAACATTGGCCTTCATTTGAGGAATAAATTTCAGAGTGATGCCTCATAACAAGAATTGGGATGATTTTAAGGATAAATTCATGTAAGGTAAATGGGAAATTTGTGATCTATGCGACAAAACTGCTGAGGTCATCGGTCCCTAGGCTTACAAACTACATAATCCAACTTAAACTAACTTATGCTAAGGACAACACACACCTCCATGCCAAAGGGAGGACTCGAACCTCCGACGGGGACAGCCGCGCGAACCGTGGCAAGGCCCCCAAGACCGTACGGCTACCCCGTGCGATCACATGTAAGGTGGACCCACGCATTTCGTCATCTGTTGTTTCATGGAAAACAATTCATTGCTTAACAACAATGTTATAATTACAACAAAAATCTTTGTTAAAAGAATAACAATGCTCAGAAAAGTTTAAAGAACTGGAACATTCTCAATTAATTAAAAACAAACTTTAACAATTTATACAATTAAGAACATGGCTCGAAACCAGGAGTATACAGTCCCCAAATACAAGCAAGAAGTTACAGCAACTCGGTATGGCTACAGACGGATCCAATAAACTGAGTTTTATCAGTAAAATGAGTTACAAGTAAGTTCCTCTAACTGTAATAACAATTCTCAAGCATGGATGACATGTTAAACAAGTGGATAATGCTCATCATAAATACAGAAATGCTAACGAATCACGCCACTGATTGTGGCTGTTGAGAAGCCCTGAAATGGAAATGAGCGTGTGGCATCGTTGGCCTGGACGCCCCATCCAGCTGAGCAGGCGGACTTGGAAAGTCCTTAACAATGTATAAGCCTTAATAAAATTCATTAAGCAATAAAATACACAATCCCCCAAAATACAAGCAAAGCTGGGAAAGCTTACAGTGTAAGTGTGACTGCCAGCTGGAACACGCCAGCAAACACATGGAGAACGAAACATAGATAAATTTACACTCGCCCAAAATGCGAGGTAAACTGGGTGGCTATACAATTTAAATGTGACTACCAACTGTTTCACATCAGCAGATGTAGCTGGTACATACCAACAAAACACAGACAATGACCCTTAAATAAATACACAATTGCCAATAACAGAAGACAAGCTGGGAAATAGAGTCAGCGGCTATCACAGCCAACAGGGAAGGAGTAGTCAAGTTTCAAATGAGTGAAAGTAGCTAATGACTGTGGATAAAAGGAAGGGTCAGCAGTTCGTAATCATAAGTAAAAGGCCTTAAGACATTAGATACTCCACGAGTAGCAATAAGGGCGCAAGGCTAGAACGAGTACTTTGATCACACAATCTTCTACACTTCACTATGACCGGCTTCGGCTGCTGCCATCTTCAGATCATAAAATCTGAAGATGGCAGTAGACGAAAGCGGTAAAAGTGAAGTGTAAAAGTTTGTGTGATCAAGACGGACCTGTAAAATAAAGTGCCAAAAATATTATCACGGACTCATTTTCAGACTTTGTGCCTTCAGTTGATTCAAACGAGTAGTGAGCAGGTATAGTGAGGAGGAACTGCGGGCTTGCAGAAAACGTTTTAAGCCTCATGAGATTACTGAAGTCAAATAATAGAATGTATATTAATTTTTCTCAATTAAATGACCAAATTTGCTGAACTTGAGCCAACACGATGCGGCTGGTAGAGGCACCAGATTGCAGGCCAACCCAGACGCAGTGCGACGACGGAGGAGTCGCCGCAGCAGAAAGAAAACACGTGTCTGGTCCGGGCCCAGGGAACAGGAATGCATTGTCCGCAGCCAAAACTCTCCTGCCAACGCACGTCAGAAGAGAACAGTAATCTGCCAAAATAAGGCTACCGTCAGGAATACCTAAGACGTAGGGAATATTAACCTTTCGTGGAGGCGACTACACGTACAAGTCACAAGCTTAACACTCCTTAAAATTAGTTGTAAATACACTCCTGGAAATTGAAATAAGAACACCGTGAATTCATTGTCCCAGGAAGGGGAAACTTTATTGACACATTCCTGGGGTCAGATACATCACATGATCACACTGACAGAACCACAGGCACATAGACACAGGCAACAGAGCATGCACAATGTCGGCACTAGTACAGTGTATATCCACCTTTCGCAGCAATGCAGGCTGCTATTCTCCCATGGAGACAATCGTAGAGATGCTGGATGTAGTCCTGTGGAACGGCTTGCCATGCCATTTCCACCTGGCGCCTCAGTTGCACCAGCGTTCGTGCTGGACGTGCAGACCGCGTGAGACGACGCTTCATCCAGTCCCAAACATGCTCAATGGGGGACAGATCCGGAGATCTTGCTGGCCAGGGTAGTTGACTTACACCTTCTAGAGCACGTTGGGTGGCACGGGATACATGCGGACGTGCATTGTCCTGTTGGAACAGCAAGTTCCCTGGCCGGTCTAGGAATGGTAGAACGATGGGTTCGATGACGGTTTGGATGTACCGTGCACTATTCAGTGTCCCCTCGACGATCACCAGTGGTGTACGGCCAGTGGAGGAGCTCGCTCCCCACGCCATGATGCCGGGTGTTGGCCCTGTGTGCCTCGGTCGTATGCAGTCCTGATTGTGGCGCTCACCTGCACGGCGCAAAACACGCATACGACCATCATTGGCACCAAGGCAGAAGCGACTCTCATCGCTGAAGACGACACGTCTCCATTCGTCCCTCCATTCACGCCTGTCGCGACACCACTGGAGGCGGGCTGCACGATGTTGGGGCGTGAGCGGAAGACGGCCTAACGGTGTGCGGGACCGTAGCCCAGCTTCATGGAGACGGTTGCGAATGGTCCTCGCCGATACCCCAGGAGCAACAGTGTCCCTAATTTGCTGGGAAGTGGCGGTGCGGTCCCCTACGGCACTGCGTAGGATCCTACGGTCTTGGCGTGCATCCGTGCGTCGCTGCGGTTCGGTCCCAGGTCGACGGGCACGTGCACCTTCCGCCGACCACTGGCGACAACATCGATGTACTGTGGAGACCTCACGCGCCACGTGTTGAGCAATTCGGCGGTACGTCCACCCGGCCTCCCGCATGCCCACTATACGCCCTCGCTCAAAGTCCGTCAACTGCACATACGGTTCACGTCCACGCTGTCGCGGCATGCTACCAGTGTTAAAGACTGCGATGGAGCTCCGTATGCCACGGCAAACTGGCTGACACTGACGGCGGCGGTGCACAAATGCTGCGCAGCTAGCGCCATTCGACGGCCAACACCGCGGTTCCTGGTGTGTCCGCTGTGCCGTGCGTGTGATCATTGCTTGTACAGCCCTCTCGCAGTGTCCGGAGCAAGTATGGTGGGTCTGACACACCGGTGTCAATGTGTTCTTTTTTCCATTTCCAGGAGTGTATTACAAGTTGAAATATCAGCACCGCGTATTACAATGACTGCGGCGTGTTTATCTACAAGGGTACCTTGCCTTCGACATAGACTATGTTACAAATTTAACTTCATAAAGTCAATTTAGAACAAAGAATACTCCTACACCTGCACGGAATATGGCCTGGGACAACAAATTACTCTTAGATACCCTGACCAACGATCATACACACAATCATTCGGAGGGGCCTTAATATAACAGGTGCAATTCCACATTAACACGGATGTGGACTTGCGACAACAAGTACCCAAAAGCCGGCCGCGGTGGTCTAGCGGTTCTGGCGCTGCAGTCCGGAACCGCGGGACTGCTACGGTCGCAGGTTCGAATCCTGCCTCGGGCATGGGTGTGTGTGATGTCCTTAGGTTAGTTAGGTTTAAGTAGTTCTAAGTTCTGGGGGACTTATGACCTAAGATGTTGAGTCCCATAGTGCTCAGAGCCATTTTGAAGTACCCAAAAAATAAAAATAACGACACGTAAGGTGTATAGGAGATTCCAAGCCGGGGTGTTATTGCCTACAATCCGTACAGCCGTTCTTCGAGATGACGTAAAATTTAAGCTTACAGAGTAGGACGGGAATTTTCAAACCAGGTTGCATGCGGCGTCCGCTGCTCCTCCCGCAACTCGCCGGTACCAGACCTTATGCGAGCCGGCAAGGCTTTCCTTCGGACGATTTAACCATTCGCCGCTTCTCGAGGCCCGTACCGGACAGAACGGGTCCCCCTAAAGCAACAACTAGCCACCCACGTGCACTTCAGGTAACTATCGGTAGCAGGGCCCGCCAGAAAGCAACAGCACACGCCTCGTCCAAAGGCCCTAACACCAAACGTATGATCATATCGATATCGGCAACCCAGGTGGTTAGTGGCGCCAACGGAGTGCCATGCTGTCAAAAGTGAAGCCACGAGCATGTACATTTGTTGCTTAGCATTGTGTGGTATTGAAACATGGACTGTGGACAACTGGAAAAGAAAAGACCCGAAATATTTAAGATGTGGCGTTACATAAGAATGTTGAAAATTAGGTGGAAGGAATGAGAATGTTCTGGCCAGAAGCGGAGAGGAAAGGAATATGTCGAAACCGCTGACAAGGAAAAGGGACAGGATGATAGGACATCAGTTAAGACAGCAGGGAATAACTTCCATGGTACTAGAGGGAGCTGTAAAGGCTAAAAATTGTAGAGGAACACAGAGATTGGAATACGTCAAGCAAATAATTGAGGATGTAGCTTGCAAGTGCTACTCCGAGATGAAGAGGTTGGCACGGGAGGGGAATTCATGGCGGGCCGCATAAGGAAAAGAAAAGGTTTGTCGTTCGGTGCACCGTTCTCATACAGGCTGTACTGTTTCTCCTGTGTATTGGCTTGTTGCATATGTTCGTAGCGTTTTTCCATATGTTCAATAAGATCAAGCGATATACATAATAAAGAGCTTACTTATTGATAATACACTCCCTTTCACTGTTTACAACAGTCTGACAACGTTGAGGTAACTTCTCAATTCGGCGACTGTAGAAATCACGTGGTTTTTAGGCGCAGTACTCATTGAGCCATGTTCGAAGCGCAATTTCATCCAGAAAGGAAGTTGCTTGAAAGGCGTTAGATATGAAGAAGAAATGGTGAAAATTTTAGAGGCAAGATTAGGTAATTAAGGTGGGTGAGTAATGATTTAACAGCCCGATTGCTGTATAGCGTTTCCCGTCAGCCTAGCAGAATGCACGCGGGCTTTACCGTGAAGTACTCGTTGTATCATTTCACGCAGTCTTCGTGGTTGTTGTCCTTGGGCTGCATCCGTAGGAGGTCTCAGTTCTTGCCAATCAATGCCAGCAGTGGTGCTTACAACTCGGGGAAACATATCTTAACACACCCAGCGTTGTTGTTCCACGAGATACATAATATTATCTTTTACTGATGCACGCAAGTCTTTGTACGGGAATCAACCATGACTTTCTTTTCCTTACATAAAGACAACATTTTTGCCACTACTAACGATATAGGATAGGAATGGACGGTGTTGTTCACGAGTCAATTGAAGACAAATAAGCAGAGATCCACATACGCCGACCTGCTGATTTTTGTCACTTTGGCTTGGAAAATAAGGTACCCATACACCCTACTTTTGAACCTCCTCCATTGCAGGCAAATGTCGGACAGTGATCAAACTTCATTACGTTTGCCAGTTCCCGAACAGAATGACGTCGGTTATTGACGATTAATGCGTTTAAACGATCTTCATAAAATCCCGAATGTTTTCACCACGTGGAAAGTCACTGACGTCAAAACGATCCTCCTTAAAACGAGAAAACCAATTTCTAGCCGGGCTTTTCCAATTGCATTATCCTCATATAGGGAGCCAATGTTTCCGGCTGACTCCGCTGCTGTCACCCATCTACTGAACTCAAACAGAAGCATATGTTGGAAATGTCACGATTTCTCCAAATATCAGTCCATTTTATACCGTCCACAGCTCCTCTCGCTGTCTCCAAGTGAGAAAATGACAATGTACACTGCCTTTCTGGACACAGAAAATGTTCGACTGCTGCCCTGGCCAGCACATTCCACAGACCTCTCACCAACTCAAAAGGTCTGGCCGATGGTGGCCGAGCAACTGGCTCGTCACAATACGCCAGTCACTACTCTTGATGAACTGTGGTATTGTGTTGAAGGTGCATGGGCAGCTGTACCTGTACACGCCATCCAAGCTCTGTTTGACTCAATGCAGAGGCGTATCAAGGCCGTTATTACGGCCAGAGGTGGTTGTTCTGGGTACTGATTTCTCAGGATCTATGCACCCAAATTGCGTGAAAATGTAATCACATGTCAGTTCTAATATAATATATTTGTCCAATGAATACCCGTTTATCATCTGCATTTCTTCTTGATGTAGCAATTTTAATGGCCAGTAGTGTATAAGCTCAGGTAGCAAAACTGAACTACACATAAAAATGACTATCGATAAATAAACCCATAGCAACCGGAATAGCAACATGCAAAAGAAAAAAGCTATGAACTTTTAATAGCTTTTGATACATTTCAAGGAATTTCGTAACTACCCACTTTTTGTATAAGCAGATCGCCTTTCGCAGGTCGCATAGCAACTGCTACCTTGCCCTGTAAGCAGAAGATCGCTTCTGTTTTACAATTATTCGTTATTCTGAAAATTTTTAAGGAAACGTTTCCCACGTACCATAGAAAGGCCGTACGGCCGCAAATGTGTTTCATCTTGCTCTTCCGTTTGCTCCTCTGGTATTTCCTCCTTCACAGCTATCTTAGTTTGATGTTTTGTATATCCATTCTTATTGATTACCTGAGTATCAGTTCATTCCATAGAGCGCCAGTGTCTGACATTTGATGTGTTCTACGTACAAAAGTTTTGAGCACGGTCATGGTTCGCATAGGGTGGTGGATATTGCACACCTGTTCTTAAAAATCGGTATGAGTGGTCTTATGGAACTCGCAAATGCCCTGAAGATCCACCCTCCTTAAATCGAATTACGACATCCAAACCGATAGACAGCTATTCATTTCCCGGTCCATGCTGGATCTGATATTTTCATCAACATCTCCAGAACTCTGTCTGTATTAAAAAAGCAGAGTTGAACGCTGTTACTTCAAAATTCTCCATAAATAAATTAGCTACTGATGGCGACATCGTCAGTCTGTTCAAATTATTGGTTATCACATAAAAAGCAAGTGGAGTTTAGCGCTTACTCTAATAATGCTCTTATGTTTTTCTCACATTTGCTGCTAATCAGTGATAAGTAGTCAACAATAAGTACTTTAGGAAATAATGAAACAAAGTAGAAGCTAATCCCTAAATAAGAGAATTTTAAAAGGCTACCCGTAGTGATCCCTAAGTGCTCCTATGTTCTGGAGTCTGGTACTTTATCCAGTATTGGGGAAGACATAGGAGACTAACCTGTAGTTGGTGTGTAAAAGGGTACCAACAATACGATGATTCTTGTGACGGGAAACTCTGGAACCAACTTGCAAAATGGGTGTATCACAGCCCTTGAAGGATTGCGTCAACGATATCAAGTGATTGAACTGTCTTTTACTCCCGAAAAAACGGCATGTTTTTTATTCAGAGGGACCCTTTCAAGACGCTCAATATGAAAGTAAACAAGAGTTCTATGAAACGCACATCGACCGACAGATTTGTACTCGTCGTTTTGGATGAGTGACAAGTTTATAGTGCGTATATTTAAGAAATTAGCAACATAGGCAGGAAGATAATGAACAAATTACTATCGTAGCCAGTTACAGTAATAAATTGTCAATACCAATAACAAGACTGTATCGTAACGGTGTCCTACACGCGCTCATGTCATACTAAACGCGTGTTTGAGCCCATAGGTTTCTCCTCATGTCACCATCGCGAGTAGTTCAAAAAGCGCAGTGCGAAATACTTCATTTGACAAAAGCTTTTGGTGCAGTGTCAGTTAAGGCCTTGCTCGTAATGGTTGGGATATGTTCACTCAATTTCCATATACGGAAAACAACTGTTGAAGAAAGAAGAATGTCGTGATGTGCAGTAACTGATAGGAATATGGGCCCGAATTAAGCAGCAAATTCACAGTCACGGCAAAAACTAAGGATGCCAGCGAGGCTCATCCACTGCTTCCTCCCAAATAGAAACGAGAGAGACGAAGAGGAACCTCCGTGTGCGTCTGTGGTAAACAGACTGGCATGGATCAATTCAAGTACGAGAAGGTACAAGACCTATCACCTGTGAGTTTCCTCAGCGCGTCTAAGTCTGTCAATAATATCTACACCAAACTGTAAACATCACTGACTTCCTAACACGTATATTGTTTACTGAGGAGAGTGCCCTCACAAGACAAGGAATACTGAAGAGCCGTAATTGTTATCAAAGAGAGTTGGAAAAAACTATGGCAAGTCGTGTATTTCACCATCAACAGAGACGTCTGCTTGTACTGCACACGACCACCTCAATAGGCGGTATCTTCTGTCCAACATGGCGACGGAGGATAGTACCTGTCATTCTCCTCGAAGTACTACCGGAAATGTTGAAAACTGGCCAGGAAACTATTATTCTTTCAGCACGAAGGAGCCACACCACATTCTATCGTTAATAGCAGAGAATATTTAGATGGTATTTTCCCCGACTGTCGTGTTGGGGGTGGAGGACTAGTGCCGTTTCTCCCGGCTTCACTCCTTTGGATTTCTTTTTGTGGGGGTAGATGACGTGTTTGGTATATGAGTCGCTGATAGACACTTCAGAAGGGCCGATTGTCCGTTTAGCTAACGCTTCACCCATTTTTTATAAAACCCCTGATAAAACAATCAGGAGTTTTATCAAAAATGGGTGTGTTAAACTATCATTAGCACACAGATGCCAGTTTTACGAATGGACGAAAATTTCAACATCTCTCAAACAATATTCATCTGACGGCAATCTGAAGAGCATCACTATCGTCAAAACCTTCATGGATCACTAGTATGGATGTCTGTCAGATTTCTGCCACACAAAAATAGTGTTTCTTGTTATCTCCCATAAATACTATAAAATTTTATATGCACAGATTTTACGCTCTGTAAATAGCAAGGAAAACTACGGGAAGATTGTAAAGTGACGGGGCCTACAACTTAACACCCAGAAAACGAAATATCTTACAATACGGGCAGAACTGTCCAACATCGAACTCTATACAGAAGAAATTGCACCTTACTATAGTTACACATGTGCAGTTTGTCAGGGTCATGAGAGTAGATATTTAGATCATTGTTACCTTAATATGTATCCAGTGCGTTTGATGTGTGTTTGTGTCTAATAGGCTTCCTGCAAACACTCTACAGAATTTACTACCACATATTTTTTGCAGTCATTACTGCACTTTTTCTTCGGAGGAGAGGTGTTGTGGTGCCACACTATGGAGAGGCATTTTGTCTCTGTCTCCAAGTGATGAACCCACGTTCCATTGCCTGTGACGAAGTTTTGTCACAGCCTCATGACGCGCAAGCTATTCCGTTCCGCACTGATGGTCCTTCGTTGCTCTTCATGATCTTTTGTTATGCGGTGGGGAACTCAGTTTGCAGACACCTTTGAGTACCCCAAGAAATGGTCGAGTATGTCACCACTATCAATGGAGACGTCCAATTGTGCAGCCAGGTGTTTCACTGTGATCCGTCGGCCACCTCGAATGAGGGTGTCCGCACGTTCCAACAATGCAGCATTCACGACTATGGTCGGCTGGCCCGCATGCAGGAGATCGGGCAGGACTAAGTGGCCTTGCTGCGATGATGACGGACGCCTCGCCCAACGACTAAGTGCTTTTTTCAGTGCCAGGTCTCCGTAGACATTATGCAAGTGCCTACGAATATCTACGCTTCTGCGGTTTTCTGCAGAAAAAGAAAAAAAGAAGCATTTCCGTAATCAAGGTGTGGGTATTTTTTAACGGAAACGACCCCTACACATTGGACCTTCATCGAATTCACATCGGTTAGGGAGGGGGGCAGGAACGTCTGAGCATATACCTCTACATTGGTCACTACGCATGCGAACTCGACTGTTAAAGTTCACCCATAACGACATTTACGAATACATAAAGCAGCCAGACAAATGGCGAGGCCTGAACAGAGCCCCTGACACTACATTACTTGTTTGCCGAATACATAGAAATAAGGCCGAACAGACGAACCGGACAGGCGGTTGTTGGAAGTGAACTTGATCCATTGGAAGTATCCGACGCGGAATGGAACTAAAAGTATAATCAGTGAGAACAAAATTTCATAAAATACAGAAGGCAGCGACCCTACGTTCGTTCAGAGATGACTCCCTACAGTCAGTCAATCACTAGGATTAGAAATTAGCATGCTACCAAGAGCAGCCGGAAGTATACTACCGAGATCCTCGCTTTAGAAATAGCACTGGTGGGGAATCTTATAATTTGAATCCTATATTCTTCTTTCTCCCTTCCTCATCAAATAATCATAGGTTAAACTCTTATAATTCCTCAAGCTAATGTTACTTTTTCGTTTTTCTATAATTATAAAATCATAATTACATACTAGAATACAATAAAAATTTCTTTTGTACAACTTGGCATATTTTATACAGCCTTGTGAAAGCTCATCAGGTCTGTAACCGTGTGCGCATGCCCCGTCACACCTGTGTGACCTTGGCGTGCGTTTATACTTTCCTTTTAGCGCACAATAAGAGTCTGCGGTGTTGCACAGATTCCGCCAACTCGTTACCCCCACCCTGCTACCGCCGATTGCTGCGTGAAAGCGGAAGCACGTCTATTTCTGCGCGTGAAAGCGCATACGATGTTACACGAAAACTGACGACAGAAGTTAAAGAGTTTACTCAGCCATAGCCTTCAGATGGTGAGGGTCTCTGCAACTTTGCGCTTCACAAATTCCACCGTGCTGTCACGTGATGATTTCAAGCCACAACAGCAGCATGCAGGACACTATGTTAAATGGAATATGATGTACGTTAAAAGAGCGCTGGTCACAGACAGCAGTGGAAGAAATTAAGAAGGAAATGGGATTACTCTGCTACCGAAACAGACACGCATCTGAGACCACGAAGGGAAATGGTGCTGCCAGTGAGAATGTGTACATACCAAAAGAATATGACTTTTTAATATCTCTGAAATATTCCTTCGGTTCGTATAGCAACGTAGATATGTTAATAACTTGGATATTGGCAATTAATGTCCAAAAATAACTTTTATTTAATAGTTCGCTATGAAACGGCTTTCTGAGCTTCTTACAACCTCGCTTGGGGTTTAAATTCACAGTCATGAGATTTCACATATCTCTGTACACAGATATTAATTTCCTCTGAAGCTTTGTGGACTACCTGTTTAGTGTGAAGTTATCTGACGACGGCTTACAGAGCCGAAAGCCGGTTCACAATGTACTATTAAATAAATATTATTGAGGAACATTAATACTGAGTTTTCACGTTATTAATAACTTCGATTCATCAGTGGCACGGAATCTTAGAGTAACGAATGACTTCCCGGTAAAAGTAATTGATTTCTATGTTAAGTGCTGTTGCAGTAGGTCTAGCACGAATTGATGATTACAATCGCTCCTTCTAAATTAATTTCGAAACGAATATTCATCATCTAAAATAAGTAATTTTGTAAGAAATGTCAAGCTTCCCTTCCCTCTTTTTATGTCACGGTAAATTTTCTCCTTTCAATGTTGTTCTCTGAAAGGGCATATTAAGCAGCGGCCTTAGAGAGAGCAAGAAACGCGATTTTCCTCTAGCTATCGGTGCCACGACAGCTTGCTCTCTGTACACCCAGCTCTGACCGCGCTATATGGGCCGTCTACACTCTGGCGACTCCTTGCATTCAGTGTCCACCATTTGAAAATAATGCAATCTAGTCACTTACATCATATTTTAAAATTTTATATAAAATATTTATTGTTTTTAGTTAATTCAATTTTTTCGTTGGAATGCTTGCACATTATCTGCGTATCCGATTATGCTGGCAACTGATGTGATATACATAGGGACCATATCAACCCGTACCGCATCAACAACAGCCTGAAGAATGGCGCATCGAAGCGTTGAAACTGGTTGCAACAAAATAAAATAAAATGAAAAGACGGCTGTAGGAGTTTTATTTTGTCACAATAGTAAACGGCCGTTGTCCCAAAGACCTCCAACCAAAAGGATGGACATACAAAATATCTTCAAATGATGGTTGTAGAATGAATGTCGGCTGCTTCCACTCTTGTCGCTCCCTATCCACTCCCTAGTAGCTGGCTCCTAACCGCTTCACGTAGAGTGGCCGAGTAACGCGATCGACGAATGCCGGGCGTGAACTCCGATTCTGCAAGTGAAGCCACTGTCTCTATTAATCAGGCTGTCGACCATTCGTATCTCAACAGCGCTCCTTAAAACACCATCCTAGCAGGAGATACGCTAAACTGAACCGATCTACGAAATCTGCGTTTGCGGAACGCTGCAGCGTCACAGCGAACTCAATGAAATACGAATAAGCGGAAGTGGTAAGACAGAGCCTGCCGTTTTTTATCTGAAAGTAGAGTTCTGACATAAGTGTGGCCGACAGGCTAATCAATACAGAGAGTGTTCATTGTCAGTAAGGAGTTGGAACAATCACTTAGTCAACTGGAGTCAAACATTCGTCGAGACTGACTTTCGCGCCTGATGGGGGCGGCGAAAGCACTTTCTCTCCCAACATTCGACAGTTACGCCCTCCCAATACTTCATCCGACGGTTCGTGTGGTTGAGTGGTGAGAAAATGGGTGGGGAGCGACAAGAGTATAGAGGAGGCGCCAAGAAACAAACATGCTTAGTGAATATGATGCCGGCCGCGGTGGTCTAGCGGTTCTAGGCGCTCAGTCCGGAACCGCGCGACCGCTACGGTCGCCGGTTCGAATCCTGCCTCGGGCATGGATGTGTGTGACGTCCTTAGGTTAGTTAGGTTTAAGTAGTTCTAAGTTCTAGGGGACGTATGACCACAGATGTTGAGTCCCATAGTGCTCAGAGCCATTTGAACCATTTTTTTTTTTTTTAATATGACGAGAAGGTACGCTGAGGAAATATCGTGTCTCGTAAGGGATTGCACCCAACTGCACACCTATCAATATTACAAACTCATCACACTTCGTTGCCAGTTTTCCTTAGCTACTGGTGATAGTTCTAGCCTTTTTATAACACCATGTTCAGCAGATTGGCACTCTGCTCTGTCCGCAGAGCCGCTGCACCAAAGTGTCATTTCGAGTATGCGATACAGGTCTGCAGACTTGGCGTTTGGCTCGCATGGTGTGCGCGAATGTGAATGAGTGTCTTTTTATACAATCTCACCAACTGATGGAACGGTCTAGAAGTCAGATCGGGAGGTATTCAAGCAACATCACATTCAGTTCCGCTGTTACAGGTGTCGTATCTGGAAATGTATTCTAGGGTCAAAATAACGTTTTCTGCCAGTAGTAGGGTACGCCTACCTTCTCGTAGGGGTTACGCACATTACAACAATGCAGGCGTCACTCCAGGAAATACGGCATGTGCCCGTGTACTGTCGTAAACATTTGTGTTATAATGACGGATACAGGCGGATTCACGACTGAAGAACGTCTTCTTTTTCGCATAGGAGTGCAAGAAAACGAACGAACAGCTGAGACGTATGGTAAAATTAGGGGAAACTTTTTTAATTCTTCCAAGAAACGTGTCCCAATGGGGCTAATCTTCGGAAACTAGAAAGAAAGTATGAATATCAAGAGATCAGATAGAAACCTAATCCTAAGCAAAGAAGAAAGGTGGAAAGAGAATATAGAGGGTCTCTAAAACGGCGATGTACTTGAGGGCAATATTACACAAATGGAAGAGGATGTGGATGAAATGAAAAGGGAGATATGATACTGAGTGAAGAGTTTGACAGAGCACTGAAACACCTAAGTCGACACAAGGCCACGGGAGTAAACAACATTCCGTTAGAAGTACTGATAGCCTTTAGAGAGCACTCTGTGACAAAACTCTACCATCTGGTGAGCAAGATGTATGAGACAGGCGAAATACCCTCAGAATTCAAGAAGAATATAATTATTCCAATCCCAAAGAAAGCAGATGTTGACAGATGTGAAAATTATCGAACGATCAGTTTAATAAGTCACAGCTGCAAAATACTAACACGAATTATTTACAGACGAATGGAAAAATTGGTAGAATCTGACCTCGGGGAAGAGCAGTTTGGATTCCGTATAAATGTTGGAACATCTGAGGCAATACTGACCCTACGACATATCTTAGAAGCTAGATTAAGGAAAGGCAAATCTACGTTTCTAGCATTTGTAGACTTAGAGAAAGCTTTTGACAATGTTGACTGGAATACTCTCTATCAAATTCTAAAGGTGGCAAGGGTAAAATACAGGGAGCGAAAGGCTATTTACAATTTGAACAGAAACCAGATGGCAGTAATAAGAGTTGAGGGGCATGAAAAGGAAGCAGTGGTTGGGAAGGGAGTGAGACAGGGTTGTAGCCTATCCGAGATGTTGTTAAATCTGTATATTGAGCAAGGAAACAAAAGAAAAATTCGGAGTATTAATTAAAATCCATAGAGAAGAACCAAAAACTTTGAGGTTCACCGATGGCATTGTAATTCTCTCAGAGACAGGAAAGGGCCTGGAAGAGCAGTTGAACGGAATGGACAGTGTCTTGAAAGGAGGATATCAGATGAACATCAACAAAAGTAAAACGAGGTTAATGGAATGTACTCCAATTCAGTCGGGTGATGCTGAGGGAATTAGATTAGGAAATGAGACACTTAAAGTAGTAAAGGAGTTTTGCTATTTGGGGAGCAAAATAACTGATGATGGTCGAAGTAGAGAGGATGTAAAATGTAGACTGGTAATAGCAAGGAAAGCGTTTCTGAAGAAGAGAAATTTGTTAAAATCGAGTATAGATTTAAGTGTCAGGAAGTCGTTTCTGAGAGTATTTGTATGGAGTGTAGCAATGTATGGAAGAGAAATGTGGACGATAAATAGTTTAGGCAAGAAGAGAATAGAAACTTTTGGAATGTGGTGCTGCTGAAGATTAGATGGGTAGATGACATAAATAATGAGGAGGTATTGAATAGAATTGGGGAGAAGAGAAATTTGTGGCACAATTTGGCTAGAAGGTGGGATCGGTTGGTAGGATATATTCTGAGGCATCAAGGGACCACGAATTTAGTATTAGGGAAGCCTGGAGGGTAAAAATCGTAGAGGGATGCCAAGAGATGAATAAACTAAGCAGATTCAGGAAGATGTAGGTTGCAAGTAGGTACTGGGAGGTGAAGAAGCTTGCACTGGACAGAGTAGTATGGAGAGCTGCATCAAACCAGTCTCTGGACTGAAGACCACAACAACACCAGTCACATTTAAGGCTCGAACATTAATCGTTTCTCTCGCTAAATTAGTTAGCGTGAAAACACACGATTGTTATGCTTCCACTTCTCAAGTGGATTGTCGCTAGTTCCGGTAGAATACAAGTCAGCTTCAGAGATAGTGTGACTATGACTGGCACCAGTCTAGTCACTCCGAAAAGAGTGACTACAGTTTTTTGGCTGCTGAATGCGGCTAACATTCTCTAGTTGGCGCTAACTAAATATGCAAAGTTGTGCAGCTCACAATAGTACCCAAAAAGGACTATAGATGTGAACGTAGCTTTGAAGATATCACAATAACAAACGGTCGAGCCATTCGAGCTTGAGGTGTTCCAGCGGGAGTGAAGGAAGTCGACTGGAGTTTCTCCCTCCGTCGAAAGCGGTTACCTTGTCATGTGCCGGATTTTCGAGGAACTACTCACACCAAGCGGTTCGAGCGAGCATGAAAGCCACGGGCGAACAGACGTCTAGTACAGGAGCGCTGCACCGGCGCCGTGTGTTGCCTACCTGCCCCTGCTCCTGCCGCTGCTCTCTGCCGCACGTGTCCCCCCTCTCCCCCCCCCCCCCCCCCCCGCGCTTCCACCACCACAGGCCCTGCGGCGGCTGCCTCTCTGCTCTGCCGCGGCTGCCTTTGGTGTTCCTCAGGGAGCGCTTCCGCGTCTTGGGTCGCAGCCCGGCCCTCTGCCTGTCGTCTGCACTGCTCGGATTGCCTCAGCCCGCCTCTGCTAGCGCCACCCCGTCTCAGAGGCATCCTCCACGTGCCTGCACTCTCTCTCTCTCGTTGTCAGAATGCTGGCGTCTTATACAGTTTTATTTTCCACCTGTTACTTTCTGCACTTACACGTTACGGGGTCCAATTGCACACTCTCTCTCTCGTTGTCAGAATTCTGGCGTCTTATACAGTTTTATTTTCCACCTGTTACTTTCTGCACTTACACGTTACGGGGTCCAATTTCACTCTCTCTCTCTCGTTGTCAGAATTCTGGCGTCTTATACAGTTTTATTTTCCACCTGTTACTTTCTGCACTTACACGTTATGGGGTCCAATTGCTAGTCAAAGTCACTAGTTTCGGCAGGACGTTTCAATCTCTATGATGATGACGTACTGCACTCGTCTTTTACTGTCAGTCTCCATACCAATGACGGCGGTCCTCGAACTGGAGTAGATTTTAGCTCCGAATTAACTTTCATTCGTTCGAAATAATCAGTCAGTTTTATAGTCTGCTTGAATAGGATGAATCATAAATACTAATATGTCGAATATTCCTGCGTCTTAACTTAGAAAGACCATCTAAGGTGGTATCAAAGTCATGCTACAGTTGTATCTTTAAATTTGAAGTTTATGTACGTTTTAGAATAGATGCGAGTCATCCCAATAGGCCGATCGACTAATCCATACAGAATATGCCGCAGCAAGCCCAAGAGTTTGGATGTAAAGCAATGGGTTCCATATTATAGCTGAAACTGAAACGAGAGGGTAAACGTACAGCGACTATCAGAATGGCCAGTTTACTCTTTCACTCAGAATTATGTAAAATAATACATTTGTAGAATGAGATTTTCACTCTGCAGCGGAGTGTGCGCTGATATGAAACACAGTTTTACTCTGCCAGGAAGTTTCATATCAGCGCACACTCCGCTGCAGAGTGAAAATCTCATTCTGGAAACATCCCCCAGGCTGTGGCTAAGCCATGTCTCCGCAATATCCTTTCTTTCAGGAGTGCTAGTTCTGCATGGTTCGCAGGAGAGCTTCTGTAAAGTTTGGAAGGTAGGAGACGAGATACTGGCAGAAGTAAAGCTGTGAGGACCGGGCGTGAGTCGTGCTTCGGTAGCTCAGATGGACAGTCTGCTTTAGGCAGTGGCGCGGCACGGACATGCTGTCCCGGCCGCGGGCGCGCGTGAACGAGGAAGTGTTTACACCGCCGGTACTCGCGCGTGTTGTTGTCTGACTCGATCGCCATGGCACACAATTTTCGAAAGACTACGCTCCAATTTACGTTCGACAACGAATATGCCAGACCCAAAGCTTTCGAAATAGAGCGTTTTTTGAGGGACGAAGTTCGTTTACCTGCTGCAGACATAATTGGAATACACCTGTCCATTGTAAGCAGTACAATGTACGTAAAGATGACCGATGAAGCTGCGTGTGAACGAACTCTCTCCGCTGCTCAAAGAGGATTTAAATTTCGACACTCTGATGGCCATATCAGCGATGTAACACTGGATTGGGTGTGAGGGTCGTTCGGATCTTTGAATTGCCGTTTGAGGTGCCAGAATCGATGGTTACTGAATCGCTGCGACCATATGGAACGGTACTTAGTCATACGCCTGAACGCTGGGCTAGTTTTAATACCTACCCTGTGCTAAACGGCGTGCGACAGGTGCGGATCGTCCTTACTAAACATATCCCGTCTTATTTATACATTGGCGGATGTCGAGCTATTGTGATCTACGATGGCCAGCCACGCACCTGTTCTGGCTCTGGTGGAGAAGGACATATCCGCTCGGAGTGCATACAACGCCGCGTCGTGCAACTGCCACATGGAGACGCGTCACAGCGAGAAGTTCCCACGCAACTGCCGATGACGTACGTGTCGGTGGCCCGCCGGGAAGTGTTGCCAAGTTCGGAGCGTGACAAGGACGTGTTTATGCACGAGCAGACCGAGTTACGGGAGCATGGAGGTGACTCGGAGAATGTCCCTACACCCATGTCACGACAGTTGAGGGAGGAACCTTCCGAAAACTCACATGTAGCACGCGACGTGGAAGTGGAGGTCCAGACGGTGGCGCTGGCAACGGACCAACGAACGACCGACGAACACAGTGAGGCAGCAGAGGGCAGGGCACGCAAACAGCGATCGCCGAAGCGTCGCAAAAAGCGTCGCCATAGTTCGGGTGACACGTCCCCCTCTAGCCTAGGGGACACGGAAGGTATCCTAGCGGAAGAACTGTCTGACACAGAACACGTGCCTTTAGAGGACGCTGACAGGATTCCGTCCGATGGTGACCGGATGTCCTGCCCTTCAGATGGTCCCTCTTCATTGACACCGACTGACCCAGCGCTGCCGATGAAGGAGTCAGGGACACCAATGTCCCGGCAGCCACGTCGAAATACACCAGAGGACGTTTCTCGGATGGATGACCACTGCGACTGGGCGGAACCAGTCGAAGACCTACAGGAATTGCCACCCCCAAATGATGACCACTCACCTACAGGATGCACACCACGGAACGACAACGAAGGAGGGCAGCCCGTTGGCGGGCACCCCTCTGAGCACGCATAGTGGACTAAAGCCCTTGGAGTTCTCAATGACATGACACGAGCATGACAACGACAACGAACCAAGCATATAAGGTGGGCACAGTGAACATTAACACCGCACGTTCGCTTGCAAAGATGCAACTTCTCCGGGACATGATTTACGCCACAAACGTTGATATTCTGCTGATGCAGGAAACCTTCAATGCTGCTTTTCCCGACGTGCATGGATACACCACTTATCTAGCGCCGACTACAGATGGAGGACGTGGCACAGCAATACTAGTCCGGGAAGGGATTCCGATGTGTGACCTCGATTACCTTCCTTCGGCTCGGGGTTTGGCTATGACCGTGAACGGCATTCGTATCGTCAACATCTATGCACCCTCCGGATCTGACAATCGACAGGCGCGTGCACGATTCTACTCGGAGGAGATTGCCCCCCTATTCCATGGGAGGTATGACCACATCTTGGTAGGGGGGGATTTTAACTGTGTACTCACACCGAAGGTTCAAACTCCTAATTTCAGCTCCTGCCACGCATTGAACACGATCTGCCGGGACATGGCCCTTATGGACACGTGGGAAAAGATCCATGGGCAGCGAGAGGGCTACACGTATTTTACTAGCCACTCGGCGAGCAGGCTGGATCGGATTTATGTTTCTGACGGATTAAGAGATCACGTGTTGGCTGCTGAACGTTGGCCCACAGCTTTTACGGATCACCTTCCGTATTTATGCACGTTAACCCTCCCACGGCAGCGGGTCTGGCGGAGTCGTAGTTCCTGGAAACTTAATTCCTCCTTATTGGTGGATCTCGAATGTCGCCAGCGGATCGAAGAAACATGGCAGACTTGCACTCGCCGTCTGCCGCTGCACCGTACGGTTCTTTCGTGGTGGCTGCAGTGTGCAAAACCGGCGATACGAAGAGCTCTCATAACGTATGGCAAGGAAAAAGCGAAATGGCTCCGAGATACACTTGACTATTACTACATGGTGCTCCGCGACCTGTCCTCCAGGGCCCCATCGCCCGAACGTCAAGCGGAAGTCCATCGCATTCAGGCCTGCATTTTATCGATCACGAGACGTCGACTGGAGGGACTTTCGATCCGTGCTCGGTACTTGGACAACGTCGATGGAGAACGTATTGGCATGCATCATGTGTCCAAGGGACATGCGCGTAATCGCCGATCCCTAATCACAGTCCTCCATGATGACGATGGTCGGCCCTTAATGTCACAACAGGCCATTGCTGCTGAGTTTCTGGAGCATTACCGCCTCCTTTTCACTGGGACGCCGACGGACAATCGGGCAGAAGAAGAAATTTTGCGACAGATGCAAACGGAGGTGGATGGTCCAGATGCAGAGGCGCTATTGTAACCCCTAACGGAAGATGACATCCGGGGCGCACTCGCAAAGGGTGCGGTGCATAAATCCCCTGGGCCAGATGGATTGACACTCGAATTTTACCGCGCATTTGCGGATTTAATGATGTCCCAGTTGGTATTGATGTGTAATGAGTTATTGAGCCCTGACACGGACGTTCCGTCGCAGTTCATGGCGGGACTGCTTATACCAATACCGAAATCGACAGCGAGTGACAGCGCCCATCAATTTAGACCGCTCACGATGCTCAATACTGACTATAAGATCTTTGCGCGAATGTTGGCGGCAAGGCTCAAGATTGTAATATCCAAGATCATACCACCAGACCAGGCTTGTCTAGGGGTTCGGAGCAACATACATTCTATCCTCGGCGAATACCGTGACGTAATTTCCCTGACGGAAGCTTGTCGCATGCGAGCGGCGTTCGTATCGGTGGATTTTGATCGTGCCTTTGACAGGATCAACCATGATTTCCTTGACTCGACCATGAGACGCATGGCGATACCACAGGATTTTATTACCGTCCTCATGCGCCTCCTTCGCGGCGCTTCTTCGACGGTGAGAGTCAATGGCAGGGAGGTAGGAACGATTCCTGTTCGCAGCTCAGTTAGGCAAGGATGTCCCTTGTCGATGATACTGTTTACAATAGCGCTCGAACCATTGATGCAGACTCTTAGACGGACTCTAACAGGCGTCCGACTCCGTGCGAGCTCCTTCACGTGTCGTGCATATGCCGACGACTTGATGATACTCGTCCGGTCGGAGAACGAAGTCAGTCAGGTGGTTACCCTTCTTACTACGTACGGGGTAGCTGCGGGAAGCAGGGTCAACACGAATAAAACCAAGATCATGCACATCGGTCGAGGGCTGGACGCTCTGCGAAGTCCGTTTACGACGGTGGACATCTTGCGATGTTTAGGTGTCTTGTTCACCCGATCGCTACGGCAATCAGCGGCGGTGAGCTATCGACGTCTCCTCCAGAACGTCCGACTGCACATACGCAACAATTCACTCCGAACGCATGACCTGCTCCAAAGGGTGGACTACACTAATGTTCACCTGGCCTCGCGACTGCCGCACTTGGCACAGGTACTGCCAATGCCACATGGTATCGCTGACAGATTAATGGCGGCCTTTGGATACTATGTCAGCCAAGGAATGTTGTTTAAGATCAAATACGAGACTTTAACTCTCCCACACCATTCTGGAGGACTTAACCTCACGGATGTGCGGAACAAGGCTCTAGCTCTATACCTGCGAGCGACGCTACGAACTTGGAACCAGCGGCAACACGCCATCACGTCGGCCATCCTGGATGTGCTTCTTCCAACGTCCTTTGAACCACCGGTAGCAGTAGGCACCATCTCGCCCTCGTTTTCTCACGTCGCGCGATTTTTTGTTGATTTTAGTTATGTTCAGTTACAGATACCTTCTACCAGAATCCCCACTACCCGTGAGATATATCGATACTTGCGGCGTCATCATGGCAGCAATGTTGTCGAACTTAAATACCCAACACGAAACTGGCGACAGATTTGGCGAGCTGTCCACACACCACTCCTCACCACAGCAGCGCGATCGTCATGGTATACATTAATCAACCGAAAGACGGTCAACCGCCAACGATTGTACGACATTCGCATGGTGGATTCCCCGCTCTGCCTTAGATGTGGCATGCAGGACACCGACGAACACTCTCTGCAGTGCGGTGAGGCAAAGGATGTTTGGCGGCTGACGCAACGCATCATGGCCCTCCTCCGACACACCGACGAATCAACGATCACGACGGACGCTTTATTTTTCCCTGACCCTGTCTTTTTCCCCTCACAAAAAACATCGGCAATCCGATGGATTGGAGGACACGCATCGCACTACGTGTTCTCGCGGACCTTGATATCGGTCATGGACTATTGGCATTATCTACTAGAACAACACGAAATCATCAGACGCCACTCTAAATATAAAACGCATTTTGCGAACTTTCTAGGCAGCATGTTTCATAACCCCCCGAAGCGGTGGGGAGTCCCAGGTTTACGTTGTTTCGAGGGATAGGATTTACTCCCAGTGAAGTGACGAGGATGTCACTTCGGCCCTATATTTATTTCCCTTCTTTTTATATATGATTTTTCTTTTGGGACATTAAAATTAAATGAATAAATAAAATATTATTGTTACTAAAAAAAAACAATATCAATGTTTCCTTCCTGCTGCCTCTCCCTTATCCTGTCAGGAGACGGGGACACCGTGGCCAGGCCTCCAAGTACGACCCCTGCCCACTCTGCCCCCTGACCCACTCTAAAAAAAAAAAAAAATAACGGGTTCGAGTCCCGGTCGGGGCACACATTTTCAACATGTCCCCAATGAAGTACATCAACGCCTGTATGCAGCTAGGGTGTCTATTTAAAATAAATAAAAAAAATAAACAAAAAAAAAGATGGTAGAACACTTGCCCGCGAAAGGCAAAGGTCCCGAGTTCGAGTCTCGGTCTGGCACACAGTTTTAATCTGCCAGGAAGTTTCAATACATTTTTAGTTTGATGGAACGTACCAATAATCAGATGCTAGAAATGCGCTGTGCCAAAACTGAAAAGAAACAATTTCTAGAAAACTGTGTGGTGGTCAGTTACTCAGATCAACAAAAACTGCCTCTCTAAAATTACACTTTAATTTTGCATAATATGGAATTAGAATTTTTATCTCAGGAATTTGTAATTCCTCCTTTCCATTTAGATGAAGGTACCGTATTTGCCTTTCGCCCTAGAGGTGGTGACAGCTTCGAGGTATTCTGACAAATTCACGCAGGTAGTACTCAGCCAGATTCCTTCTTATTTGACAGGCAGATATGTGAAAACATTCCATTATCTCCGACCTTGCGTGTAAATTTCAGTCCGTTATAAGACAACTATTTTTCAATGTTCCTGTCTATACGAAACAGTCACTTTATTGAAGTAGTGTTAGCTGTAGCTTGACAAAGAGTATATAATTTATTATAGTTTGCAAATACATATAGTTTAGCAGGAATCTACAAAAACAAATCTAGTGTGTCTGCACCGTCATGGGACTGATGATCTGTAAGATTTGCGCTCTTAAACTCGTCACCAGAACAGGTCTTACAACTTTAGCCTTTACTTTTTGTCAGACGATTTCTTTCTTCGATTTACTGCAGTATCTATTGCCTGTTTGCAAAGATGCAGCACGGGACCATCATTCATTACGAGAGGCTTTGCCTCTTTTTGTGATACCACGTGTTCCATTTCTTTATACTGGATTCGAATAAACCTAATACAACTCGCCTTCGATACAGATGTATTTCTGTTGCCATCTTAATCATAGTCAGAACGTTCAACATCTTCTCTCTGTAGAAAATACAGTCTACATGTTTCTCAATGATTTGTAACCGCTTCAGTAAGATTCTTATTAGTGTGTGACGGCGGCATGAGACGATAAATCTGCTGACATTATAGTTAATACTGCAGTAAACATTCATCAAGGTGACTTTAAAAAATAGGCTGTCTAAAACAGTAACCAAAATACCGTCACTTTTATCGCGTTTTGTGCCGGTCTGCGACGCTGCAACCAACGCCCAACACGCCAGGTGCTGAGGTGCATACACGAGCATTCGCCCGAAGTCATGTAACAAAGAGAGAGGTCCTGTTAATAAAAATAGATTTATATCCTACAGAATATTGATCCCCACTTACAAGTAAGTTTTTCGAGCATTTTATATACTAATACTAATTTTTATACGACGTCTGTCTTTCTTTTCATAAAGATTTTCAGAGTGAAGGAATATCAAATAGTAAGTAGACAATAATAACCACATTTCTTGCTTACGGCAGAAAAATATCCTGGAGCTTAATCTGTGACATGATCATAAATGAGTGAACTTCGCAAACTTGTCCAAACTTGTGAGAACAGTTAGAATTCACTGAAAACTTGAACGGCTTCATCTACTTCAAAGAAGCTCCTTGATGCCCCCCCCCCCCCCCCCCCAATTGCGTCAGTTGACTCCTGGGTAGGATGGAAAACGACTGAGGAACGAAAGAATTATCTGCATTCTGTATTACAACAAGGCAAAACTGGGCGACTGCCATTTTTAGGAAGTGGTAGGCGTATTATTTGGCGTCAAGGACTCACTGAGGACCAGTCACGCCGAGGTCATAGAACCTCGTCTCATTTCTTGCATGGACTTATGGCGTCTTCCGAGCGTGCAGTCTAACAGAAGAAGCTGTTGGATGGCATTCTCGGAAGACGACAGAAGTTGTCCCATCTGGGTCCAGCACTTGCTGCCTAGAGCCTCGTTACAGTTTTGCTGTACAGAAACGCGTAATGACGCCGACGAGAAGGTTCCACAGCAACAACGCTACGCGAGCAACTGTTTCGGGTGAGAGCTTTGTAGGAGACTGCTGGATGCTGCAAGCGACCTTCAGCATCTACATTTGCATCTACAACTACATGCCTACTATGCAATTCACACATATGTTCCTGGCAAAGGATTCATAGAACCACTTTCAATCTATTTCTGTACGGTACCGATAAACTCTCGAAGAGCGCGAGGGAAAAATGAACACCTAAATCTTGCCGTGCGAACTCTGATTTCCCCTATTGTATTACGATGTTTATTTCTCCGTTTGTAGGTGGGTATGAACAAAATGTTTTCGCATTCGGAGGAGAAAGTTGGAGATTGAAATTTCATGGAAACGTCTCGCAGCAACGGAAAACGACTTTGTTTTAATGATTGCTACCGTAACTCGGGAATTATTTCCATGACAATATCTCCCCTGTTTCGCGATAATAGAAAGCGAACTGCCCTCTTTTTAAGTTTTTCGAAGACCACCGTCAGTCTTATCTGGTTAGCGTCTCATACCGAATAGCATTACACTGCCTGAACACGGACAAGCGCAGCGTAGGCAGTCCCTTTACTACATCTAGTGTATCTTTAAAGTCTTCAGCCCACAAAAAGCAGTCTTTGTTTTACTTTCTCTCACAACGTTATCTATGTGTTCATTTCAATTTTAAATTGTTCGTAACTGTGATTCCTCAATGTTTATTTGAACTGACAGCCTTTAGATTTGTGTGATTTATCGCGTAACTGCAATTTAACCGATTCCTTTTAGTTCTTATTTGGATGACTTTACATTTTTCATTATTTATGTCCAAATGTCACTTTTCACACCATGCAAGCATGTGGCCTTAATAATTTTGTAATTGGTTTTGACCTTAATTTGATTTCATTAGACGGTAACTGACAATATTACCAGCCAGTTATCTAAGGTAGCTCCTCAGATTGTCTCCCAAATTAGTTACGGATATTATAAACACTAGAAGGCTTATAACACCTTGTTTGGAACAGCGGATAACACCTCTGTTTCACTGGATGCCTTTCAGTCAATTGCTACGAACTCTGACCCGTCTGACAGGAAATGACGAATCCCGTCGCACAACTGAGGTGATGTTCTGTAGGAACGTAATTTGATTAGAGGCCCCTTATGAGGAACGGTATGAAAAGTCTTTCTGAAATCTGGATGTACGGAATAAATTTGACACCCCTGTAATGTCCCCACAGAAAATACCCTCTACCACGCACCAATTAATCATTGTCAATCAAACCATCCACATTCATTCACTTTGGAAAGGTATCTGATCTGATTTTCTCGTAACATATGCGGCGACAGCTCGACGACGCCAAAGTATTTTCTAGTGCGTTTATTCTTTGAAATAACAGAGATGCATATATGCATTCTCCATGGTTGTTAGAGTGGTAACTAGGACAGCTTCTGGAGTATCTGATGAGGGATTGACGTGTTTCTGAGAGATACATAATCTGCTTTCCTTCTCGCTAAAGCGAGCCAATTAACAATTGTGCCGCTAGCTGTTTGTTTGAAGAGAAAGAGGCTGTAAAAGGAAAATAATTAAGACGTGGAATCACCGGAGATCTGGACATGTAATGGAGATGGATTTAATACACAATTTCCTTCATAAATAAGGTTTGTGACTTTTTGTTCTGGAGTGAAAGAACGAATGAGTTTTTCTGAATCATTTGATGATCACGTTGGCCCTGTAATTAGTGGGGAAGTTTCAGCTGTGTCGAAGAGAGCCTGAAATCACTGAGTCTGTGTTAAATCGCCCAAAAAGGCTTCGTACACATCTGGAATTCGCAATCTTTCGTAAAAGGAACAAATTGTCCACACGATTGATTCTCCCGACTGAATACAGTGTTTAACAGTAATAATAAATGTAAAGATCTCTTACAGCAAGTCAGCCAACAAATGGGAGGCCCTTACTTTACTGTATAGATTTATGTGTGAAGGTGAAGGGATCTTAAAGGCAACAGATACACGTCTATACAGACAAGACATTACACAAAGTTAGCGGCTAGCTGCATTCATCATCTATTCTTAGATGAAGAGACGACAACTTATTATCCTTAAAATTTAAAAAAAAAAGTTAAACCCCACGTCGATAGCACTTATTATTTTGTACGCATAAAGAGCTGGTTTTGCTCCACAAGAACTATATTTTCTGTTTATCAACAGCTTGTTTTCTTCGAGGAAATTGATAAAGTTAAGGAACAGTATGGGTATAGAATTGCCTTTATTAAGTGATTTTTACTGATATCCTACAGTGAGGATATTTACTTCTAAGTTAATCACGTTGCCAGGAGTTCTTGATTCGGATTCTGCAATATTTACTTCGTCTTCTTTGGTGAAGGAATTTGGAAAACTGTAATTAGTAATTCCGTAATAATGATACTGTAATCGGTAACATTACCATCGCTATTGTACAGTGAAGGTGTTGATTGTGTCTTTCCGCTGGTGTACTTTTCGTACAACCAGAATTTATTTGGATTTTCTGCCAGATTTCGAGACAGAGCTCCATTATGGAAAGTATTTAAAGCATCTCATACCGAAGTTCATGCTGAATTTAGAACTCACTGTGTGAGAAAAATATTGCAGCCATCACTCGTTATCGTCTCGATCGAACTTCATGGGCGAAATGGTCTCTGTGTGATCTCTCTGGTTTATGACGAAAGTTTTCCCCGGACAGTACGTGCAGTGTGGAGGTTAATAAGCTTAGGATCTATAGTTACGACACATTGTCCGCCAATTTGTAAACAGCGCTTTTTCAATAATTTACTCGTAACGCCTGCTCCTCTTTAAGTGTTATTGTTTTGCTTGTGGTTGTCTCCAGTGAATTCCTAGATGCAACCGTATTTTTGTGAAAGCTGTGCTTGGAAATGTGAAAGTTCCTGGCTTCGGTATTAGAATGTCTTAATGATAACTTTTCGTTCGTGTTTCGTAATCCCTATATGCCTCCTCAGTTTTTTCGTTAATCACTTTAGAACCCGCTGCAGCTACGGATGAATTCGATTTTCCTTGGGCAGAACACGAGGTGGAGACACTCCTCTCGCCCCACTTAACACTCCAGCAAACAAAAAGCTCTCAATAAATTATTGGTTACACACTTAGGAGGATTCCATTGAAACTGACTTCGGCTACAAAATCCTATCCTCATAGATCTGGAAGCGACCATTCAAATCTACCGCGTTCTGTCCAAAGGTGCTACCTTAATATACGCTTTTTATTCCTTGCCATTGATACACCGTGATATGGCTGTGACATCTACAGTGTATGGATACGGACTTGATTTGCCGACATCACACTCTTAGTAATATTCTATAACTCCATCTGGGTTGGATAGCATTTTATTTTGGCCACTCCCCCGCCACTCCTCAGCTTTCCTCGTATACCTATTGACACCTATCGTGAACACATCACAGATTTCGCCAAGATGCTTTAACAATAAAATCTGTCAATTTTTCATCGTCATTACTCCGAATAACAGAAATTACTTCTACATCCTATTGCGTTGTTGTTTTATCAACAAATTGATTTATTTTGAGGGCCGGCACTATGTCTTATTCTCAAAAGCCAGATTCACTACAGGCACGTTCGCCGGTATGTCTAGCGTTATCTCAGTTCCTCGTACCTACGTGTCCTCTGGCGCAACATTATGATATTCAGTGTCCGTCGGTTGTTTTTGCAAAGCTGTAATTGTTGTTATGTCGACTGAAATGTAAAAAAAGGAAAAGATACTCGTCCAACAATTCTACGCCCCATGACAAACGCACTAACTGGTTTCTCGCTCGTTGCCTCTCATTATTGGCATTCGTCCGTACCGTCCAAGGAGTCTTCGCTTCCATTATACTGTCTCCCTATCATCCAGCTCCGTGTTTACCTGAAAAATACCCTGTTAATTCCATTCGTAGCTATCTTTAAACCCATTATTGGCATTTCTACATTCGTTATGATCCTCTTTGGTCTGAGACTTTCCTTATCTGCATTATTCGCTTCCGACAGTTCTCATGATTTCATACCTAGCATGTGACATACGATACAATATGACCTATGTATCACTAACGGTTATCTGACAGTTATTCCAGAATTCCCAAACAATCTTTATTTCGGATCATACACTTTGCAACAAATTCGATTTGCAGTACCGCTTTGCAACGAACTCCATTATACTTATGCTATTTACTTCGTAAGTTCTGGCGATGACATATTTGCGTGAGTCGGTTTTTCGTTTTATTTCTTCCGTAGCCGAAATTATTCAGCTTCAAATTTTGTGGAATATCATGCCACTTGTGTGTAAATTTAACTCCAAACCTTTCATTCCTTCTGCCAACACATCAGTTATGGCACTGATATTTTCTGAATCATTTAATTGTCCTCATGATTATTAATGAAATCAAAGAAATGTCATCCTCCATGGTTGTTACTTTGCTCAAAACGTTTTCTTCACCAAAATTTGGGTGCGAGTGCCCTAGTAGGACACGAAACGTGGCCGACAGAGTGGTTCATTCTAGTTATTTTATTCAAATGGTTCAAATGGCTCTGAGCACTATGTGACTTAACATCTATGGTCATCAGTCCCCTAGAACTTAGAACTACTTAAACCTAACTAACCTAAGGACAGCACACAACACCCAGCCATCATGAGGCAGAGAAAATCCCTGACCCCGCCGGGAATCGAACCCGGGAACCCGGGCGTGGGAAGCGAGAACGCTACCGCACGACCACGAGATGCGGGCAGTTATTTTATTCTGTAGTGTGATGGCTGTTACTCTTCTCGCATCTATAGCAGCAGTCTCCTCGTTGTTGTAAAAAAAGTATCTATTTGTTGATTTTACTTCCCCGTTTGGGAATTGTTGTTCTTAAATTTAATACCTCTTACACAAAATTTCATCCGATAACAGCATGCAGAGTAAATTATGACTAAAATTTCTTAACTACGAAGATACATATGCAAACAGGGTAGTTAGTAAAGCGATTTAATCATCAGGAGCACGATTAGATGTCCATCTTTCAGAATAACGAACCTCCAAGTATTTTAAAAATCGCTGAGGTACAGGCGAAAAAACGTGCGAATAGTGTCAATGAATTTTCATTTACTGGGCTTTTCTCTCAACGTCTGGTGCTCAAAACATCTTACAGAATGAATCTCAATTGATCACATGTATAAAATACAGCTGATGCAGAAAAATTGTATCAATTTCACAACTATAAAGTATTTTTCAGGTTATTAGGTATCAATCAAATCTGAAAAAGCAGAAAAGAACGATTAGTAATTCATTACGAAAAGTACTGTTACGTCCTGATGATATGGAGAACGTCTAAAAGAAATCATTCTGTAATAATAGAGACATCATTTCTAGCAATACTCTTATTCGAAAAGTTGTACAGTGGTCTATCTTCTGGACAATGACCATTGTAATGTGCTAACCCTGCACCACTATTAGACGTTGACTGACAGAAGACTATTCCATGTCTTGGGTACTTCCGGTACACGTCGGTGCTGCCCTTTTTTTCTTATCTACCCAACTCTCCTCAGGTCCACGCCTCAGCGTCTCATTATCTCTTGGAATCTAGATAGAGTTTTTCTTAATTCATGTACCGTACACTCGTATGGTTACAGGTTCCTCCTCCTTCCATTAACTATTCATTACTGTCGATTAAGTCTGCAACTCACTTTGTTCCCTGACATTTTTATATGTTTTGTGCCTCTCTTAGCAGCTCCCATGACGCATCTCTCAACTGCTCACTGAGCATCACTCACTTTCAGTGACTTTTATGTTTAATCTGTGTCACTTTTAATAGTTAAAACTAATAACAACCAGTCACTGTAAATCTCTCGTCTGAAAAACATAGGATGCTTAGTGTTTATCTTTTGACGTTTGGTGAACTTTGTTTCATGGGCATTAGGCCGCTTAACATTTCGTCTTCCACTGCTGGAGGCATTATTATAGGCCACAACGAATCAGAAAGCAGTTACAATCTCAAAGAAGCTCAGTAAGCCGAAATGTTAATACGTATCCACGCAATGGTAGGGTAGTGACGTCATCGCTGAGTCGCTCCGATGTGTGTTACAGAGCTAGTAGTGGAATACGGAAGTGCTAAGGAATGAAGAGATGCGAACGAAATTTTCTGAGGTTATCTCTCTGTGACAATGAATAGCTCGGTAAGCAGTGCAGTTGAACAGTAGTGTAGGACTGTAAAAGCCTCAGTCACACAAGTTGGAAAGAAAAACATACGTACAAAGAAGATAACTGCGAACAAACCACGGAAAAAACGAGGAATACATCATCCGATCGATGAAAGGTGCAAGTATAAAAATGTTCAGGGAAATTCAAGGATATAGAAATACAAGTCACTTAGGAACGAAATAAATAGGAAGTCCAGGGAAGCTAAGATGAAATGGCTGCATAAAGAAAAAGAAAAAATCGAAAAAGAAATGATTGTCGGAAGGACTGGCTCAGCATATAGAAAAATCAAAACCTCCTTCAGTGATATTAAAAGCAAGGGTAGTACATTAAGAGTGTAATGGGAATTCCACTGTTAAATGCAGAGGAGAGAGCTGATAGATGGAAAGAGTACATTGAAGACCTCTATGTGGAGGAAGACTGGTCTGATGACATGATAGAAGAAGAAACAGGAGGAATCGGTACAGAAGAGACGTGAGATACAGCATTAGAATCAGAATTTAAAAACCTTTGGGGGAGTTAAGACCAAATGACGTAGAAAGGACAGATGGCATTAGATCAGAATTTCTAAAATCATAAGGGCAGTGGCAACAAAAATATTATTAATGTTGGTGTGTAGAATGTATGAGATTGGTGATAAACTATCAGACAGTTCCAAGGACTGCAAGAGTCGACAAGTGCGAAAATTATGGCACAGTCAGCAATGAGAAGACGTACAAAGTACCTGTTTGGGGCGGTGCAGGATTAGCCGAGCTGTCTAAGGCGCTGCAGTCATGGACTGTGCGGCTGGTCCCGGCGGAGGGTCAAGTCCTCCCTCGGCCATGGGAGTGTGTGTGTTGGTCCTTAGGATAATTTAGGTTAAGTAGTGTGTAAGCTTAGGGACTGATGACCTTAGCAGTTAAGTCCCATAAAATTTCACACACATTTGAATTTTTGAACCTATTTGGTGATTATGACTGATTATACTTTGAACTTTATATTTTCAATACAAAAAATGGCGACCGTAGTTATGGTTAGATCAAGCGCTTGCGAGTTTGAAGTACTCAGACTGCGTGCAGTGTAGCCCCTCAGGAGTTGTATGAAATAAAAAATGGATGACATCAGTCGATACTCCATTAAAGCTATGAGATATTATACCTAACCACAATGAAATAACCATAATCTTAACAACATGGTGCTAATTTGAATTTTGAGTTCGTTTTTTTTTCCTCTTTATGGCTTTACAAAAAGGAGTTAATTTTAACAAAATTTCACGCACTACAGGTGCTAGCTCCAGAGAAAAGTATCTACTTTTCGGGGGTGAAAATTAGAAGTTAACAGGTTGAACCGTTTTTATTTTATGCTGGACGAAGGTTTGAAAAATCTTTTCTTGAGAAACACCTTTTTAAATTTTAGGGAAAACTTTTAAATACCTTATTAGTTCAATATGCATAAAAACTACATGTTATTATACATTTTTGATGTTACTAAACACAAGTGTAAAGCTAGATGTTCAAAATTAAAAATGGCTAATCCAATATGGCGGATCAAAGATTATGTTTTGACAAATTTTGATCAAAATTTTACCAAAAAAGTGTTTTCTTTATTAACGTTTAGTCTGTAATTCCAGGACCGTATATTAATCCTCACTCTAACTTGAATTATTCCTGGATAGCAATTCCATCGTTCTAAGTGGCGAGAAAAGCCGATCTGACTGAGCTCTACATGCTGCGTTCGGCAGCCTGCATACGTTGCTCGTTAGCGTTTTCGGCGAATATATCTCCATGCACACTGCAACATAAATCACTTTCTGAACGCGCCTCAAGGCACAAGTTTTCTACCTGGGCCGAGCGCCTCGTGTTGAGAGAGTCCCAGGACGACAACAAAACTGCTTCGAATAATGGGATATAGAAACTTTTGTAACTCGCTGATTAGAAAGACCTTCTCCTCCAAACATTCTAGGCAGATGCACCTTTCAAAAAATGAAATATAAAATAGAATTTTCGAGCGTTTTGAATGAGAACTTGGCCTTAACAGCACATTCATCCTAGTTGCTGACAAGAAGAATGTACAGAAAAATGTAAAAGGAAATTAGGGATCTGTTAGATGACGATCAGTTTCTGTTTAAGAAAGGTAAAGGCATCAGAGAGGCAATTCTGATATTGTGATTGATAATGGAAATAAGACTAAAGAAAAATCAAGACACGTTGATAGTATTTGTCGACCTGGAAAAAGCGTACGACAATGTCAAATGATGTAAGATGTTCGAAATTTTGAGAAACACAGGCGTAAGCTATAGGGACGGATGGGTAAAGTACAATATGTACACGACCCAAGACGGAACAATAACATTTGATGTCGACGAATGAAGTGCTAGGATAGAAAGGGCCTAAGACAGGGCTGTATTCCTTCACCCCTATTCTTCACTCTACACAACAAAGAAGCAAAGCCGGAAATAAAAGAGAGGTCCAAGAGTGGAATTAAACTTCAAGTTGCAAGTATATCAATGACAAGATTCGCTGATGGCTTTGCTATGCTCAGTGAAAATGAAGAATTACAGGAACTGCTGAAGGGAATGAATAGTCTAATGAGTAGAGACTATGGATTGAAAGTATGTAGAAAAAAAATGGTTCAAATGGCTCTGAGCACTATGGGACTCAACTGCTGAGGTCATAAGTCCCCTAGAACTTAGAGCTACTTAAACCTAACTAACCTAAGGACAACACACACATCCATGCCCGAGGCAGCATTCGAACCTGCGACCGTAGCGGTCGCGCGGTTCCAGACTGTAGCGCCAGAACCGCTCGGCCACCAGCGGCCGGCAAGTATGTAGAAGAAAGACTAAAGTGAGAAGTAGCGGAAATGAGAACAACGAGAAACTACACATCATGATTGGTAATTACGAAGTAGACGAAGTTAAGGAATTCTGCTACCTAGACAGCAAAATAAGCAATGAGGGAGAGAGCAAGAAGGACATGGAAAATAGTAAAACCGGAACAGGAGAGGACCTGAGCATCTGAGACGTGGTACTACAAAAGAATGTTGGAAATTAGTTAGACTGATAAGCTAACGACTGAGGAGGCTCTTCGCATGATTTTCGAGGAAAAGAATATATGGAAAACAATGGCTACGAAGAAGCGACAGAATGGTAGAACGTATTTTAAGACATTATGTAGGAAGTTCCATGATACTACAGGGAGCTGTAGAGGGTAAAAACAGTAGAAAAAGATATTGGAATACATCCACCAAATAATTGTGGTCGAAGGTTGAAAGTGGTACTCCGACGTGAAGGGTTTGGCACAGGAGAGGAATTCGTGGCGGGCTCATCAAACCACTCTGGTGACTCAAAACAAGTGGGTGGGAAGTATCTGCGTCGTTTACTTTAATTAACTTGAATGCCTGCAACGTTTCCAATTTCAGTACTTCTTCCTTTCTGTAAAAGTTCTCTTTGTGCTTTTCTTTTATTAATCTGTTTATTGCTTTTGCTGTTCCACTGGATCATTGTCGTATGCTGTCCTACACACAAATGTTATCTGCTTTGTTGCGATGAATTTTTATGTGTCCCAAATTCGGCCGGTAGTTATTTAGTGAAGGCTATTGTTCACATTAATACTAAATTCTTAAGTTATCAATTACAATTCAAATGCACGTCATTGCGTCATTTTCAGAATAACAATGAAAGCAGCGAATGGGTGGGCTATCTACAGAAACATAAAAACCTGTGTCTGTATCATACATTTTCAAGTAAAAATGTATTTTTTTCAGAGCTCTATTTTTTCTAATAATTTTCAGGTCGCTTTCACAGAATAACTAATGTCTTTCCGTTATTGCTAATATAAAGTAATGATATTCCCACTATCAGTCAAGATCTCTGGGTCGTTATTGGGGTTTTCATTATTGGACAATGTAACTTTCACGGGCGAAGAGCGTGAGAGTGCTGTAGTACAAGTCGCTAACTGGTCGGTGATCTGTCTGCTGGCAGGGCTCGTCCAGGATATGGTGACACTTGCGCACAGTCTTTCGGGTTGTCAGCTTGGACGATTTCATCCCGTTGTTCCCAGAGGGCAGCCGTCATTGTATGATGCGTCCTTCCGATGGCAAACCTTTAATTCATGCACTGCATATTATTGAGCAGATTCATTTAACTTCATCATTTTCATATTTGCTCACTGCCGCCTCACACTACCTCTTCACTACATGGCACGGCACTGCAGTTTTCGTGGGCCGTAGGCGCAGGGCAAGTCATTCATCACTAGGCACATGTCATTATACGTAATAGCAATAAATTTTTGGTAAAAGGGGCAAACGAGAAAAAAAGTCTCACTAAAAACTGCCTGCGGGGGCTGCAAGGAATCGCTAGCTATTCCAATCTCTCGATAAAGAAAATAAAGGAGAAGGAAAACGTAGGAAAGGAAAGTAGTTGCCATAGCTTCATTACTCCGGAAAGATGCGGTAGAAGAAGAAACAGATTTTTGTAGGTAACATAGACTGACAACATGTGAGGGGACAGACACATAATTTCCACGTGACACAGGATCTTTAATTTACGCTGTCAGTATCGTAATAAATGACGTCGTCTATTACGATATATTTTTATCCCTTGTTTTATGATATTTCCTTCTGCAGCACGTGGTCGAATATGGTTTTCTTCGGTTGATTTCTTTGTTTATGAGACTATTTTTCGATACTCTAGTGAGATACTACTGACTCCGAAATATGCTGTATTTCGATTTACTGATCGTACTCTCGTAACTTGTTTCTACGATCGTTTGCAGCGACGCTAGCTGTAGCTTACAAGTTATGCGCGACATACATTTGTATATAAGCTTCACCCGTCGAACTGCACCCCTCCCAGCGTGCGACAGTCGTTCACAGCTCAGCCGCACCGCTCACACTGCCCGCACCACTACTGCAAATTCTGATGCGCAGACCGTAAGTTAGGGGCGGCTGTTAGCGCTGAAATTACCGTCTTTCGGTTGCATCTGATGTTTTCGTCTCCATTTCAACAAAAATTTTAGAACTGCTCAGAATAGCTGGCATCTGAAATTACCGACTTTCGGTTTTTTATTGCTGTTACTTGAAATAAACGTAGATTTAAAACAAAGACTGAAAAATTTTAATGGAGGCGAAGGAGTAGTAGATCACGATCCGTGTGGGGTTGAGCCTGCTGCAGAAATCGGCCTTGCTGTCTGTTCTACAGATTACGAAGGTGACGGGAACCGTCGCGGAGACAGTGAGAGCGGAACGTCACAAGTTGGCGACTCTCCTGCACCCTCACTTTTCGATGGCATCAGTTTTTCATCCTGAATCAACCACAACACATTTAATACCCCAAGTTTATAGCACGCCAGTAAAATTATATGTACTTCAATCAAATTTATCTTCTCTTCCAAATAACTTTGTAGATGTTTTCTCCTTATATGACGTCCCAAGTTTTTTGTCCTTGCTCCCGTTTTCAATCTTTTAAAGCAAATGGAGCACTGTACTGCACTGCTACCACACTTCGTAAAATACGATCTAATTACGGATGGTCTTATTCTGCAGCGCAACTCATTTCTGAAGACGACAGTCAGAGACCACCTACAGAACAGGTGTGGGCGAGTCTCGCAAACTACACGCTTACTGTCTAACAAGCCACCCCACACGGCAGCAGATACGATACTGTCTCTGCAGTGATGTACCGCTTCTTATGGCATGTTTTTGTTGTTAGTTTACAACTCTAGGTGTTGTTATTAGAATAGAGCTGATCACTTTTTCCAATTTCTATATCAATCGAATATTTAAAAGCAATAAAAATTTAGGAATAAAAGCTACTAGATTTTTAAAAAAGATTTATTTAAAAGCTGAAAATTTAAGCATTGCTGCTAAGGCAAACTGATATGCCTAGCCGGCCGGAGTGGCCGTGCGGTTCTAGGCGCTACAATCTGGAGCCGAGAGACCGCTACGGTCGCAGGTTCGAATTCTGCCTTACGTTAGTTAGGTTTAATTAGTTCTAAGTTCTAGGCGACTGATGACTTCAGAAGTTAAGTCGCATAGTGCTCAGAGCCATTTGAGCCATCTGATATGCCTATTTTTTTTACTTGGTTATAAGTAAAAAACGAGAAACCTATTATGACTGAGACAAAACAAATGCCGCAAACTGTCGGTTATTCAGAACTAAAACACCGTATCGGTTTCTACTGGTAGATTTTGCCCATCCTAACTGCATGCAGTTGACCTCTGACGGTGGCCTGCAATGTGGGCAGACGTTATACAAGATGTTTCAGAAATAGAGGACATCAGAAGGAAAACATTGCAGTGAATGTTACTGTTTTGAAAACGGTAACTCGGACACTAAACATTTTCCGTTACATGTTGCAATGAACAACTACAAATGGGAAACATGCACTTGAAATCACACCTCGTATTTTTGAAGCATCCTATATACGGGCAGTCAGTGACACTGACTCCCGTAGTGAGTAAGTCTTGAACGGCCTTCTAGCTGAAACATCACGGCAGATTAAAACTGTGTGCAGGACCGAGACTCGAACTCAGGACCTTTGTCTTTCACGGGCAAGGAGTCCCCCGTCTGGGCTACCCAAGCATGACTCACGACCCATCCTCACAGCTTTAATTCCGCCAGTACCTCGTCTCCTACCTTCCAATCTTCGCAAAACCTCCCTGCGAAACTTGAAGAACTATGTGCGAGACGAGGTACTGGCGGAATTAAAGCTGTGAGGACGGATCTTGAGTAGTGCTTGGGTAATTCAGTCGGTAGAGCACTTGCCCGCAAAAGGCAAAGGTTCCGATTTCGAGTCTCCGTCCGGCACGCACTTTTAATGTGCCTGGAGGTTTCATATTAGCGCACACAATTTCATTCTGGACCTTCTAGCTGTTTCCACAAGTCCAGCGCCGCAGTCTCTTTATATGGAACGTTACTACGAGATGCTTTGTTTCTGAACACTTCCTTCTCATTGGCCAGCATATGTCCTCTTCTCACCAACCACCAACCGAGGTTGACACACAACTCAGTGCCTAATGATTTTTTCACAGAAATAATTCTGTAACCATAATGTAACTGTCTTCCGCAGCTCGTGGTCTCGCGGTAGCGTTCTCGCTTCCCGAGCACGGGATCCCGGGTTCGATTCCCGGCGGGGTCAGGGATTTTTCCTGCCTCGAGATGACTGGGTGTCATTGTGTCGTCTTCATCATCACCATTCATCCCCATTACGGTCGGAGGAAGGCAGTGGCAAATCGCCTCCACTAGGACCTTGCCTAGTAAGGCGGCGCGGGTCTCCCGCGTCGCTCCCGTACGCTCTGTAAAGAAGTATGGGACTCATCATCATCATCATCATCATCAATGTAACTGTCATGTAATTTCTGTCATATGCACCTTTTACCACTTTTTAAATTGGTTTGGCCCACTAATGACCACATGAAATACCTGATGAATTCTTCCTTTTCTCTTTTCTTTCTTTCCAGTAATATTTTATTCTTCCCCTCTGTTTTTCTTCTCTTTTTTTCTGTCCATATTGTACTTGGCTTTTTGTTTGTTTTCTCGCGGAGCCCCTTCCAATCCTTTGCTTTTCCTCTGAACCTTTCTCTTTCTCGTATTTCTTCCTTCATTATTACGATACCCCTTGGTTCTGCTTTAATTTCTTTCATTCATATAATATATGTTTTGGGGTTTCTGCCAAAGATGTCAAAAATTCTTTTTTATCCTGTTTTCATCTATCCATTTTAGGTGTCCGTAGAACGCAAATCTTCTCTTCCTCATCATGCCTATTATACACTCTATTTTTTTCATAAACATCTTTATTACTTCTTAATTTCCATTTCCCATTCTTATATTTTCGTCCAAACATTTTCCCGATTATTATCCTTTCCTTTTATTTCGTCTGTTTATCTGGCTGTGTTTAACAAAAGTCATTCTGATTCATGAAGGCATTTTGTGTTAATGACAGTATTGTAGTGCTGGAATTCTGAATTAATTTCTTGTTATACAGGTTTATGGCTAGTTGAAAAGAAACCTCAGGTTTCCTTTGCTTTTTCGTCTAAAGCATTTGGTTGTATTATTTCACCCAAATATTTAAATTCTGTGGCCTTTTTTATTCTACAATAATCAGTGCCCAGACATTTCGGTGCCTCTTCCACGTCTTTCATGTACTCTGTTTCCTCTAAAGATATGTCCGCCTGCTTAGCTGAGTGGTACCGTGCTTGCCTACCATGCAGCGGGCCCAGGATCCGCTTGTGGACTCGGTGCTGTGTTGTCCTCATCAACGGCACGCAAGTCGCCCAGTGTGGCGTTGACTGAAGCAAGACTTCCCGGCTGGGGCCTCCCGGCCAACAATGCCTCACGCTCGTTTCATTTCTTAAGACGTATGTAGGCCTACTTGTGGAGCTGTCTCTTGTAGGAGCTTTATGTGCATTGTTGCATCTACTACAGATACAGCAAAGATGCAAAAGTCAGACAATCAAGTCAGATTATCCCCTTTTCTCCGAACTGTGATTCTTCTAGTTCGTTCTTCTGTTCTTTTTCTCCATTCCCTGATTACCTTTCCTTGCACACAATAGAATACCCGTGGGGACAGTCCATCTCCCTGCCTTACACCCGTTTTGACCTCAAAAGCTTTAAAGGTTTCGCCTAAAAATTTAATTTTGCTTTCTGTATTTTTCAGGGTGTCTTTGATGATTGTCAATGATTATTTGTCGGCTCAAAACTCTTTAAAGGTGTGGGAGAATTTTTTCCTGTCATCTGAATCACATGCATGTTAAAAGCCTGCAAATGCTTTTACATATCATTCTTCTACACCTGATTTTGAGTTTCAGATTTAAAATTTGCTCCAAATAGGATAGTCCTTTTCTAAACCCTCCTTGATACTCTCCTAACTGCTGATCCAGTTGGCTTTTCAGCCTGTTTTCTAATGCTTTTGGAAGAATTTAGAATATCAGTGGAAGGAGGGATAATCCTCTGTAGTTTTTGGGGTCATTTTTCATTTCGTTTTTTGTGCATTGGGTGAATTAATGCTGTTTTTCAAAGCTTCAGGTGTAGCTTCTGGTTCCCACATTTTTTCGAAAGACTCCATGTAGCTCTTGACTTCCTACACCAGCAACGTCCCACATTTCAGCAATTACTGAATCTTCCCCAGGGGTCTTGTCATTCTTCAGTTCTTTGATGATATTTGGGATTTAACCCATGCTGGGTGGTTCTGAGTTTGTGTCAGTGTATCCTGGACTTTGTTCTGGAAAGTTTACTCTTGGTTCCTCACAATTTAACAACTTATTGAAATAGCTTGCTAATATTTCACAGTTTTCTTTGTTGTGTAGGGCTAATTGTTCATCTTCATTCTTGAAGCACAAGGTAGATAGTTGGTACGTTTTGAGGTTATGTTTAAACGTTTTTAGAAATTCCTTCTTTTCGCAGTCTTCTTTAGTTAGTGACAGCTGGATTCTTTCAAACTTCCTTCTAACTGTTCTCATATTGCTTGATGTTTGAGACCTATGTTTTTAAAGATGATAAAGTCTGTACTTATTCTTGTGGAGTACCATTTCTGCCAGGCAGGCAGCAGTAGCCGACCGAGACAGACGCAGCCACAGGGAACTAACCGCTTTTGTGTCATTTACGAGTTGCTAATGAGGAGCGCATTTTATGGTATCATCTGTGTGCTTTAATAGTTTAGTTTCTTGAGTTTCTGCGTGTAAATTTAATATCTAATAGCCATAGTTGTCACGTTTTCGATTCCGTCGGAAAGTAAACAGATTTTGTGACATATTACAAGTTTCTAATCAGTGGTAAATTATTTAATTTCACCTGAGTGCTTTGGTTGTTAGGTTTTCGAATATCTGCGTACTACTAGACACCTGTTCGTGCGTTCCCGTCTGGGTCTGGAGTAGAGTTGCGCAGCACGTGCTGATAGTCCGTTTATCTACATAGTTTAGTTTCCCACGGTCTTTAGTCTTCCACGGTCTTTTGTATGGACAGGGACTGTGATTGTTCTGTGCGTATGCGAGCCGAGTTGGTGAGACTTCGCTCTCAGCTTCAGGCTGTTATGGCTTCGGTTACACAGCTTGAGGCTGCAGTGGATGGGCACCACTGTTGTGCGCGGGCCGTGGGGATCCAACGGACGTCCAGCACGTCACAGTACTCCGACCGGTCCTCACCGGTGGCCGACCCTGTTACTGCTCCCACTGAAGCTGACCCTTCACCTGTGGTCGAGTGGGAGGTCGCCCCAGGGTAAAGCAGGCAGCGAAAGACTTCACAGGCGGCCGCACGTAAGGCCTCCCCGGTTTGTCTGACACCAGGTGCTGTCTGTAGCTGACACTGTCGCTGAGCCAGATGCTGTCGCCTGTCCTGTTTCAGAGGAAACCATGCAGCCTGCTAGGTCCGGGCGTTCGCATAGGGTTGGAGCTCCAACGTTTGGCGCGTTATGTGGCCCCTTAGGGACTTTGTTGACAAGAAGGGTGAGAAAACCAATGTGCACTCCGTGTGCATACCAGGTCGAGTCATTCCAGATGTGGAAAGCGTCCTCCCGGATGCCATGAAGAGAACAGGGTGCAGCCAACTGCAGGTGGTTGCTGACGTCGTCACCAATGATGTGTGTCACTTTGGATCAGAAGAAATTCTCTCTGGTTTCGAGCGGCTAACAGAAGCGGTAAGGACTGCCAATCTTGCATGCAAGATGAAAGCAGAGCTGACCATTTGCAGCATAGTCGACACGACCGATTGTGGACCTCTGGTAGAGAGCCGAGTGGCGGGTCTGAATCAGAGGCTCAGACGGTTCTGCGACCGTGTAGGCTGCAGATCCCTCGACTTGCGCCAAAGGGTGGTTGGGTTTCGGGTTCCGCTGAATATGTCAGGTGTCCATTATACGCAGGAGGCGGCTACACGGGTAGCAGCGGCTGTGTGGCGTGGACTGGGCGGTTTTTTAGGTTAGAGGGTCTCGGGAAAACACAAGAAGGGCTTCAGTTACAAAGGGTGCAGACTAAACTCAGGAAAAACGTAGATACAGGAAACATAGGTATAACAGCTGTAAATTGTCGTAGCTGTATTGCGAAAGGATCAGAGCTCCAAGAGCTAATAGAAATCACTGATGCTCAAATCGTTAAAAGCACTGAAAGCTGGCTGAAGCCGGATATAAGCTCAGTCGTAAATTTTGCGAAGAACCTAACGGTGTTCCGAAAGAATAGGATAAACACGGTTGGCGATGGCGCGTTTGTTGCTGTCAAAAGTAGTTTATCTTGTCGTGAAATTAAAGTAGATACTTCATGTTAGTTAGTATGGGCAGAGGTCGTTGTTGTCAACCGGAATAAAATAATAACTGGTACCTCTTACCGACCTCCCAATTCAGATGATACAGTTGCTGAAAGATTCAAAGAAAACTTCAGTTTAATTTCAAACACGTACCCGACTCATACGATAATAGTTGGTGGTGACTTTAATTTATCCTCGATATGTTGGCGAGAATACAATTCCAGACATACGCGTAAAATATCAGCCGAAATTGTACTAAACGCATTCTCTGAAAATTATTTGAAGCAGTTAGTTCATGAGCCCACGCGAATAGTAAACGGTTGTGAAAACACACTTGACCTCTTAGCAACAAATAATCCTGAGTTAATAACGAGCATCAAAACCGATACAGGGATTAGTGAACACAGAGTTGTCGCAGAGAGATTGAATATTGTAATCCCCAAATCTTCGAAAAATAAGCGAAAAATATACCTATTCAAAAAAGCACACAAAAATTCACTTGACGCCATCCTGAGAGACATTCTCCACTCATTCCAAATTAATAATGTAATGTGGCATGAATTGAAAGAAATAGTATCGGCAGCAGTTGAGAGATTTATACCAAATAAACCAACAAACGACGGAGCTGATCCTCCTTGGTATACAAAACGGGTGAGAACACTGTTGCAAAAACAACGAAACAAACATGCCAAAATTAAATAGACGCAAAATCCCCAAGATTGGGGATCTTTTACAGAAGCTCGAAATTTACCGCGGTCTGCAATGTGAGATGCCTATAATAGTTTCCACAACGAAACTTTGTCTCGAAACCTGGCAGAAAATCCAAAGAGATTCTGGTCATATGTGAAGTATGTTAGCGGCAAGAAAGAATCAATGCCTTCTCTCTGCGGTATCAATGGAGATACTATCGAAAACAGTGCTGCCAAAGCAGAGTTACTAAACACAGCCGTCCGGAATGCCTTCACAAAAGAAGACTAAATAAATAATCCAGAATTCGAATTGAGAACAGCTGCCAACATGACTAACGTAGAAGTAAATATCCTCGAAGCAGTGGAGCAACTTAAATCAACAAAAACAAGTCTTCTTGTCCAGACTGTATACCAATTAGGTTCCTTTCGGAGTATGCTGATGCATTAGCTCCATACTTAACAATCATACACAACCGTTCGCTAGACGAAAGATCCTACCCAAAGACTGGAAAGTTGCACAGGTCACACCAATATTAAAGAAAAATAGTAGGAGTAATCCACTAAATTACAGGCCCATATCGTTAACGTCGATATGCAGCAGGATTTTAGAATATATATTGTGTTCGAACATTGTGAATTACCTCGAAGAAAACGGTATATTGACACCCAGTCAAAATGGGTTTACAAAACATCGTGCCTGTGAAACACAACTAGCACTTTATCCACATGAAGTGTTGAGTGCTATTGACAAGGGATGTCAGTTCGATTCCGCATTTCTGGATTTCCGGAAGGCTTTTGACACTGTACCACACAAGCGGCTCGTAGTGAAATTGCGTGCTTATGCAATATCATCTCAGTTATGTGACTCAATTTGTGATTTCCTGTCAGAGAGGTTACAGTTCGTAGTAACTAACGGAAAGTCAGCGAGTAAAACAGAAGTGATTTCTGGCGTTCCCCAAGGTAGTGTTATGGGCCCTCTGCTGTTCTTTATCTATATGAACGATTTTTGGAGACAATCTGAGCAGCCGTCTTCGGTTGTTTGCAGATGATGCTATCGTTTATCGACTAATAAAGTCATCAGAAGATAAAAATAAACTGCAAAAAGCTTTAGAAAAGATATCTGAATGGTGCGAAAAGTGGCAGTTGACCCTAAATAACGAAAAGTGTGAGGTCATCCACGTGAGTGCAAAAAGGAACTCGTTAAACTTCGGTTATACGATAAATCAGTCTAATCTAAAACCCGTAAATTAACTAAATACCTAGGTATTACAATTACGAACAACGTAAACTGGAAGGAACACACAGAAAATGTTGTGGGGAAGGCTAACCAAAGACTGCGTTTTATTGGCAGGACATTTAGAAAATGTAACAGACCTACTAAGGAGACTGCCTACACTACGGTTGTTCGTCTCTTTTAGAATACTGCTGCGCGTTGTGGAATCCTTATCAGATAGGACTGACGGCGTACATCGAAAACGTTCAAAGAAAGGTAGCAAATTTTTGTATTGTCGCGCAATATGGGAGAGAGTGTCACAGAAATGATACAGGAGTTAGGCTGGAATTCATTAAAAGAAAAGCGTTTTTCCTTGCGAAGGAATCTTCTCACGAAATTCCAATCACCAACTTTCCCCTCAGAATGCGAAAATATTTTGTTGCCACCGACCTACATAGGGAGGAACGATCACCACGATAACATAAGGTAAATAAGAGCGTACGGGTAGATACAGGTGATCATTCATTGCGCGCGCTATACGAGATTGGAATAACAGAGAATTGTGAAGGTGGTTCGATGACCCCTCTGCCAGGCACTTGAATGTGATTTGCAGAGTATCCATGTAGATGTAGATGCCAGGCTTATTTTCTAAACAGTAATATATTTTCACACCGCTAATTCCATCATCTGTGATTTTTCTTTCTTTTTAGTTATGCTATTTCAAGAGCTGTTTTGACTGATTTTGGTTTAATCTTCTCCCAGTCTTCTGAGTCTATTTAGCCGTTCCTAAAATTCTTGTTTCTTCACTGTCAAAATTTCTGTTTCTATTTTATGAATCCTATGTCCTTGTCTTGCAATCCTTGGTTGCGGAATAAATTTCTTTTTTTATTGTGGTAAGACAGTGATCTCTTTGACTATCGCACTCTTCCTCACTTTTGCATTCGTGATTGCTTTTTGATTGTTAAATGATATATCTACATGATCTATCTGAAATTCTCCTCGGTCTGTATCAGGTGATTTCCAAATTCATGTTTCCTTCCTTCTTAAAATTTATGGACATGAAGCTAAGATTGAAGCCTCTGAAAAGTTTTATTAGACTTTCTCCGCTTTTATTTGATTTTTTGTGTGCTGGATAGTCTCCAACTTTTTCTTTTCTAATCCACTAATCCACGCATTGAAGTCCCCTAATAAAATGTTAATGTTCTTCAATGGAACATTTGATAGTTCGTGTTCTAGTGACTCCAAGAAGCTTTCAACTTTATGCGGATTCCTTTTATTGTCCACATTTATTGAAACATGACAACCTTATTTGCACATCGCAACGTAAGAACTTGGGGAATAAAAACCCGCGTCCGAACTTAGTATTGTCTTGTTTACAATCAACCCTCTTCGTAGTTAAGGAATGCCTTTTCCCATCGGCTTCGAGCCTTTCTTTCCTTTGTGAATCCTGTATTCCTCTGATTCTATGATGTCTTCATCAGTCAATCAAGTTTCCTGTTAAGCTAATAGTTGTATTTGGTATTCGTCTAATTTTTATCATTATACTATTGTTGTCAATTAATTGTCAAGAAATTTATTCAAATGACCAAATTAGAAAAGAATATTGTAATGATGGTGTAAAAACGCTGACCTAGTCAGGAAAGCTTGTTAATGTATAGTGTCTAAGAATACTTTGTAGTAAGGAGTATTGTCGACGGACGCTTAAGCGCAGAGTCGGGCAGAAGTAGTCGGCGAAGAGTTTCTAGCGACACGTGGTGAAGTGCACATTCATTGTGCGGTAGTGTAAGGAATAAACTACAAGAATTTTAATACATGGCCAGGCGTACTATGTGGTTGTAAAGGGGCTTAGTACATTGTCATCCAGAGTAATTAATGTTCAACAAGAGGATTGTTGGCCCAGACTTGTTATGTGGAGTGACGATAAAGAAGAACCTGTTGCTATGCATTGTCGATGAACAATGCTTTACATCGCACCAGCAGCAGCTCATCAAAGTTAGTTCGACGAGTTTTATCTTTAGGCCGTACAAGGTTGGCCAGTGTAATAGCTTTCCTTAACTGACAAGGAAAAATACCGATCGCACCCCCCCCCCCACCCCCCACCCCCCTAGATTTAGTGGCACAGTGGTCCAGTAGATGGCCCGTCGAAAACTAATCGCAGATCTAGCATGAAAAGGGGAACAAAATGGAGAAATGAACAGTCCAAGCTCAAGATGCGCAACATGGAGGCACTGTGAACGGCTACTGCGTCGTGGTTGTGTGACTGTAAAGCAGGAAATCCGTTTTCATATCTCCCTCGTGACACTTTTTTCACAAAATTATGTACTTTCCGACCTGTCATTGAAGTGTCTTTTCTCCTGCTGTTGTCTCGGAAATTGTCATACTATACATTGCTAACACGACTCATTGGCTAAGAATATATTACCGCCGCCAGTAAATACAGTATGATGAATAGTGAGAGAAGACCACTCACAAAAATGAAAACAACAAAGAAATGGGTGTGAATTATGTTGCAGCAAAGGAATTCTAGAGCCAATAGTTACGCGAGAGTCGTAACATGTGGTATTGGTGTAGGATGTAGAAAGTAAGTATTAGTGAAAGAAACTGTAAAATACCGAAAGTGGTGAACTTATTTAAATTCTGTAGCAAAGATAAACAAGTGGAATTTACAAAATTTAGAACTGTCTACAATGTCTTTTAACAGCAGTGAACTTTTTTGCTTGGTAGAATAACTAGTTAAAGAATAATGGCTAACAGTAAAAGAGTAAAAGCATAATATAAATGAATATTGACAAAGTATTACTTCAGAATAACACATTAAATTTTTTTGTGCATTGCAAATTCTGCTCACCTTTTTAAATTATGTAGGAATGTAGTCTAAATTTACCTATTCTTCGAGAAATGAATCATAATGAACTTTCCAGAAATAACTTACTATAATTGAAAGTAAGTATTTGTGGGCATTTACATTTCTAAAATAAGTAACAGCATTACAGTGAGAAACGCAAAACTATTCATACGCGAACTGTTTTACAAACAATTAACTATCAAGTGCACGTGTTCAATAGAAATTACTCTGCTGGCTTTCTGATTGACTTTAAATCACATCTGCTCTCGAGCTACTACTTTCGGTTCCGTTTTCGCCTGATTAGAATTCAGTGATTAGTTACAGTTTATATACGGTAATCAAACAGTACGTTTTGGTCACAAAGAGCTAACGACGATGCTTAAGTAATTTTCAGTCTAAAATTGCAACCTATTTATATATTCCGAGTTTCATTAACTATTTCTTATTTTTACCTTTTCCTGTCGAAATTTTTATCGATCGTTATCGTGGTCTGTTATAAGGCGGCGTAGTGATTATAGCAATGGACTCACATCTAGGAGGACAACGATTCAAATCCGCGTCCAAGCATCCTTATTCAGGATTTCCGTGGTTTTCCTAAATCGGTGCAGACCCATGCCAGGATGGTTCATTTGAAAGGGCACGGCCGACTTCCTTCTCCAACCTTGAAACAAGCCGATTCTATGCTCCGTCTCTAATGGCTTCGTTCTCAATAGGATGTCAAGGCCTAGTCACCCTCTTACCCATCTCTCTCACCAGCCTATGGATTTACAGTAACTTTCATAGCTGTTGTGTACCATTCTCGTTTTCCATGACAGAAAAAGCACATTTGCTCCCTAACACATTTTCTCAGAGCCCATTCTTTCGTTATGTTCAGTTGTATAGTCTCTGAGAAGGCTGTGTTTTCGTTGTTGTAGGGTATTAGGTCTCAAAAATGAGATCGACAGAAAGTGCAAAATGGCTAAGCAGGGATGGCTAGAGGACAAATGTAAGGATGTAGAGGCTTGTCTCACTAGGGGTAAGATAGATACTGCCTACAGGAAAATTAAAGAGACTTTTGGAGAGAAGAGAACCACTGGTATGAATATCAAGAGCTCAGATGGCAACCCAGTTCTAAGCAAAGAAGGGAAGGCAGAAAGGTGGAAGGAGTATATAGAGGGTTTATACAAGGGTGATGTACTTGAGGACAATATTATGGAAATGGAAGAGGATGTAGATGAAGATGAAATGGGAGATAAGATACTGCGTGAAGAGTTTGACAGAGCACTGAAAGACCTGAGTCGAAACAAGGCCCCGGGAGTAGACAACATTACATTAGAACTACTGATGGCCTTGGGAGAGCCAGTCATGACAAAACTCTAACATCTGGTGAGCAAGATGTATGAGACAGGCGAAATACCCATAGACTTGAAGAAGAATATAATAATTCCAATCCCAAAGAAGGCAGGTGTTGACAGATGTGAAAATTACCGAACTATCAGTTTAATAAGTCACAGCTGCAAAATACTAACGCGAATTCTTTACAGACGAATGGAAAAACTGGTAGAAGCGGACCTCGGGGAAGATGAGTTTGGATTCCGTAGAAATGTTGGAACACGAGAGGCAATACTAACCTTACGACTTATCTTAGAAGAAAGATTAAGAAAAGGCAAACCTACATTTCTAGCATTTGTAGACTTAGAGAAAGCTTTTGACAACGTTAACTGGAATACTCTCTTTCAAATTCTGAAGGTGGCAGGGGTAAAATACAGGGAGCGAAAGGCTATTTACAATTTGTACAGAAACCAGATGGCAGTTATAAGAGTCGAGGGGCGTGAAAGGGAAGCAGTGGTTGGGAAAGGAGTGAGACAGGGTTGTAGCCTCTCCCCGATGTTATTCAATCTGTATATTGAGCAAGCAGTAAAGGAAACAAAAGAAAAATTCGGAGTAGGTATTAAAATTCATGGAGAAGAAGTAAAAACTTTGAGGTTCGCCGATGACATTGTAATTCTGTCAGAGACAGCAAAGGACTTGGAAGAGCAGTTGAACGGAATGGACAGTGTCTTGAAAGGAGGATATAAGATGAATATCAACAAAAGCAAAACGAAGATAATGTAATGTAGTCAAATTAAATCGGGTGATGCTGAGGGGATTAGATTAGGAAATGAGACACTTAAAGTAGTAAAGGAGTTTTGCTGTTTAGGGAGTAAAATAACTGATGATGGTCGAAGTAGAGAGGATATAAAATGTAGACTGGCAATGGCAAGGAAATCGTTTCTGAAGAAGAGAAATTTGTTAACATTGAGTATAGATTTAAGTGTCAGGAAGTCGTTTCTAAAAATATTTGTATGGAGTGTAGCCATGTATGGAAGTGAAACATGGACGATAACCAGTTTGGACAAGAAGAGAATAGAAGCTTTCGAAATGTGGTGCTACAGAAGAATGCTGAAGATAAGGTGGGTAGATCACGTAACTAATGAGGAGGTATTGAATAGGATTGGGGAGAAGAGAAGTTTGTGGCACAACTTGACTAGAAGAAGGGATCGGTTGGTAGGACATGTTTTAAGGCATCAAGGGATCACAAATTTAGCATTGGAGGGCAGCGTGGAGGGTAAAAATCGTAGAGGGAGACCAAGAGATGAATACACTAAGCAGATTCAGAAGGATGTAGGTTGCAGTAGGTACTGGGAGATGAAGAAGCTTGCACAGGATAGAGTAACATGGAGAGCTGCATCAAACCAGTCTCAGGACTGAAGACCACAACAACAACAGGGTATTATTTAGCACAGAGGTTTCCAAAGCTACAGGGTACTACAACGGTTAACACACGTAAAAATTTGTAATCCTCTGGGCTGCTGCATGATAAGGAAGTAATATATTCTATATAATCAGTTACGCTGCTACGAGTAATACTTTTATATGAACTATAGGCCTACAGCTACACTGCCATTATCAGCTTACGTTTTCAAATCCTGACTACCTTGCAGTATCGTCGTTTCTGTTGCTATCTATTTGTTACTGATTGTATTTTATGTTAATGTAGCAAATATAATAATCATTTTTGTAGTGTGTTTTGACTTTTCGTTTAGTAGTGATCAGAAATAGATCTTAGTCCATAGCTATCATCTATTGACAACGGTCGTGGCAGATGATCAGCGATTTTGTTATTTCTGTTGGTGCCTGTTTGTTTACTGATTATATTCTTTCGTTGTTATTCTAGTAGTAATCAGTTGTGTTTTACGGTATGTTCTGACGTTTTATTAAAAATGGTCGGAAATGAAATTAATTTCCAGTTGAAATAACGCCACAGAAATTATGTCAGTTTACAAATGATGGGTGGCACACAGCGGGCAGGCTGAAAGAACACTCGTCATCTCATTGTCAATACTTGGCGAATACACGTGGTGGCGGACGAGCAGATGGCGATGGCAGAGAGCGTAATAACTACGTGACGGCTTGGACGTTCGGCGTGGTGGGTTATCTGGCCAGCCATGGTCGACAAACCGAACAACCTGATGTAAAACAATATCGGGCGCAACATCCGTCAAAATCCGAGAGCTGATAATGTGAAAACCATCCAAGGGTTTTGGATTTGGACGTCTAAATAGAAATACAACACTCATCCATGATAAAATCTGGACAGGGGACAACTAACGAAAGAGAAAGACCACCTGCATTATTATGTTGTACGGTGAGATAGAAGTGAATCTCGTAGTAATGGAGCGACGAAAACGTAGCATAGAGTTGCAGGCGATGGGCCACTTTGTCCAGAAGAGACGCCGAAGCATGGAACCAGAGGTTTATGATCAGTCATCAAATGAAATTCAGAACCGTAGAGGAAAAACGGAAATTTTTCAGCATCTTCATAATAGCAACCGCTTCTTCTTATACATGGGAGTAGCGTAGTGCAGTCTGATTCAGGGCTTTGGAAAACTGCGCAATAGGGCATCCGGATTCGATTTGTCCAAGTTACATTTCAGCCCTGTCGACTGCAGCACCGTCAACAACGCCGAAAGGTTCCGGAAGTGTTTGTCTGTTGAGAAACCAGAGACCACAATAACAAATGGTTCAAATGACTCCGAGCACTATGGGACTTAAGAGGTCATCAGTCCCCTAAACTTAGAACTACTTAAACCTAACTGAGGACATCACACACATCCATGCTCGAGGCAGGGCTCTAACCGGCCACCGTAGCAGCACCACGGATCCGGACTGAAACACCTAGAACCACAAAAAAATCCTGGTAGTTTATGCACCCTGTCAGGGAAGCTGTGAGCTGCTCCAAAAATCGTTAGAAAATATCAAGGGTGCTAGCTACGCTAAATAAACTACTGACCACTAAAATTGCTACACCAAGAAGAAATTCATTGGACGAATATATTATACTCGAACTGACATGTGATTACATTTTCATGCAATTTGGGTGCATAGATCCTGAGAAATCAGTACACAGAACAACCACCTCTGGCCGTAATAACGGCCTTGATACGCCTGGACATTGAGTCAAACTAAGCTTGGATGGCGTGTACAGGTACAGCTGCCCATGCAGCTTCAAACCGATACCACAGTTCATCGAGAGTAGTGACTGGCGTATTGTGACGAGCCAGTTTACGGCCACCATTGAACAGACGTTTTCAGTTGGTGAGAGATCTGGAGAATGTGCTGGTCAGGGCAGCAGTCGAACATTTTCTGTATCCAGAAAGGTCCGTACAGGACCTGCAACATGCGGTCATGCATTATCCTGCAGAAATATAGGGTTTCGCAGGGATCGAATGAAGGGTAGAGCCACGGGTCATAGCACATCTGAAATGTAACGTGCACTGTGCAAAGTGCCGTCAATGCGAACAAGAGGTGACCGAGACGTGTAACCAATGGCACCCCATACCATCACGCCGGGTGATACGCCAGTACGGCGATGACGAATACATGCTTCCTATGTGCGTTCACCACGATGTCGCCAAACACGGATGCGACCGTCATGATGCTGTAAACAGAATCTGGATTCATCCGAAAAAATGACGTTTTGCCATTCGTGCACCCAGGTTCGTCATTGAGTACACCACCGCAGGCGCTCCTGTCTGTGATGCAGCGTCAAGGGTAACCGCAGTCATGGTCTCCGAGCTGATAGTCCATGCTGCTGCAAACGTCGTCGAACTGTTCGTGCAGATGGATGTTGTCTTGCAAACGTGCCCATCTGTTGACTCAGGGATCGAGACGTGGCTGCACGATCCATTACAGCCATGCGGATAAGATGCCTGTCATCTCGACTGCTAGTGATTCGAGGCCGGTGGGATCCAGCACGTCGTTCCGTATTACCCTCCTGAACCCACCGATTCCATATTGTGCTAACAGTCATTGGATGTCGACCAACGCGAGAAACAATGTCGCGATACGATAAACCGCAATTGCGATAGGCTACAATCCGACCTTTATCAAAGTCGGAAACGTGATGGTACGCATTTCTCCTCCTTACACGAGGCATCACAACAACGTTTCACCAGGCAAAGCCTGTTACCTGCTGTTTGTGTGTGAGAAATCGGTTGGAAACTTTCCTCATATCAGCACGTTGTAGGTGACGCCACCGGCGCCAACCTTGTGTGAATGATCCGAAAAGTTAGTCATTTGCATATCACAGCATCTTCTTCCTGTCGGTTAAATTTCGCGTGTTCAGCACGTCATCTTCGTGGTGTAGCAATTTTAATGGCCCATACAGTAGCAGGCGCTGGAGTTAGGTATAACCCGCAGGAGGTATTCACTATGAGGGTATGTTTGGATTCATCAACCAGAGACATCTGCAAGCAGCCTCCACACAAGTCTGTTTTTGGAAAATATTGGTCTCAAAAAGCTGAGCTAAGAGTTCATCCTGACGGAGTAAGAGATAGGTATCAATAACAGACTGTAAATTTACTGAATTTTAAAAATTGCGCCTCGTAGGATTATCCGAGCGGTCAAAGGCGCTGCAGTCATGGACTGTGCGGCTGGTCCCATCGGAGGTTCGAGTCCTCCTTCTGGCATGGGTGTGTGTGTTTGTCCTTTGGATAATGTACGTTAAGCAGTGTGTAAACCTAGGGACTGATGACCTTAGCAGTTGAGTCCCATAAGAATTCACACAGTTTTGAACAATTCTTAAAAATTGCTTCAGAGCCGAAGACTGCAGTTAGACTTACGATGATTACCAGTGGAGTGCGCTAGAGGAGCAAGGCGTGACAACACCCAAGGACGTAAGGAAATAGATTTCTGTTTTGACTTGCTCCCCTAAAGCAGTTGGGTTTGGACGGGCACGAAAATAAAAAAAAAAAAAAAGAAAAAACGTCGGGGATCTGTCAGTTTCATTGTGGTGTGAGCCTTGCAATTGCTAGCACACTCTAAACGTTGAGGAAACTTTCGAGCATTCACTTCGTTAGAAATAGAGAATCCAAAAATTCTGAACGCATCTGACTCAAATAAATTTTAAGTGTTGCCATCATCCACGACTAGAGAGATCGAAGGCTAAACAAGAGCTTAATGCAGTAAGGGAGTACAAAACTGTCCCAGTATGGGTATTTGTTGTTTGTTGTAACTCACCAATCGACAAGAGATTAAGAACAACGTCGGTTATCGAAGATCTACGTAGGTTTGAAAATTTAACAATGTCACTCCCACCCTCGTGCCTACTGGCATTTTTAACATCTCGTTTATAACACGTACTTCAAACTAGCGTTCGTTTGAGGCTATCGCTACTTGGGAAACACTGGTCACGTCCATTTTAATGTCGATGAATTAGTCTGAGAGTCGCACACAGACGCAGCATGGCCCTTATCTTTGCAATGGTCGCGCGTCACGCAACGCCCGCCCATGTTGACCAAAACAAACGGCAGAGTGGCACGCGGCCGCCGTTGTGACGTTGACGGCTGCTGCTGTTTCGCACGGCGCTTACCCTGAGGAGGAGGCGAAACGGCCGTAACTGCGCACCAAGCGTCCATCTGGTGTCTTGCAGCCCTAGGTGCTTCAAAAGACCGGGCAGCGTTCAAAACGTCAGTGACAGAGGAATTTACGCATTGTAAGGCGCGTTCACGAAGTTCTTTATGAGGCGCCAAGAGTATTGTAGCATCACGAACCATGGAATCGGAGTATGAGTGCCGCGAGGAGTGGACGCGTGGTTAGAGGCGCCATGTCACGAATTGTGCAACCCCTGCCGCCTTAGGTTCGACTCCTCCTTCGGGCATTGGTGTGTGTGTCCTTCTTACAAGGGAACCTCCCCATCGCACCCCCCTCAGATTTAATTCTAAGTTGGTACAGTGGATAGACCTTGAAAAACTGAAGACAGATTAATCGAGAAAACAAGAAGAAGTTGTGTGGAACTATGAAAAAATAAGCAAAATATACAAACTGAGTAGTCCATGCGGAATATAAGCAACATCAAGGGCAAGGTGAGCTCAGGAGCGCTGTGGTCATGTGGCTAGCGTGAGCAGATGCGAAACAAGAGGTCCTTGGTTCAAGTCTTCCTTCGAGTGGAAATTTTAATTTTTTGTTTTCATTTTATGTCACAAACTCTTATGTTTTCATCACTTTTTTAGGAGTGATTATCACATCCACAAGAAAACCTAAATCGGTAAAAGTAGAAGAATCTTTTTACCCATTCGCCAAGTCTACAAGTTAGGTGGGTCGACAACATATTCCTGTCATGTGACGCACATGCCGTCACCGGTGTCGTATAGAATATATCAGACGTGTTTTCCTGTGGAGGAATCGACTGACCTATGACCTTGCGATCAAATGTTTTCGGTTCCCATTGAAGCGGCACGTCCTTTCGTCGACTAATCGCACGGTTTTGCGGTGCGGTCGCAAAACAAAGACACTAAACTTATTACAGTGAACAGAGACGTCAATGAACGAACGGACAGATCATAACTTTACGAAAATAAAGATAGTAAACTTATCACTCGCTGGAAGACTTGAACCAAGGACCTCCTGTGCCGCAGCTGCTCACGCTAACCACGAGACCACGACGCACATATGCTTGCATTGTCCTTGATGTTGCATATATTGCGCATGGACTACTCAGTTTGTATATTTTGCTTACTTTTTCATAGTTCCACACAACTTCTTCCTGTTTTCTCGATTGATCTGTGTTCAGTTTTTCAAGGCCTATCCACTGTGCCAACTTATAACTAAATCTGAGGGGGGTGCGATGGGGAGGTTCCCTTGTTAGCAGAAATTAGTTTAAGTAGTGTGTAAGTCTGGGGATCGATGACCTCAGCAATTTGGTACCTTAGGAATTCACACACATTTGTAGATGCTATTTGCCATGTAAGTCCCAATGAACTTCATTGACAAACTGGCAACGACGGCTAAGCCCTAAGTTCCGCTGACCAAGCTCTATGTGACTGTTGCGGCTGCTTTTGAAAACGGTACGACTGAACGCAAGCGGCAATAACATGAATTCGTTAGCAATGATAATTAGAGACCAAGTGACACACTTCTTCAAAAGAGAGAGTGCCAGTTTCCTGGAGAGGAGCTAACTGACGCAAGAAGTGATAAATACGAGGAGAAATCCATATCAGAAAGGATGCCTTATACACGTTTGGGTCGGAGACACCGAAAGCTTGGAAATATTGCCCAAGCTTTCATGTGTTTTCCAATGTCATGCAGTATCATCAGAGAAAGGAAACGGTGGGGTTGCGTCAACAGCGGTGAACCCGCTACCAAATTGTTCAGTGCCACGGAGAGACCCTGGTGCTGGCTGGTGAGAGCTCGCTGCTGCTCAGCAAGAGATTGAAGAATTTCTTCCACCGATATGTTGACCATAGCGACCCGCGAAAAGAAACATGCTGAGCAGAATACCGCACATGTGGCAAAAATTTTGAACGTTGCACAAACACATTTTAACTCACGTCAGCATAAAGGAAAATACGGAACAATGATGACATTGTAATAAGTACAACACACGAAATCAGATTTCACATTATTGTACAGTCGAACAGTGGAGTATTCCATGGGCACGAAAGCATTTAAAAGGACGAGGGCCCGGCGCAGCGGATTATAGGTGATGTATCTGAAATGAAATGAGGGGGCTGGTAGAGGAGTCATAACACGGTTCTGTCACACAGCAACTCATGTTCGCATCCAATAGTGTACGGCTCTAGGCATTGCTGAACAGAGATGCGCACCGTCAAGAGGCTAGGCAAACAACGTGCCGTCCGAGCCGTCATGGTAGCCGGTCTGCAGGGCAACGTTTCCATTGTGTTTGTGGCACCAAGGTAAATGAGAATTCGGGGTGAAGTTTTATGACCTTTATTTGAAACCTGTTCCAAAAGTTCTCGAAATTACGCCCTCTTGCTTGAATGCACGCCGTGCAGCGACGCTGGAGGGACTGTCGCAGTCTTACAAACACTCACGGCAGAGGGGAAATTGCATCGGAGGCTGCCTTAAATGTGCTCTATTAGTTATTCATCAGTCTCATTGGGTGTTTCATGGACGACAGGTGGCCCCGTAAGAAAAATCAATGGATGTCAAGTCAGGGGAACGTGCAAGCCATACCACAGACACACTCCGCCCTATCTAGTTTCATTCAAATGCATTCGCACTGCATGTGGACAGTGCCCAAGTGCACGCTGAGTGAGCGTGTTCCAGCAGCTCCTGTAGAGTGTCTCGTAAAAAGATTAAGCAACAGTTTTCGTTCAGTTGGTGGAGAAACATGTACGGACCGACCAGGTTACCGCCCACCAATCCAGCCAAATGTTTACAGCCAGGCGACCGCGGTAACCACGAACAAAGGAGGCGGGCGAATTTTCCCGTGTCCGCATGTGATGGTTGTGGCTGTTGGACATGTCCTCTCGTGTAAAGGATGCCTCATCCGTAAAAATTACACGGTTCGGGATGTCCGATTGAATAGTATACATTTGCAAAAACCATTTGCAGAATTCAATTCGAAGTGAAAATCATCTAGGTTAAGGGCGTGGACCTTCTGAAGACGGTAGAGGTGCAAATCGTCTTTATGCCACACACTCCAAATTATGGAAAGGCTTACAGCCATTTCCCGTGCGTGCAACACGCCGTGAGCTTGTTGAGGGAGTGTTTTGCAGCAGCGCTGACGCTTACTCTTGAAGCTCTGGTATACATACTATGTGTTGACGACCGTGTCCGTCAGTCCTTAGTAACACAAAATGGATACACCGGTTTTGAAATTGGGCCTTAAAAGTACACGTGCTATTACTAGAACGTGCCAGTGGAAAACGTACCTCAAATGAGCCTATCTCTCGTAGGGAACCGTGGAAGGCAATAGATACGTGTTGATCTGGCAGTCGAACCTTTGAAAACCGCCGAACGTACGAAGGTTGGGCAGCGTCGGCATTTCCATCCACCTCCCCGTGAGCACATTGAATGAGTGCCCTTTCCTCCCAAGAATAGCGCTCCATTTGCTGTCCGCTCCATACAGTAAAAAACACAAAGTGTCACCGTTTGATGACAATCTGAGGCACGGTGAATCAGACACCTCAGCTTGCACAGAGGCTGCGGTTTATGCAACACTTGTCAAACAGGCATTCGCACAGAGAAAAGCAACGCGTTCACGTCCCAGTAAGAGGCGGAACACCCGTAATGTTGTCCCGCCTGGAATATCCGCAGCTATGTGGACTACAGCGTTTGAAATTAAGTCATAAAACTTTAGCCAGACGTCTCTTTTACCTTTTGAACCGTGATTTATTTTCAATGAATATTGTTAAGAATTTATTTTATTTACTAGCGATTCATCAAGGAACATTAACACATTTAATCACACTATGTAAGCATGGAAGTAGTTGCCGGGGAGTAACTGATGAAATAATAACCAAATTCCTTTTAGCAAATGGGAATTTTATTCACTTTAATAGTGCCTAAAAGCATTTTTTAAAAGAAACAGATTTAAAATTATAATCAGAAAGCACCCTCTAAATATCAAAGTTACAATTTATTCAGAGGCAGAAAGAAACAAGTTTTGACTGTATGAGCTTTCGGGCAGAGAACCTTGCCGCTCCCTTTTGACACAGCCGTAGTTACGACCGCTCACAACAGCCTCTGAAAGGCTACACTGATGCAAATCTGCTACACACCAGATAACTTTAAACTAAGAGTTTTAACAATAATTTACACAAGCACACAAACTATTCACCGCCCGTAGGAGGGATGGATATGGTACAAAACACTAACAATTAAAATATTAAACTTGCCACCGAAGGTGCAACTTGATATTAATTTCTAAGAAAAGAACTTTATGTATTAAAATGATCATTTAAATAAAAGCCCATGAAATGCAATCTTATATAAAATTCTGCAAGGTTGGCCAAACTATAGTTAAGATGCTATACAGTACACAGATACCACCTCTCGAGATCATAGGCAATAATATCAAAGTTTCCAAAGATCAAAACATATTTCAGGTATTAGGCCTTTACACTCTAAGCAATAAATTCGTTAACACACCAAATCCGACAAACATGACACAGGCAGCTACTAACGTACAGTAGATTGATAAGGAGATTACCGAACAACCCGAACCGTAGGTTGCTCTAACCCGCCCCTACTCCACAAGGGAAAACGGACCACCCAATTTATAAACAACCACCTTCCCGCGGGTGGGCAAACGGAGATGAATGGTGGGATGACCCCAAATCAAAACGGCTGCTGACCTCACCAAGAAAACAAGTAGAATTTAACAAGAGTAAATCAAACAACATATCACCAACCACTTAACTTCTAATAAACTGCGATTTCTCGAGAGGACCTGGCGCAGCACCCCCAAATCGCTCTCCCGAACCGTCCGCTGCCAGCCGCTTCAACGGCTGCAGGAAGGCGCGCCGATCTCCTGTCTCACGGCGTCGCAGCTCACACCGGCCAGACTGATGTGGGTTGACTCCTGTTGCTCTCGTGTCGACCGCGAAGTCACTACCCCTCGCTATACGCCGCGGCCCACTGGACTCACGTGGCGACCTCACATGCGCCGAGGCTCAAGACAGACAAGTCATCTTGTGTCTCAGTGCGCGACCGACCAACCGAGTGCCGGCACGGTAGCTCAGCGTGTTCGGTCAGAGGGTTAGCAGCCCTCTGTAATAAAAAAACTGAGTTAATCGATCAATAACGAACCTAAACGGCTGTCTTACGACGTCCGCCCCGAGCAGATGCAACGAACAAAAGCGAACAAAATGAGATAAAAAAAACCGATCGATCCAACCGCCAATGACCATTGGCTGATCAAACTCGAGAAGACTGGCGGCCTAACGCGCAGACTCAGATGCAGGAACTAAGCCCCGACCGGGCGACCACACGCTGAGTTCTCTTACTGGCGGAGTGGAAAGACTCTCATTTTGCCGGCTTTAAAGGTTGATCCGAACGACAGACAGACACTAACTGCCTAACAAATGCGGACGAGAGACTAGCAAGTGGGGGACGAGAGACTGACCCAGACTGACCGACTGGCGAGCTCATAGCGCCCCTTAAATGCACGTAAACAGGCAACCTTTCCCCTTTCAAAATGGTTCAAATGGCTCTGAGCACTATGGGACTTAACATCTGTGGTCATTAGTCCCCTAGAACTGAGAACTACTTAAACCTAACTAACCTAAGGACATCACACACATCCAAGGCAGAGGCAGGATTCGAACCTGCGACCGTAGCAGTCGCGCGGTTCCGGACCGCGCGCCTAGAACCGCTAGACCACCGCGGCCGGCCCTTTCCCCTTTCCCACCAGAGGGAGACACCAAAGCTGCGACTGCCACAGCGGCGCCACCGCCAGAAACGGAGGGTGACTGCCTCACACTACGCGCTGCAGCGCGCTCTTCAAAACAGCGATTTTTACCACGGCTCACCTTTATGTCACAAATACCATATATTGAAATCGTTGCCATACAGACCCGCTACCATGACGGCTCTGATCGCGTGTTGGGTGCTCAACCACCTGGCGGCGCAAGACGCTGTTCAACGACGCCTAGCGCCGTACGTTAAAGAATGCTACGTGAAATATACTTGATACGACACGCTCTACCAGCCTTACCATCATCTGCACCTCGTATACCGCTGTTTACACAAGGCGCAGCGATTGCAGCGCCTTCTGTGCCGATATGAGGCGGCCTCTTTAGGTCGGCTCCAGCTGCTTTTGAGTGTACTATTTCTCTCTGAAACACCACTGGGCTGCGCCCGTTTGACTTCAAGCATGGTAGAAATGATGTTTGAAAATGTCTGTTTTTATGGATCTGAATGATGTGTTGGATGTATGATATGTGTGTGTATTTTGTTACTGGCTAAATTGTCTGTTGAGTGCGGAGTTAGGTCTCTTGTCTGGTGCGTCGGAGTAGTGTGTTCCTAATTGTTGGATGAGACTGTAGGTCGATGATGGAAGCCTTTTCATACAGAGATTGTGATTTCTTTCAGATGTAGATGAAGATGGGTGGTTCGTGTAGGTGTTCCCTAATGTCTGTGTCAGCGTCAGCTATAGTGCGGAGGACTCTGATCTGTAGCGACTGATGTGGGTGTCAGCTGCCATGGACCACACATCTCATCAATACAGTGTGGTTGGAAAGGTGATGCTCTCGTAAAAGCGTAGCTTCGTTTCAGCTCTTAGTCCCTTGGCCGGGTACAGGGTACAGTTGGTTGTAGACTGTGTAACCTTTGGGTTTGGCCTTCTTTATGTGTTTTCCGAAAGTGAGCCCTCTGTCTAGAACAATTCCGAGGTAGGTCGCTAAGTTGCTCCACGGAATGTTCCTGTTGCTCAAAACAATCTCGCGTTCTGGTGGAGTTAATTTGTTAGTGTACATAACAGATACTGTTTTCTCTGGGTTTATATTGATTTTCCAGGGATTGCACGATTTTGCTATTGCGCCAAGGTGTTCAAGGAGTTTCAAATGGTTCAAATGGCTCTGAGCACTATGGGACTCAACTGCTGTGGTCATTAGTCCCCTAGAACTTAGAACTAGTTAAACCTAACTAACCTAAGGACATCACAAATATCCATGCCCGAGGCAGGATTCGAACCTGCGACCGTAGCAGTCGCACGGTTCCGGACTGCGCGCCTAGAACCGCGAGACCACCACGGCTGGGCAAGGAGTTTCCTGGCTATGAAATTTAGGCTTGTGCTGCTCCTAGAAACTGCCGTATCGTCGGCATGCAGCGCAATTTCACCTCCTGCCAGTTTTGGGACATCGATGGACTGGAGCGTGTACAATATAGGGCCCAGAACCGAGTCCTGAGGACCGAGGGCACACTGCTCGTGATGGAGCTAACATGCTTGCCGCACCTGAAAGACTGCTGCCACCCTGCCAGGAACGAATCAGTCATGCTGATCGTGTGCCCCGAAAAGTCTAACTGGGTTAGTTTATCAATGAAGCCATCATGCCAGACTTTGTCAAACGCTTGCGCGATGTCTAGGAAGACCGCTCCTGTCTGTTTCCTCACTCTCCATCTGCCTGAATATGTGTTGAACCAGACGCAGGGATTAACGGGCGGCTTTATGTTCAGGACGGAAGCCAAGCTGCTCAGGAGTGACAACGTTGTCTTTGAGGAACTGGCGGAGGACTCGTAGGATTAAACGCTTTAGTTCTTTACCGAGGACAGACCGGAGTGAAACTGGTCGTTAACTTTGGGGAATGGTAGTCCGGCTGTTAGTGTTTAGTGTTTACAAGATTTTATTTATGTAACATAAACATTACAAATTCACAATTTCGTCTTAAAACATTTAAATGTATTACTTTGGTCTATCTGTCTGACCGTAGCGGTCGATCGGTTCCAGACTGTAGCGCCTACAACCGCCCGGCCACTATGGCCGGCAAATTGTCTCATTCTCTCCGCCTCTCTCTCTCTCTCTCTCTCTCTCTCTCTCTCTTCCGCACTCTCCAAGGTTTTAGACGGTTCACAGGGGATAAAACGAATGTTTTTTTTTGTATAAAGTAAGTATCGCAGGTGCACGTATTTTATTTAAAGCATGTAGGTGGGCTTGACAGTCTCTCTGACTCTCTCTCTCTCTCTCTCTCTCTCTCTCTCTCTCTCACTCACTCTCCTCACATCTCATAGGTTCAGGATTTTGTGTTAAAATATGTATACTATATGTCTCTCTCTGCCTGTTAGTTGTTTCCTGTCTTGGTCTTTCCAAAGTTTTATGTTTCCAGGAGATAATACGATTTTTTTTTGTGTGACTTAAGTATCACATTTACACATTTATCTTAAAACATATATATTTTTCTTCCTGTCTGTCTCTTACTCTCTCTCCAAAATATTGATGTGTTAAGAAAAGATAAATGGATATTTTAACAGGTGCATGGGTTTGTGAGTCTTACTCTCTGTCTCCTCAAAGTTTTAGATTATCCTATGTGGCAGAAATATTGTAGTTTCTCTTTTTCCTCAGTATAGATGCATGAAAGTTTTGAAGCTTTTGGTGTACGGGACACTGATGGTAACTCCAGAACAGTTATTCCTCAGTTTGTCTGAAACGGTATGCATTATTCCTGAACTGGGCGGAAATTTCCGCATCGTCTCTAAAATAATACTCATGAACGAGTGTTTGAACACTACTTGGAAACATCAGTAGCATCAAAATGTTCATAGACCCCGAAGCTGGAAATGGGGCACCTCGGACACTTTTGTCATACAAAAATAGTTATTTTAAAAATCACCAACCCCTGTGATCTGAGGTATGTCACATGTTGATAATACAGATCCGCTGGACCACCTCTAAATTTCACAGTAGTTGACTTTAGGAACAGGGAAGAAGAATTCAATGTAATTTGCTATTCCCTGAGCCGTGTGTGACTCGTGTTCTCTTATTTTACATCGTGGTTTTTTTCCCATACTGCCACCTCGTTATGTTAGTTTCAGTTTCTGTTGTCACTGAGTTGCTGCTTTGCCTGCTCGTGACCGGCAGCAGCAGCGCTTATCGATATAGCCCTGCCCTATTACCTTTACTGACTGCTATTACTTCCCGGTTGACGTCTGTCGTGCGGGGTGTTGGAACTCGCCGGTAGTGCAGTTCGGACCTGGCAGTCGTAGAGTTGGGACGCGACGGAAATTGGTCGGGTGGAAGCAGTAGTGAGGCTTGGATAGCCACGACTCGCCCGACCGTTGCAGGCACACACAAATTGAACTGGGTTGATCGTCGGTTAGTCGTCTTACCGGACGACGTGTATTTGCTCACCGGTCACATGTGGGTTCGCGGTGTATGTCTCAATTCGTGGTTCGTCCTCGTCACTGCATAGTCACTGCTTTAACCACTGGTCGCGTTCTTCGTGCAAGTGTTTGTGATATTGTGTGTAGCTTGTGATGTCGACTGCCCAGTTATTTTTGTGCTGTCTCCGTGCTGATGGGTAGCAGTTGGTCGGTTGGCGCAGTCGCGACGTGGCACCAGTGGGGCATGCAGCGTCAGGAAGGTGCGGATGGCCCTCACTTGCCCGACGATTACCGAGTGGGGACGCCTTTGGTTGACAGTCGGTCGGTCGTCTTGTTAGGCGACGTGTGTTTGGCTGGCGACTGCTGATGGGTTGGCTGTGTGCGCCGACGCGTGGTTCGTCCTCGTCATTGCACAGTCACTGCCGTCAGCATCGTCTAGTCCTCGTGCATTTGTTCGTGGGGCTGTGTGCAGTTATGTGATTTTCAATGACAAGTTTATTTAAGTGTTGTGGGCGTGCTGCCTCTCAGTTAGTCGGTCGTTTCATTAAGCGACGTGGGTTTTCGGGGCGTCCACCTCTTGTGGGTTGTCTGGGATCCGTTCTTGTTTGGTTTCACAGTCTTTGCTGTCAGCATCGTTGGAATTTTGGTGCAAACGCGGAGCGGAACCCCTTGGTGCAAGTGTGGAGTGGAACTCGCCTTGAGCATTGTTCTGTTGACGGTCTGTCGGTTGGGTTGCCGTCGGATTGAGGATTGTTGAGCCGACTGCGTGTCTCACCTAAGTGAACATTAGTATTTGAAGCGCTGGCCGACCCCCCCCCCCCCCCCCGAAAATTCTGAGCGCCGTTAGCTGCACTGCCTTTTCTTATTTTCTGTTCTGTGTAATGGTATGGCTCATAGCCGATGGTTTGAATTAAAGTTGAATTGTTTTTAGTTGTGTTCTAAGTCATGGGCCGTCAGCCGCTTAAGAATTAAATTTCCTTACTTGTCAAGTCTTATATTGTTTGGCCTTCAGCCTGATTAAAATCTTTAAAGATGAAGCCTTGGACCTTTTGCCTAGTAAAAATTATTTTAGTTGTGTTTTAAGTCATGGGCCTTCAACCGTTTTACAATCAAAGTTCCTTGCTTGTCATGTGTTAGATAGTTTGGGGCCTTCAGCCTAATTTAAATAAGGCTTTGTTGTTTAAATTTATTTTACTTTGACTTTTAAGTCACGGGACCTTCAGCAGTTTTTAAATTAAAGTTGTTGTCTTTCAAGCATCAGACTGTTTGGGGCTTTCAGCCCAATTAAAAATAAGGCTTTCTGCTGTGTTTTAAATCATGGTGCTTCAGCCGTCTTCGAATTAAACTTGTTTGCTTTTAAGTGTTGGATTTGTTGGGCCTTCAGCCAAGTTATAGAACTTACTTACGTGTGGCCTTCTGCCTTCTAAATATTCTGTTTCGGGTCTGAATCCTAAGTTAATGGCTTTGAGCCGTTTTATAATTAAAGTAGCTGTGCCCTTAGGGTATAGGAGGGTATAGGATAGTGTGGCCTTTCAGCCGATAGCTAAGTTCAAAAATTTGTCCTGTTATGTTTGGTCAAATAATAAAGTTATGTGTGTTCTAGTGTAACTGACAGCCACCCATGTTGTCCCCTTTCCACTATTCCAACTACCTGTCCTGTCCAAGTACCTGTCCTCTAGTTTTTCTCGGAGCTCAACAATTGGCCAGAGTCGTTTCGACTACACACCGCACTTGCTGCAAAGGACAAATTATTTTGTGCGTTGTGCAGACACAAATGTACTCTCGTCACAAGTCGGCGGTAGCAGGTGCCCGGATATATACAGTTCACTGGCAGGATTCCCTAGTTGATTCGGCTTCACGGTGATCGAGTAGATAGCGGACGCGGGAAACGGCTCTGCCTGCAGGTGGTGTAGTTGAAATTAAAGAGAGCCGGTGGCAGCTGGACACGTTTGCAGTGAGAGTGTGATCGCAGAGGGGGCGGCAGTCGGTAAATAGTGGACGGGCTGCGCAGTGCGGAGCACGCGGTGGGGCGAGTGGCTTCCCGTGTCGCTCGCTGGCTGCAGGCGCGCCGCTGCGTGTCCACGTGCGCCGTGTTCCGGGATTACGCCGCAGCGTCGGTAAACAGCGCGCCCACCGCGGCCGGCCGGGTGGCTGGAGCCGAGCGCCGGGCGATGCCGGAAGCGTCAAGCGCGGCCGGCCGTCCTCTGGAAAGTGGCGGCAGCCGCGTCTGTCACCGCAGTACGGCGCATCAAGAGGCAGTTCCACCCTGCTTACTCCGTGTCGACGAAACTTGACGACTGCAGAACTGGCGACTCAACATTGTACCATATGTATCCGGTCGAGACAGATACCTGTTACAAAACATTTGTTACTCATTTCTTTCGTTACTGAGCATGATTATGAAAAAATCGTTTGACTGAAATTTGTTGTATACTGCCTTCATTTCCTTTTATCCGATAACAATGTAATTGCACTACAAAATCAGAAAATGTAACAAGTTATCGTTCCCGTAAACTTACGTGGATAGCCGGTCGTTGTGACCGAGCGGTTCTAGGCGCTTCAGTCCGGAACCGCGCTGCTCCTACGATCGCAGGTTCAAATCCTGCCTCGAGCACGGGTGTGTGTGATGTCCTTAGATCAGTCAGGTTTAAGTAGTTCTAAGTCTAGAGGACTGATGACCTTAGGTCCCATAGTGTTTAGAGCCATCTGAACCATTTTTTACGCGGATATTATGTGTGTATGGAACTAATGTCTTCACTCAGCTCCGACCGTAGTTTAATTTTACAATCGATCTGAACACTTTGTAAAAAGGAACACAGGAACGTCGAACTAATAAAGTTCCCACATGTCAGTCACGCAATATTCGCGCAAGGCGTTTGTATCCGCATTAATGAAACGTACCAGTGAGTAATGAAATGGAGGTTATAAATTATGTGTCCGTTTGTAGTCAGATCTGGAAGCTGGAAAGGTCTGAAGAGGCTGAATAAGAGTCTCTGACTGTTCTTTCCATCAACTTGTCGTCTTCTAATGTTGTGTCCCCAACGCAGAAGACAGCTCGTCGATCGTGGGCTTTTCTTCGGCGGAGGGTGTTGCACTGTCAATTGGAACTCGTAATTCTCTTTTTTTGCGGGATGCCACTTGCCCAGGTTACTCTCTGGCATCTACAGTGGGTAACATCTGTAGTACTGACAATGACGGTAGGCGACACATCTCATTAATGTATCCCGTTCGGTTAGTATTCAAATATTCACACGTGTACACTGTCTTTTGCAACACTTGTCATAGCTTTCTTAATTGTTTGGTAACTTTTCCATCTAACTTCCGAAATATGATACATATGTCCGGCTATCCTGTACGCACTAGACAGATTGGGTATTACATATTCACAACAGAGTTATGTCCGATGTAGGGTACATGCCTGGCTCTGAAGAAAATCCGAAACAGAATTACTATTACATATTCACAACCGCGTGGGGTAGCAGTGCGCTTTAGGGCGCCTTGCCGCGGTTCGCGCTGCCCACCCCGTCAGAGGTTGGAGTCCTCCCTTGAGCATGTGTGTGTGTGTGTTTTGTCCATAGAGTTAGTAAATTTAATTTAGGTTAGGTAGTGTGTAAGCCTAGGGACTGATGACCTCAGAAACCTCCCATAGAACTTACCACAAAATCGAATCGAACATATTCACATTCAAGTATCGCACGATACTGAGATACGTCCAGAATGAGATTTTCACTCTGCAGCGGAGTGTTCGCTGATATGAAACTTCCTGGCAGATTAAAACTGTGTGCCCGACCGAGACTCGAACTCGGGAAATTTGCCTTTCGCGGGCAAGCACTTGCCCGCGAAAGGCAAAGGTCCCGAGTTCGAGTCTCGGTCGGGCACACAGTTTTTATCTGCCAGGAAGTTTCACTGAGATACGTGTTCGACCCTCCATAATTCTGGAAACAGAGATACGTGTCTGGCTCTGAAGAACATCGGAAACAGTCCGACTAGCGCAGCCCAAGCACTTCGTCTCCCAGGAGCGCTAAAGCGACCCGAAGGTGTCCGAAGCACTTCGGTTGCAATATCGTTACTCTTATGTTTCTCAAAACTAGTGAAATGTATAAACAAAAACGATAGACTCATAGGGTAACCACGAGAAAATACTGGGTTAAATAAAATGAAAATTATATAAATAATTAATAAGACGTTTTGGTGCCTAGCAGCCGAACGTGCCGAACAATCAGAAGCAAGTTAAGTACAACTGTCGGACTCTCCCACTGGACGTACATATTCTACCATCTGCCGCTTGTACCTCTCTCCACTTTTGTACCATATGTTACTTTACGTGTATCAAGCTGCATCTAGGCGAGCTTCTAGCAAAGTAAAATACTGGCGGCCACAGCCAGGATTCTCAAAAGTTTTACGAATACTGCAGGCGAACTGCTTGCTGCAAAATATCATTGCTGCCGAGGATGTACTTTATCCGAAGGCAGCAGTCTGCTATGTTAATTGGAACAGCGATGTACACTGCCCGACAAAAAACTGGCCAGATGCCAGTAGTAATGGCGGAGTTAGGATTCCGTACAGACCTCATTATGTCTATATACAGTTCATCCATTCTGGGAATCGCTAATCTCGACCATTTTGTCTGTTATAGATACGGATACTGGCAAGATATAAATCCACAGGTATTCCAGAAGTTTCGAAAATGTTTTAATGTCAATAATATAAATGCGGCATAAAATCGTGTAGCAGGCAGGCGACCATTAGACCACTATTATAACCGTCAGCAGTTCTACTTTCAATCTAACTAGGTCCCAATGGTAAAAATCGAATGCAGGCAAAAATGACTTTATTGCTTGTATGGCGTGTTTCGGAATTTATCCATCATCAGATATCTGGCAGTGATTACACAACGTAGATACGGCGTTTCGAGTTGTATGCGGACTAGTCTTTGAATGTTTGTTTGAAATACAGCTTGAAACGCTGTTCTACATGCTATAATCGCTCCTGCATATCTGATGAGAGACAAATTCCGAAAGGTATGATTTAAGAAATAAAGTCAGTACTTGCCTCATGTTTGACATTTACCACTGCGATCCAGTCAGTCTGAATGCAGAACTACTGATTGTTTTAACTTCAAGTTTGATGTTGGGTTACAAATGGGCAAACTAAATTTAATTACAATCTAACAGTATTCGGACTTTTTCTTCACTTGTACTGTCAAACGTTGTCTCTAGGCAAATTTCACGATTCCAGGCCAACGAAACGGCCCTATACGTTTTGGTGAGTCAGTTTGCGACTATTAAAATATGTTATATAAATGGCGGTATCTCTTGGCTCGATGACTTACAAGCTTGAATTTCGTACGCAGGCAAGGGACCAAAGATTTCGGTATCCGACATACTCGATACGTCTGAGAGAAAGTTTCTTTAACTGTCGGACAGACAGAGGGACAACAAAGGGATTGTATAAAGGTTCAATTTTTAGCGACTGCGGCACGGAACGCTAAACAATAGTGAAGCACCAAGAGGAGGAGTGAACGAAATGAAAATTCATGGGTTGTATGGGTACGCCAAGTTATTTCAGTGATTGCAAAAATCAAATGGCTCCGAGCACTATGGGACTTAACCGCTGCGGTCATCAATCCCCTAGAACTAAGAACTACTTAAACCTAACTAACCTAAGGACATCACACTCATCCATGCCCGAGGCAGGATTCGAACCTGCGACCGTAGCGGCCGCGCGGTTGCAGACTGTAGCGCGTGGAACCGCGCTCGGCCACTCCGGCCGGCTCAGTGATTGCAATATCGAACCACATTTACAAGTAACTTGGCAGGATCAGTTCATAAAGTCACATGCGATATGTGGACGAGCACTCTCCTATTGAAAAAAGGCACCGCGATACTGTCGCGTTAAGTGGTGACACGGGATGACACAGGATGTCCGTGGTGGACCACTGTGCCGTCGGACGTCCCTCACCCACTACCAGACTTGACCCCAAGTCGTACCCCTGTTAATGAAACGAGCATCGATCGTGCGTAGTGGTGAGGTGTGTTGCTTGGTTGCAAAGTGTTGGACTGCTTATTCAAGTGACGTGCCGTCAGTCATAGTTTGTTTTCTTTCATAGAATTCATAATTCTCTCACGATCTTTTGATCAGAAAAATTCTCAACTGGTGATCCCTCTAAAACAGGTAGAATAAGTCACTAACAGGTCAGAGAAGGTCAAGGACGTACCACCTCCAAGAGGACCATACCTAGTGAAGGTCGGCGATGTTGACGCCAAGCATCAGGATCAGAGCGGGTTTAGTTATGAACTTTGAAAATTCTTATTGTAGCCACATAAGCTTCAGAAGATTCACCCGTTACCTGGGCTGTGCCTGTGCATGTTGTTCTATCGATTATATGGCTACTTCTAGGTACCACGTCTAACTGACTGGTGTGATCGTATACAGACAAAAAATTTGTGGAAAATTGCAAGCTTTTTCTTGAAAATTGACATGTAACTCGAGTCTTGGACACAAATTTAGAAAAATAGCGGAAACTCATCTGAACTCAAATAATAATCAGAGTTCTGGCAGCCACAGCACACCGCCTTAGTCCGCATTGTCTGCTACCGACATGCAGCAGCGCACCTCAGTCGCTGTTGGAGTACTCATTACTCTTCGTGTTTTGCTGTCCTTGTTAATACGTATCGATAAAACTAATATCGCACTATACTAATTTTGGACCGCTCTGTCGACTGGACACGTAAAATAACGATTTAAAAAACGTTTTCGCGCTGATGGAAAGCAAACCGACGCGTTCCGCCGATACTGGACGTCACAAGAACTACGTGACAAGCAGTGTATGTTTGGGCTGACTCCAGCTACATACTGCAAGAACAAAATTGCAACTTGCAGCAGGAGGAGGCCCGGGGTTTATGAAACACCTTGTCAGTGTGGAAAGAAGTATATTGGTCAAACTATTCGAACTATTCAGAACCGGTGCTTGGACCATCATCGGCACACTCGGTTGTTCCAGCCTGAGAAGTCGGCAGTGGCTGAACATTGCCTTCACGAAGGACACAGGATGATGTATGACAAGACACAATTGATCTCTCCTGCTTCTCGTTATTGGGAATGTGTTCTTAAAGAATCCATTGAAATAAGATTATCCAGTAATATTATTAACAGGGATAAAGGTTTTCCTCTAAGTAAGATATGGAATCCGATATTGTCCGACATTAAACAACAACGGCCTTCTTTTCGATCATTGGATACTTCCAACTAGTGGTGTTGCGACTTATCGTTTCTGCCGTCTTCCCCCACCGGCGCGCTGCCCATCATCTCACGCACGCGCGGTGCTCTGTCCGTGGTGTACAAAGGTTTCCGTCGTTATGGCTGGAATTCAGTTCCGGCGAGGCAGTGCACTAGCATTAACTCATCTGAAGATGGCGGCCAGCTGGTCCGCCGAAATATTGTGTCTGGACGACGACATGATCCGGCTGCAAACCCGTGAAGAATATCAGAAGTTATTACGCCGGGAAAGTCTACGAAATCACAGGATGTTGGAAATTGGAAACTGCATTAGAACATTACAAGTTACCTCGAAGAGAACAATCTATTGACATACAGGCAACTCGGATTTAGAATACATTGAACTTGTGAAACACACAGCTATCTCTTTACACATGCAAAGTGTTGAGAGCTGTTGACGCATTTGAAATTGATTCCGTATTTCTAGATTTCAAAAAGGCTTTTGACATTGTACCTCACAAGCGGCTTGTAGTCAACCTATGTGCTTATGGAATTTCAGTTATCTGAGTGGATTCGTGATTTCCTGCCAGAGAGGGCACAGCTCGTAGTAACTTACGTGTTACTTGACAACACATAAGTGAGTTCTGACGTTCCCCAAGATAGTATTATAGGTCTCCCGCTCTTCCTAATCTATATAAACGACTCAGGAGGAAATCTGAGCAGCCGTTGTTTGCTGATGATGCTGTCGTTTATCGTCCATCATGATTATCGCAAGATCAAAATAAATTGAAAAACGATTTACAAAAGATACCTGAGTCGTGCGAAGATTGGGAGTTAACGCTAAATAATGAAAACTCTAAGGTCATCAACATGACTACTAAAAGGAATCCGTTAAACTTCGGTTACACGATAAATCAGTCAAATCTAAGGGCCGTAAATGCAATTGAATACCTAGGAATTACAATTACGAACAACTTAAATTGGAAAGAAATTAGAGAAAACGTTGTGGGGAAAGCGACCCAAAGACTGCATTTTATTGGCAGAACACTCCGAATATGCAACAGATTTACTAAAGTGACTGCCTACTCCAAGCTTGTCCGTCCTCTTTTGGAGTACTGCTGCGCGGTCCGGAGTCGTTGCCAGATAGGATTAACGGAATACATCGAGAAAGTTAAAAGGAGAGCAGCACGTTTTGTATCATCACCAAACAGGGAGACAGTGACACGTACATGATACAGGATTTGGGATGGACCCGGAATCTTGCCACGAAATTTCGATCACCAACTTTCTCCTCTGAATACGAAAATATTTTGTTGCCGCCGACCTACAAAGGGAGAAGCGACCATAGTTATAAAATGAGGGAAATCAGAGCTCGCACGGAAAGATATAGGTGTTCGTTTCTGCCGCGCGTTTTTCGAGAGTGGAATAGTAGAGTATAATTGTAAAAGTGGTTCGATAGACTCTCCGCCAGGCTCTTAAGTGTGATATGCAGAGTGTGCATGTAGATGTATAGGTAGAATCATTCGAGAAAATGCTCCTGACTATTAGTAGGAGAGACACCCGGTATAGTACTGCATATTCTACATGAGGACCTAAATTCTAAATAACGTCCTTTTAGGTCTGCATATGTAGTGTGATGTATCTTTAATTTCTACAAGGGTTATTTGTGGGGTGCAATATTATATACGGGTCATGTGGAGAACAATGGCCTCGCTTTTGTAACTCATAGCCCTAGCAAGTTAGCAGGTGCCACAATGAAATTTTTACTATAGAATATCTGACTTTTGGCCTCATAATGGTTCCTACATCTGAAATCGGTTAGCTCTAATATAACTAAAATACTAGTTTTGCATTTTTATGTCAAGTAAAATGACTGGAGTTCCAAGACGTTGCAGTCTGTGTTCCAGAGAGTCGGCTTTTGCCTTCAGAATGGCTGCTTCCTCGGTCAGCACGAATCGCCGCAGGTTGTGTGGGTGTCCGTCTTGAGGTCGGTGGCCGGCGCTGGCGATGACTAGCGGGCCGCAGAGCAGACGTGGCACGTCGCCAGGGCTGCCAACTTTACGAGTGCCGCCTCTATTGTGCCCTTCCATTGTCTTGGCCCTGTTCCTGCCAACAGTATGGCGGCGAAGACCTACAAACAAGCACTTCTTTTGCCTTTATCTGTTATTAAAATCTGGCGATGCTGTCTGCCACTCTGGCACTGTCTTCTTCCCATGCAGTGGTTTTCTGTATTTGATTCCGACCGCTGGTTTTTGTGTTCGTTTTGTATTAAAATGTTGCGGTACTCTGCCTCAGAGAGCAATGTTGAAGCAGATAGTCTTTTAAGGCTGGTATCCAGCGCTGAGTTAAGGGCAGTAACACCTGGTCTGCAGTGAATAGACGTCTCGAGAGAATAGCCACGTAGTTACCTATGTTTATTGTGTGCTGGCTAATCTGTCTCCTGATCCACCGATCTGAGGTAATCCAGGAGACTGTAACGTAGGAATATGCAGCTGGGCGAGTCACGCTTATCTTTTAGAAGGAAGAGTGCGCTGGTGAACATTTTTTGGGTCCAATTGAAAAGTGTCTGTTGCATCAGCCACCCTCTCTGTCGATTACATATTTTTGCATATCGATTACGGGAGAGTTCTTTGACATACTTTCCGACCACTCGCTCGTCCTTTTCGATGACCCTCTGCTGCAGAGAGTGTATTTAGGTTTCACACATCAGTGCGTTGTACGTGAAGGAAGGAAAGGGGGCAATCGCAAGGTGGCATTTGCAAAGATCATTTGCATGGAAGCGTTGTACTGAGGCAGTCAGACTGTTGTTTTCAGATGTGTGCAGTCCTAAGTGGGCTTGCCATGCAGTGCTGTCCCTGTTAAGAATTAGTCAGTTCTGCGGGTGTACTGCGTGTTATTGTGAGTTGGTGCGACCACGCAGTGCTAGCTAGAAGAGGCCGTTTGGAAGTTCTTGGTATCCGACAAGTTGTGGCCTGATAATTCTGTTGCCACAGCTTTGAAGAGAAAGAGTACGCAATAGTGGTATTGAGAGAGGCTGCGGTATTGTTTTGAGACAGTACGCTATGTTTTTTGAACTGATTGCGTCAAGTTGAAGAGGGGCAGCAGCCTTTCCAGTAGTTCAGTAGTTGCAGGGACAAGCATTGCTGTGCTGGTACTGAGAGCGGCTGAAAGGAGAGGGAAACTACAGCCTGTAATACTACCCTCCCACACATCACTATTAAAATTCCCTGTCCCTGCACAAGTTCTGAAAGCTTCGTGGTGTGTAAGATATACAAAAGAAAAACTTTTTACTTAATTCCTTATCTCTTGTTGTTGGCACCAAGTCTTGCTTCTAGGTGTACATTCTTGTGGATGAAATTTCGATTTAACGTTGTCGTTTCCTGATGACTAAATAACTGATGAAGATTTGCCTGTATATTTCTAATACTCCATATTACATATAGTTAGTGTCGATCAAATAAATACGTCTGTCTCCATCAGAGGCATGTCCACTACTATCTACTTTCTGCGGTACTCACAATATTCCAAAGAGCTTACAAAGCAAAATAGTTTACAAACTTTCCTGACAAAAGAAGAATATTCCCTAAAATATATCATTATTTCATAAACGAATACAGAAATGAATTTAATAATTAGCGTTAGATTGTGCAATTAATAATATGAATTTTAAATATGCCAGATACTTCATAATTTCAAATATTTCTAAAAGAAGAAAAATTTTAACCGTATATACAAAGTGTAACAAATTAATTTCTGTTTTTACACATTTTAGTCAGAAATATAATACATGGCTCGCAAAATCAAATGAAATTCTTTCAGATAAACAGTTGATATAATGTTCACCTATACAAGAATCGATAGTATACATGGTATCCGTTATTTCTATAAAGAAAAGTTTATGTTAGAAAAGGGTGTCCCATTACAAGCCATAACTTTCCCGCGGCCGTGAAGTTTTACTGTGTGCTTGGATAAAATATTTTGGAGGTAAAATAGTCCCCAATTGGGATCTCCGGGCAGGGACTGCTCAGGAGGACGTTGTTATCATGAGAAAGAAAACTGGTGTTCTACAGGTCGGATCGCGGAATGTCAGATCCCTTAATCGGGCAGTTAGCATAGAAAACTTAAAAAGGGAACTGGATGGGATAAAGTTAGATACAGTGAGAATTAGTGAAGTTCGGTGGCAGGAGGTACAGGACTTATGGTGAGGTGAATACAGGGTTATAAATAAAAAATCAAATAGGGGCACTGCAGCAGTACGTTTAATAATGAAGAAAAAATAGGAACGCGGGTAAACTACTAAGAACAGCCTAGTGCATTGGTTCCCAACAGGTGGTCCGCGGAGTCCGCGAGCTATGCCAGAGGGGTCCGCAAGATGCTATTAGAATAAAAAATATATTAAATATATTTCGTATGATAACAGATTTTTTGTTTTGTCCGCTTCCTGCATGAGGAGAGCTTTAGCGAACATTAACTTCTGCGTCTAGCGTCTTCCTAGAGCCAACGACACTAGCACACTCTAGCGCAAAACTATAGTTAGATAGAGGCAAATAGTTCTTCTGTATGCCGTTACACTGTGTGCGTTGCCTCTTAGTTTTTTATTATTTATCACACATGTCTACTCAATGCAATCCTGACTGTAATACACTTGAAAGACCAATACTCTCAGTTTTAATTTTTTCCTGTCATTTTCTGTTCATACTCAGTTTGAATTTTTTAAAGGAGTTTGTTATACTAAACATCCAGATTTGAAGACGAAGATTTTGAGCAATAATCAAAAGTTTAACAATAACAATGATGGCTATATTGAAAAAGTTTTAAGCGCAATATTTTTTCAATAATGAATAAGTCAATGTTTATCTAAGTACCAAAAATAGAAAATTTATAAAAAGACTCTTAATTTGGCTTTTTCAGGTACTTCATACTGTGATATGAGAAGGTAACAATCATGCTCGATGAGGGGTCCTCGAGAAAGTTTTGTTGGGAACCCCTGGCCTAGTGAACACATTATTGTAGCAAAGATAGATACGAAGCCACGCCTGCCACAGCAGTAGAAGCTTATATCCCAAATAGCTCCGCGGATGATGAAGAGATTGAAGAAGTGTATGATGAGATAAAAGCAATTATTCAAATAGTTTAATAGTCATGGGCGACTGGAATTCGATTTGTAGGAAAGGGAAGAGAAGGAAAAGTAATAGGTTAATACGGACTGGGAGTAAGGAATGAAAGACGAAGCCGCCTGGTAAAATTTGCACAGAGCATAACTTAATCATCGTTAACACTTGGATTAAGAATAATGAAAGTAGGTTGTATAAGTGGAAGAGACCTGGGCACCCCGGAAGGTTTCAGATTGATTATATAATGGTAATATAAATATATATAAATATTTAGGAACCAAATTTTAAATTGTAAGACTTTTCAGGGGCAGATGTGGACTCTTGACCACAATCTATTGGTAAAAAAATGTAAATGTCGTGTGAGTAGGGCCTCCCGTCGGGTAGACCGTTTGCCGGGTGAAAGTCTTTAGATTTGATGCCATTCGGCGACATGCAAGTCGATGGGGATGAAATGATGATGATTAGGACAACACCCCGTCCCTGAGCCGGGATTCGAACTTGGGCCCTCAGGATTAACATACTGTAGCGCTGAGCACATACACACACACACACACACACACACACACACACATATATATATATATATATATATATATATATATATATATATATATATATATATTTCGTTGCGTTTGGTCTGGGTGGACTTCACAAGACCTCCGTTCAAGTTGATCGTTGATTCCTTTACTCAGTTTTTTATTACAGTGGGCGAACAGCCCTCTGAGCGAACACCCTGAGCTACCGTGCCGGCACCACTCAGCTACTGGGGGCGGACTAGTTTACTGGTTATAAACTGTGAGTCAAAACTGAAGAGACTGCAGATGGGTTGTGGATAAACTGAAAGAACTAGAGGTTGTGTAGAATTTCAGAGAGAACATTAGGGAACGATTTACAAGAACAGGGGAATGGGTAGCTTTGAGAGATGAAATAGTGAAGGCAGCAGAGGATCAATTAAAAAGCCGAGGGCTAGTAGAAATTCTTGGGTAACAAGAGAGATATTGAATTTAATTGATGAAAGGAGAAAATACAAAAACGCATTAAATGAAGCAGGTGAAAAGGAACAGAAACGTTTCAAAAATGAGATCGTCAGGAAGTGTAAAACGGCTAAGCCGGAATGGCTAGAGGACAAATGTAAGGATGTAGAAGCATATATCGCTAGGTGTAAGATAGATGCCGCCCACAGGAAAATTAGAAAGACGTTTGGAGAAAAGAGAACCACCTGTATGAACATCAAGAGCTCATATGGTAAACCAGTCCTAAGCGAAGAAGGGAAAGCTAAAAGTTGGAAGGAATAAATAGAGGGTCTATAAAGGGGCGATGTACATGAGGGCAATATTATGGAAATGGAAGAGGACGTCAATGAAGATGAGAAGGAAGATATGGTACAGTGCGAAGAATTTGACAGAGAACTTAAAGACCTAAGCAGAAACAAGTCATCTGGAGTAGACAGCATTCCGTTAGAACTACTTGGGAGAGCCAGCCATGACCAAACTCTTACATCTGGTGGAAAAGAAGTATGAGACAGGTGAAATACCCTCACATTTCAAAAGAATATTTTAATTTTAATTCCACAGAAAGCAGGTGCTAACGGGTGTGAAAATTACCGAACTATCAGTTTAATAAGTCACGGCTGCAAAATACTAACACGAATACTTTACGGACGAATGGAAATAATGGAAGAAGCCGACCTCGGGGAAGATCAGTTAGGATTCTGTAGAAATGAAGGAACACGCGAGGTAATACTGACCCTACGAACCACCTAAGAAGATAGGCTCAGGAAAAGCATACGTACATTTCTAGCATTTGTAGACTTAGAGAAAGCTTTTTACGATATTGACTGGAATACTCTCTTTCAAATTCTGAAGTTAGCAGGGGTAAAATACAAGGAGCGAAAGGCTATTTACGATTTGTACAGAAACCAAAAGGCAGTTGTAAGAGTCCAGGGACACGAAAGAAAAGCAGTGGATGAGAAGGGAGTGAGACAGGTTGTAGGCCATACCCGATATTATTCAATCTGTACATCGAACAAGCAGTAAAGAGACCCAAAGAAAAATTTGGAGTCGGAATTAAAATCAAGTGAAAAGAAATAAATACTCTGACGTTTGGCGATGACAACGTAATTCTGTCAGAGACAGCAGGGACTTGGAAAACAGTTGAACGGAATGGACAATGTCTTGAAAGGAGGATACAAGATGAACATCAACAAAAGCAAAAGGAGAATAATGGAATGTAGTCGAATTAAATGAGGTGAGGCTGAGGAAATTAGATTGGGAAATGAGACACATAAAGTAGTAGATGAGTTTTGCTATTTGGGTAGCAAAATAAATGAGGATGGTCGAAGTAGAGAGAATATAAAATGTACACTGGCTATGGCAACGAAAGCGTTTCTGAAGAAGAGACACAGGTTAACATTGAGTATAGATTTAAGGGTTAAGAAGTCTTTCCTGGAAGTATTTGTATGAAGTGTAGCCATGTATGTTAGTGAAATATGGACGATAAACAAGTTAGAGAAGAAGAGAATACAAGCTTTTGAGATGTGGTGTCACATAAGAATGCTGAGGATTATATGGATAGATCACGTAAGCAATGAGGAGATAGTGAACGGAACGGGGGAGAAGAGAAATTTGTGGCACAACTTGACAAGAAGAATGGATCGATTAGTAGAACACGTTCTGAGGCATCAAGGGATCAACAATTTAGTATTGGAGGGAGGGATGGAGGATAAAACTTGCTGAAGGAGGTCAAGAGATGAATACAATAAGCAGATTCAGAAGGATGTGGGTTGCAGTAGTTACTCGGAGATGAAGAGGCTTGCACAGGACAGATAGCACGAAGAGCTGCATCAGACAAGTCTTTGGACTGGAAACTACAACATCATGTTACCCCTATCTACGCACTCGGCTCAACGATCTCAGGTAAGGTCTTGCTGCTTTCCTTTTCTTACGATTTGGCGTGCATATACTGATGCTAATTATTTACTCTGGTGAACCACTTAGGAGAGTGGGGTCAATATTTAGCATTATGTACTCGTCCATTGTTTATCCGGCGATCGGGTGTTAGTAAATCATCTATTCCATTCACCAGACAGATGGGAAATATTTCTGAATGTTCTTAATACTTCCGACTCCCTACTTCATCTAGATATAACTATATTATGTGTAGCAGATGCTACATCTTGTATCAGTTTATGCAAACCTTTGTTGTAGTAATTACTCTAATAAACCAGAGGCCTATTTGAATTTTCGAACTTTTTAATTGTGTGATACTAATGCTTCCATCTCAACATTCTTCTAATGTGATAGTCAATAAATACTTTGTCAATAATGTTTGTGTGGATTATTAACTTTTGCTGCCTCGATAAGATGTGTATGAGGAGTCAGAGCTGAACGTTAGGGTCAATTTTATAAAAAATAAGGAAGTCACGCTACCGAAGCTGTGCTTGCTGTTTTCTTGTCTTGTCTTGTCTGATATTGTCAGTCCTTGTATGAGAAATTGTATCTGCCATTTAATCTTCTATTGTGATATCCAAGGGCAGTAACTGCCCGTTGTTTATTAATCGAGCCACACCAGAACATCTGTAAAATACTGACAGTTTTACGGTTGCACAATACATTTAGAATGTCTGTCGAACCCCGTTTGCATTTAGTTAACTGCTCAGCACCGACATAAATATCTCCTTTTAACTGACGCCACACACAGTTTATTCGGGCTTCTGGCGCTGTTACTGATGTGCTACTCTGTTGCTTTAGTGTTGTACCTTTTCGATGTTTAGGAGGGCTCATCTCTTATTTCCGTACTTTACGGCCAATTAACCTATGACATATCTCTATTGGACAATGCGATTGTAGATTCTACCGAGACAGTTATCGAAAAACGCTGACAGACGTTGATTGCTGAAATCAGTAGGGAAAACAACACATAAAAGTTATGGATGAGGGTCAGACTGAAACGTGAGGGGGAATTTTGGTGTAATTAATGAATTCTGGCGACATGCAGCACCTTAGTTTTAATTAAAGTTTCATCTACGATTTTTGAGCTCTTTTCCACGGGTATTTGTATGACAGTAGTAAATCGCCGTACTACAAACAGCCGAACAGAAGAAACATTCTGACTGATTCGAGCTGCATGCTGGATTGTGACTCGAAGCTGGGACGATTGCCTTTTCGGGGAAATTCTCTGCAAACACGCCTCAGGACCCGCCCTCCAGTTATACTTACTACCACCTTCCAAACTTCCAAGCTCAGTCTCCCGAATACAAAGGTTCCAGTTTCGACTCCAGCACACATATTTAATCTACCAGGAAGTTTGAAATCAGTGCTCACAAGAGAGCATACATGGTTAATTTTTGTACTTTGGAGTAAAAATATGTGATGTTTCGCTAGATATAATCACAGTAAGAGCTATCGCTGCTCCTCAGACTGAAATTTCATTACGGATTATAAGAGAGCATGCATGGTCAGTGTTTCTACTTGAGAGAGAAAATAGTCTGTTGTTTCGCAAGATATATACATAGTAAGAACTACTACTGCTCCTATTGACAGGACTTCGCCCCGAGTTGTTACGATTTCATCATCTGGAGAAGTATAATCTTACGCATAGCCGATATGCATACTGAAAAATAAAATTAATATAAAAAATGGTGTTCCATCTGCGTATGAATGTGGTCTGTGGTCTAGGGGTAGCGTCTTTGATTCATAATCAAAAACGTCTACGGTCCCGGGTTCGATCCCTGCCACTGCCTAAATTTTGATAAATAATCAGCATTGGCGGCCGAAGACTTCCGGCATAAGAAGTCAGCTTCATTCTGCCAACAGCCTTGTCAAAGAGCGCGGAGGAGCGGATAGAGGTTCAGGGCACTCTCTTGTCCTAGGGGTGGGAAATTGCCCCTAAAGGCGGAAGAATCAGCAATGATCAACGACATGAGGATGCAGAAGGCAATGGAAACCACTGCATTAAAGACACGTAACGTGTACCCACAGGACATGTGGCCTGTAATTGAAGAAGTGTCATGATGATCTCTCCATTGGCAAAAGATTCCGAAATAGTCCCCCATTCGGATCTCCGGGAGGGGACTGCCAAGGGGAAGGTTACCATGAGAAAAAGATTGAATAATCAACGGAAGGATAACGTTCTACGAGTCGGGGTGTGGAATGTCAGAAGCTTGAACGTGGTAAGGAAACTAGAAAATCTGAAAAGGGAAATGCAAAGGCTCAATCTAGATATAGTAGGGGTCAGTGAAGTGGAAGGAAGACAAGGATTTCTGGTCCGATGAGTATCGGGTAATATGAACAGCAGCAGAAAATGGTATAACAGGTGTAGGATTCGTTATGAATAGGAAGGTAGGACAGAGGGTGTGTTACTGTGAACAGTTCAGTGACAGGGTTGTTCTAATCAGAATCGACCGCAGACCAACACCGACAACGATAGTTCAGGTATACATGCCGACGTCGCAAGCTGAAGATGAATAGATAGAGAAAGTGTATGAGGATATTGAAAGGGTAATGCAGTATGTAAAGGGGGACGAAAATATAATAGTCATGGGCGACTGGAATGCAGTTTTAGGGGAAGGAGTAGAAGAAAAGGTTACAGGAGAATATGGGCTTGGGGCAAGGAATGAAAGAGGAGAACGACTAATTGAGTTCTGTAACAAGTTTCAGCTAGTAATAGCGAATACCCTGTTCAGGAATCACAAGAGGAGGAGGTATACTTGGAAAAGGCCGGGATGTACGGGAAGATTTCAGTTAGATTACATCATGGTCAGACAGAGATTCCGGAATCAGATACTGGATTGTAAGGCGTACCCAGGAGCAGATATAGACTCAGATCACAATATAGTAGTGATGAAGAGTAGGCTGAAGTTCAAGACATTAGTCAGGAAGAATCAATACGAAAAGAAGTGGGATACGGAAGTACTAAGGAATGGCGAGATATGTTTGAAGTTCTCTAAAGCTATAGATACAGCAATAAGGAATAGCGCAGTAGGCAGTACAGTTGAAGAGGAATGGACATCTCTAAAAAGGGCCATCACAGAAGTTGGGAAGGAAAGTATAGGTACAAAGAAAGTAGCTGCGAAGAAACCATGGGTAACAGAAGAAATACTTCAGTTGATTGATGAAAGGAGGAAGTACAAACATGTTCCGGAAAAATCGGGAATACAGAAATAAAAGTCGCTGAGGAATGAAATAAATAGGAAGTGCAGGGAAGCTAAGACGAAATGGCTGCAGGAAAAATGTGAAGACATCGAAAAAGATACGATTGTCGGAAGGACAGACTCAGCATACAGGAAAGTCAAAACAACCTTTGGTGACATTAAAAACAACGGTCGTAACATTAAGAGTGCAACGGGAATTCCACTGTTAAATGCAGAGGAGAGAGCAGATAGGTGGAAAGAATAGATTGAAAGCCTCTATGAGGGTGAAGATTTGTCTGATGTGATAGAAGAAGAAACAGGAGTCGATTTAGAAGAGATAGGGGATCCAGTATTAGAATCGGACTTTAAAAGAGCTTTGGAGGACTTACGGTCAAATAAGGCAGAAGGGATAGATAACATTCCATCAGAATTTCTAAAATCACGGGGGGAAGTGGCAACAAAGCGACTATTCACATTGGTGTGTAGAATATATGTGTCTGGCTACATACCATCTGACTTTCGGAAAAGCATCATCCACACAATTCCGAAGACGGCAAGAGCTGACAAATGCGAGAATTATCGCACAATCAGCTTAACAGCTCATGCATCGAAGCTGCTTACAAGAATAATATACAGAAGAATGGAAAAGAAAATTGATAATGCGCTAGATGACGATCAGTTTGGCTTTAGGAAAAGTAAAGGGACGAGAGAGGCAATTCTGACGTTACGGCTAATAATGGAAGCAAGGCTAAAGAAAAATCAAGACACTTTCATAGGATTTGTCGACCTGGAAAAAGCGTTCGACAATATAAAATGGTGCAAGCTGTTCGAGATTCTGAAAAAAGTAGGGGTAAGCAATAGGGAGAGACTGGTCATATGCAATATGTACAACAACCAAGAGGGAATAATAAGAGTGGACGATCAAGAACGAAGTGCACTTATTAAGAAGGGTGTAAGACAAGGCTGTAGCCTTTCGTCCCTACTCTACAATCTGTACATCGAGGAAGCAATGATGGAAATAAAAGAAAGGTTCAGGAGTGTAATAAGATACAAGGTGGAAGGATATCAGTGATACGATTCGCTGATGACATTGCTATCCTGAGTGAAAGTGAAGAAGAATTAAATGATCTGCTGAACGGAATGAACAGTCTAATGAGTACACAGTATGGTTTGAGAGTAAATCGGAGAAAGACGAAGGTAGTGAGAAGTAGTAGAAATGAGAACATCGAGAAACTTAACATCAGGATTGATGGTCACGAAGTCAATGAAGTTAAGGAATTCTGCTACCTAGGCAGTAAAATAACCAATGACGGACGGAGCAAGGAGGACATCAGAAGGAGACTCGCTATGGCAAAAAAGGCATTTCTGGCCAAGAGAAGTCTACTAATATCAAATACCGGCCTTAATTTGAGGAAGAAATTTCAGAGGATGTAGGTCTGGAGTAGTTAAACGTGGACTGTGGGAAAACCGGAACAGAAGAGAATCGAAGCATTTGAGATGTGGTGCTATAGACGAAAATTAGGTGGGCTGATAAGGTAAGGAATGAGGAGGTTCTCCTGTCTGTGACAGGTAACGTTATACAACTGAAGTGTAGGTTCAGTAAAAAGTTGGTACAATCGTTTCGTACGTCACTTTGGCGTTTCGGCACTACTTACCAAACAGTTTTTATTTGTGATTTCAGTGAAGGAACGAGATTTGTATTTAGATGTGGTGATAGGTGTTGGTTCTGAATGGTTCAAATGGCTCTGAGCACTATGAGATTCAACATCTGAGGTCAAAGGTCCCCTAGAACTTAGAACTACACAAACCTAACTAATCTAAGAATATCACACACATCCATGCCCGAGGCAGGATTCGAACCTGCGACTGTAGCGGTCGCGCGGTTCCAGACTGAAGCGCTTAGAACCGCTCGGCTACACCGGCCGACCTGTGATGATAGGTGCCATTGATGTCTTTTAGCTATTTATCAGACAGTTTTTATTTGTGAATTCAGTCAAGTAACTGGATTTATGTTTAGTTGTCAAGATAGCTGTCGTTGTTGTCTTGTTAGCTACGGACTCCTGCAGTGAACATCGAATGGATTAGGCAACGCTTCAGTGATAGGGTTTCTTCGAGTGTTGGTATCATGTGGTTGATTTTCATTGAGTACCATTCATCGTCCAATGAACTGATTTATTATAGCCACTAATTCTTCAAAGACCTCTGTCTGGCAGCATACTTCCAAGAGGGGTCTCATGGCACCATGTAGTAAATTGTATGGTAACCATCTTCAGAGGTTTCATCCGAGTTAACGAAGAAAGTCAGCAATGTCTGGTAGGTCAAAGTGGATTGATGTGAAACGAGCACCAATGTCTGTGTACGTTTTTACTTAGGGTATGAGACTTGTCTCACATCTGGAAACACTCTAATTTCGACTATTTGTAATTACTAGAATAATCTAAATGAATCTAAATTCTTCCTGGAGGATGTTGTACCCATAATTGTCCACATTCATCACATTTCATTATATGTTCGGTGGGGAAAATAACTCTGACGCATAAGATATTTCACGTGCATCATCCGCTCTTTTCTGAAGATGCGTGAAGTTCTTGCTAGTCAGATTTGCTCTGACCATGCTGTATTTCAAAGTATGACGGCTTTAGTTTTTGACTCCATCAGATCTGTTAAAACTAAACGGAAAAACAATTTGTGAAAACGTCAAATGCTGATCCGAGCACGAGTTATAAAAGCGTAAACATCGCTCGCACATGGATACAGTGTGCGTATATCAGCAAACCAAAGCATACAAAATGCAACATGAAGCAACAGTATTTACACATCAGTTCAGAACAAAATATCTAAAAGTGGTGTATAAGCTGCTTATGAAAATTATTTTTGCATTACGCAGTAAACAAAGCTAAACACGTGTGAAAAATGATCAAATTAAATTGTTACTATTTCATCTAAAGTCTCTATGGTCGATGGCGCATTCAGGGAAAATCCAGCCAGCACAGTCCCGTAGATCCTCTCTGTAATGTTTTGATTCTTAAGCTGGTGCTTGCAGGATGCGGCCCATTCCCGATGCCGTTGGTGGGCAGCATGCGTGACGTCATACACTCTGTCTAAGACTGCAACGCTGTATGACTACTTCTTCTTCATAACACATATTTTGACTTCAATCTGTCATGTACTGAAAATAAAAGAAAACAAGGCGTCGTATAAATCCTCGTCATTGTCTTCCATGGCGACACATAAGTTTGAAATTTGGCTCAAAGGTGCCCACAAATTTCCTCTGTAAAGGTGTAAAGCGTGGCGCCCGGCAACGTCACTCTCGGGCTCGACCGCGCTTCAAACAGCAAGTTGCCGACACGTGAAGAAAAGATTGCAGTTCAGAAATTCATCTGAAGTGTTCTGCGAATTAATGATGTCGCATTGGTACCAAATTTCACCACAATACTGTCAGTGGATGATAATGTCGTCACACCCCACTCTTACCCACATTTCACCCTTCGCGATGGAGGTCACAAGGGCTACATCCAGCGTCGAAATCACGCAGTTTTTTTAAGAACGGCCGGGGAAAACATTTCAGACACACTGCCGCTCAAAATCAATAAGAAATTTCCTCATCCAGTGGCATAAGTGCGTCAGTGGGACCACCCATTCTCTTGGGGCGTTGATTCCCAACACATTTTGCAGTCGAAAATGACAGTTCAGAATGCGATGAGCAACAGGACGACTTTCTCGACAAAACTTGACACTAGAATGAGATTTTCACTCTGCAGCGGAGTGTGCGCTGATATGAAACTTCCTGGCAGTTTGAAACTGTGTAACGGACCGAGACCGGAACTTGTGACCTTTGCGTTTCACGAGGAAGTGCTCTACGGACTGAGCTATCCAAGTATGCCACACGATCCGTCCTCAGAGCTGCAATTCAGCCAGTGCCTCGTTTCCTACCTTCCAAACCGTGAGCTGTGAGGACGCGTCGCGAGTCGTGCTTGGGTAGCTCATATGTTAGAAGACTTGCTCACGAAGGGCAAAGCTCCCGAGTTCGAGTCTCGGTCCGGCACGGCCAGGAACTTTCAAAGCTCGTCACTGCTGACATCCCCTCGACGATTCAACCCTACTCTTAGTGTGCTACAGCCTCATTGTTCGTGATCTGACTGTGACATCACAGAGGGGTGCAACATTGGTATGTGCACGAATAAAGCTACATAGGAGCACTCTAAGGCCCCCAGTTTTAGCAACACCGTTGGTTTCACCCACTCACCTTTGTTGAGCACATTAAAAATGTACCTGTCAAGGACTACGCCACCGGTTCAGCTGAGTGGTGCCTCTCGCCTACTTTAGCGCCTGACGGCAGGCAACCCCTCCTAATGGCCTTCGACGGCAACCCCTTAGGTTTCTCAGGCGCTAGAGTAACCACGAGTCACCATACAGCCGAACCTGCTGCGAAGACTCTGACAGATATCTATACCTACATTTACATTGATACTCTGCAAATCGCATTTAAGTGTCTGGGAGAGAGTTCATCGAGCCCCGTTTACAATTCTCTGTTATTCCAATCTCGTAAACCGCGCGGAAGGAACGAACAGCTGTATCTTACCTAGCGGGCTCTGATTTTCCTTATTTTTTCATGGTGATCATTTCTCCCTGTGTAGGTCGGCATCAACAAAATATTTCCGCATTCGGAGGAGAAAGTTGAAGATTAGAATTTCGTGAGAAGATTCCTCCGCAACGAAAACGCCTTTGTTTTAAAGATGTCGGACCCAAATCCTGTGTCATTTCGGTGACACTCTCTCCCTATTCGGCGATAATCCTAACTGGTAAGGACCCCACACCGCGCAGCAGCATTCTAAAAACGGACGGACAAGTGTAGCGTAGGCAGTCTCTTTAGAAGATCTGATACATTTTCTAAGTGTCCTGCCAATAAAAGGTGCTCAACAATTGTTCCACTCTGTATATCAGAGCAAAACTTGCGGTCACACTACACTCCTGAGAGGTCGGATCACTATTCAAGGGGTTTCGGCGGACGATTTTCTTAGTGTAGGGTTGAGTCGTTCCGCGGATGTAAGCAGTGTCGAAGTTTGTAAAGAACGTCGTCGTGTTGCTCATCAAACTGTGAATTGTCGCTTACGACTGAGCAGTGTGTGAGAATCAGCGTCCCAAGGGAATGGCTAGTTTCACTGATACCATCTATGCCATGTCCTTAGGGGTTTTCTTGTGGGTTCTGAGCGGTGGAGTTTCTGAAATGTTTTTCTCGCCCACTCATAAGAAAACCTCATAATTTCAGTACTGAGTGTCGCGGTGTTGATCTCCATTGCAGAGGTGGCAGTAGAAGGGGTGAAATGAGTGTTAAGGGAGGGAGGGGGTGGGGAATGCGATGACCTTCACATGTTCTGAAAAGTCCAATGTAACGTTGTGCATAATTGTGGTGAAATTTGGTGCCAGTGTGACTTCATTAAGCCGCGTTACGCCTTACTTCATGAGCTACGGTGTTTTTTCGCATGTGCCGACACGCTGCTGTCTGAAACGTCGCCGAACCCTAGGTTGATGGCGCTGGGCGCCATGCTTTTGCACCATTACAGAGGAAAGTTCGAGGCACCTTTGAACCAAATTCCAAACATACCTTGAGCTCCGAGACAATTACCAATTATTGGATTTCGAAAAATTGCGTTTTGTTTGGCGCAGTGTACCTGTACCTTACGTCACGTTTCCTATATCTTTTCGCCCTCACTCCTTTTTGCATATATTCAGCTCTTGCTCTTCGTCGTTTCGGCTATGTGGCAGTTTTAATATCCTGTTAATCCTGGCTATAAAATATGTCCATTTACACATTTTACAGTGACATGATTTTCCCCTTTTGATCTAAGATAACAGGAGTAACAGAATATTTATGCTTCCCTCTTTTTCCAGTTCAATTCAACATTTTCAGCTATTGCATTCATTCCTTCTTCTGACTCCTGGACTTCTTTCCAGTCCCTTTCAGATAACTGTATCACGCCTTTGTACTGCCTGAAATAGATACGGTTCTTGAACAATATGCAGTTTTATTTAAAGAATCTGTTTCACAGTTGGTTTAAAAGATTGTCGATAAAGATGCTATCAAAATATTGCTCATAACGAGCCCGTTATTTTGGTAAGAAACGTACTGATAAATTTATAAAATAATTGAAACGTTACAACTTCTGGAATCACCTTGGGTTCTACTTATCCTCCTTGATTAATAATCTCATTTGTTATCAAGTATCTTCTTACAATACCCAATGTTTCACTTAGTGAGATATTAGGCTGTACGATAAGAATATTTAAGGAATACAGTGTCTCTCCGCATGGAATTGGCATATTTTTAATGTCCCTCACAAACTCAAAGTTATTTTTGATATTGTAGGTTCCTTCATAAGTATGCATTGCTCTCAATCTTTTGTCGCTTAGCTTTGTAGGTGAGGCATAAAATTTCGTTTACAATCAGTCTTCTTGGTTCACAGCCATGTGCAATTTCATTTGTGTCCAAAGTAACCGAGTACATGGATCAATCATTTATACAATATGTTTCTCTTCTTCGTCAGTACAAACGCTACGGATTTAAATAGCTTTCCTTATTTCTGTGTGAAATTTACACACATGGCTACATGACTTCAACTACTTTATTATCTGCAAAAAGATTCCAGTGTTTTGGCTACAGTCATTATTGTGAATTATCACAGCAGCGTTTTCTTTATCAGCTTTATTCACAGCCTTTTATGTTTCCAGTTTATTATTTGGACACTAAAGTGACTTTATTTTTGACATTCTTACTTTTGCATTGATGTACGTTGGAAACAGTTTTTTTCCTGTTGCCACTTTCATTTGTAAAAATGTGTCACGTTCCACTCTGTTAAAAACAGCTTTTACACTCATAAAAATGTTTTTGATTATGTCTGGGCTCTGCTTAGGGATGATATTCAGATGAAAACCCATATTAAGAAGATCTATTTCAATGTTCATTATCTTTATGTTTGTGACCAACCCACCCAAAAGTTATTACTTACCTTCCTGAATCCGTCTGGTTTGTTATTATAAATGTTACGGCGACAGTAATGCGCCTAGTGCTAAATGAGATATGGACGCTTCATGGTTGCACTTTTCTTTATGCTTGTACATTTTCCGGGTCTATCTCTGTCCAAAATATTCCAGTTTTCATTTTCTCACTCAACACTGCTGTCCAAAGATTATTAAACCTGGTATAATAAGAGTTTCTCTACGTTCCTAGCTTAATACTGATAAAGTTTTCAAATAGGCTTTCGCGATATAATTTGCTTCTGTCTTCAAGTCCGGCAGCTAAGGTTTTTCATCATATTTACGTAGCTCTCCCGTGAATCAAACAAACCTGAGACCATTTTTGTGGCCCTCATTATATACGTTCAATATCTTCTGTTGATCCTATTTATTATGGGACCCATACGCCTGACAAATATTCTGAGTTAAGGTTCACAAGTGATTCGGAAGCAATCTCCTTAGTAGATTGACTGCGTTTCCCCACTATACATTATTGTCAATGAACTTGAGCCTTCCACATGCGTTACATATGACTGAGTCTATCGAATCATTCTGTTTCATATCAATTCAAAGTTTTGTATACAAGTATTTGCATGAGTTGACTGTTTCTTACTGTGTATCATTGTTATTGTAGTCACAGTATACTACATGTTTTCATTTTGTGAATTACTTAGTCTTACGTTTCTGTACATTTAAATAAAGTTCCCTTCTTTGCACTACTTTCAAGTCTTTTCACAATATGAAGAATATTTCTGCAGTTCTATCCAGGCATTACTTTATTGCAGATAAAGGTCATTAATATATAACATGAACAACAAGGGCATCAAAGCACTTTTCTGGGGCACACCTACAGTTATTTCCACTTTTGAGGATGACTTTCTGCGTTATTCCTACCAAGAAATTCTCAACCCAGTCACAGCTTTTGTTTGACACCCAAAGTAATCGAAGTAAACGTTGGTTTGGTAGGGTGTTAAACGCTTTTTCAGAACTCAATAAATATAGCATCTACTTGATTTCCTTGACCCATAGTTCTCCGGGTGTTCCGTGATAAAGAAAGAAGTAGGGATCGACAAGATGAATGTCTTTGTAAGCAGAGGACGAAAATGCGTAGTGTAGGGAGTCCTTTTAGCAGACTGTTGCACCTTCTAAATGTTTTTCTACGAAAATGAAGTCTTTGGTGTTCCATCCGCAGATAATTTTCTGTGTAATGGTTTGAATTTAGGTTGCTGGTAACTAATCTCTAGGTATCCAGTTGAATCAACAGCCTTCAAGTTTTTGTGATTTCCGTGTAACAGAATTTTAATAGAATTCTGTTAGTAGATATGGAGGAGATAACATTTGTTATTGTTTATGTTTAATTAGCACTTTTCACAAAATTAATTTTGATCTTCTGATGGCTTTTGTAGACAGTAAAAGACAATATCATTCCCAAATAATCTTTAAGCCCTGTTTGGAAGAAATTTTGTGTTTCAGTAATCAGTTTCTTCGAGGTGTATCATAATGTTGTATCAAAATGTGTCATAAAATCCTAGTGAAACCCAATATCATTGATAAAGGTATGTAATTCAGTTAAGTGGTTACGTTTTCTTTCTTCTTTATTTGCATGAGATGTACTGCTTTCCAGTCTTTGGATATGATACATACATTCCGTCAAGCGAACGGTTGTATACAGTTGCTAAGAATAGAGTTACTTAAACAACATACTTCTAGAGGAACCTAACTGGTGCATAATCTGGACAAGAAAACTTGCTTTTCCAAACGACTTCAGTTGTTTAGCTGCTCTCGGCGTGTCTGTTTTGCAGCTAGTGATGTCGACAGCCGCACTCTTTTCAAATTCTGGAATATTTCAGGCATCATCTTTTATGAAGGAATTTTTGAAATCCATATTTCGTAAACCCGCTTTAATGACGGTGTCGTCGGTAGCGTTACGTTGCTATTGTGTAGTGAAGGTGTTGACTATATAATGAGGTGGAGTACTTGACATATGAAACTTCCTGGCAGATTAAAACTGTGTGCCGGACCGAGACTCGAACTCGGGACCTTTGCCTTACGCGGGCAAGTGCTCTACCAACTGAGCTAACCAAGCACGACTCACACGCCGTCCTCACAGCTTTACTTCTGCCAGTACCTCGTCTCGTACCTTCCAAACTTTACAGAAGCTCTCCTGCGAACCTTGCAGAACACTCTTGAAAGAAAGGATATTGCGGAGACATGGCTTAGCCACTGCCTTGGGGATATTTCCAGAATGAGAATGATCATTCTGGATACGTGACATATGTTTGAAATCGCTCTGGGTTTCCTGACATGATGATGTTAGGGAAACTATTAAGATCATCTCTCACTGAACAACTTCCTGATTTTTGAGTAAATGAAAATATATTTGAATAGGAACTAGATTACATTCCGGATGCCCTATGTACTCGAAAAAACAAAATAATAGACTTTTTCTCAAAATTTTATAACAGTTCTAAGCGCGGTCCATTTTGTCGCAGTCTCAGGAGTTTGCTCGGAGACCCGGGCGTCTCGTCATCTCGCTGGAGCCCTGGCGACAGGTGTCCGCTCCGCCAGCAGATGGAGGGCGGCCGCTGCTGAGCCTGCACCACCGCCACCCACTACCAGCACCAGCAGGCTGGCCACAGCTCGTTACCCGGCGATGGCACCAGCGGGGCTCGGCGACGTCCCCGCAGGCGTTTGCCGGCTGTGGCCACGACATTCCATCACGCCGGAATCTATAAAACATGGCGGCGCGGAGAGGAGAGGGGGAGGAGGGGCTGGAGGGGACTCCAGGGACCGGTGTGTAATCCCAGTTCCATCTCCGCCGCCACACTCGTGGGCCCTTTCAAGCTGGCGATTCCTTTTTTTTTTATATGTATTTTCAGCGTAGTACTCAGTGAAATATTTATCGAGTTACGTCCGAGGAATCTTACGTTGCCTTGTAACGTTTCGTCGTCATACGCTATGAATCACCCCTCTTTTCTGACTACAGGCTATTTTCATTGTGGTTTATCTATTAATCTACATTTCGCATACGTTTCAGATGTTGTGTGCTATAAAAATAATAAACTAGCGTACCTCGCCGACTTCCATCCCAAGGTATCATACCATTTTATTTCTGGAATAACTCGTGAATTCTAAAGTTTTCAGAGCCCAAAATTGTGCAGTACGAATTAATTGTGGTGTGAACTGAAGAACATCCTGCAGGGCTATGGTCAAGGAACTGGCGATACTAATTGCTGCTACCCAATATCTTCATTCCTTAACGAAATTTATTATAAATAATCATAAATTAACAGCTCAGTTTAAGGATTGAGAACAAGAAATTAGAGTAAACTTCACATTAATGACAAAACCCAAAAAAAAAAAAAGATTTTATTTTTTATGATTCTCTTTCGTACGATCGTGGTCGTATTGTGATTCGGCTCCAATGTGCACACAATTGTGGCCATTTTGGATAAACAGAGCGTGGCCCAGGATGCGCCACCTTGGCTGGTGCTAGCTGAGGATCTAATGCAAACGCCTTAAAACTGAAGTCCAATGACATGTTTATCCTGCTGCCGAAAATTGTTCTCCGTTTGGTGTAAAAGTATTCGTGTCAAAAAAGTAGGTATGCACTTAAACTATGGGATGAGGACCGTAACAGCAACTCTTAAATTCATAGCAGGGTCTTGACTGACAGTACTTGTCAATATTGCCCCTCCAAAGGTCCGACGACAACAGGTAGTAACGGACGAATGGATGAAACTCAGAAGATCCAAACGCTTACCAGCTCAACTTTACTGGGACGTGGAACAACTTAACACGCATCCAAAGTAGAAAATCAGTCTGAGTATACAATGGCCAACCCTCCTCAGAAAGCTATAATCTATGAGATGAATTGAGAAGTGACTGGACATACTTCCATGATCCTACCATCAACCAGCGGGAGCGAACCAACGAAAAAAATATGGAGCTGAATCGACTATATCAGAATTGGACACGCCGTGACCAAAGCAACGCTACATGAGGCGATTGGAGAACATCGGAACAATCACTGGTGAACATTTTAAACAACTGCTGAAAAAGAAAATTCATGAATACCTGGAAAGACTTCTAAGACACAACATACGCAGCAGTTAACGGGCTAGAGTGTTTTGTTATCCAACTATGATAGAAAATGGATTCATCAACTTCTTTTAGTCACTGGCGATTCTCCAGCTTTAATTATGTAGTGATTCACACAATTTTAACTTGTCTCGTATCAACTTTACTGCATGTACATATGAAATATAACTGGAACCTCTTCATGTTTGTCATCACCTTCACCACTAACTAACTGCCTCTTCTCTCTTCAAAGGTTACCTTTGAGTCCTTCACATTTTAGACCTACAAGGGCTTGAGCTTCCTCTCAGCCTGTATTTACACAGTCGTTTCGTCACTCTCTCTCCTCATATTCTTCTCACGTGCTCTTCCGTCTGTTTCTATGTGTCTCAGTTTTGTTGTCCACCCCTTCAAGATTCAGTTGTCCTTTAATTAGTTGATTCCTTATCCCGTCATGGCGTGTACAGCCTTCCGTTATTCTTAAATGTCTCATTTCATCTACCGGTGGTTTTCTCTCATTCGTCTTCAAGTGAAGCCAGTTTTCACTCCCTTACAGCACAGATGACACAGCTATAACTGTATAATACTTTATTCTTATTTCCTTTCTAATCCCGTTCTTTGTAGTCCTGTAATAATGCCACATATACTGAAACTGGAGAAGCTTTTGTCCATCTATCTCTATTATGCTAGTAACTTACTTGCTTTCCTAAATAACTAAATTCTGAACTTGATGAATTCTTCTATTATTGATAACAATTTTTGATCTGATTGGCTAAGTCCCATCAAACGCCATTGCTTTCCTTTTTTTTTTTTTAAATTGAGATTTTCATAGTGGATTGCTTGTCCAGCAGGGGCAGCTTATGTATGGGACATTATAATTACTTTCATGGTCAAACACAAGATGCTGAGCATATGCAAAAAGGCATCTGTTTACTGTTCCATACCGTGATATTCATAAGCCAGGATATACTTCTTGCCTCCTTGAGATGTTTTCAATGTGTATTTTAAAAAATGTTGGTGACTCTTGCACCTGTTCTAGCCATTATTTTAGTGTCATATGCTTCAGCACCTGTATGGGTGGTTAGGATAACCTCGTTTTTCTAGTATGCTATACAGTTTTTGCCTGTTTACAAGATCAAAGGCATTTACATAGTCTATAAAGGCTGTAGGTGTTTCCATATTAAATTCATGCCTTTTCCCTATTAACTATTAAGTGTTTATAATGAATCCACATCTTTGTACGACCTTCCCTTCATGAAACCATTCTGTTCTTCCAAAAAGAGAGTTTCATTTGAAGCCTCTAGTCTCTTGCCAACCATTGCAGCAGATATCTTAACAGCAGGTGTCTATCGAAACCATACCCTTACAATTATCACGGTTATGCCGCTTTCCTTTTTTGAAAAAAAGAGGGATAACAACTGCACTCCATCATGCATTCTTTAGTGCCCAATTTTCCAGGACGTATTAAAAAGATGAAGCTTCTTCATTTTAGCAAGGTCCCACCAAAAGAAAAGCTATTCGCTTTTGTTTATAGTCTCAAATTTTTGTCTACTGCCTACCGGTTTCGTTACAAATAAACCATACTCAGGCGACTCCCTGGCACTCTCGGTTCCCAAGCAGCTGCTGCGTCACACCCACATGGTAAGCCAGCATGACGACTTCTTGCCAGGGGATGACGCCCTGCGGATGACACTGTGTACCGAGACCGGTAGCCAGTAGGGAAGGTACACATTTTTGATTATAAACTAAAGAAAATAACATTTTTGAGTTCGTTGGTCGCTATTCCAACCGGCAGTATGTCGAAAATATTCAGTATTTTATAAGCCCAGCGTTTATTCCCTCCTTTCCGATCGCCCTTTTGTTTTCCGTTCGTGACAGAGTTTCATCAAGTTCTTCACTGTTCCGTGCTTTCTTCACTGCTTTAAACATCACAACAAGTTCTTCACTCGTCGAAAGATTTCCCGAGTAAAGTGCGCCTGTGATATTCCCTGGTAGTACTTCCTACTGTGTTGCGCCATGCTGCAGACATGGCCACTCTTCTAGAATCAACAAAATGATTTGACATACAGAAGCCAAGTGAAACGAAAGGAAGAGCAACGTCGCACAGCAGAAATCAACACAGTAGTTTCGCTCAGTGTGTAACCTCCCCCTTCCTAATCGGCAAACTGGATTGCTATATAACTGGCCGTGATCGCATATGCCGAATGAAATTTTGCAGTGACTAAGGCCATCGTTACCGAAGGAAAATAACGCTGGTTAGTTGGAGAACAACAGACTCTTCTGAAGGAAAAATCAATTCTAATTTTAAGTTAAATACTAATGACAATTTTGAAATTGGTGGAATATACCGCAATCGCTCACGAACCGTACCGTGGGGGGAAAAGGCTACCGTGTAATATTCCCTACAAAAATCACTGACAACACAAAGAAAACACTGATTCGCTAAAAAGAAGGGATAATTAAACTGTCGCCAGCCCACTAGGGCGATGAATCTCCAGCATCTTCAGAAAGATAATCGCAAAGAAATTTGGCCAAATAATCAGTGGCGTGGCAACCGAAGGTTGTCACGCTTTTCCTCAGCACGACAGTTCACAAGAAATGAATCAAAAAGCGCTGAGTTTGCAGTTACTTATTTTGAAATACTACATTTTGAAACTAATGTTAAATGAAATTACTGGTTAAATAAATGACTAGCTTTAGTTAAACTTAAAAAAAAAAACTTAACTCCTCCTGAACAGGCCATGAAGGCCCAACAGTGCCGATCGACCGCCGAGTTATCCTCAACCCAAAGGCGTCACTGGATGCGGATATGGACGGGCATGTGGTCAGCATACCGCTCTCCCAGCCGTATGTCAGTTTCCGAGACCGTAGTCGGTACTTCTCAATCAAGTTTTGCCTCACAAGGGCTGAGTGCACCCCGCTTGCCAACAACGCTTGTCAGACCCATCCATGTTCTAGCCCAGCCCGACAGCGCTTAACATCGGTGATTTGACGGGAACCGGTGTTACCACTCTGGCAAGGCCGTTGGCAAGTTAAAGTTTGATATGTAAAAAAAAAAAAAAAAAAAAAAAAAAAATACTTTCAGTAACCTCAGTGTAACGCAATACAAAATTTAGGAAAAAGGGAGCAATTTACTATTTATTATTGAAAGATTAAACTGAATTACTGTAAGCAAATGAACAATTGATTTCACTTTTAAAATAACAAAAGTAAAATACATACAAAGCCAGCAGAAATCACTCTCTAAGCCAAATAGAGAATAAATGAAATTGCGCACTCTTAACTTGTGCTGTGACTTCAGTAATTAGTTTTGCCAGTGAAATTTTACTTTAAGTAGCCTTTGTCTTGCAATACAAGAATGGCCGCCTGGAGTGGACGAGCGGTTATAGGCGCTTCAGTCTGGAACCGCGCGACCGCTACTGACGCAGGTTGGAATCCTGCCTCGGGCATGGATGTGTGTGATGTCCTTAGATTAGTTAGGTTTAAGTAGTTCTAAGTTCTAGGGGACTGATGACCTCAGATGTTAAGTCCCATAGTGCTCGGAGCCATTTGAATTTGAATACAAGAATGAGCAGTTATTGAGGCAGGAAATTTGGACAAACTGGTCATCAGCAAACACACAAAACTGGCAGTAAATAGTTAATCAATTTTCATATTCTAACAACACTCGGTGGTTGGATGGACAGGAATGCAATCCTGTTTGGTAATAATGTCTGACGACAATGACAACACAGGTTATTAATCAGCTTAGCCATGCTCTGTGAAAGAAATGTTGCTGGGTAATGCCTACGTAAATTTATAATTTGTAACTGTGCGGACGACGAAGAATGTAGCCGACGACAGTGATGAGCTGCCGTTGTTGCTGCTGCTGCTGTTTGATGAGAACCCCGACTAGTCTCCAGTGCCACGGATAATTATGGGACAGCCAGCAGTTCGAATTGCAGCTTCCTCCGCCCGTCCACTCCTTCCGTGCGCTCAATACTCGCGGGTTAACGAATCAGCCGCGTCTACACTGGCGCGAACATAGCTGCTCACATCGTCTGCGGGAGCGCCCAACAAACACTTCCGCACACTTTCATGACTGAATTTGCTCTGCCTCCTCTCTGCTCGCAACGTGACTGAGACTCTCCATACGCAAAGATAAACAACGGCACAGCTGCTACCAATTCGTCGTTTCTATCGATACATTAAATAATTGCTATTACCCACCAATTTACAATGTTTTCATTATGATTACAATCAGTTGTATACAGTCGGAAATAAATACACTATTACATCGATTACGTATTAAATATAGTTTCTGTAATACAGCTTCAGAATCAAAAGTGCAGCACCCGTTGTCAACAGATATTAAACGGCGAAAATTTTGGGTGGTGCAGAAGGTATTTTATCTTCATTTTCGGTGTTACAAGTTGTAATCAAGAACCGCAACACAAGAATCTGCTATGTGAGTTCTATTTGGAAACACGTCAATCGAATTTTCAGGTAAGCGTAAAGTTCTGTAGCCGGCCGAAGTGGCCGTGCGGTTAAAGGCGCTGCAGTCTGGAACCGCAAGACCGCTACGGTCGCAGGTTCGAATCCTGCCTCGGGCATGGATGTTTGTGATGTCCTTAGGTTAGTTAGGTTTAACTAGTTCTAAGTTCTAGGGGACTAATGACCTCAGAAGTTGAGTCCCATAGTGCTCAGAGCCATTTGAAGCCAAAGTTCTGTATTGGTAATATCGTCTGTCCAGACCACAAGGTAGACTCTTTTACCTGGATGTTGAAATTCTCTCGATTCAGCACACACAATGTACCACTACGAAGATGTTATGCACTAAAGAATTGCCGCAGCTACTATTTATAGTCTGACATGCTAGTTTTAGCTGCCGGAATATGATAGTAATCATATCAATAACGTATCTGACTACCAAAAGAGATACAACATTCGTACCAATAACTACCACTGAAGACGATCTCAGCTATGACAGAAAATGCTATGCACTGGTGCACTGCAGTTTGAGTTAGATAGAAAACCAGATACTTGATCTTACTACTTACAGCCACAAATTAAATTACTACTCGAGATCGCACCTAGTTAAGCAACGGCGTAACGGAAATGATCGACTACTTTACATATAAAAAGCCAAACTGTTGTGTTCGATAATACTGCATAAATTTCTTTCCAGTACAAAATCGTAACCAAATTTCTTGGAAACTATTAACTGCTGTGTGCTTTTCTACACTTTTAAATAATATCTACTTTGTCTTGCTCTTTCAGAGGTGCAATTTACTCCCTTGTTTAACCTACAATATTAATCAGTGGTAACTTCTACACGTAGTAACCACGCTACAACAATATCGATACATAACTTGAATAAAAGCGTATTAATTCCTTTTAAAATTCCCAAATTCTCAGAAATAAATAAATCGTATTTCTTTCAAGAATTAATCATCTTCCAATTTAAATAAAATCCTGGAGATAATTTCTCTCTTAATAAATAAGAAATAATTTCTTCCTTTGGGAATTAACAAATCTGAACTAATATTCCTATCCCTTTCGGAATTAAAATCTTTGCTTCTTATAACGCTGCAGAGTTTTCTTTATTTAATCATTGACTTCCTTTTACCACATTATGAGATTCTAAAAGTATAAGTTTGCTATAAAATTAAACTTTTAAAATATCCTTGAATATTCAATACGGGGCAAATGAGACTCGGGACAACGTTTCTGTTTTTGAAACAGAGACCGTTTTGCCTTATTCTTGTACTGCACAGATACAAGTCAGCTTTCATTTTACTGTAATGGCCAATTAAACAAACTCCGCTAAGCGGGAGAATCCTCTAAAAAAATTTTAAACAAAAAAACCTGGATGTCACGGCCATTTTCAAACTGATTGAACTTCAAAATAGACACAAGAGTAGTCCTAATTCAGGCGTTGATTTTCCGCGGACTCCTTATTACTGAAATTTCTTTAAACTAGGGATTCGCATGAAAGGAGAGACAATTAGCGTGTCCTCAGTAACGATGGTTCTGGCTTTATCGTTTAGGGTTTTATGAGAAAAGCTGTTAAATTCGAGACCGCGCATGCAAATCTTCTAGATTGGTTTTCGCTTTGTCATATACAACTGTAGGGCATCCGTTTCACTAATTACAAAGGTAACGCAGTCCTTGTATTTATACAGAGATTTCCAAACGTTAACTAAACGACATCGAGGCTGACGATGAAGTCACAGGATAAGTCCTAAGGCAATATTGCAAAAATCACTATTTAACAAGTGCTTGACATCGCCTTCAAATCCACTAATACTACAATGCAGAGTTCATCAGTGCTTGCTTCTTTCACCCTCATATTCAAATGCAGACTTCATGTGATAACGTCACATGTTTCCCACAGCAAAATGGAAAATCTTTGATCGCCTACAAACGAGTAGGTTTCAAGTTACACTTGATTCAGTAACATTTTTGGCATAAAATCACAAAACACGAGGAACCAATCACTAACTAGGCTATACCGTAGCTACTACTGCTACCTCAGACGAAGTTCCCGCACAAATCAATCGCCCCAAAAAGTGAGATCGAATTCAAGAAAGATCGGCAAAAATATCTTTTAAACAAGCCGACAACAATCTCACGGCATTCACATAAGTGGCTGTAGCGTCTTACTCAAATACTGCCGAGTCTAGCCCCGATTCGGACTGGTCTTAGTCCGGCTACCAACCAACAACGACTAACTAAATTCCTCATGTGTAAAACCAAGAACCATTCACGAAGAAGAAAAATTCTCCCATTGAAGGATAGTTGGTTTTTCTTTGCGGCTGACGTTGGATTGTTGAGGTGGCCAACTGCGCTGCAGATGTTATATTTGCCGCAAGCCGCAACGCTGCACTCGTCCGTGCGTAGTAAACTCTCTGACTTTGACTAGATTCTGCTGCAAACATGTTTTCAGGCGACAATCTCTACATTTTACAAAAATGCATATGAGAACATTTTCCAAACAAGTCATTACACTATTGTTTCTTTTCATAACTGCAAATTTCGATAGTAATATGAGACGACACCTACCAGTAACGCAGATTTAACACAACAAGCATTACACTGTTTTTCACTGTACGATGCACATATTTTTAATAACATTAGAAAAGTGACTGTTGCGTAAAATCTGACTTATGCACACCGTGAGTGCAGTAACGCGATCAATGTTAACAAGTTCAAAGATCACCGTCAAACCTCCTTGCCTAGGGACACCAGATGAAAGTTGATTTCGTCAAGCCCTGAATGAAAATTGCGGAGGAGGGGAGCTTGAGAGCGCTACCTAGAGAGCGTGCCCTTTCTGTACGATACTAGGGAAGGGGCTGGAGGGCTCACACGCTGCATTCTATATCTTTTATTTTAAATGAATTCCTTTAACTTGACTTCTTTGTGATTTTTAAGGTATATTAAAGATTGATGACAATTGATTACCTACTTATTTTAAACATTATCACTCGACCTTACAACGATTGCAACAATTGTTCCAGTTTATATATATTACAATTTTACAACTTATAGCTCGGGTAGATTATATACTAATCTGCACTCACATTTCTACGGGCAAGACGGAATTGCGTTGGCCAAATGTATACCACCAAAGTCTCCCAATATTTTACATGGGACATCCACTATGTGAGGAGGATAACAGGCAAACTGGGGACCAGATACATTAACACAGGGGGTCAAATTTCCGGAATTAAACGAGAACATTCATTTCCCTACACAATCCAAAGCTGGAAATAAAAGAATTAGTACAGATATTCAAATACCTCTCTTCCATCCGTGAACATTGAGACAGACACACTGAGGGCACGTCTGCTCACTTACCCGTCTTCTGTAACACTCCCAGAATATGGCGGGCACCCGGAGGTCTTCCTGGTCCCCGGTGGAGGGTGTGGTCGTACCACTTGGCCCTGACCAACCTCTCCACCCCAAATCTTGTGACATTGGAAAGTCTTTGACTTTTACCTGCCTGTGCTGTCTCTCTGATCCCCTACCCAGGAGTAAGGTTGGCACTACTATACTACAGAACAATTTCCCAACTAAGATTTTTCCACGCTTTACGGAAAGGTGTGAGGAGGATAAGGAAAGTTCATGTGCAGATTCACATTCACGTACAAGAAATGCATAATAGACGACACATATAAATACATATTATGAAGCCTGACACATTTCTTTCCACCCGTCCACATGGGTTCTGTTGCACCCGCGGCCGCCCGCGTCGTGTAATAAAATTGTCTGCGGAGCCGCCTCTGTTTCTATTTCCCGGTGCGAGCGAGCAGCGAAACCTGCTGCTTATGGAGCGGAAACTACTGTACCGTTTCAAAGTAGTATAAACATATTTATGCGTGGCTACAATCGACTAAGATTTATCGTATACGTTTTAGTCTACTGCATATGCACATGTTTTGTGAATTTTTTTTTACCTCGTAAGTGGACATCGAAATCGTTGAGGATCCCCTCGGTATGGCTCTATGGAATAAGCACATGCAATGTGATCGAACGTCTGTTCAAATGTAGTGTATATGTTTACTTTACACTGTAATATACACCATTCTTTCCTTATACATAAACTGGAGATAGATTTTCGCTCTCGGACTTCACAGCGCAGTTGCTGGCATGCTAAGAAATATAAAAACAGCTCTAACAAAATTTAGCACCCTTGCATGTTTTCTCTATAACACCGTCGCCAAGGAATGGAATTTGGCAGTGCACACGTGTGAGATGTTTCTTTCCTGGACAAAAATGGAGACAAGAAGATCGATTTCGCGTGTAGACCTATTTTTCTTAATTTGCAAATTTTAGTTTGTGCTATACAGTATCTGTCTTCCTCAACATTACGGAAGAAAAGCAGCTGTTGTACAAAATACGTGCAATTTCTTAATACGAACATAGGCGTGAGAACGCAATCGTTGTTATTACTCTAGTTTTAATGTTGTATTTTGTTCATAATGGTAATAATATTGTAAAATATCCGTTCATTTGGACCAAAAGTATGCACTTAAATTTTGATATAATCTTTTTTGTTTTCCTAACGTGCAACGAATACTACTATGAAGGCGGTGGGCATCAGTAACGTGTTATCGGTCTGTGCTGTATGGGCTACAGGTTGTGGTAACACGCTCTGTGGACACTATGATATGGCCAACGTATTGATCACTGTTATTTGCTACCCACACGAGACTTACACTACGGTGTGCAGGTGCAGCAGTTCACTATGAGTGAAGTACACTTTTGTATTTGTTCCCTCATTCACATTTGTATTCACACAGCACTACAGTTAGTACACCGTTGGTGAAACCGGTGTTACTTCGGCGTGTCATAGTACTCCCAAAGTACTAAGCAGAAGGACTGGACCATAGGGCAGGAGAGCATTCACGTTTTATTGTTCACAATATTTATTAAAACCAATTAACAGAAATAACAATTGTCATATACTTCAAGTGAGAGAACATTTCTACATGAAACCCATCAGTTGGCTTTCAATACCAAAGCAAGTACAACAACTTTTCAAATGAGAAATATAATACCTTAAAAAAAGGGTAACTTTACATATGAACTGTGAATAACTGTATTTTGTATTAACAAATAGTGAAGAAATAACATTTATGATAATTAACTCCCAGTGCGGACATGAACGTCCTGCGGAGCGACCAACACCTGGTTGTGCCGATCGGGCCCGATGTACTGGCCCGACCGAGGGCGCGGAGTACAGTAGGTGCGTCCGACTTCACTTCGCGGGTACCCCCCCCCCCCTCTCCCCAGCACCACCAAATGGTTAATTTAGAGGACTGTTATTGGGTGCACTTGGGTCTTACGGTCTTAACGGAACGTTCAATTCCGTCAGATTCAATAACAAGTGAAAGCCCGAAGGTGTAGGCCAGACACACCACATAGGCACAGATGTAGAACAAATTGTCAACCATTATAGCCCAACAAATCGCGTCTGCTGACGCAGCAACAACACACTACAACCAAATGTCTCAAAATCAATCACTTAAAACAACTTTAAGTAAAAAGGCATAACAGCAGTATCGTAAGAGTTAAAACAAAATTGTGACTGCTAAATTTAGCTAACAAATAACAATTAAACATACTAATGGTTGAGATATTTTAAGTAATCGATTGATCTCACTTCCACACTTTCTACAGTAACGTATAGGCATGTCACTTTGCTCGTTGGATTCATATTGCCTTTTACAAATAAAAGAAATAGCCACTATTCTTCCCTGCACCACAATGACCACTTCATTACATCCAAAATCCACTTTTCCTTTGTGCTTTTGTAAGAAATCTGCTCCCACCAGCATTTCTATGCTTGACCCATTTATTATCAGAAAATTCTGGTCTAACTGCGCCTCACCGATGCTGACAGGTATCGTAACTTCATGTTTAACTACTTTCTTACTTTTTCCTGTGGCTACAATAACATTTATGCCAATCATGGGCATTATAACCACATACTTACTAGCAGGGAGAGCATTCACTAAACTCTGTGACACTGCACATAAATCGGAACCACTATACAATAAACAAGGAACCTTCTCATTAAAAATAGTAACTTCTATTGTGGGCTGTCCTGCAGTTTTCTCTCTGACTTTAGAATCAGGTTCGTCTAACAAATCTTGCACTACATCACGTCTATTGAATGCTACACTTTCTGTGGAAATTACGCACTTATTAACAGAGTCTTCTTCCTCTTTAATTGTGGCAGCTTTAATTAGGCTGTCCACTACTGACAATTCAAACAATTTCTCCAAACAGTCTCCTTGTTTGATAGTAGTATCGGATTCCGCAACCCTTCCTATCGTGTTGTCAGAATTATGACAATAACCCCCTGCTTCCTCCATTTCTGTTCCTTCTCCGTCAATATCAGACACTACTCCTTCTCGCTCAGTCCGGAGCCGCGCGACCGCTACGGTCGCAGGTTTGAATCCTGCCTCGGGCATGGATGTGTTTGATGTCCTTAGGTTAGTTAGGTTTAAGTAGTTCTAAGTTCTAGGGGACTGATGACCAAAGATGTTAAGTCCCATAGTGCTCAGAGCCATTTGAACCATTTGAACTACTCCTTCTAATGTACGTAACACTTCCTCTGCCCTTCTACATTCTTCCTCAGGTACCTCTAATAGCGTATCCCCTACTATAGTGCTAATTCCACAGTTCACTGTAAGCCCCTCATCTGCATTGCAGTGCTCATTCACACTAACATCCTGTTCTGAATTGTTATTTTCTAATAGCTGTTCCTCATTAAGGTGGTTTCTGGAATCGCAATTATGATCTTTTATGGTGCAAAAATCTACTACACCTCCCTGAAAAATACATATTTTAGCAGTGTCGCTCTCCTCAGCAACATTTGTTTCTACTATACCAATCCCAAAGATATTCAGCCGGTGGCTGCCCTACAAAAGGTTTTGCTAGCGGATTTAGACTATGTCGCTGCAACCTGCAAACGCTAGCACCATTACAGACTTCCATTAATTTTCCCCCCTTCCTACGTGGTCATTGCCACTGACATTTATTTCAGTTGGCTGTCTACACCATTCCGCCCAGTCAGTCGACTACTGCTGTCTACATTCAACGTTTCGTTCTCTGTCATTATGTCTACTTCCAACAGGGCCCCCTCGCCCTCGGTACCTGCCCCTGTAATTACTGGATCTTTGCACTCTTATTTACATGTGCTTTGGTTCTGTTTTCTTTGGTTCAGTTATCATTTTCCTTAATGCGAGGCCTATGATCCCTCCTAGCATTCTCCTCCTCCTTTAGAAGATTTTCTACCTTCTCTAGATAATGAATAAATTTATCAATATCATCCCCAGGTGCCGAGATTATTTTATTATGCCAGTACAAAGGCAACTTATTCTACCCCCATAATGATCTGTTCCGTCTCCACATAAGAGCTCAAATATGACAAAGTTGTGACACATTTTTGCACAAATCTCTTAATAGTATCTTTCTTCCTATTATTTTTATCACTTTACCAGAATTTGTTCAGAACTTCCATATGCTTTCGTTTGCCCCAATATTCCTCAAAAAATGCTCTATGTTGTCATATTTATCTACTGTCCTGTTTCTCCACACTCTAACTTCACCCATCAAATTTGACGCTGTGAAGCCAACGTTTTGCTTATCATTTAATGATTTGAGCAAAACGTCTTCAAAATCATGCCAAAATTCTTGAGGATGTACATTTTTACTTGGATCAAATAGCAAAAATTGCCGATATGTCACATATGCAATTTCTAAGGATTCTACCACACCGTTAGATATTACATAGCCACTACTGTTAGTAATACTTCGCTCTACTCTTTTTAGTGCACCATTCTGGTTATGCAGTTGTTCACCTACAGCTGTACTAAATTGAGCTATGTTAGTTTACAGGTTAGTAAATTTAGCAGCCACTTACACACCAAATTACACACTTCCTTTTGTTCTTTGATTTGATTTCCAATTATTGTGTGGCTATTGATTTTCCACATTATTTACCTGTTTCTACATTTCATTTAACTCCACATTTGCTTGTTCCCCTAACTGTTTGCTGTCATCAGCAACTTGCTTAATCTGAGATGTCAACTCATTTTTTACTGTTGCAACAGCATTATTACATTCTTGTTTCACTTTATTAATTTAACTTTTTACACTGTTAATAGATAAAGTCATATCGTAGTTCCATGAATCTCTTAATTTAGAAATTTGGTTTTCCATTCTGGATCCATTTCTACTGACATGTTTGTAAACCCTTGATTAACTTCGGAACCCAACTCATTAATTTTGATATTCATATCGCCCACATGCATGAAAATATTTGCTAACATTTCTGAAACACTTTCTGCTCACAATCAACTGACAATGGTTCGTGCTTCATCTCTGTAACAAAAACAGGTGTAAACGTAACATGAACCTCAGATTCTGCTTCAGTTTTTTCCTCCTGAATAGGGACAGGTGTGGAGTTTTCAACCTTCCATTCCCTGTTTAGCCTTTGAGCACGAAACGGTGTAAACTTGACATTGGTTTCTACCGTGTTCTATTGAACGTCAGTCACATAAGTAGCATGCACTGAATCTGGCAAGCCACTATCATTTGCTTGTGATGCATCAAAACTCAACTCACCAGCCACTGCTTCATCTGCATGTATTACTTTCTCCAAATCTACCCCCAAATTCTCGTCTACTATAGCAAAGTTATTATTTTCCGCCATGTTCACAAGTTTCTTTCCCCACACACCAAACGAAGTAGAATACAACTTAGCTTTTCTAGAGCGTCGTCAACACGGAGAGATGTTACAGCGGGTCCGTTGGCCAAGTTCTACCAACGCAGATGTAGTTTCTGGGTGCACACACCGTCCAATGCTACCAGCTGCCGCAGACTCCTAGCTGCTGTTGCTCGTTGTCGCCCGATGTTCATCTGTTGCCGAAGTCGTCAGCCGCCCGCTCCACCGATTGTACTAGCCGCTAAATCTTACACTTCGCTATCGCTGTCCTTTCTGAATCATCTTTCCCTTATCACATGTTTCCTCTGTCTTTCTATCAAAGTTTGTTTATACACGTATGGGTCTTTCTTTTGTCGCGTTAGCTACACTGCTGCTTCTAAAGTTCGCAGTCACTTGAAATTCACGTTTCCTGGACGCTAAATGCACCAATTGCGGCGGGGCGGGGTCATTCGTCTGCGTTTTTGTTAACGCTATCTTTCAGTACACCTACCACGATAGGATTCTTACCGATGTCCCTTCACTCTGTGGTAGCAGATACGAGCTAGGCAGTGCAAAGCAGTGTTGATGAAACAACCACCTATTACCTGCCACACAGAGGCCGCGGAGCTCTGGATGAAAGTTAGTTCTTGAAAGTTCGTGATTAAAAAATAGGACGTTCGGGATCTTCAGTCTACTTGCAGAAAAGAAATTTAAAATTAGATTAACTCTGCTTTTGATTCATGTTGAAAAACATGAGATGGCTATCAAGTCTGTATGTAATATGGTAAAACGTTATCATTCAAAGTTCACTGTCTGTATAACAAATATTCACGCGAAAAGCAGTCAGAATTTTAGTAAGTTCGAGCCGACTAATTTTCACGTTCTACCAGACACAGACCCACAACTATTCGCCAGTTAAACATTCGGTTGTTTCAGCGATCTTCTCCGTAAGAGGTTCTCGCCAAAATATTCCGTACAAAGCACGAAACACACCCCACGGAGTCGTTACTACGACCAGAATGTACACACGCTCGTATCTCTCAAAATGTTTTATTAGAAACACCAAACTTTTAATAAAATGTTCGTAACTCCCGTCGCTTCAGTCACGATATGTTCAAATCGAAATTAGCTCACTATTTCCTCATCTGACAGAGTATTTTTAAGGAGCGATATAACATCGTGTCATCCGTAGACCGGCTACCAAGCGACTCCTCGAGGTACTCTCCTATCTGCCCACTTCTCTATTCGCGTGGAAACAGCTTAGTTCTGATTGGCTGTTGATCTAAACGACTAATCAGAACGTTCCTTCCATATCATTTTCACGGCAAATCTTGCGTTATCCAATCACTAATTTGACAGTAATTAATGTCGGCAAAACTTCAAATTCTTATATTTTGTTTAATAAAAATAAATGAAGTGCGAAATATCCTCAAAACTGATACATAAACTTGTTCCGCCTCTAACTTCCATTCTGGCTGCTTTTGTACAAAAGCAAGCACACACCGACATACGTCACCTGAATCGTGGTTTCAACATAACTTTCCTACGGTTCATTTATACAAGGTTTTATGTAAAATGATATATTACATTTTAACGTATGTCCCGCATACACTTTCTCAATCATCCACAAGCACTCACACGGCAAAATATAATCAAATAATAATTCTGACAAATTTCTGTATTACATAATGCGCAGTGACCAAAGTCTTAAAAAGAAAACTCTAATTAATTGATTTTTATGCATTGCTAACTTTGGAATGGCTTCAAATTATTCTGAAAGATAATCTGTTATTGTTCCTCACTTAGTTTTGAAAAACAAGCTTAGGTTTTAGGAGTCTTAAGTAATTCTCTTTATCTCCAGAACTACACTCCTGGAAATGGAAAAAAAAGAACACATTGACACCGGTGTGTCAGACCCACCATACTTGCTCCGGACACTGCGAGAGGGCTGTACAAGCAATGATCACATGCACGGCACAGCGGACACACCAGGAACAGCGGTGTTGGCCGTCGAATGGCGCTAGCTGCGCAGCATTTGTGCACCGCCGCCGTCAGTGTCAGCCAGTTTGCCGTGGCATACGGAGCTCCATCGCAGTCTTTAACACTGGTAGCATGCCGCGACAGCGTGGACGTGAACCGTATGTGCAGTTGACGGACTTTGAGCGAGGGCGTATAGTGGGCATGCGGGAGGCCGGGTGGACGTACCGCCGAATTGCTCAACACGTGGGGCGTGAGGTCTCCACAGTACATCGATGTTGTCGCCAGTGGTCGGCGGAAGGTGCACGTGCCCGTCGACCTGGGACCGGACCGCAGCGACGCACGGATGCACGCCAAGACCGTAGGATCCTACGCAGTGCCGTAGGGGACCGCACCGCCACTTCCCAGCAAATTAGGGACACTGTTGCTCCTGGGGTATCGGCGAGGACCATTCGCAACCGTCTCCATGAAGCTGGGCTACGGTCCCGCACACCGTTAGGCCGTCTTCCGCTCACGCCCCAACATCGTGCAGCCCGCCTCCAGTGGTGTCGCGACAGGCGTGAATGGAGGGACGAATGGAGACGTGTCGTCTTCAGCGATGAGAGTCGCTTCTGCCTTGGTGCCAATGATGGTCGTATGCGTGTTTGGCGCCGTGCAGGTGAGCGCCACAATCAGGACTGCATACGACCGAGGCACACAGGGCCAACACCCGGCATCATGGTGTGGGGAGCGATCTCCTACACTGGCCGTACACCACTGGTGATCGTCGAGGGGACACTGAATAGTGCACGGTACATCCAAACCGTCATCGAACCCATCGTTCTACCATTCCTAGACCGGCAAGGGAACTTGCTGTTCCAACAGGACAATGCACGTCCGCATGTATCCCGTGCCACCCAACGTGCTCTAGAAGGTGTAAGTCAACTACCCTGGCCAGCAAGATCTCCGGATCTGTCCCCCATTGAGCATGTTTGGGACTGGATGAAGCGTCGTCTCACGCGGTCTGCACGTCCAGCACGAACGCTGGTCCAACTGAGGCGCCAGGTGGAAATGGCATGGCAAGCCGTTCCACGGGACTACATCCAGCATCTCTACGATCGTCTCCATGGGAGAATAGCAGCCTGCATTGCTGCGAAAGGTGGATATACACTGTACTAGTGCCGACATTGTGCATGCTCTGTTGCCTGTATCTATGTGCCTGTGGTTCTGTCAGTGTGATCATGTGATGTACTGACCCCAGGAATGTGTCAATAAAGTTTCCCCTTCCTGGGACAATGAATTCACGGTGTTCTTATTTCAGTTTCCAGGAGTGTATTATAAATAAAAATCTGAAATTTTGACAGCTTAATTATATCAATAACAAAAGGTTGTGTACCAAATTTGAAAAAAAAAAAATCGGATAATAACTAACATGGATTATTTAGGTTTGTAGAGGGTATGAGTCTTCGTATCCACTGATTGTTACGCCATGCAGTTCTCGCGGCAGGCAGTGTCAGCTGTGCTGTGAGCAAAGCGAAAAAAAATCATAGCCATTCTGCTGCCACCCTGCTGCGTTCCTTACTGCAACGAATGTCATCTCGTAGTAACTTGCTGCGTTACAGGCTATCACTAGTAGATGGGTGCAGTGGTTTGCGGTTAGGTACCATAGACACAGGCAGAAAACAATAGCTAGTTCCACTGTCACATAAAAGAAACACTTCTTTTGACACCGCAGCGTACGGACGTATTCCACATTTGCTTTCGGTCGACGAGTTATGGGCCACCCTCCACTCACAGGGACACAGTTTTTACTATTCAGCTCCCGCTCTAAATACCTGGTGCCTTATACGCTTAACAAAAAGTTATCCATAATGACACTAAAGTGCAAATCGATGCATAAATTACAATGGTTCCGCTCAAGAGCTGCGATCAAAGGAAAAGAGGCCAGTGGTACTTAGTGTTATTGATCTTTAGTGTTCCGTATGCGTGCTGTCTAACGTTTGAAATGGGCAAATGTTCTCTCTGGTGTTGCTGCGGAAGCGAGTAGAGTGGTGGGACTTGCGAGAAGAGAATTTTAATACTGGGAAAAAATTTGAATTGCATGTCTCTAAGCCGCCAGAGCGTTCGCTCGCCCTGTACTTGTCTCTTCTTTAAGACTTTGGCTTACAAGTGGAAAGTTTTCCAGCTGCTCTTGTAGGCCTTGGCAACGTCGACTTATAACATTTAACCGAACCGAAATTTAAGAATTTTCTCATGGACCTACCCTGAACCGATTCAGTTGGTTTTTGATAGTTCTGAAATCTGTCGTGTAGATGGTGCCCTACGCGATGCTGGAAAGTGCTGGAAAGGCTACATCTGAGCTGTAATATTATTCTGCGCTGCAGGATGGACCGCAGCATTACCTCGGTATTCCATTAAGACCACAGTCGCCTGCGCGGTTATTGTTAATACTACTCCTGCGGATTTTCAGACCTCAGTAAAGAGTATTGCAGTTCGCTATCACCATTCAATATCATTTCTTCTAAGGCCTGTCCATACAACGCTATCATATAATGCCACAAAAAGACGACGGTTAAAGTTTGTTGTGCGATCAGCATAGAGAAATGGTTAAGGACAAGACATTTTGAGAACAATGAGAGAAACAATAAACTAGCTGTAGTGACTGCATGTAAGGTTCGGTAGTTTTTACTGTTTTCTGCCCTCAAACCATTCTAACTGCTATAAGAAACTCACGCAAAGAAAAAAATATTTCTTTGATGTGCAGACGCCCTCATGATTCGAAATCTAATCCATTTCGCATATTTTTGAAAGTATCTCATCGTTGCTGATATTTCTTTGATAGCGTTGAGCGATTAGGTGAAATTTTGAAGAATTTGTGTATAGCGTCTATACTTTCGGACATTTCCGAAATAATAGACACCATGGTGTGTCGTGACAGTAGTGGAGAATGAAATTTCAAAGAATTACAGTTGTGTACGGGACGCTGATAAAAATCAGTGGGGAGTTGAAAATGTGTGATCGACCGGGAATCGAACCCGATATCTACTGCTTTCGAGGCAGGTGCTCTAACCCCTAAGCCACCGAGGACAAATGAATTACTGCGGCTGCGCGGACTTATTCCCAGCACGCCCCCCGCCCCAGCGATCCCAGATTCTCAGATTAATCTACACACTACGAAAGAAGTGCTCCCTGCCCATTAATCCCAATGCTTGTTTCCAGGCCTGTTCCAGCATGAGTTAAAGCGAATGTGTGCATCCGCACAGAAATGATCGTTGGATTGTGATCACCGTAGTTGTATGTGTATTGTGTCTGTTCTTTTGGACATGTCCGAAATATCAGACACCGTGGTGGACCGTGACAGCCATGAGGAATGAAATTTCAATGAATTACTAACATCAGCTGTGTATGGGACGTTGGCAGAAATCTACGGGGAGAGCTGGAAGTGTGTGCTCGACAGGGAATTGGACACGGGATCTCCTGTTTACTACGCAGATAATTCTCCCGTTGGTTTCTATCAACGTCCCGTACACAGCTGATGTTCGTGATTCATTGAAATTTCAATTCTGAAGACGTTTCTGATGGTTTGCATTGTCCGTATGCAATTACTACAGTAAACACTAGGCACTGAAACCAATGAAGTAGTCTTTTCTAATACATTGAACAAAATATCCACTCATTGCTGTTGTTTAGTCGTACCCTTAGTTAACCGAAAATAGACAATGTACATCGCTTCGTTTAAAGTGTTTCTACTAAGTTTGCCAGAACGTGTGTTCTCATTGCTGTAGCTAGTACGCTATCGGATGAAAAGTATCCTGACAGCGCTTCGTAACGCTGAACTCACGACGAGACGTCACTAGAGGCGGACCCGCCAGTATAAAATGTGGCACAGGGTTCTGAGTTGACAGCAGAAAAACAGTGAGAGAAGAATGGATCGGTCATGAGAGGCCAGTGACTTCGCACCCGGACTGGTCGCTGGCTGTCACCTGATTAAACAAATCCGTCAGGAGGGTTTCACCCTTTGTAAAGCTTCCCAGGAGGACTGTTGGTGGTGTGATGGTGAAATAGGAATGTGAATGAAGAGCCACAGCTAAATCGAGACCAGGCAGACTTCGTGTACTGATGCACAGTGGCTCTCGAGCACTTTGGCGGACGGTTGTAAAAAATCGCATAAAATTAGAGGAAGGAAATACTCGTGAGTTTGAAAGTGCTACCAGCAGTTGGGTCGAAGTTGGGTTGTTTGGGGGAGGAGGTTATCAGTCTCATCGGATTAGGGAAGGACGGGGAAGAAAGTCGGCCGTGCCCTTTCAGAGGAACCATCCCGGCATTTGCCTGGAGCGATTTAGGGAAATCACGGAAAACCTAAATCAGGACGGCCGGACGCAGGGTTGAACCGTCGTCCTTCCGAATGCGCGTCCAGTGTGCTAACCACTGCGCCACCTCGCTTGGTGCTACCAGCGGTCCAACAGTCACCGTAACGGTGCACGGAGTTAAGAAGAACGTGGTGCAATAGTCTAGAAGCTACTCAACAGCTACAAATTTCTGCACTCAACACTAAGCGGCGCGTGAGGCAGTGTAAAGAGCGACCGGCGCCACTCTGCAGTGGATGATTTGGAGTGATGAATCAGGCTTCACCATAAGCAGTCCTGCGACACTCAATGTGGCAGGATATGAACGCACTTTTTAGCACTGTGTACTGTGCAGAGCGTAGGAACAGATCGGAGACGACGAGTGGTAGTGTCAGATGACGACTCTGCCTATCGTGAAGCTGTCGCTGTGACGCTGTGGCTTGTGGGCCGCTCAACTGCGCGGTCGTCGGCGCCGATACAAAGTCTCAATTTTTACACAGTCAAACTTTTACACAATCCAATCTAGCCACTGTCACAAATGATGATGACGAAATAATGAGGACAACACAAACACCTAGCCCTAGGCAGAGAAAATCCGCAACCCGGCCGGGAATCGAAACAGGGACCCCGTGATCCAGAGGCAGCCACGCTAGCCACTGGACAACGTGTTTTGGTTGGCAGGAGAGCCAACACCGTGTTACTAGAGGAGGCCGAAAGACACGCGTTTTAGCTCACGCAGGGTGGCGTGAGGTCTGGAAAATGACAAGGAAACTAGAATTTAGAAAAACGGACGTAGCTGGTGGAATACTTACCTTTAATCCATTAATGATGAACGTCGGTCTTGACGATACATGATTCACAATATCAATAGTAACTGATAATGGCGCCTTGCTAGGTCATAGCAAATGACGTAGCTGAAGGCTATGCTAAACTATCGTCTCGGCAAATGAGAGCGTATTTTGTCAGTGAACCATCGCTAGCAAAGTCGGTTGTACAACTGGGGCGAGTGCTAGGAAGTCTCTCTAGACCTGCCGTGTGGCGGCGCTCGGTCTGAAATCACTGATAGTGGCGACACGCGGGTCCGACGTATACTAACGGACCGCGGCCGATTCAAAGGCTACCACCCAGCAAGTGTGGTGTCTGGCGGTGACACCACACCACCAGCTGCGGACTTATGAAGCAATGGTTTGTGGACAATAATATCTCTGAAATGGACTTGCCTGCCCAGAGTCGCGACCAGAAACAATGAAACACCTTCGGGACTAGTTAGAGCGTCAATTCGCTCCACACCATGGCATCCTGCATCTCTATCGCAACAGGTTGGCGCTTTCGAGGAAGAATGGGATACCATTCGTCCACAGACATTCAGACACCTCTTTGAAAGTGTCCGCGGCAGAGTTCAACCCGTGACAAAGACGAACGGTAGCACAGTACACAGTGCTGGAAAATGTGTTCGTATTGCCAGCCGAAGTGGCCGTGCGGTTAAAGGCGCTGCAGTCTGGAACCGCAAGACCACTACGGTCGCAGGTTCGAATCCTGCCTCGGGCATGGATGTTTGTGATGTCCTTAGGTTAGTTAGGTTTAACTAGTTCTAAGTTCTAGGGGACTAATGACCTCAGCAGTTGAGTCCCATAGTGCTCAGAGCCATTTGAACCATTTTTTTTGTGTTCGTATCCTGCCACACTTGGCGGTGTAGGACAGCTGAAGCGTGATTCGTCACTCCAAATCATGTGTCCACTAATCTCCGTCCACATACTTTTCATCAGAGAGTTTATAACCAGCAGGAAGTTTTGGCAGCTCTTCATATCGAACGTTCAACTATGGTTGTTGAGGTTTGCATTTTCAGTTCTGTAATAAAGGACGGCGAAGCACTTGCAGGTGTTCACGCTGTGAACAATTTGTTGCCTTTCGATATCGCTACTCGCAAGTTTTATCTGCTTACGAATACCGCCACTAACGTACTGGCCACATCTAATCCGTGTTTGTAAGTCTAAATCTTCAGCTTCACCTTCCAAACGATGAGGAGAAAAAGAATTCCGTAGTTACTCTCGTTCTCGTGTCACTTCTTGGAACGACGAATTTTTTGCTATCTTCTGCGTATTCGCAGCAGATTAGTCACGTTTTAGGTAACAGATTCTCTTCGTCTAGTCAAGCAACCCTTCCAGTTCGTTTAAGGGGCTCCGGAACGCCCTATACTTGCAATGTTAAAATAACGCTTATAAATTACATCTTTCCTCACAAAGTATTTGAGGTAGGAAGTTGAACCTTTTACAGATTATTTATTGGAATATGGGCTACAACTTAACACAGGGATTTTACAAAATTTTAGTTCAGTTATTAAAGATGATTTTTTTTTCAATTGTAATGAAAATTCACAACATTTTTTTGCAATTTTTTATTTATATATTCAAAAATATACAGTTTTTTGGAAAAAGGCTGTGTTAAATTATGCAGAAGGTACTGTGTAACATTTACTGGAAGTTTGAAACAAATATGTTTGGAAGCTCCTTAGAAAACATGTAATTAGTATGAGAAAATAAAAAGTTTTTGGAATCGAGCGACAAAGATTGGATTAACTTTTTAGTGCATTTCAGGTCCATAGGATGGATTATCTTCATCCTCTGCAAACTCCTCCTCCAGCTTCCTCTTGTTCCTCCTCCTGTTTACTCTTGCTTGTATTTCTAGACTCTTTACAGCCCTGTCTGCAGCCCGAAGGCGTTCCTTGTCTAAAGCAAGCATCGCTCGTACCATGTTAGAACCTATCTTCATTCCCATATTTCTAAATACCTTGCACCTTACAATGTTGCCATCATTGAAAGTCGCAACAGCATCATACACACCAAAGTGAAGTGTTTCTATTCCAACAAATACAGTCTTGGGGATTCTCTACCATATAACACTATTTACACTTTCATTGGGGTTCTGAGTTTTTCCGTGAATACACTTTTTCAACAGTTCAGGTGCTGCTAAGTCTCTGAAAATAGGTTTTATCACCTCCATTATTGCATGAGGCAGACTATGCTTATGAGTGTACACTTCACCAGTTAGCAATCCTTTGTTATATTTACACCAACTGTCTTCTTTTTTGGGACACAAGCTATGTTGGGGATTTTCATCGTCTTTATTGTTTACAGTAATAACACATACCTTTGGCTTTCCAACATTTCTCCTTTTCTTAAAAGCCTTCAGAGGATTTCTAATAACTTTACTTTTACTCATTATTATACTTCAACAAAAAAGAGACTCAAGAAACAGAATTAATTACGAATATTTTCGAGATAACGACAGAGGAAATAAACATGAAACAATCGACAATCACACCAGCGATATTTATTGAACCATCAGAGGTTAGCCACAACACATACTTTATCTCACATCACTAAAATGTACCTGATGAACACGGACGTTAATAATAACACCATTTGACAGCAGTTTAACAGCGCCACAGTGGGTCACGCCCATGTAGAACACATTTCAAAAAAAATTTAAAAATAGTTGTAGTCTTCGGAATTGAATAAATTATATATCTATTAAAAGGTAATAGTCTGCAGATTCAGAAAACGCAAAAAAGTAAAAATTGAACTTTTCATGATTTTGAGCCTTTCCGGAGCCCCTTAAGGCCACGTCTGCTTACAACTTTTTTTGTCGGATTTATTTCCAGGTTTCATAGAATCGAACGTTGTTGTTATGTCAGAACGTTACTTTTGCATAGAAATTCAGTGGAGACAGCTGTTTCTCATCCATCCTGAAGCGATACAAGTGGTTGTTATCTTTATACAAGCAGAGATTAAGAGCAACAGCAGCAGGACGCAGCTACCGAAATAAAGGTTCGATACTTCACGTGGTATCAACAAGGCAAGTCTACCTATTTTTTCATTCTATTAGCAGGAGTACACACAGAAACTCTAGTTAAATTCGACTTGTTGAACGTTACCTTCCGTCAGTCAGTTCTAGTATACGCAAGTTGTATTAGCTTAGTATGGACTCGCAGCGAACGACGACGGACTAAAAGTCTCCCCATCACAAGTCGATTAATTTTTTTTCAGTTACAGAACTCAGATTATTATATTAAATACACGTGTTTTTCTTTTATTCATCGGCCTTGAGACTGTTTCGATGCCCCCACCAACTTCATCCCACAGTAGCACTTGCACTCTGCGTACTCAGTTATTTGTTGGACGTTTTCCAGTCTCCGCCTTCTACTACAGTTTTTACTCTATAGCTAACTCCCTTACCATGTAACTTACTCCCTCATGTCTTAACACATTTTCTGTCATCCTGTCGCTCCTACATGGCATTGCCTTCCACGTTAGGCGTAGAGTCAAGCGCCGGCAAGCCAGTCGTGAACGATAGAGCAGAGAGAGCAGAGAGAAGAGGTCAGCCAGTCGCTCGCTGACCGATCCTTTTCCAGGACGACAAAGCGACAGCAGCGGTCCCTATATGAAGAGAACATAGGCACCGCACCCGTCTGGTCGCGGACAGTTGAACAGCAGCCTCAATACAAGCGAACTGCATAGAAGCGTTAAAGCTCAGTGCTTCGTTTGTACGCTCTATGTAACGGACTTGGGAATTGTTATACTTAAAAGATTTCTTATTTTATCTGTCGCCCTTTACTTCCGACACCCCTGTGTAGCACAAAGTTCAGTATCCAAAGTTAAGTATTCTACATTTACCTTTGTAAAAAAAACTCATTAATGCAATTTATTTGAATGTTATCTAGCAATCCGAAAAAGCAGGTTTCCTAGAGACCCCACATTTAACGACTAGGCTGGTTTTAATATCCATATGTTCCTCTCTTCGCCAGTTATGCAGAGAACGTCATCTCTTATGTTTTTAGTGCACTCAATTCTCAACATCCTTCTACTGCAGCAAATCTCTGCTACATAGATTCTTTTCATTCCTGATTTCCACACAGTTTAAGATTCAGTATCACACAATCCTCTGCTCCAAAGGTACATTCTGAGAGTTTCTTCCTCAGATTAAAGCCGATGTTTGGTACTAGCAAACTTTTGTTTGCCAGTAATGTCCTCTTTCCCTGTGCTAATCTCCTTTTCTTGTCTTTCATGAGGTATTTTCTTCCAAGCTAAAAGAATTCCGCCACTTCGTGTACTTCCTCGTTCGCTGTTTTGATGTTATGTTAATCGCCAATCTCATATCTGCTTCTTTGTTTTTCGTTGGTTTATCCCCAATCCACAGGAAATCATCTTTAGATTGTTCATTCCATACAGTAGGTTCTGCACTTCTTGAAATTCTTCACTTAGCAATCTTATCGGCGGATCTTATCATTCCACTCGTGAACCTTTCTTTGATTTTCATAATTGTTTCTTGGATATATAAACTCAACAGTAGAGCACTTCATTCTTGGTGTTGACGGTTCCGTATCTCAACTGGTAAAAACCAAACCTTTATATAATCGCTTTTTTGACCGTCTGATGAATTGTTACGACCGATTTTTCTCAGGAACGGTTAGATAAAGCATGTGAAAATTATGTGACATAGTAAAATGTACAGTCCCCTGCCCGTGTAGAACATTTAAGCTTCTAAGGCAATACAATCAAGAGATACGGAAATTTCATTCTTTCTCGCAGACTCGCTAACGAAAACCTGTGGGGTACTTCCCTTTGACCTACAATCATGAAATTTTGCAAAAGCAAATATTTGATAGTAAAACCAAACGAAAAAACCGAAATATGTTAATTTTCTATTTATAATACACAAAAAATGTTTTTGGCAATATAATTACTTTGCTGTAGTGAGCTGTTAAAAGTCTTAGAAAGTACTTAGGGTTTTTTGTTTGATTTTCAGTAATAGATAGAGTGATTGACGAGGGAGGTTTTTGTGCATAATGTAAAAATATTCCGTAGTTCCGATATCCCATAAAATATCCAGTGAAGCATTCCGCATAACTATTTGTTATATGCTTTATACGCATGATAATACTAGTCCTGTGGCTGTCTGTTCTGTTTACTTGTGGAGACTTCCGTCAAACCTTGCCAGTAATCAAAAAAGGGGTGAGAACCAGTCAACGTATCTACAGTTGGCAGTTAGCATAGTATGGTAATATACCTCCAAAATAAATAAAAAGTATATGGAAAATTTCATAAAATTTCATAGCAGAGAGTGCGAAATTACGCAAAAAAAAACTGAAAATTGTAACCTTCTCGAAAGTCTTGGAACTCCTGGGACCGATCTCCTGACAATATCCACATCGAAGAGAGGAAAAAGTTGACGAAATTCTCAGTTTCCGGAGTGAATGATGTATATATATGCGTCATTATATTTGTATGGATCCCTTGTTCCCGGTCCTTTTCATAATTGTTCCTATTTGGTTTTTGAACCCATTACATAGTATCGGCCTTTCCCTATACCTTATTTCTGATTTTTGTAGAGTTTCTAACACATTGTACACTGTAGAAAACTTTTTCCGTTTCGAAAAATGCTGTTAATGTATCTTCTTTTTTCTAAGTCTTGCTTCCATCATCAAGCGCAACGACAGGATTGCCCTTCTCGTGCCTTTAAGTTTCCCAATCCCAAACTGATTCTCATCTAATAAGGTTCAATTTTCTTTTTAATTTTTCTGTATATTTGCCTTTGTCAGTGACTTGGAGGCATTAGCTGTTAAAGTAGTTGTAGTATGCATAAAGCGCTCAATAGTGAGGCTATGAGCGTCCTTCCTAAACTAATTGGTTACGAATTCGGTTAATTTGTGAAAAGTGTGCACGAAAGGGTTAAATATAAAATGTGATTCTCATCCATACTGCTACACTCCCTTTCTGTTCCCCGCACAATTCCACAAAGAAGACCAAAAGACATATGAGCTGTGGCGCGCCTTTTATGGCACACCAGCTCTTGGGCACGACTATCGATTACCCGGCTGTACTACGCGCTTTGCCCCTGTTGTGATTTGGCGGCGGTGTTTGCGGTCTGGAGTTGGGCGTCGGACTCGCTACGAGGGGCTAGAACGTGCTAGAGGGGACGAAGCAGCAAAACGCTCGCGCTCGGCCAGCAGCGGCGCGGCCGGTCTACCGTGCAGCACGGTCGCCAGTTTGTGGTGCACCTCTGCCTGATGTCAACTCCGGGCGCTGCTCGTCGCATTGCGTTGGTGTCTGTTTTCTCGGACAAACCCATTCCTCAAGAACATCTTGAACAATGGTCTCCATCGAAGGTGTAAGTTGTTTTGGTGCCTTCGTTTCGTGGAACTATTTGCGTTGTAGCGACTGTCACAAGTTGGTTGGTTGCCCTAATGTATGTGTTGTTGAAGTAAGAGCAGCCTGCAAGAGATCTGATCGCATGGAGACCAGCAGTCACTACTTCCTTAAAGGAAATCAGCGTCCCCAAAAGATGTAGTAACTGTAAGATATTGAAGATATTAGGTCATAGTCTAGTTGTAATTTTCTGCTTACCAAGCATACACAATTGGCAGTTACATTGCAGACCTATGCAACGAAATTGAAGTGCACAACACCTAGTTTTGTTGTGAATATGTGCATATGAATAACGTGATACTATCTTGAAATTATATCCTTTTCACCTTTGTGAACATTATCGGACTTAATCATATGTGCAAATATTGTTTGGCAAACTATGAGAGTGTGAAAGTCTGATACTATTTTACAGCATTGCATTTGTGTACAAGTCTTAGTTTAAATGTTTTACAGCATTTATATCGCTGCAAAATTTAGGTCGTTTCTCTTGAAAGAACTTATTGTTTTTTTAAACTTATATTGTTTATTGATCTCTTAACTTATACTAATTTTCTGCGGTCTGTTTGTGTTCCAGTTTTCTGCGAGTTGGGGTGCGTGGGTGCGGCACCACGTCCCGCTTCGGTGCACACAAGCTGTGACGTGCCGTCTAATGGAAAGTGACTCCCGGTTGGGCCCCGGCGTTTAAGTGTTCTTTGGGCGGCTGGTCTGCTGCTTCCGGCATTTTAAGTTACGTCGCATTTTGCCCAGGGCAGCCTGGCGTCACTGCCCATTTGATAAGCATTTAACATCTCTCATGTATATATATATTTTTGAATTGTTTATTTGGTTGCCAATGAATTATATTAAGCGTAACGTATTGTGGTGGTTGTGTTATTGCTCAAAAAAAATTTTTTTATTTGAGCCACTTTTTTAAATTACTTCGGATTGTAATTTATTGTTCATTAAGTAATTCTAATTTTCTGCTTGCTTGAGAAGGAACTTATTTTCCATTTTGGATATTGTTTTTAAGACGGCCACGTGTTGACTGTATGTTGGGTGTTTATAAATGTGGTCTTGAATATAGATAATTGATTGATCTGCTAGCTGTTGTGTTTAACGAGTGACATTATATGGGCCTTGACCTTCCATGCTAATCCCTACTTCCTAAGTCACAACATACACCTCAAATCATTTGAAGGGAAAAATACATCGACCATTACTATGCAATATTATAATGTAACATGGAACCGTTCCTCCTTAATCAGTGTGAAAATAAAAGATAAAGCGATCATCTACGAAAACATTAAAATTTTCTTTCTAAGTAACTACTAAGAAGGCCAAGTGTCATCCGGATTTTGAAAACACGAACCACATTCTATTCATTAGCTCTTAAGCTGTTTGTACGACGGGTTCCTTGCGTATTCGCCTTTGCTGCCTTTGAAAGTGTGTAGATGATATTTTATTAAACACGTAACTGCTAAAACATGTCGCTACGTAGTTTGTAAAAATTTTGACACATTTGTAAAAAAGAAATGCGTTCTGCGCTTGTGCCACTCGTTCACCTTTAACCCTTTCAGGCTTGATATTAACATTAAAAATTATTATTATTTTTAATTTTCTTCTTTCTTTTAGATTAGACACACACTGATACCGAACAATGTGGAGTGCAAGTGTTACAGACATTAACTGAACACATACGGCTCCAGATGGAACGACTGAGCATGGAATGTCCTTAGCTATTGCGGTAAGGCAACATGCAATTAGACATAGGGCTACTAGAGAGAGAGCACGCCTCCACCTGCTTGTGTCGAGTTCCTTCTTTGTGCTGCAGCGTACAGTGTACGTCGAGGTGCCACGTATTGGTAGATGCTTATCTTCTGTTGCATGGTTTTCAACTGGAACAACTGTTTTACATTTTTTTCTTACTCGTTCTTTGCTCTCACTCTCTGAAATAATGCAAGACAGCATTATTCTTTTCGTACGAAAATCGAGACCACTGTCTTTATCTAACAGATCATCCCCTCTTTCACTGCTAGAGTCAATAAGAGTCGGTATCAGGAGGAATCCTTTCCAAAGGGACGCCACAATATCCTCTCCGTTTCTTTTCTGCGAGAGGGCATCGCCAGAAACTGGAAGTAAAACAGCTTGTCGCAGCTACGCATGTTGCCCTTAGAGCCGGAGTGGTTTCAAAAGGAACCACCACAATAATTGTGAAAATACATACAAAAATTTAATTGTAATCCCAACACACCGAGCACAAATTTGAACAGAACAGATTCCTGAACTTAATCCGTGTACAAAACGTGCCTTATTGAGACAAATTCAATCACAATTTGAAAAAAAAAAAACGACAATCGTGCACTGCATGCAAAAATTGCTTATACGATTGCTAGTCTAAGTGCTAAGATTCGAAGCATATAAAGTTGTTCGAGCTGCCGCCATTAAAGGGCAGCAGGTACTGGAGACGTAAAGGGTGGCTACAGATTTGGCTACTGTGCGAATGCCACGAAATGAGAAAATCCTAGACGGCTTCAAACAGAACCACATCATCTGAAAGGGTTAACACGTGGTCCCTCTACGTCTAGCATCGGCAGTAGTGTGTGGCGAGGACGCTGGGCAGCGCGCGTCGCCCGGGGACAGCTACTTGCGCGATATGGCAGGCAGCGCGCGACCTCCGCCGGCTTTTGTCAGTGACAGACCGAGTGAAGCGTGAGGGACTCCAGCACGCACGGCCGGTGTCGCATCACCTCACCTCACACTGTTTTCTGTCCTGGCACTTTAACAAAGCAAAGCCTCTTTCATAGCGCTCGTCTGGAGCTTAGACCACTTGCTGTCCGTAGGCTCGTATCCCGTATCTTCTGAGTGTGCCTCCTGAGTCCATTATCGCTGTTGTCGGCTACCTCCGGATGCTGTTCTCGTGCTCCCAATATTGCCGCAGTCCAGAGGTATTCAGACGTCTCTGCTGCTAGAAGGGCCACAGGCTCCTACGTATGTATACTGATTGAGCCGTTACCTAAGCTAGTTTGAAAGCCTACCGTTGTATGCTGCTTTTACTTCTACATGGATAGAATTGGACTGATATGACTTTATTGTTCATCGAACAGTATACGCACTCGTTGCGTGGCGGTGAACATTCATACTGCTCTCCCTGATTCAATGGTTGCTGTTGCTTGGGTGTGGGGGCGTGGGGTGAGGAGACAGGGAGCTGCTCGAAAGTTTACTTTCACTGTTAATCAGTTAAATCTTAAAGTGAACATCTAAGCACAACGGACAACACAATGGGAGGGAGCAAGCAACGAAAGGAGGGAGGTGGATGAAATCATTGGTTCAAATGGTTCAAATGGCTCTGAGCACTATGGGACTCAACAGCTGTGGTCATAAGTCCCCTAGAACTTAGAACTACTTAAACCTAACTAACCTAAGGACATCACACACATCCATGCCCGAGGCAGGATTCGAACCTGCGACCGTAGCAGTCGCGCGGTTCCTGACTGAGCGCCTAGAACCGCTAGACCACCGCGGCCGGCATGAAATCATTCTGACATGATCAGTAACCACATGGGTTTATGATTTGGTGAATGACAGAGTCAATATTATTTTGGCGGTAACGCTGTTCAGGTTGGGTCAGATGACAGAAATCACTGGTGATCAACGACGTAGATTCACTTACAGACACACTTTATTATGGGACAATTTCCGAAATCTCAGTTGACAACAATGTATTTATAACATACAAAGTAGATGATGCTCTGAGGGGTGCTATGTATCTGCAGCAGTCTCCGACGTTTTTATATACGGCGTTGGAAGGAAAATTACATTCCTTCCGGTATTAACCCTGCTGTTCTGTTCACTTTTACTTGACATATATACTGTTCGGGTCAATATGACCCGACATATCAAAATGCTTTAGAAACATAAATTTTGGTACAGTTTTAGCTATCGACATTGTTGTTCTATTCCAGTACCTTGTTAGTAATAATAATAATAATAATAATAATAATAATAATGGTAATAATAATAATAATAACAATGCATACAACTTTATTGAGGGATATTTTTCATTTAAATATGCACATAAATTTGAAACAACAGACAGTTTCCATTACAGGCATTCAACTTAGAAAGCACTACAGTTTTTCCATACTTCTATTCTTATTGTTGACAGTTTAGACGTAAGTATTGACATTTTCTAACAACAGACAGTTGTCATTACAGATATTCATCTTAGAGCACACTACAGTACAGAACACACTACAGTTTTTTTATTACATTCCAACATAGAAAGCACTACAACTTTAGAATCCTCTCTTCTTACTGATTGTAGTTTAGGCACAAGTATTCACATAAATTTGAAACAACAGAATTTTCAATACAATCATCTTATAAAATACTACAGTTCTTTTCTTACTGCTTGCACTGTGGACACAAGTAGGTTACATGTTTCTTGCAAATATGTTTACTACATTTTCCACACACCATGTTTGTTTTATTGTCATTACTTGATGGACAGAACTTACAGCGTGCACGTTTTGTAGATTTTCTTGTTGTTACCGATTCTGACACACCACCCACATCATTCGGGTTTTGGATGCTTGTGACCATTCTCAAAGAATCTTCTGTTCTTGGGAAATGCGTTCTTGATGCAATATGTTCTTTTATCAGTGACTTTCCAAGTTCCTCCAAGAATATTCTCCTTCTAGTCAATTTGCTTGCATTCCAATTAGGGTCAACCGAAATCCACAAAACGTATGCATTATAAGCAGAAACATCAAGAATATTGTAGAAAACTATCATTGGCCACCTATTACTTTTTCGTTTGCATGTATATGTACCTAATAACTGATCAAGCGTGTCTACAGCACCTTTGGTTGAATTATAGTCCAAAATCATTTTTGGCTTCTTATCAGCCCTGTCACTGATTTCCGCATCATGGTGGAGAGTGCTCATAAGTACAACATTCTTGTGTCTCTTAGGAATATAATTAACCACAGTAGTGTCATTTGTGAAGTAAAATGAAGAGCTGTGTACCTCCTTGTTGGTCATTTTGTGTGGAAGCTCCGGCTTATTTTTCCGTATAGTTCCCAACATAGTCAATTTCCTTTTCAGAAGCAGCTGCCCCAAATTGTACGACGTAAAAAAGTTGTCACACGTGATATTCTGACCACGTAACTCAGAAGTGAGATCAGATACCACCCTCATTCCCTGATTTCTTTCTGGTGCCGCTCCACTCACCTTTCCTGTATAAATTTGGGCTTTCAGTACGTATGAAGTTTTGCTGTCACACATGGTCCATATTTTGATCCCATATTTTGCCGGTTTACTTGGGATATACTGCTTGAATGGACAGCGACCTCTAAATGCTACTAACTGCTCGTCAACAGTAACATTTTCTCCTGGATTATACAGTTTAGGAAGGACCTCTACCCACTTCTCCCAAATACTACGAATTGCGGCAAGTTTGTCAGTACGTCGTCTTTCCTCTCTAGTAGATTTCTTGTCAAATCGCAGGACACGTGATATCTTACAGAATGTTTCATGAGACATGGTTGCTCGAAATATGTTTCGCCCAGTATCTTTATCCCACAAACTTTTTGTAGACTCCCCATGAGATCGATATACACCCGCTAGGAGTAAGAGTCCTAAGTATGCATGGAAAACAGAACCATCAATATCTGTCCACTGTTCACCATAAACTCGCTGCCCTTCAATATTTGTCATCTCTATTATTTCATTTTGAAGCGCTGTGTGAAATACTGCTTCAAATGAACATTTTACATCAGATATTCTGCTGACTGCATACCTGGTAACTCCTGGGGTACTCTTGATGATGTTCGAAGCTGGTAGGCGACCATGTTGTGCTGGTGGATGCAACTGCCATTCTATATTCCCATTTTTAGAAAGAAAAGTCTCTACACTATTTTGTATGGGCTGTGGACTGTCGTAACTGTCATCGGAACACTCGCTTTCAGATGCATTGCTGATGTGATCTTCAAACTCAGAAAGTGATCCTTCATCTGGTGAGGCATTTACTATTTCTTCCAACTCACGATCATTCAATGGTCTCATCGCCATGGTGTCACAAGTCAAACTGGGCAGAAACAAAGCATTCCAATTATTGAGAACTGCCAATTATTATTTCCTGGGGAAAGCAACAAACAAGCCCATTGTTGTGAACGCATGGAGCTTTAGGTGATTGTTGAGAGTAAGTTGGAATGATGCAGTCACTATTCCCACACAACACAACAAAAATAATTTTCGCCATTTCCAGATTTTAGAAATAAATACGAGTTACACTAAACATATTTGTGTCGGGTCATTATGACCCGAACATTACATATGCAACTATTACAGTTGAAGCCCAAACTTCTTAAACTTTTTTAAAACCTTTTAAAACACATGCTGCTCATCCATTTTCAGACAAAGTCACAAAGTTTCATAAATATATATTGGTATTTACATAATGTAAAATAACGTTCATATTCGTTTCGGGTCATATAGACCCGAACAGAACAGCAGGGTTAAAGTTCTTCTCAAGCTTAACTTCCAGTCTCATGCCACCTGCACATCGGCTAATGGTTGCTGTTTCTAATAGTGATCAGCACAACATGGCTACTGGGGGAGAGAGCGGGGACGGGTTGAACAACTTTGGAGGGGAATAATAAATGCATAACTTCAAGATATCCTAAAACTGGACAACTGGAGATCAAGCAGCCGAAAACACACCTAATAAAATACATATAAATTATTATACATCCCAGCACATGATTACACATTTACCAACTTGAAATTATATAAGACTGATCAGTTTCACTTGAGTGATTGGAACTCAGTGCTAGAGACACATATTCACCATGTGGGATCCATCTCGGATTAACAGCAAAATTTCACACCCAATACACGCAAATCGTATGCTTAACTAACTTTGGCGCTTTCTCCGTGACAGTTATGCTCACGCGCGATCATGGAGACACTGACCAGTAGAGAAAAATAAATAAAATCAAATAACTCCACAAACACGAACACTTAAATACAGCGACGGAGAAAGGTCGCAACACCAACAAGCAGTTTTGCGACATAGACGAAGTAGGTAGGCGCGTTTCCACATCTGAAACATGGTGTCTCTTCAAATTCGGCGCCATCACATGAGAGTCGAGATAGTAACGCCACTATGAGGAAGCAACTCAGTTTTCAAATGGTTCAAATGGCTCTGAGCACTATGAGACTTAACATCTGAGGTCATCAGTCCCCTAGAACTTTGAACTGCTTAAACCTAACTAACCTAAGGACATCACACACATCCAAGGCAGAGGCAGGATTCGAACCTGCGACCGTAGCAGCCGGACTGAAGAGCCTAGAAGCGCTCGGCCACCGCGGCCGGCCGCAAATCTGTTTTGTTTCAAATACAAACCGTAACGGTCACGAGCGTTAGTTACCTTTGAGATTGGACGTAGTCACTTGATTTTTGAAAGTCTCTTCGGGTTTGGTGCCGGATCCTAAAATCAACTTGATATTTCGGCTATCCAATTGGTCGCCATCTTCAAGAAAATGCTGCTTCTGCTGGTGTGTCCCGCTGAGAACTGAAGCCCTGCTGCAAATCGAACCCTACATAGGCCACCGTTCAGTAGACGGCGCATGCGCGCCCATCACGGTTGCTGCCCTCCAAGACAGGGAGGTGGCGCCGCCCTTAGTGGAACACTGCTGGCAGGGAACTGCTCGGCTCTGTGAAAGATGATTTGGGGCTTAAGAAACCCGGTGTGTACAAAATTTCATGTCAATGTGGGAAAGCTTACATTGGCCGTTCGATTCGCACAGGTGTGTGGAACATCGCCGCCATACGAGGCTACAACAGCCAGAAAAATCGGCAGTAGCAGAACACTGCTTAAATGAGGGACACAGAATGAAATTTGATGAAACTGTGGTAGTTGCCAACTTTTCCGGTTTTTGGAACAGTGTATATAAAGAGGCGATTAAAATTAGGTTGGCTGATAATTTAATCAACAGAAACAATGGGTTTCCTCTTAGCAGGACGTGTAATCCTGTATTATCTCGCATCAAAATTGAACGTTCTTCGGTGCGGCCCTGAGTGCGATGTATCTTTGCCAGCAGTGTTCCACTAAGGGCGGCGCCACCTACCTGTCTTGGAGGGCAGCAACCGTGATGGGCGGCGCATGCACCGTGTACTGAACGGTGGCCTATGTAGGGTTCGATTTGCAGCAGGGCTTCAGTTCTCAGCGGGACCATCAGCAGAAGCAGCATTTTCCTGAAAATGGCGAAGAGTTGGATAGCCGAAATATCGAGTAAAGTTGATTTTAGGATCCGGCAGCAAACCCGAAGAGACTTTCAAGACTTAATACGGGCCGGCCGCGGTGGTCTAGCGGTTCTAGGCGCGCAGTCCGGAACCGCGCGACTGCTACGGTCGCAGGTTCGAATCCTGCCTCGGGCATGGATGTGTGTGATGTCCTTAGGTTAGTTAGGTTTAAGTAGTTCAAAGTTCTAGGGGACTGATGACCACAGATGTTAAGTACCATAGTGCTCAGAACCTTTACTTAATACGGCAGGAAAGCCTACGTAGTCACTTGATATTAGTCAAGAATGCCTTTTATGTGACAAAGACGCCATTATCAACACCTCATTCAGTTTGAACGAAATCGTGTAATAGAGTTACGAGAAGCTGGGTGTCCCTTTTGCGATAGTGCAGAAAGACTTGACAGGAATGTAGCCATCGTATACGATTTCTGGCAGCGGTGGTCACAAGAATACACGGTCCCAAGGAGACCGGGCTCCGACCGGGCACGTGGCAATACTGAAAGGAAAGAGGATCATCTTCGGCGCGTGGCTGTGAGGCATCGTGGGTCATCTACATGAGCAGCAGTTGACACCACAGTGACACGATGAACTGTTACAAATCGGTTACTTCAAGGAGAGCTCCGAGGCCGATGACCCGTACCATGCATTTCACTGACCCCAAGCCACTACCATATGCGACTTCAGTTGTCTCAAGCGAGAGCTCATTGGAGGGCAGGGTGGGGGTCTGTTGCGTTTTCTCATGAAAGCTGGATCTGCGTCGGTTCCAGTGATGGCCGTGTGTTGGTTTAAAGGAGGTCAGTTGGGGGTCTGCAACCAAGCTGTCTGCGTGCTAGTCACACCTGACGTCCCTTTGGAGTTATGGACTGGTATGCAATTTGGCATAGCACCACAAACACTCTCGTGTCTATCTTACGCACACTTACTTCAAAATTGTATGTGTAACTGGTGTGTCGACCTGCTGTGCTTCCATGACCAGAATTCCAGGTGGTGTTCTCCAACCGTACAACGCTCGTCCACATACGGCGATTTCAAGTCAACAAGCTCCACGAGTACAAAGGGTCGACATGTTGCCTTGTTATCATCACAGCTGTCGCCAATCGAGCACATATGGGCATCATCGGACGACAACACGAGCGTCGTCCACAACCAGCATCAACCATCATTGCACTGAGCGACCGAGTGTAACAGGCATGGGACTCCATCTCACAAACTGACGTCCGGCCCCCTACAACAGTACGCATGCGCGTTTGCATACTTGCAATGAACATTCTGGGGGTTACAGCAGTTATTAATGTATCAAAAATTCATATTTATCGTGTCTGATCTCGCGCTTACATTAATCTGTGATCTTACAGTGTCAAACACTTACATATGTTGCGTACACAAATGTACTCCCGAATTTTAATTACTCTACAATAGTTACTTACTGGTGTTGCGTTTTTTCCGCCAGTCGGTGATACATATAATTCAGGCGATGAGGGGCGTTGGACATCCAAACCTAAGCGATCTCATAGGTTATGATGAAGACTGAAAAGAAAATTATACGTTTCTTTCGTGATTAAGGTGGTTATACAACATCGCTGCTGGGGGGGGGGGGGGGGGGGGACAGGGACAGTTTTGGTGTGAATAATTAATGCTCAACTTCAAGATATCATAAACTTGGCCAATTGGACGTCAAGCAGACAAAAACACACATGATAAAGTACATATGAATCGGTAGCACATCCTAGAAAATCTTTCTTATGATCACACGTCTAGCCTATTTGAAATTCTACAATCTCCAGTTACTGTCTAGACGACATCACATTGGCTATTGGGAGTCAATGCCAGAAATAAGCACTGACCATGAGGGATTGATCTACCATTAATAGCAAAGCTATACACTCGAATATTGTCCTTAACTCAGAAAGCAGTGCACATTTCTCTGTGCAGTTATGCTCAGGTGTGAGGGTGGAGACAGTAAAGTCAGATAGTTCCACACAAACGAATTCTTAAATATTTCACAGTGTTAACCCGGTTATAATCCAAACTTGAAACTAAACCATGAAAGCGCCTATTCTTTGTTTCAACGGCTGCGGCCACGTTGCTGACTGATACACATTGCGTGATACCGCTACCACAGAGAAGAAACGTTAAATACTCTACAGAAATGTTAACGAAACTAACCCGTTAGAAATCTACGTCTTACCGACAGAATTTGCTTCAAAGATAATTACATAAGGTCGTTACAACAAAACTCTCATACTGGTAGCGCTGAAAAGGAGCGAAGTAGTTATTTTAATTACGATATATCACATACCCTGTGTGTTACCAAACGAGTAGGCTGAGATCTGCACAGAGTCCGTCCATCGTCTAGGCCACCCGGAAACCGAATGGCCAAAAACGACAGAGTGCCAAGTAACGGTCAGTCTGCTCATCCCTGAGTTGAGGGAAGAGGTTCCTACCCTGCCCAAGCATTCTGTCGGTATAGATGCATCTTTGACTGTTCACAATATTTATTTCGTTCCCACAAAAATGGCTCTGAGTACTATGGGACTGAACTTATGAGGTCATAAATCCCCTAGAACTTCGAACTACTTAAACCTAACTAACCTAAGGACATCACACACATCCATGCCCGAGGCAGGATTCGAACCTGCGACCGTAGCGGTCGCGCGGTTCCAGACTGTACCGCCTAGAGCGGCTCGGCCACTCCGGCCGGCTTGGTTCCCACCAAAGTTGAGTAAATAACATACATTTTGTGCTACAGCTGCTCTACGAACTAAACCACAATCAAAACACTCATTCATTCCATAACTAAGAGGAATGTTGTAGGGACGTGAAAAAGATGTGTAACATGAAATAAACACAGTCATGTCCGTCCCTTCTCCAGAGGCTCTCGGTACTCAAACATGTGAAGGTGATCAATGTGTCGTTAATGATAAGAAGCGCAGGGTACATCGAGGCGAAGTAACGGGGCAGAGCAACAAATTTCGTGTCAAGGGGCCCGTGAAAGATTCCTATTCCTCATTTAATGTAGAACAAATATTCCAGACAATCAACATGTGGATTTTATCATTGTAAAACTGTGCATTTGATAGTTGCGATAGATTCCAGGTGTGTGGATCTTCCACTAAAACGCTTGTAAGTTAAAATACACTGTCGTCGGTACTGAATATGACGTAAGTCAGTCATTAGAGCGGAAGCGCTCTCCGGACACTTCTCTGTGTTAGCGCAAGCTGCACGTAACTGTCTCTGCTTGTACTAAGGACCCTTGGCTGTGTCTGGCCACATCAAAGCAGAGCTAGTGATATTCTCGTACTTGTACTCTGACTCTATAATGTAACTGCTCATTAACTGATACAGTTTCACTGCTACTAAAATTACAATCCTTAAGTTTGTTGCGCTGAAATCGGCTTCTAATTTCACATTTTATCCGTATACTAATTACAGGAATGGTGTGGTTGATCGTACGCCAGTAAGAGTGATGCGTGAAATTTGATAATCCCTGTTACTCACAAATACGATCCTTGTAAGCTAATAATCATTTTACAAAGTTCTGTAGTTGTTTCACAATTCAAATTCATCTCCATAATCAAAATTTCTCTCTGCTATAATGGCAGAGACGCAATTATGTACGTGGATTGAAAGCCATTTCACTCTAGTGTTCAACACCTCTCCTTCCAGGTGAACTAGGCCATCAACAACCACTTCGCTCGAAGATCATTCACCACGTAGCTTATGACACGCGAGGTATGTCGGCTATGTCCCGTAACTCAATTATTCTAGAAAAATCGGATACTTCCCTCCCCCCCCCCCCTCACGATTATACAAGATTCCTGAATTATACTTCAGTAATAATAAATGACTTGCAGATGTGAGTTCTTTTCGCCTGCTGGCTGACGAAAGTCATCATTAGCACCCAGGGAGCGGCAGCCAGAATGACGGGTAAACTCGTCCCACTACTACAATAAAATCATCAGGTTTAAAGTGCTGGACGACAAGATTACCTCAGTCTTTGTTTCCCGTTTCTCATGTGTTGTGTATGTATCGTTAGAGGCGTAAAATCTTCGACACAATTTCGCCTAAGACAGTGCCATGAAGCACAAATCAGCCAATATTCGATCCATTGCATCGTTATTTTAATACCTGCGGAATAATAAAAACGCTGTAACACAATCCTTAGGCTTTTGGATGGAGATTTATCCAAATCAGTGTTCAGGAGCCCTAATGCTTATGCCTGATTCTACCAAGAGAAGAAATCTGCAGACTGGACAAAACCTATGCATCTTTATTTACACCTTTTATTTCTTTCTCCTGTAAGGCGGTAACGGTCCCCATCTCATCTGGTTTGTGTTCGTAATTATTTCATGTCATGATTTCTTCTTATAATTCCCTTTCCCATAGGTCTAAAATTTTCTTTTATAAACCTGCTTGTTCTATATTACATAGTTCTTGCTTTCTCTTGTCAGTTACTTATGCGTACAGGGAGAGCGAGCATTCTTCAGTTTCACAGTTCAGTCGGATATCGTTCAGAAATATGTATGTGCAGTCCCTGGACATGTTCTCATTTCCTCATTAAAAACTATCGAAGAACGCGACGTAGTTCTCATGAAAAACTGCTGTATAAGTTTTCAGGTAACATATGTGTGAGGTAGGCTACACGCCGATTCACCCCACAGCATCATGTATTCCATATCCGTCAATCGAATGTCTCAGGCTGACAAATTACCGTAATCTGATATATTTCTAAGCAATACACCAATAAAGGCGCACTTGAAAATCCCAATGAATATTCAAAATGTGTTATGCAGGTCATAAATAATTGTAGATATCTCCATCAGGAAGGCTTATCGTAAGTATTTTTAGGATTATATATTGACATTAATGTTGCGTGATGAAACTAACATATTTCCACATATCGTGCCATATATGTCCAGCATTAGGCCAGCAGACTAGCAGCACATAACACATACACACACATCTCAAAGATCGTGAACCAACCAATCACTTAACGTGATTTATGTCAATATGTTTTCTAATTTTTAGGAATCATAAGCTAAAGTGACGTTCTGATCACGTGACCAATTAGTAAGCAAAAAAAAAAAAACAATCCAGCATTACAATACTAAGCGAGTGCTCATATAGAAAAATGTTATTAACTACTAGCTACAGTACCATGTTACCAAATCAGGAATTGAAAAATTATGACATATGGGTGTATGTGCTGAATTATAATTGTTATGCTGCAGATAGTTTCCTCTCACATACTACTCGTGTTAACAGATCACATACAAAAGTACACAGTATTCACATTCCAAAACCATTAATGTCGTTCCAGGAAAGCTGTAAGGCCAGTCTTCATTAGCTCTGCTGTGCTGGTACACAGATTGAAATGATAGGTGACTTAATTGATCCCAACTACAACAACACAGACAACTGTGCTGGGCTATGATTCAGAATCTGCTGGTTTCGATCCAACACTTTACATGTTTTCCCCATATTTGCCAAACTTTCTCCTTATTTTCCATGTCTGTATACGTATTCTACACTCAGGTGACAAAAGTCGATGGACATCTCCTGATCTCCTAATATCGTGTCGGAACCCCTTTCGCCCAGGGTAGTGCACCAGCGCGACGTGGCTCCGACGAGTCAAGTCGCTGCAAGACCCCTTCAAATATTGAGGGATGCCGCCTCTATAGCCGTCCATAATTGCGAAAGTGTGGCCTGTGAAGGGTTTTGTGCACGAACCGACCTTCGGATTATATCTCATAAATGTTCGATCGGATTTACGTCGGGCGATCTACTTGGCCAAACCATTCTCTCGAACTGTCCAGAATGTTCTTCAAAGTAGTTGCGAACAATTGTGGCTTCATGAAATTGCGCAATGCCATCCATAAAAGTTCCACCGTTGTTTGGGAGCCTGACGTCCATGAATGGATGCAAATGGTCTCCAAATAGCCAGAAATCCAGAGGAACCAGTCGGCTGGATGTAAACACAGCCCACACTATAATGGAGCCCCCACCAGCTTGCAAGGCGGCTTGTTGACAACTTGGGTCCATGACTTCGTGGGTTCTGTGCCACAGTCGAACCCTTTCACCAGCTCTTACCAACTGAAATCTGTGCTCATCTCGCCAAGCTACGGTTTTCCAGCAGTCTAGGATCCAACCGAAATGGTGACGAGTTCAGTAGGGGCGCTGTCAGCAAAGTCAGTCGCGTAGGTCGTCTGCTGCCATTGCCTGTCAACGGTAAATTTTGGCACATTGTTCTAACGGATACTCTCGTCATACGTCCCACATTAGTTTCTGCTGCTATTTCAAGCAGTGTTGCTTCTCTTATCACTGACAACTCCGCGCAAACCCCTCTGCTCTCGGCCGTTAAGTTAAGGACGTCGCTCATTGAGCTGTCCATAGTGAAAGGCAATGCCTGAAATGTGGCGCTCTTGGCACACTCTTGACACTGTAGACCTCGGAATATAGAATTTCCTAACGATTTCCGAAATAGAATGTCCCATGTCCCCATCGTTCAATGTGTGCCTTGCAGCCATTGTATTGTATTGTATGTTAACCGGGGACCTAGAAACGATGGAGAGGCTCCGTCCCCGCCGCAGCCGCAGTGGTCCACAACCCCACGACGACTACCGCAGTCCACTTCACCCCTCCGCCGCCCCACACCGAATCCAGGGTTATTGTGCGGTTCGGCCCCCGATGGATCCCCCAGGGAACGTCTCACACCAGACGAGCGTAACCTCTATGTTTTCGTGATAGAGTAATGGTGGTGTACGCGTACGTGGAGAACTTGTTTTCCGGCGGCGGTCGCCGAGCGGTTCTAGGTGATTCAGTCCGGAACCGCACTACTGCTACGGTCGCAGGTTCGAATCCTGCCTCGGGCATGGATGTGTGTGATGTCCTTAGGTTTAAGTAGTTCTAAGTTCTAGGGGACTGATGACCCATAGTGCTCAGAGCCATTTTTCTAGAACTTGTTTGCGCAGCAATCGCCGACATAGGATAACTGAGGCGGAATAATGGGAACCAGCCCGTATTTGCCGAGGCAGATGGAAAACCGCCTAAAAACCATCCAGAGATTGGCCAGTTCACCGGACCTCGACACAAATCCGCTGGGCGGATTCGTGCCGCGGACCAGGCGCTCCTTCCCGGCCGGAAAGCCGTGCGTTAGACCGCACGGCCAACCGGGCCGACGGCCTTGCAGCCATAATCACGTGAGAAACCTTATCACATGGATCGCATGAGTGTACGCCATACTTCCGCTATTTGTACATGTGCCTATCGCTATCCCATGACTTCAGACAACTCATTGTATGTGTACATGTACAAGAATATTAACCGTCAAGCTCGAAATATCATTTACGTATGTGAGAAAGCAATATAAGCCCGAAGCATACTCTTCTCGATTTTTGAGCCATTCGTCCATACATCTTCGTGTGTTTGGAAATCCTTTTGAATAACAATATAAACAGAGTGCCTACCACCAGAAAATACTTTTTGTTGATGGCTAGTGTTCGAATCAATATGAGACGCCTCTGGGAAAGGCGGACCTGCTGCAGGTGCATCAGCACAAAACGAACATGTTATCCAATCTTGGTTTAGTCGGTAACTTAGCAAATATCTGACTCCAGTAAGACTGCTGGTGAATCATTAAGTAGTTTACGATCTTAAAAAAAGAAATTCTCATTAAATGTATTTATTCGAACAGGTAAACGAACATGAAGATTGCCAGTAAACGTATATATTAACTCTAATATCCAGGATTTTCTTTCTGCGAGACGTGTATAGACGTTTTACTTTTGCCTATGGTAGATACTACTACTGTCTAGTACATCTACCTTAACAGCTAAAAATCTCTTACTCTATAAACAACGACATTATCCACTGTGACGAGAACCACTTACTGGAATCGTGATAGACGGTTATTGGGACGGTCTTTTTTTCTAAAAGTTTAGCTTAGCAACAATGTTTTTGAGAACTATTGGGTTATGTGATTTCGTGTGCAGTCAACATTTAGCACAACGACATCCATTCACTGATAATGGTCATATGATTGTTATGGAAAAGCGACCCCGTTTTTACAATTTATATATCTTGTTTCACAAAATATAAAGTGCCACAAGAAGCTTGTTGAAGAAGACAGTGATGAAGACAAGCAAACTGGTTTTTAAATTATTGTTTCATAACGGTTGATACCGCTGGTGAAAACTGACTGTTCTGTCACTTCCTTCCTAGATGAAAACGGCATCAGCTTCTTCACATACTTCATTATAGATGCTAATAAAAGACTTGTTTCTTCTATTCTATTTCAGATCGAATTTTTGGAGACTGAGTACTTTCAATCACCCAAGTTGCAAGGGTTTTCTTCTGGAATGTAAGAGTTCTAAGTCTTAAAATAAAGCAAAGTGATTCAGGGAATTGCCAGTTTTTCACAAAACGCACGAATTCCTACTAAAAGAACAGACACGAATTCCTACTAAAAGAACAGACCATAGCACCGAAAAATCACTCAGTCCGTATGATGAATGGAAAGCTGTACAGAAAAATTTGACTAGAGCTTCAGGCAAAGAAAAAGAAAAGAGAGACATCTTTGTGGAAATCAGGGACGATCTATCTAACATAAGTCATTGTAATTGGAAAAGATAAAAAAATGAAGATAAGAAATTTTCAACCCTTCAGGCCAAAAAGAATGACTTAGCCTCATGGCTTGTGTTGCTCATAAATTAAATGCAAGGTGGTAAAGGCGCAGAAGAGAACTAGAATGCAAAATTCCAGAATAAAACGGGCGTAAAGTATGAAGAAATGGAACAACATGTTGCCGTTTACGACATTACTACACCAGAAAAGGTCATTCAGCGTCTAGAGGGCAACGGTGTGGTAGCAGTGGCAACTTTGAAAATACCTATGTCATTATTCATCAGGTATCAAAGATTAAACACTGAGAAAGAATCTGTTTTACAGGCTGTTGTTGGAGGCCATGAACAATATCCAGCTGCTACTAAATCTTCTGTTAAGACTAAAAAATATTCAGTGTTCAACCAATCAAATCACCCTTTGATTCTACAGAAATGATTGCTGTAAAATGATTATTTTAAATAAAAAATATTCTCAAATTGAAAATATGTGCATTATCAAGAATAAACTAGATAGTTTTAAATTTTTCGTGTTACTTTTTGAATTCCTCTAATGAACTTTACAGTAATATGAGTCAAAATGATTTTAAACAACTGCTGGATTTGCTTGAATGAGGTTAGTGTTACACATATTACTCTCACAAAAGACAAGTATACAGTGGAATAAGGAAGGCTATAATATGTTCTAATGGCAGTACGTCTTGCGGATGGTATGTCCATCACCATGGCGTTTAAGGGTCACCTGGAATTTATTTGAGTGGGATGAATGAAATTTTTCGCAGCTTGTTTTTTTTTTTTTTTTTTTTTTATTAACTGGAAGTAAAATTGGGCGTGAGAGAAACAAAATTCTTTCATAAAACTGCATATAATTAAGGACCATCCTAATAGTTATCCCCCATCGGATCAACTATATGTAGTAAATAAGGCTTTAGTGGTTTTGCTACAGTTCAGTTGGATTGTCCTCCATAATGAAACATGGATATATACATTTTACAGTATTGTGGAGAAAAATGTTCTGGATTGGCAGAAGACTGTTCCTTCAGCCAGCACAGTTTGGTATAGTACTGTCTCTTGACGTTAACAAAACTTTTGTCTTCTATAGAATACGGATCCCATACTGATTTTTAAATATAATTTGCTTATGATGAATACCCAATCATCCAGTTGAGCAATGGAATCAGATGTATGAAACACAGATCTTCCACATAGTTTCAAAATGTCTTTCAGTCGTATTATTGAAGTAGACTATTATTTTATGTGGTTCTCCATCCAGTCATTGACAAATATTCCGTTAGATCTACAGCTTTCTACGGCTCATGTAATACCTCTGCTTTTGAAATGCAATTTTCTTACGAAGAGTATCGGGACTCTAGTACATTATGGGAACTGGATACCTGACTTAGATTTCTACATTCTTTACATCCAAATAACTGTAAATGTTGGTTGACAGAGTATAGTTTATGATCATTCCTCAGGCTTGGTTACCGAGAAGTTGTGAACGCCAACTTTCGTATGTTCATTTTATTGCAGAATGAGAGTAGCGCAACATACATATTTTATATTCGAAAGGTAGTAATTCTCAATCAGTTCCACTTCGTAGAAAGAGTCTATTCGTTGCACTGTGCTAATTATTGAGATCAGATGTGACCTTCAGGACTACCGGGAGAAGGGTTTATATCGAAACGGTGTCATAAGAAGCAGGCAGATGAAGGAATAAGACCGATTTCAGTTTTCCCTTAAGTGAATTTACTCTTCCATTGTCCACCATCGTCGAAAGACAGCTCTCCCATCTAGGTTAACGCGCTGAATTACGGAAGCTATTCAGTTGGTAACTCTTGAGAATATTATAAATAAAAATTTTGTGCCTCCTCTGGTTTCTGGTCAGCGATGATTTCAGAATCTTTGAACGGAAGTGGGACGGGAAACACGTCGTGAAATTTCAATTTCACCACTAAACCCCTCCCTCCCCCCCCCGCCCCCAACTACACAATACTGGTTGCCACCTCCTCCTCACAAGATGGACAGCAATCTTCGGAAAATACGGTAATAAACAAATTTACAAACAGAACAAGAACTGATGACAGTGCCCGCCGCCGAGGTATCGTTTCACACAACGTACAAAAGATCAAAGGTAGGCCCTTGCGCCTTGCACAAGTTGCCGCCTCCGCACCGTCATGCAAACTAGCTTCTGCACCAGAGTGTGTCTGCTGCCGCTCTTCAGGCCAGCCACACTGAAGCAAACGGGCGTCGTCGCCGCCACATACGAGTCACTGTTGTGCCTCCGCAGCCTGTCTGCCGGTGGCCGCAAAGTACTCCGGCTCTGGCAGGTGTCGATGATGCCTCTGGCGCTGCAAACTGTCGACTGCTGACCGCTGACTCGTGCCGTTCCAGCATAGCTCAGACTGGTATTGCGTCTGCCCTCGTCCTGCGGCACGTGCCCTCTGGCAAGAGTGGAGCGCCTGAACGTGCAGGCGCGACCAGGGTATCTTACATCCAGCAGTTGCAGCCAAGAGGTCAAGTCAATAACTCACTGCCAAGTAGAAGGTATTCATGTACGTAATAGAAATGGAAGTAATGTAATTTGAATTATTACGAAGCGGTTGGGCACTGGTAGGACTGGATTGATGACGTGCAGCTTCGTATGTATTTAACAAACTTGTAGCAGGCCGCGGTGGTCGTGCGGTTCTAGGCGCTGCAGTCCATAACCGCGGGACTGCTACGCTCGCAGGTTCGAATCCTGCCTCGGGCATGGATGTGTGTGATGTCCTTAGGTTAGTTAGATTTAAGTAATTCTAAGTTCTAGGGGACTGATGACCTCAGATGTTGAGTCCCATAGTGCTCAGAGCCATTTGAGCCAACAAACTTGTACTTTGCATTAAGCGGTAATTTTACCAACAACAGAACTGCCCCAGAAATTCCTTGTGAGGAGCACTGCTGGCAGCTAGACTACGAGTCCCGACGACGCCCAGCACGGGGTGTACACAATGTCGCTGTCAAGTCCCACAACTTCCCGCAGCACTTCGGCGACTACAGCTTTGTAAAATCAAAGCCCGTCGCCCTGTTGCAATTACACACGCGCCGTTCCGACACCTGCTGTACATCCTACTTGGGTTAAATCCCCATGCCGATCATGCGCGTCTTCGGCCTCGAGCAGCGCTTCGAGAACGGCACTCTCTGTGAGGCCCATCGGTGTCACTCGACACTGGTGCCGGGAAATTCAGGTACAATATACACACAGATGGGACGGTACAGTGTCTATCATAACACAAGTAACTTGGCATTATCGGATAGAATATGATGGTGGTGATGTGGAAGAAAATCAAAAGCTCGTGGGCCGCGAAAATTCGTAACAGACATCAGTATTGACAGCCGAAGACTTCCAGTGTAAGAAGTTACACTTGATCTCCCAACTGACTTGTCAAATATGGCGCAACAGCGAACAGAAGTTCCGAGCATCGGCTTGCCCTTGAGATCGGAAACAGCTGCTGAAACGCGGAAGAATCATCAATGACCAGCGGCACAAGAATGAAGAACACAATGGCTACAGCTATATTTATTAGAGATATGTGATGTGTATCCATAGGAAAAAACGTTTGTAAATGAAAAAGTGACGTGATGAGCTATCCATTCGGAAAAAAATTGCGGAGTAGCCTTCGCACCTGGATCTCCGGGAGGGACTGTCAACGGGTGGGTGACCACGAAACAAAGATGGAATAACCAGCGAAAGGATAACATTCTGCGAGCCGGAGTTTCGATTGTCACAAGTCTGAATGTGGTAGGGAAGTTAGAAAATAGGAAAAGGGAAACGCTAACGCTGAAATGAGTCATAATGGGTGCCTGTAAAGTGAAATGGAAACTAATTTCTGGTCAGACGAATATTGCGTAATATCAACAGCAGCAGGAAACGGTACAACGCTAGCAGAACTCTTTATTAACAGGAAGGTAGCGCGTAGAGTTTGTTACTGCGAATATTTCATTGACAGGGTAGTTCTCAGGAGAACCGACAGCAAACTAATGCCAACCAAAGTGTAATAGCACATAGAAAATATAATGTATTACCTAAAGTGAGATGAAAATTGAACTATCGCCTGGAATTGAAACTCTGTAATACGCGAAGGACTGGAACAGAGAGGCTGACTGCTTCTTTCTGGAAAATATCTCAAGATGTGTTCTAAAATTCGTTAAGAAATTTGCGATGAAGACCCTGACGACAAATTATGAGTCTACGGTCATAGGAGTGTGTCGTTCACCGCTAAGCTCATACCCCACCTATCTACATCCATACTCCGCAAGCCACCATACGGTGCGTGGTGGAGTGTACGTCGTACCACTATTATTCCCCCTCCTTTTCCACTCGCAAACAAAGCGAGGGAAAAACTACTACCTACATGCCTCCGTAAGAGCCCTAATTTCTGTTATATCCTCGGGGTCCTTATGCGATATGTAGGACCGTTCTGAATCCAGCTTCAAATGCCCGTTCTCTGAATTATCTCAGCAGCGTTCGTCGGAAAGAACACCGCCTTTCCTCCAGGAATTCCCATTTCAATTGCGGAAGCATCTGCGTAATACTTGCGTGTTGGTCGAATTTACCGGTAACAAATCTAGCAGCCTCTGGACTGCTATGATGTCTTTTTCATCCGACTTGGTGGGAACCTAAACACTTGAGAAGTATACATGAACGGGGCGCAGTAATGTTCTATATGCGGGCTCCTTTACAGATGAACCAAGCTCGACCATTCGCCTTGCGCAGTGCAAACCTTACTTACCCCTTCCATCTGATATCGGTTTGCAACTTTAGGCTTAGATACTTCATCGATCTGTGTCAAACATCACACTACTAATGCTGTATTCGAACATTACAGGATTCTTTTTCCTACTCCTCTGTAGTAAGTTACATTTTTGTACAATTACAGCTGATTGCTATTCAGCACACAAACTACAAACTTTGTCTACGTCATCCTTTATTTCCTACAGTCAGTCAACGGCACCAAAGCACCATCGACATACAGCCGCAGATTACTGCTCATTCTGTTATTTACCTGAGAGAATAAGAACGGTCCTCTCACACTTTCCTGGGGCTGTCCTGACGATAACCTTGTCTCTGACGAACGTATTGACTCTTATTCAACAAATGGCTCTGAGCGCTATGGGTCTTAACTTCTAGGGTCATCCGTTCCCTAGAACTTAGAACTAATTAAACCTAACTAACCGAAGGACATCACACACATCCATGGCCGAGACAGGATTCGAACATGCTACCGTAGCGGTAGCGCGGTTCCAGACTGTAGCGCCTAGAACCGCTCGGCCACCCCGGCCGACTGACTCTCATTCATTAAGAAGACTTAGAGCCACTCACATTGTTGTGGTTGGCAAGAGAACCAACACCGTTTTACTAAAGGAGACCGAAATGCACGCGTTTTAGCTCACGCAGGCTGGCGTGAGGTCTGGAACATGACAAGGAAATTAGAATTTAGAAAAACGGACGTAGCTGGTGGAATACTTACCTTTAATCCATTAATGATGAACGTCGGTCTTGACGATACATGATTCACAATATCAATAGTAACTGATAATGGCGCCTTGCTAGGTCGTAGCAAATGACGTAGCAGAGGGCTATGCTAAACTATCGTCTCGGCAAATGAGAGCGTATTTTGTCAGTGATCCATTGCTAAGCAAAGTCGGTTGTACAACTGGGGCGAGTGCTAGGAAGCCTCTCTAGACCTGCCGTGTGGCGGCGCTCGGTCTGCAATCACTGATAGTGGCGACACGCGGGTCCGACGTATACTAACGGACCGCGGCCGATTTAAAGGCTACCACCTAGCAAGTGTGGTGTCTGGCGGTGACACCACACACATATCTCAGAAACTATTGCGTATTCTCGTGTCTTCGGTGTCTGCAGTTGAACACCATGTCAAACGCTTTTCGGAAATCTAGGAATACGGAATCTGGCTGTTGCCCTTCATACATAATTTGCAGTATATCGTGTGAGGAAAGGGCTAACTGAGTTTCACACGAGAGATGCTTTCTAAAGCTGTACTTGTTTCTGGACAGAAGCTTTTACGTATCTAGGAAATTTATTACATTTGAAATAAGAATATGTTCGATAATACTGTGGCAAACCGGTTCAGGAGAGTGTCCGTTCTTTTTGCCTTTTAACACACAGAAGTTACCTGCGCTTTTTTCCGTAGATTGGGACTAAAATAGGCTTTGTCAGACGAACGTCGATTGTACAAATAATATACATGTATTTACAGGGTACTCCATTGATAGTGACCGGGCCAAATATCTCACGAAGTAAGTATCAAACGAAAAAACTACAAAGAACGAAACTTCTCTATCTTGAAGAAGGAAACCAGATGCCGCTAAGGTTGGCCCACAAGATGGCGCTGCTATAGGTCAAACGAACATCAACTGCTTTTTTTTTAAATAGAAACACTCATTTTTCATTATATGTTCGTGTAGTACGCAAAGAAATATGAATGATTAGTTGGACAACATTTTTCGCTTTGTGATAGATGGCGCAGTAAGAGTCACAAACGTATTATTATATATGACAGTAGTATCTGTTCCCGAAAGAACAGTTACCGTGGATGACCATGCAGCTTTGCTACAAATGAAATGGTAATTAAATGGACACCCTAGCTGCAAACAGGCGTTGATGTACTTCATTGGGGACATGTTGAAAATGTGTGCCCCGACCGGGACTCGAAGCCGGGATGTCCTGCTTACATGGCAGACCCTATATCCATCTGAGCCACAGCAGGCACAGAGGATAATGTGTCTGCAGGGACTTGTCCCTTGCGCGCTCCCCGTGAGATCCACATTCCCACGAGTAATGAGTATGATGGGCAAACATCTATTAGGCGCACTACGAATGTAGTGTTGTGGACATGTTGGGAATGTGGATCTCACGGGGGGCGTGCAAGGGATAAGTCCCTGCAGGCGCACTGTCCTCTGTGCCCGCCGTGGCTCAGATGGATAGAGCGTCTGCCATGTAAGCAGGAGATCCCGGGTTCGAGTCCCGGTCTGGGCACACAATTTCAACATGTCCCCAATGAAGTACATCAACGCCTGTTTGCAGCTAGGGTGTCCATTTAATTATCATTACAAACTTATAAGTACGTGGTATCACGTAACATTGCGCCAGTGCGGACGGTATTTGGCACGTGATACGTTACTCGTGTTAAAATGGACTGTTTACCAAATGCGGAAAAGGTCGATATCGTGTTGATGTATGGCTGGTATGGCTATTGTTATCAAAATGCCCAACGGGCGTGTGCTATGTATGCTGCTCGGTATACTGGACGACATCATCCAAGTGTCCGGACCGTTCGCCGGGTAGTTGCGTTATTTAAGGAAACAGGAAGTGTTCAGCCACATGTGAAACGTCAACCACGATCAGCAACAAATGATGATGCGCAAGTAGGTGTTTTAGCTGCTGTCGCGGCTAATCTGCACATCAGTAGCAAACAAATTGCGCGACAATCGGGAATCTCAAAAACGTCGGTGTTGAGAATGCTACATGAATATCGACTGCACCTGTACCATATTTCTATGCACCAGGAATTGCAAGGCGACGACTTTGAACGTCGTGTACAGTTCTGCCACTGGGAATAAGAGAAATTACGGGACGATGACAAATTTTTTACAAGCGTTCTATTTAGCGACGAAGCGTCATTCACCAACAGCGGTAACGTAAACCGGCGTAATATGCACAATTGGCTAACGGAAAATCAAAAATGGCTCTGAGCACTATGGGACTCAACTGCTGTGATTATCAGTCCCCTAGAACTTAGAACTACTTAAACCTAACGTAAGGACATCACACACATCCATGCCCGAGGCAGGATTCGAACCTGCGACCGTAGCAGTCCCACGGTTCCGGACTGCGCGCCTAGAACCGCGAGACCACCGCGGCTGGCTAACGGAAAATCCATGATGGCTGTGACAAGTGGAACATCAGCGACCTTGGCGGGTTAATGTATGGTGCGGCATTATGGGAGGAAGGTTAATTGGCTCCCAGCTTATCGATGGCAATGTAAATGGTGCACATTTTGTCGATGGCAATGTAAACGGTGCAATGTATGCTGATTTCCTATGTAATGTTCTACAGATATTACTACAAGATGTTTCACTGCATGACGGAATGGCGATGCACTTCCAACATGATGGTTGACCGGCACATAGCTCGCGTGCGGTTGAAACGGTATTGAATAGCATATTTCATGACAGGTGGATTGGTCGTCGAAGCACCATACCATGGGTCGCACATTCACCAAATCTGACGGCTCCGGATTTCTATCGCTATTAGGTACGGTGTATGAATAAAGCAGCAGGCGGCAGTAGCGGCTGGAGAATGTGACTTCCGCCCTCTCTTTGGAATTAGTGCTTCAGTTCAGACATCTGAAATGTCAGTGGACGCTTCAAGATTAAGGAACAACTTAACCGGCATGGGAAGGTGCACGCCGTTTATGACATCTCACTTGCTACTTCTCTAAATTTCAACAATATTTTACTGCAGAGATACATCTTACAATTTAGCTGCCTGACAAAACAGATTCCCACAGAACCCTCTTATCAGATCTTACCACCATAACATTGAGCATTGTTCAAACATACATTAAAAAATTGAAACTCTTCAGTGCAGATTTGCAGGTAACAAGTTGAATATAAATTAATATAAATTGTTTATAATTCTGGGTCCGCAGCTCGTGGTCGTGCGGTAGCGTTCTCGCTTCCCGCGCCCGGGTTCCCGGGTTCGATTCCCGGCGGGGTCAGGGATTTTCTCTGCCTCGTGATGACTGGGTGTTGTGTGATGTTCTGAGGTTAGTTAGGTTTAAGTAGTTCTAAGATCTAGGGGACTGATGACCTCAGAAGTTAAGTCCCATAGTGCTCAGAGCCATTCGAACCATATGAAAATGCTCAGAACAAGTCAAGAATCTCAATTTGAGCGTGACCCCTAGCCTCGACAGAAGCTAAGGTGAAACAACCAGTATTTTGGAAAAGAATTTATAATGATTAACCGATTAATTTTACAATAAAATATAAAAAAATTGTCTAATAATCAACACAACCCGCAGTCACATTAACTTAAGAGGCTTAGAAAGTAACGAGAGAATCTTGAGAGCTAGCACTCAAAACACTTCAGTCGTAGTCATAATAAATATTAATTTTCCTGAAAGGGTTAACCTCATCAGAGTCATGGAACCCAGTTACGCAAAAGAGCTAAGATTCACTCTACCGCTAGCGTTGGCTTACTGCAGCTGTAGGCAATTTTATAGTCACTACATCAGTCAGGGAATCAGCAACTTCCATACAAGTCAGAGTCAATTTCGACCTCAATGATCACTAGCACACGTGGTGGCCTAGAACAAATAGCAACTTCACTCGCAACTGACAAATAAGCAGACACAGAACAAATAGTAATTAAAGGAAATTTTAGAACGCACGAATGTGGTACTAAATTATTGACATAAAGGGCACCAAAAGGTAAATTCAGTTGCTGACACAGAGCGATTGAGAAACACAGGCAATCCAGCGTAGCGGGCGCAACTTCAACACGGGGACACGTGCGGGAAGCAAGTAACGAGTACCTTACCAGCAAGGGCAGAAAGGACGGCATTAGAAAATGAACAGCACTCCAATACCCATATCAGTGACTATGCCTTCTCAAAGCTGTGCAAGCTGGCTGCGTCGACATCAGGCCCAACTATTGCCGACCAACAAGACTTCAGCGTCGACCGGCCTCTTCGACAATCGTGGGCCCGTAAACTCCGTGCACAGCCAGCCTTACGTCATACGGGCCACTATTTCTCTCTTGATCTGACTACGACCGGCTGACTGCCAGTGTGGTCAACAACCTGCCTAAGGAACTATGGGGGATAGGGAAAATAATGTGAACAATGGTAGTAATGCGATGGTTGTGTTTGACGGTCAACAACGCGGGTATGGCACTTGTCGTGCTGAACGGTGCGAGTTCAGTATGGACTAGGCATCAGTCCAGGGTGTTTACGAGCAAAGCACACTTCGTATTTGCATTCAGAGCCCGAAGTCAGCTTGCAATGAAAGACCTAACACATTTCCAAACAGGGCAGATTGTGGGGGCCCGATTAGGTGGAGCAACAGTAACCAAGAGAGCCAACTTACTAAATGTTTCAAGAGCAACTGTTTCATCGGTCATGACAGCCTAGAGCAAAAGCTGTAAATTTGACACCCTCTTTTGTTTTTGTCTTAAAGATATCTTCTTTTGTAAAAATTCTACATTTTACACCTTCATTAACAAATATAACAAGTTTAAGAAATGATGAGAGGCGAATCAGTGATTAGTATCCAATGTTTCTATTCGACAACTAAGATTTACAATAAGTTTATTGTTGTGTACATAGTTCCGCGTAGTCAGAGCGTATACAATTTTCCCACTAGAGCGCGCCCCGCTAAGCACAACAGCGCAGGCGCAGCGCTCGTCCGTCTCCGCACAACGAGATGGCGCTGTTTTAGAGACGGACCAAATTCTGCTTCCGCCAATCCGCGTATTAATATGTCACGCAGCCAATGAGATTGCTGCTAACGTAGAACCTTTTCTCCTCGTGGATCACACTCGCGCAGTGATACCTGAACGCTCGAGGTATTATAACGAGTGTACAGACCTCCAATTAGTCAGTCGGCATCAGTCTGCATTAGTCTGCATTAGTCTGCATTTGTCTGTATCAGTCTATAGTCAAGTTTCAGTCTGCGCCTAATAAGAATATCATATTCCTGTACATAGCCATGAAGAGAAATGTATAGACACTTTGTCAAGTATCAGAGATATGTGGGAATAAGATTAACGTACCAAGACCAAAGGAACTTCAGATTGTCAATTGTAAATAGCATCCAGAATCAAGTTAAGTAAGATCTATGCTTTTTATTATTTTAATAAATGTGTGTGAAAATTAATCAAGTTCTGTTTAAAGTTGGTCACCGTCAATCTGCTACTCTAAGCGTGCAATTGGCATATCTATCGTCTGACCTAACGGCAGAAGATAAACACGCCACGATAAGACCACGAGACATATTGCTGACACTCGCCTACTTCGTTAGAGCGACAAGTCAAATAATCTGATGGTGTGTGTGTACCGAAGGTCTTACAGTACGCACATCACACTTGTAAAATGGAGCTCAAGAAAAGGGGATGGGGATGCGGGCAGCCACAAAAAGGTGCAAATAACCTTTTGAAATATTTTAATGAAATGAGCTAAAACAGTACAAAATGCCAGATTATTCTATAAAATGCAACTTTCGTACATTATTGCATAAAATCTGAAATTATTTACAGTAATCGCAAACGTAAGTAGCTCCTTCAGCGCCAGCACAATTTAAGTGTGCCCACATTTGGAATATAACGCATTTAATCCACACCTCTTCTCCCCTGTCTTCAGACAACTTTTCATCACAAAAGTTGCAACTGGCATCTCTTGAGACTGGTGTACCCCATTGTCGCTGTCTACAAAGGTGAGGACTGCAGCAGCCTGAAGAGTCCGATGATGTATCAGATAGTTTCTCGGAACAAATTTTCTTGTTTCAAAGGCCTTTGGACTTTGCACTTCTGCCCAGAGGGTGGCCTCTAACCCCAGAGAAACTCAACGACCTCTTTCTGACAGCACATTTGTCAAGCGACTTTGTCAACTGATCTTTGCATGGTGTTCCAGTGATGTGGCAGGCGGTTGCTGTTTTTCGTCCCCGCGTTGTGGTTCTCTTCTTAATGTTGATGACAGGTGATACGTCGAATGGTGAAACTGCATTTGTTGAAGTCCCTGGAGATCTGCCCAGTGTTCAATGGCTTCATCAACTGGCATAGCTAGTGCTTGAAGTGACAACTCAAAGAAGAAGCAGATGATGTCGATGGTTCAGAGACAGCAAGTAGAGGAACATGTGATTCAGAAACATTAGGTCTATCGTCCACTGTGGTGCAAGTCTTTCTTGCAGCCAACTCAGCTGCTATGAAATCAGCGTCGGTGAAGATTTAACGGTTCATAGGGTATAACCCAATTACTTTGAATCCGTTTATTACTACCTCAGCTGACTGGGTACGAAGATAAGCTTGGCCAAAAACCTCCATAACGTCGTAAGGTGTAATAGGACGCCCATTGTGATGCAACCAAACTCTCACTGCCTCGCTGTAGTACGGTTTCAGAGATCCCATGAACGTCTTATCTAGAGACTGCAGTTTGTGGGTGCAATGTTAAAGAAGTGAGATGACAGTCACGTCGTGTTCATTCGACAAGTCAATCACATCTGGATTTCGAAAGTGGCTATAATGACCACCCAAGATGAGAACAGGACTTTTTACAGTCAGACGTGTTTTCTCAATGTTTCCATCATTTGGTGAACAAATAGTTTTGAACCCATCCTGAAGGATGGCCTTTACCAGTTGCACCAGGGGGGCAGCCTCTCATTAGAGCTTGTGACGGTTCTAGGGAAAATTAGCATTAGCGGGAGATAATGTCCTGAAGCGCTCATGAATGCGATAACTGTTATTATAGCCCCTATTTCTGCAGACGATAGAGCTGCAATTTTTTTCTTCCCTTCATTCGTATCACTTTTGGAATTTTGCTTTGGACAATGGACAGGCTTTTCTCGTCCACGTTACACACTCTGTCTGCTGGATATGAGTGTTTGTTGATGACCTCTGCCAATAAATAAAAGAAAGCCATCACATTCTCTTTATTGAAGCCTAGAGCTCTGCCATATGAAGTTCTACAAGGTTTGCGAATTGACAGCTGATCCTTGCGTCTCTCAAGAAAAAGGTCGGCCCAAGCTCGTCCTGCTTCTCCTCCTCTGAACGTGGTTGTTAAACTATTTCTCTGGGCCATTCTTCTCAGATCCCCCAAACTACACCCAAAGAATTTTTTCTCTATCTCAAGGAGATACGAAACGAAGTTTTTTTGCATTTAAAATCGGTTTTCTTCCAAGCATTGTCTCTTGAACCGCTTGCTCAGGGATTTTATCAAGCTTAAGAAATCTCTGCAAAGTGGTAGGAGGCACACCGAATGATCTTCCAGCATCTTTCACAGAAGCCTCCTTTGTTTTCACAGCTGCTATGGCACCCACCATATGAGATTTACCCACTGATGCCTCCGGTTCTTACGTTCATAGCGCTTCTTTGTTTTTGACATTCTGTAAGGACGAACGAAAGCACTATGATCTATTATCGCAATTTGAAAATTATACTTGTTTGTTGTTATGTTAGTTGCATATATGAATTTCAAACAAAATTCGACTACCCATATCCCCATATAATTATTTAAATGTCTTACATTGTTTAAGAGAAGAGATGGCGTAATTGTCGGCCCTCCTTAAATACAGGCCCATTTTTACACCAACCCAGTGGGCCCATATTTACACCAACCATTCTTAAGCAAGGTGGCCACTATCACGTATAACCTAAAAGTGTATATGAAGTAAAACGTCATTCAAAAATTAACTTAGGATTCCGTTATTCCTGATATCACCGAGAAATTGTTTGAAACTAATGAGAAGGATATGAAAATAAAATAATTTCACATACCTGGCAAATGTTTGCAGTCATGAACAATCACCAATTCACACAATTACCGACGCTGTAACTACACTGCTTGGAACAATGCTTCCAGTTGTTCACCGCTACTGTCTATCAAATACAGACACCCTTTTCAGTTCTGATCGCCAGACTGCAGCACTTCCCATACCCTCTTCGTGAGGGGTGCCCATAATTACACCTGCACCAGTTTTTACACCTTTTCCTCTACACAAAACATGGAAAGACATCGTCGTGTAAACGTAATAGTGGGCGGAAATCAAAACGGAATGGCAGAGATCGTCCTACGCTAACAGGAATAGTGTCAAAACAACACAAAACTACGTCGGCTAAAGTGACTGCAGAGGTCAATTGACATCTTAGAGACCGCGTATCTATCGACACTGCCCGCCGATAACTCCATAAAGCGAATATTCATGGACGAGGTGCTATACCGAAACCATTAGTGACGACAACCAACGCAAAGAAGCGTAAAACATGCTGTCAGGAGCATAAATAGTGGACGGCTGATCAGTGGAAACACATCAAATTGTCCGACGAGTCAACGTTTCCGTTATTTCCAAAATCGTGCCGGGTTTACATCTGGAGAAAGCCAAAAGGAGCCTAAAACCCTGATTGCTTGATTCCAATGGTTAAGCATGGAGGTGCAAATGTGATGGTGTGGGCCGTGTTAGAGCCAACGATTATGTGATTAGGTGATCACGTGATTATGTGATTAGGTGATCACGTGATTATGTGATTAGGTGATTAGGTGTAACCCATGATTCAAATGTTGTCCCCCAACAATGATGCTACATTTCAGGACGATAATGCACCCATTCACACAGCCAGGACGGTAGAAAAGTTGTATGAGGAGCATGCAACTGAACTGCAACGTCTTCCCTGTCCAGCACAGTCTCCGGACTCGAACACTATCGAACCCTTGTGGGTGCTATTGGAGTGCAGGCTCCAGAGGAGATTTCCGCCTCCCTCGTCACTACATGAGTTAAAAGAGGATCTGATCGAAGAGTGGCATAACATTCCACGTGAGACTATACAATCAATAAATGCCAGTATTCCAATAAGAATCGCAGCTGTATTACAGACAAATGGGCGTCCAACCCCTTATTAATAAACAATTCTCAAGTAAGTACACGTGTTCACATTATTTTGCCTATCCCCTGTACAACTAAAGACGCTACTAAGGGGTGAGACAGAGGCGGATCGCGCCAGTAGGCAAGGATGTAAAAATACGGAACGAATCAATACGGCTTAGTATCCTTCTAGTGTCACCAAGACACATCAGTAATCTCTCCTGTCCTAACTTGAAGTCTTTACTCTACAGAAGCCTGAAGGGAAATCATTACTCCGCAAAGCCCTACACCGAAGTATTTTGCAAAACCCTAGAGTGAAGTGTTCTCGTTTGGGCTGCTCAGAACCATGGCTTTTTTCGTCTGAGCAGAGATTCGCTTACCAGGGTTGGCAAAGACGCCGAGTGCTGAACAATGAAACTCAGGTGAAGATGTCAAACGATTTTTTCTCTGTATCGAAGCAACAGCTATGGAGTAAGGCATAAAACCTCTCGCACTCAATGGAGAGGGCGTATACGCTGCTCTGCATGTAAACAGAGTAAAATATCCCGGGCGCTCCAGAGTCTGAATGTTTAAACCGGATGTTATTCCGAGGTGACATAACGAACATTCACACGTCCTGAGGGAAGCTACACCTACCAAGAGATCTTTTATCTAGCTGAAAGGCTTATTCGAAGTATTCTCTGTTTGTTTCGACAGAAAGAGCGTGCTCCGTAACCCTCCTTGAGAGAGAGCTGGGAAAACGAGAACGGACGGGAATGTCAGTCTGGCTTTTTATGGCAGCACCCCGCCAAGAGCTCGACAGTTTTACAGCCGCAAATTCCTCTCGAACATCCAACTTGCAAGCTTTCAAGTCTTCGAAACCTCCACGAATTACGTAAGCAAAGCAGGCAAGTAAACAATGAAAAGAAACCAGTCACTGGCGAAGCTAATCCAGATCTGCAGTTACAGAACGGTGTGAGTGATCACTTTATCAAGGGGATTTTCATATGATCATCTGAAATATATTAGTGCACAGTTATTGAAGAAGGGCACTAAGTGCCCGAAACCAGTAAAGAAATTCCATTTCCTTTGTGCAACTAGTTGCTTCTTATTTCGATAAATACAACTAGAGTGGCTGAGGACGATTAAAATTCTAAAAATGGGCACATTGGAAGTGTCTGCAAAAATTCATCTCAAAATGCCAAGAAGTATCACTCGCGCAAAGTAAAAATCTTCCAATCACAAAAACTTGCAACACTTAAGGGCGATGTGAAAATGCACGTTGTTCTGTGTTATTTCTTAATATGTATGTTGTGTTCCGTGCTGTACGTCAAGTGGTGTGCTTTAATGGTGTGTACATGTATAGTTCATTAAACTGTATGATTTGTAGGCACATATACGTATAGTTACACGTCAGATGACACAACACATACTTAAGTGACAACACAACTTATCATGGACATATTACAGTCTTTTATGGAAATATTATTTGAAAGTTTAATGCCCGCAATATGAAACACATAAAGAGCGGTGTGAACACCGTACTAGCTCGTCTGTTAAAAAATATCTCAGGTTCTTTCTACATTGCAATTTCATTCGAATTAATACTACTTTAACGTCACGGTTTGGCGAAGAGAAATATTACTGTGCGGCTTATTTATCACTGATCATGTGGTAGTAAGATAATTTCTGTTAATTTACGCAGCTGAGATGAAAGATAGCCGTTATGCAACAGTCACCACAATTTAATGAAAAGTACTATTAATCTTCGCAAAAAAATTAAAATGGCACTGAAGTTGAATCATATTGTAGGAACAAGTAATCAACCAGTGAAGAGCATTATTTATTCCTTGGATTAGTAGTTGATTTTGATGGTTGGATGTTTATTCTTTGTTTTCACTTTATGTTTAGAGCTGTACTTCCGACGTTTCTCCAAGAAAATAAATGTCTGTAGGTATATGTGGGTTTGATTTCTGACCTACATACACTCCTGGAAATTGAAATAAGAACACCGTGAATTCATTGTCCCAGGAAGGGGAAACTTTATTGACACATTCCTGGGGTCAGATACATCACATGATCACACTGACAGAACCACAGGCACATAGACACAGGCAACACAGCATGCACAATGTCGGCACTAGTACAGTGTATATCTACCTTTCGCAGCAATGCAGGCTGCTATTCTCCCATGGAGACGATCGTAGAGATGCTGGATGTAGTCCTGTGGAACGGCTTGCCATGCCATTTCCACCTGGCGCCTCAGTTGGACCAGCGTTCGTGCTGGACGTGCAGACCGCGTGAGACGACGCTTCATCCAGTCCCAAACATGCTCAATGGGGGACAGATCCGGAGATCTTGCTGGCCAGGGTAGTTGACTTACACCTTCTAGAGCACGTTGGGTGGCACGGGATACATGCGGACGTGCATTGTCCTGTTGGAACAGCAATTTCCCTTGCCGGTCTAGGAATGGTAGAACGATGGGTTCGATGACGGTTTGGATGTACCGTGCACTATTCAGTGTCCCCTCGACGATCACCAGTGGTGTACGGCCAGTGTAGGAGATCGCTCCCCACACCATGATGCCGGGTGTTGGCCCTGTGTGCCTCGGTCGTATGCAGTCCTGATTGTGGCGCTCACCTGCACGGCGCCAAACACGCATACGACCATCATTGGCACCAAGGCAGAAGCGACTCTCATCGCTGAAGACGACACGTCTCCATTCGTCCCTCCATTCACGCCTGTCGCGACACCACTGGAGGCGGGCTGCACGATGTTGGGGCGTGAGCGGAAGACGGCCTAACGGTGTGCGGGACCGATGCCCAGCTTCATGGAGTCGGTTGCGAATGGTCCTCGCCGATACCCCAGGAGCAACAGTGTCCCTAATTTGCTGGGAAGTGGCGGTGCGGTCCCCTACGGCACTGCGTAGGATCCTACGGTCTTGGCGTGCATCCGTACGTCGCTGCGGTCCGGTCCCAGGTCGACGGGCACGTGCACCTTCCGCCGACCACTGGCGACAACATCGATGTACTGTGGAGACCTCACGCCCCACGTGTTGAGCAATTCGGCGGTACGTCCACCCGGCCTCCCGCATGCCCACTATACGCCCTCGCTCAAAGTCCGTCAACTGCACATACGGTTCACGTCCACGCTGTCGCGGCATGCTACCAGTGTTAAAGACTGCGATGGAGCTCCATATGCCACGGCAAACTGGCTGACACTGACGACGGCGGTGCACAAATGCTGCGCAGCTAGCGCCATTCGACGGCCAACACCGCGGTTCCTGGTGTGTCCGCTGTGCGTGTGATCATTGCTTGTACAGCCCTCTCGCAGTGTCCGGAGCAAGTATGGTGGGTCTGACACACCGGTGTCAATGTGTTCTTTTTTCCATTTCCAGGAGTGTAGTTGGTGACCCCGACGTGATGTGAACACTCAACCTTCTCGAGACAGAGCGCTACGGCCTGCGGCACTCACAAACGGCGCCGTTGACATAAGACAAGTCAAATTCAAGTAACCCTACATCCCAGGTGCTCCGCACTTTTAGGGGGGGGGGGGGTCTGTGTGGAAACAAGGGATTGACCAGAGAAGTGCTTTTTTTTCTCCTTGGACGAGTAGCTGATTTTGATGCTTTGATGTTTATTCTTTGTTTTCGTTTTTTGTTTAGAGCTGTAATTCAGATGTTTCTTCAAGGGAATTAATATCTCTAAGCATATGCGGATTTGATTTCTCACCTAGAATATAATTAAAATGCAAACTTTGTAAGTTACTTCTGCAGCTGTGTGCCGCTCAATAGTGGCAATATTGAAGTAAGACGTTGCAGCAGTGCAAATGGCCGACAACAATCAATCATAGGATCGCGCTGTATTGCGCGTTTTAATTTTCTGAAAACTTAAGTTATTAGTCTCCTAACAGGTACGGATGCTAAAGATACATAAATAAGGGCTCGAAGAGCAAACAACATACATATTCAACCAGAATGCAACGTAAGTGCACTTACAATGTCTCTCACGTCTATCCTCATCCAAGATCAAGACCGGAGTAAGTAATTACATAAAATCATCGACTGTTTCACAGCTATCAACATTTTTAACACAGAATAAGGAATAATATACATAATAAATCTATACTGTTTTTAAATACAACTACGTTCAATGTTAAGTTTTTTTTGTACATTTTTACGTATGTCTTTTAATAAACGGAATAGTCTTAATTGATAGCACTCTTCGTAATTCCATATGAATAAATATTGTTCTTGGCAGGGCAACTAGGACACCCTACTCCACCCACAGGTTTGGCACTCATAAAAGTTTAAAGAGCTGAAGCAGAGCAACAGGCTTGCCGTCCAGAAAATACATCTTCCGCCGACTCATCACCAACTGCTCCGCGAAACTGCTCACAAAGAAGGGTGCACTACGTGCTGGAGCACCATACCACACTAGTCAAGTTCACAACTCTTTACAAATTTGAAATGACCACATCTGGAACTACGTTGTTTTTCTAACTGCTAAACATACCGAAATAAGCGCCTCCCCACTCTGTTCATTTTCTGACCTTCCAAAAACTTCCCACGTATTACACTAAAAATTAATAAAAACATGATTCATTGCCATCAAGAATAACTGTTAAATTAATAAAATACACGTAAATATTTTTACTAGCACAAGTATAATGTATCAGAAGAGAGCATAATTTCCTTCTCGTTTATATGGTGCAGTTGGTTTATATAGCGCTCACCAAATTTGAATTACGGCCGATTTAACTAGATGCCTTTCTCAGTCAGACTGAATAATACTTACTCTGGTACACAGATAGTTTACATTTCTGAACACAGATATACGTAGGAAAACGGTAATTGTATAGGGTCACACCCCCTAATGTCACGATAATGGTAACATTTAGTTCTGGTTAATTTGTGTACAACTGATTAATGTGTTTGAGTTAATTAAATGGAAGTGTTGATCAATGTAACTGAAAGTGGTCTGTGTGAGTATCTGCTCCCTGTATAGTTTAGATACTATTTGATGCGTCGTTTATGACTGCAGCAAGTTTCGTTTCCTGGGAGCTTCAATTAAAGTTTTTTGCAATAACTGCTTATAAAAATCGATGCCAATTAAAAATCTGTGTAATACGCTGTTGTATCGATATGATGAAGTGAGATGCAGAATATTATGTCCTCATTATCTATTGACTGAATTTTAGTGTTTTTCTATGCAGTAACTGCGAGCAGCGTTCTCCGCAGAATCTAATAAGAAAGTGAGATCCGAGAAACCCTGACAAGAAGAAGGGACAACATGATAGGTCATGTGATAAGACATCATTGGAAAACATTCAACAAATAACTTTGGACATACGGTGCAAGATCACCTCTGACATGAGGAGGTTAGCGCAGGAGAGGAATCAGCGGCACTCCGTATCAGACCAGTCAGAAGACACACGAGGAAAAATAAATAAATAAAAGAATCTGTCGTCGCTGGGAAGAGGCGTCTCGGCAGTCGACCACGTGCTTGTCGCCGGCAAGGGCAGCAGAACCCTGGAAGGGGACGGCCAGCCCCGCATTTGCACTCAGCACGCTGCTCTGGGGAAGATAATGAAAGTCCACCTCGCTGCAACGTCATCCTGTTGGCTCCAAGTCGGGACCCAGTCCAGCTTGTAAACTCTCAAGTGTGGGTTCAGTGAGGCAATTACAGAGGAAAAGGGCTCAAAGACTTCTGCACTAAATTCCAGATTGTAACAGGGAATCTCTGTCTCCGAACAGGCCTCGGAAAGCCAAACGGTACCGACCGATCGCCGAGTCATCCTCAACCGGTAGACGTCACTCTCAGATGCGGATGTGGAGGCGCGTGTAATCAGCACACCGCTCTCCGGCCATCATCGGTTTTCGTGATCGGAGGCGCTACTCCTCAGTCAAGTAACTCCTCAATTGGCCTCACAAGGGCTGAGTGCAGCCCGCTTGCCAACAGCACCTAGAAGACAGGCGCGGTTACCCATCCAAGTGCTAGCCAAGACCGACAGCGCGTAACTTCTGTGATCTCATGGGAACCGGTGTTACCACAGTGGCCAGGCCGCTGGTTTATAACAGGGACTACAATGTTCAATAGTAAAAGAGGAAGAGGTATGATTCGAAAAGCCAGAAGGAACTGGAGAAATTCATCAGGATTACAGCATGGTGAGAGAGCAACCAACAGGAAATATGATATTGTAAGGCGTAAATAGAACCATATATAGACTTAGATCACAACTAAACAATAATGAAATGTAGTCTAAGTTCAAAAGAATCATCCTAAAAAATCGATGTTGAAATAAGCATCACACTGAAGTACTGAACTAATTAGGCTGTATGTACTATGGTAGAAAATAGCACAATAGTTCAGTTGAAGAGCACAATCACGCACATTGGACAGACAAGTAAAGGTACAGAGAAGATAACAGTGAAGAAACCTTTTGTAACAGAAGAAATTTTTCAATTTAACAATAAAAGAAAGAAGCACAAAATGCTCAGGGAAAGACAAGGATGCATAAACATAAGAGATGTGCAAGTGAAATAAATAAGAGTTTCGTGAAAGCCAAAGCTGACTGGTTTTAGGAGAAACCAGAAGAAAAGGAGAACCAAAACAGCATTCGGTGAAATTAAAAGCAAAAGTGTCAACATTAAGAGAGCAAGAAGTATCCTACCGTTGAAAGCAGAGGAAAGGCAGAATGGATACATAACAAAACCGGTACTTCGGGAATTCTTAAGTCATCAAAGGAAGTGGCAACGCAACGGCTATCCAAGTTTATGTGTAAACTCCATGTCACTGGAGAAATACTACAGACCCTCGGAGAAGTGCTGTTCACACAATCCCGAGGACAACATGGAGGGATAAGTGCGAGACCTATAGTACAGTCAGTTTAGCCACATATTTATCCAAGTACCTGTAAGATGACGATCAGCTTTGTTTCAGGAAAGGTAAAAGCACCAGAAAGGCAGTTTACACCATGCTCTTGAAAGTTGGAACAAGACTTAAGAGAAATCAAAACACCTTCGGCGGATTTTTCGATCAAAAATAGCTTTCGTCAATGTGAAATTGTGCAAGGTGTTCTAAAATCTCAAGAAAATACACTCCTGGAAATGGAAAAAAGAACACATTGACACCGGTGTGTCAGACCCACCATTCATGCTCCGGACACTGCGAGAGGGCTGTACAAGCAATGACCACACGCACGGCACAGCGGACACACCAGGAACCGCGGTGTTGGCCGTCGAATGGCGCTAGCTGCGCAGCATTTGTGAACTGCCGCCGTCAGTGTCAGCCAGTTTGCCGTGGCATACGGAGCTCCATCGCAGTCTTTAACACTGGTAGCATGCCGCGACAGCGTGGACGTGAACCGTATGTGCAGTTGACGGACTTTGAGCGAGGGCGTATAGTGGGCATGCGGGAGGCCGGGTGGACGTACCGCCGAATTGCTCAACACGTGGGGCGTGAGGTCTCCACAGTACATCGATGTTGTCGCCAGTGGTCGGCGGAAGGTGCACGTGCCCGTCGACCTGGGACCGGACCGCAGCGACGCACGGATGCACGCCAAGACCGTAGGATCCTACGCAGTGCCGTAGGGGACCGCACCGCCACTTCCCAGCAAATTAGGGACACTGTTGCTCCTGGGGTATCGGCGAGGACCATTCGCAACCGTCTCCATGAAGCTGGGCTACGGTCCCGCACACCGTTAGGCCGTCTTCCGCTCACGCCCCAACATCGTGCAGCCCGCCTCCAGTGGTGTCGCGACAGGCGTGAATGGAGGGACGAATGGAGACGTGTCGTCTTCAGCGATGAGAGCCGCTTCTGCCTTGGTGCCAATGATGGTTGTATGCGTGTTTGGCGCCGTGCAGGTGAGCGCCACAATCAGGACTGCATACGACCGAGGCACACAGGGCCAACACCCGGCATCATGGTGTGGGGAGCGATCTCCTACACTGGCCGTACACCACTGGTGATCGTCGAGGGGACACTGAATAGTGCACGGTACATCCAAACCGTCATCGAACTCATCGTTCTACCATTCCTAGACCGGCAAGGGAACTTGCTGTTCCAACAGGACAATGCACGTCCGCATGTATCCCGTGCCACCCAACGTGCTCTAGAAGGTGAAGTCAACTACCCTGGCCAGCAAGATCCCCGGATCTGTCCCCCATTGAGCATGTTTGGGACTGGATGAAGCGTCGTCTCACGCGTCTGCACGTCCAGCACGAACGCTGGTCCAACTGAGGCGCCAGGTGGAAATGGCATGGCAAGCCGTTCCACAGGACTACATCCAGCATCTCTACGATCGTCTCCATGGGAGAATAGCAGCCTGCATTGCTGCGAAAGGTGGATATACACTATACTAGTGCCGACATTGTGCATGCTCTGTTGCCTGTGTCTATGTGCCTGTGGTTCTGTCAGTGTGATCATGTGATGTATCTGACCCCAGGAATGTGTCAATAAAGTTTCCCCTTCCTGGGACAATGAATTCACGGTGTTCTTATTTCAATTTCCAGGAGTGTATATGTAACCTATAGAGAAAGACGAGTGGTGTAGAATATGTACAAGAACCGAGTCACAAAAATAAGAAAGGAAAACAAAGAACGCATTGTTAGGCTTAAAAAAGAGTGTAAGACAGGAAAATATTGTTCAAACTATACATCACAAAGCAATGACGGAAATAAAAGAAAAGTCGAAAAGTGGGATATAATTCAGGATGACAGGATATAAATGACAACTTATCCTGTCGAGACTGCTGTCTTCAGTGAAATTATGAATGTTCTAATGAGGACATACTATGAATTGAGAGTAAAGAGAAGAAAGGCAAAATTAATACGAAGTAACGAAGAAGGCATTAGTGACAAGCTAACCCTCAAAAATGAGGATCAAGAAGTTGATGAAATGAAGGAATTCTGCCAGCTATACGAAATAACACAGAATGGACGACGAAGCAGGTGAGCAGACCAGCACTCGTAACGAGGACATTCCTGATACTTGTAGCAAATACCGGCTATAATTTGAGTTAGAATGTCTGAGAATGTACTTTTGGAGTACAGCATTATACGCAACTGTAATATGGACTGTAGGAAAAACGGAAAAGAAGAAAATTGAAGCATTTGAGAAGTGCTCCTGTAGAAGTAGACCGATTTGATAAGAAATGAGGAGGTTCTCCACAGAGTAGGATAAGACGTTACAGAAAGAGAGAACGTGTGTTAAAACATTAAGGAAACACTTGGATGATAGGGAGCTATAGGTGGTAAAAACTGTAGGGGAAGGCAGATATTGCAACGTTTCCGACAAATACACTCTAAGGAAAAAAAGGAATTATCCAAATCGGACGTGAATCTGTAGATGTGATTTACATGTAAAGACAAACAAATGTTTAAAATTTCAGAAAAAATAGGTTGGTTTAGTTGAAAGAGGGAGAGAGAGAGAGAGAAAATCAATAATGCAATACTGGCACCTCTGGCCCTTATGCAGTCACTCATTCGGCTTGGTATTGATTGAGAGACTTGCTGGATGTCCTCCTGCAGGATATTGTGCCACATTGTGTTAGGTTAGTGCGTTAGATCGTCCAAATCTCGAGGTGACTGGGGAGTCTTGCTCATAATGCTCCAAACATTCTGAAATAGTGAGACACACAGCTACCTTCCTGGCAAAGGTATGGTTTGGTAAAGACGAAAACAAGCAGTACGAACTCATGCCATGTGTGGGCGACAAAATTTGCCGAAATGTAGCCCAGGGCAGGTGCTATGAGTGGCACAAAATGAGGCAAAGCATATCGTTGAAGCACGGTTTTGTTGGAAGGGTGCCGCAGATGACAACGGAAGGAGGCCTGTTTTGAAAAGAAATGAAACCCCAATCCATCACGCTACGTTGTCGGACCGCATCCCACTGATGTCCAGGGCGTCTTCAGACATGACTTCAGCGTGCAACCTCTACGATTGGAGTAGAATTATCGTGAGTGATGAAACCCACTTTGACCTGAGCCCCGCCATATGGACCAACAATCAAGAGTAATGGTCTGAGGTGCCATTTCTTTTAATAGCAAGACCGCTTTCGTTGTCAGCCTTACAGCACAGCGACACCTCGATGATATTCTACGCCCCGTTTTGTCACCCTTCATTGCAAACCGTCTTGGGCTTACATGTCAGCAAGATAATACCCACCAGTACACGGCGAGAGTTTCCACTGCCTGTCTTCACGCTTGCCAAAGCCTACCTTGACCAACTTCGTCGCCGGGCCTCTACGCAACTGAGAATGTTTGGAACATTATGGGCAGGCCCTCCAACCATCTCGGGATTTTGACGATCTAACGCGCCAGCTGGACAGAATTTGGCACGATATCAATCAGGAGGACATCAAACAACTCTATCAATAAAATGCCAAGCCGAATAACTGACTGCATGAGGGCCAGAGATGGACTAATGCGTTATTGACTCACTCAGTTTGTGAAGCTGCTTCTCTTGAATAAATCATCCTATTTTTCTGAAACTGTGCGAGATGTCCATGACATCTACCGATTTCTGTCCCATTCGCATAATTCCCTCGTGGGGTGTCGTTTATTTTGTCTTGGAGCGTAACCGAGGATCTAGGGTACAGGTGCTCCTCTGAGATGAAGAGACCGCCACAGGAGAGACATTCGTGGCGGGCCGCATTAATCTAGTCAGAAATTTGGTGACGCAAAGGAAATCAGTTTTGAATAAGTTGTGCGAGTAAGTAAGTGAAATAACTAAGCATCTAGTTTTCGTAGCGAGCGGCTTTCATACTCTGAATGTGATTCGAAAAACAAAGTAGACCGAAATGGCACTGCTGCTAAAATTTAAAATTCAAGAACGTAAACTATACTTTGATTATCGTCTGTTTTATTTCAGGCACAGACTGACCGAGTAGAATGTTAAGCACAATGTTGTTAATAGCATTTTTACGGATAATAACAACAACGCACCAAGTTAAACGTTATGATAATTACAACAGTAGATACTAAAACTCGGTACGCTGAAGTTTAATTCAAAGTGTAAGGGAGCAATTCCAAACTGATAAAATGTGCGGTTATCTTGAAGAGAAAAATCAACAATTTGTGGAACTCAGCGGTGGCGTCTTACAGTATTTTCGAAGAACCTCAACTATAGAATTAGATACAAATACCAGCCAAAAGTTTGTGGGCATAAGCAGTGTCCCGTGAAGCCATATCCATTTTCATCATCAAAGTGACTGCTGCTGTTCAGTGCTAACTTTTGTCGCGAAATTCCTCGGGTTATGTGTAAATATCAATAAGGTGGGGTATCTTACGACCCGCCAGCGACGCAGTCGTGGGAGGCAAAGTATGACCTGTGGCTGGGCGAAGGGAGGGGAAGAACGGAGACTGCGTTTTTTCAAAGGAACCATCCAACTATTTAACGGATGTAGGGAAACCGCGGAATAGCAGTATGGGGTCTTGAACTGCCGCTCTGCCAGAAGCATATCCCGTATATAACAAACATTGCGACACACTTCACGCTTAAGCTTCTACAGAATGAGGTGCCTGACCCTCTCACGTCTACTTTCTTTTGAACACTCAGAGACAACAGTAGTGCTTCAACGTTTTTTGAACGGAACTATGCTACCTTTTGCTGCCAGCACAGCAGCTCTCGACCGGGAAAATTCAGTGATGTAACACATTTGTACATCTAAAACGAGATCACGGAATAAAATCACAATGAATTTAAATTTTTTGTGCCCGTATAATGGCCTGCCACACTTAAGTTTACGCCGCTCTGCACGGAAATTTGAGGTAAGTAGTACATCACGTTTACTAATGATGTATTGGTCAACAAGCTCTCATTTATGGTGAATTTCACGAAATTACATCAGGAGCAGTACAACTGCAAGCAGAACGATTCCCAGGTAGACGCTGACCCTTTCCTCGCACTTTTGGCAGATCATCCAAAGACACTTCATCAGACTGGAAGTAATGCCCAAGGATATCAACCACATAGGCGATGAGATAGCGGTTCTTGCAGTTCCTGAAATAAACCGTGCCAGTTCTCTTCAAATACGAAGAGACCCAAAGAAGTTTTCTTCATATCTTCAACAGACACAAATATCCTCGGTTTCATATTTCTCTATATCAAGAACTACAATAAATGGCATTGATTTTCAACATCGTTTTTAATTTTTCATTAATTCTTCAACATCGTTCTGAATGCTATCAATGGGTTCTCCAGCAAAACGATAATTCTGTGGAGATAGTGTTGTTTACCTGTGAAGGTACATTTACAAATCATAGTAAAGTAATTTTCAGCAAGGTTAACTACTGGTCAAAGGATATCCGTTAATACTTTTTTGAGTGTTTAGTCAACGACAGTGCAGTGTGAATGTTTATTGAGTCATAATAGGACAGCACGTGATCGGCCTTCATATCGTTAATGGTACGTCGAACAGAGAAAACTACACACAATTTTTGATAAATACTTTAGACTTTTTTGTTTTAGAAAATATATCCTTGCTATCACGTCAGACGATGTACTCCGAAGATAATAAATGCCCTCAGTTTGAAGCAATGTATGAAACTCATTATTCGCAAACCTGCTGGAAGAGAATCCTATTCCGAAGTTTCCAGCACGAATGCTTTACCTTACGCAGTTATACCTCTTCCTGTGGGATCATGTAAAAGCATGTGGTCTAAAAGAAGGTTCCATTCAGTGTGAAGAACATAAGAAAAGATATTTTTCCGATGCGTAAAGCGACTTCTCCAGATATGTTGGCAACATCGTTTCCAACAATGATGTAGTATGAATAAAAGTGTCGTGATATAAATACACTCCTGGAAATTGAAATAAGAACACCGTGAATTCATTGTCCCAGGAAGGGGAAACTTTATTGACACATTCCTGGGGTCAGATACATCACATGATCACACTGACAGAACCACAGGCACATAGACACAGGCAACAGAGCATGCACAATGTCGGCACTAGTACAGTGTATATCCACCTTTCGCAGCAATGCAGGCTGCTATTCTCCCATGGAGGCGATCGTAGAGATGCTGGATGTAGTCCTGTGGAACGGCTTGCCATGCCATTTCCACCTGGCGCCTCAGTTGGACCAGCGTTCGTGCTGGACGTGCAGACCGCGTGAGACGACGCTTCATCCAGTCCCAAACATGCTCAATGGGGGACAGATCCGGAGATCTTGCTGGCCAGGGTAGTTGACTTACACCTTCTAGAGCACGTTGGGTGGCACGGGATACATGCGGACGTGCATTGTCCTGTTGGAACAGCAAGTTCCCTTGCCGGTCTAGGAATGGTAGAACGATGGGTTCGATGACGGTTTGGATGTACCGTGCACTATTCAGTGTCCCCTCGACGATCACCAGTGGTGTACGGCCAGTGTAGGAGATCGCTCCCCACACCATGATGCCGGGTGTTGGCCCTGTGTGCCTCGGTCGTATGCAGTCCTGATTGTGGCGCTCACCTACACGGCGCCAAACACGCATACGACCATCATTGGCACCAAGGCAGAAGCGACTCTCATCGCTGAAGACGACACGTCTCCATTCGTCCCTCCATTCACGCCTGTCGCGACACCACTGGAGGCGGGCTGCACGATGTTGGGGCGTGAGCGGAAGACGGCCTAACGGTGTGCGGGAGCGTAGCCCAGCTTCATGGAGACGGTTGCGAATGGTCCTCGCCGATACCCCAGGAGCAACAGTGTCCCTAATTTGCCGGGAAGTGGCGGTGCGGTCCCCTACGGCACTGCGTAGGATCCTACGGTCTTGGCGTGCATCCGTGCGTCGCTGCGGTCCGGTCCCAGGTCGACGGGCATGTGCACCTTCCGCCGACCACTGGCGACAACATCGATGTACTGTGGAGACCTCACGCCCCACGTGTTGAGCAATTCGGCGGTACGTCCACCCGGCCTCCCGCATGCCCACTATACGCCCTCGCTCAAAGTCCGTCAACTGCACATACGGTTCACGTCCACGCTGTCGCGGCATGCTACCAGTGTTAAAGACTGCGATGGAGCTCCGTATGCCACGGCAAACTGGCTGACACTGACGGCGGCGGTGCACAAATGCTGCGCAGCTAGCGCCATTCGACGGCCAACACCGCGGTTCCTGGTGTGTCCGCTGTGCCGTGCGTGTGATCATTGCTTGTACAGCCCTCTCGCAGTGTCCGGAGCAAGTATGGTGGGTCTGACACACCGGTGTCAATGTGTTCTTTTTTCCATTTCCAGGAGTGTAGTTCTCACTTTTAACGTAGATCAAAGGAAGGTGAAACGAAGATCCGATGAAGGGTAAACGTTTCTAAATATTTTTAAAGTTAAAAACCATGTTTCCAAAGTTTTTTTTAATATTTTGAAAGTGTTTTAATATTTTAAAGGTTAAAAGCTATCTTTTTAACGTTAACCCTTCACCCGCCGTTCTCTTGATCTTCCTTTGACATTCTTTAGCCATCGTTTATCTCTGACATGTCAGTTTGTGCTGTTCACTTTTTGTCAATCAGATTCTAGTGCGTTCAAATGATATATTCATTTTCCTGGCCATTTTTGTGTTCCAAAATCAAGTGTGCTCGAATTTAAAGTTTTGGACTGGCAGACCCAAGAAATACTCAGGTTTTAATTGTCAATGTTTTGCATTTCATAATGCAGCATCTTTATGTTGCCACCCCCCCTCCCTACTTTTAATAGGTTTGCTAATATAATTCAGACTGTAATCCTATATTGAAAGCGATTTTTTTGTTTGTATGTCTTCCACCAACCAATAATTAGAACAAAAAATCTTATCGATTTACAAATTAACACAAGAAACAAAAAGAGCTATATTATTCAAATTCGACCGGTATTGTAGGATTGTACAGCTTCCTCTCCACAAAATTCGTCTTTATATACATTATTTATCACTATCTACTCGTATTTCACTTTCCTCTATAGAAGTCTAATCATTTTCTTCTAAGTATCGTTTGTCAGTTACTTATTTAAATCCATTAATTATATAATTGTGTCTTTCTCTTTATCGTAAACATAAATTTTTTGCACAAACATTTTAAGTAAAATTACATATGAGCACTCAACTTGCTATTATTCGTCTAGCAACCTATTTAACTTTTCTCTTGTAGCCTGGTAATGCATTTTATTCTTCTAAAATAGATCTATAATCTAGGCTTTAAAGTCTTCCTCCTTTTATAGCTGCAAGTTTTGCTACAGATAGATAAATTTAGTCAAAATAAGTCAATCAATTAATTATTCCTAAAGATATAGCACCTTGGGGGACAGACATATTTGCTTATATCAAAGTAAATTATAGAAAAGGAATGGTTTGTGGGACGTTTTTACTTAACACCTGCTTTGTTTAGACTTAAAATGTAAAGGGAGTGGAAGGGCTGACCCAATAAGTGAACATTTCAATACCAATGTGTTTATGAACTACTAAAAGCAATCACACATAAAAATTGACAGACGCTACTCAGGCAAGGTTATTTATGAAAAACTCATTACACAAAATCATAAGCGAGTTAATAAATCATTAGCCAACGATCCCCCATTAACATTGAGAAACGCCACTAAGGCAAAATATTTAAAAAACTCTTCATTGCACAAAATTACTAATAAACTAATAAACCATTAGCAGCGATCTCATATAAATATTGACAGAAGCCACTAAGGCTGAATTTGACCATAACTTTAACTAAACAACTCTAGTTAAGACACGTTATTTAAGTCCCTTTCAGTTCCAATACTTTAACATTACGTTTAAAATAATAGTGGACACAGAGCCTCAATTTTAATACAAATAGTTGGAACATATTTATTAAAACGTAACTTCGGCAACCTTGCAAATTTCTAGACTATAGAGCCTTGCAGAGCGAACCACGAAATTATTCCAATGCTCACTGGCTTGCAAGATGGGCTTTATGGCATAGAAAGTTACAGCTCTGTACAATCATAAATTAATAACAACTGAAGTAAGGCCCACGCATCTAAGGCCGAAGTTTAACCTCGAACGGTGCAACCGACTGAGGGACGTAATATTTTACTTCGAACCAAGCCATCCCGTTTGCAACGCCACGTCGAGTAGGGCACCGAAATGAGAGCCCAGCAAACGCTACCGAAGAGGATCACACGAGCTCAGGCGCATTCCACCGCCCGTAAGCCAAATTTGTAATCTAAAGGGAAGCTCTGCGGTTCGGTTGCCCGCTGCCTCAGCTCACTGAAACAGACCACACCCGACGAAAACAGGAGCCCCAAAAACTTTTCCTAACTTTAACATTCAAGACTGAGCAGTAAATTAACACTATAAATACAAGGCTCAACAACACTAATTTCAGTAGCAAGTCCTTTCTTAAATTGAAGCAGTACCTGATAAACAAATGCTAAGAGTGGGAAATGAACTGGCTCACGAGAATCGACACTAACTAGAACTTAATTACACGCATATTGGCCACCTTAAGTGGGCCTGCGAAGCTCAACACGGTAAGCTTCAGGAATAAAAGCTCAAATTGCCCGCAGAGGACGTATTGGCAGGGATTAACCGATATCGTAAGCAAAGTGAACACTTGCTAATAATAGCTAATGAAGTAACATTCTGCAGATAGGTCAATATTATGCCGAAGCAGAGCACACGCTTAGTAAGAGACATCAAATGAAATCGCACACACGTAACATCACACGTCCGCCTATGTCTTACTGTACCTAGAGCGATCACAATCGCCGTTAACTAAGCGCTCTTACTAATTAGAGTACGTAACTCCGTGTGTTGATGCTGGGGTGATTTTGCGAAGATGTCAGACCATCACTTCGCAGGACCTTAACAGCGTGTCCCTCCAGGGAAGCGGGCACATCCACAGCTCACGAGATTGCCACAGAATGCACAGCGCCGGCCAACTCCCGCCGCCTCCAGTATAATCACGTGAAAACCGCCACCGGGCCTCAGGCACGCCGTCTTCGCTTCTGCCCGCCAGCAAATCGCCGACTCGCGAACCGTCGCCTTCCGTTCTCAAAGCATTGTTACCCTTACTGGCGGTCGGCACTCGCTTATATCCCGAGCCGGCCCAAGTTACAAGACAAACTTCTGTACTAGGAAATCGATCGTACTCCTGTCAGAGATACTACTGGCGGGGGTCCTGCCACAGCTCAGTTTGTATTACTATTTAGTTATTTAGTATATAACGCTTACCATAAGTATTGTGCATAAGATGGAAATTTAATTCGTCCTTGTAATATATTTGCCGATTATTACAATCGCGAATTTGTAGCAACATTAGTTGGAATTAATTTAGAATGTCCAAAATTAATGTTAGAAGAAAATAATATAGTTATCCCAGAAAAATTTGAAACAACAAAAGAAGATGCATAAAAAATTAAACAACAGATGCAAGTCTTTCCTTCGTCTTATTTGGTCTTATTGTAATTTAAACAATGTTTTGTGAATTCACATTCTTTCCTCACACCAATAATCGGAACAGAAACAATCCTGTACATCTTCGAAATTTGAAAATGTATCCATCTTTTCCGTGACAATTTTCAGTGACAATATTAGAAATAAATAGATCTAATTCTTCTTGTAGATCTTCTAGTTTTCTACAGTTTTTTATTTTTGTATTTTCAAGTATCTGTCCCATTTGTATATTTTCGATTGTTTCTTTATCATTTTCTTTTTGCAACAAACTCTTTTTGTTTTCGAAAATTGGCTGTGTTTTTAAATAAATCATTATGAGAAATGAGTATCTATTAAAAGTGGAAAGACCAATTGTTTTTATTTCCAAATTTGTTCATCCTTGGGACAGTAAAAGTTTCCTAATTCTTGTTGAAGACTACTATATGAAATTTATTTAAACCATTCATATTAAGAATATTTTTATTTTTCTTAAGTTCTATAAATTTATTTTCATGTGGGCCTTTAAATGTATACTCAATTTTTTTTTCCATTTTATTCTTCATAACACCAAAATATGTAAAATACGTTTTTTCCATTTGCAACAAAAGCATAATTCTTATAAACTCCACTTGTGGGAAAATCTATCCCTTGCTGTTAAAAACAATTTTTTAATTTCTCCCTTCTCTCTTATTTTTATACCTTCTCCAAAAGATTTTTCTATTCTTTCTTTAAAGATTATGTATAATTCGAATATTCCTGTATTCTTTCTTGCATACTTAAGTGTTCTAATTATTACTCTCCATGTAATAAATTCCAAATATGCAGTATTAATTGCTTTTATTTCTTTAATGTGAAATGGGTAATGTTAGCAGTGAGCATTTATTCCTTTTGTACACACAAAAGAAATTACACTACTTGTTTTATTAATCCTAATCAGTCGATATTTTTTTCATATTGTACAAAATGAACTACTGCATTCAGAAAAAGAAGTTCCTCCAGATTCTATAAAGCTTGTTTGTTTTACAGAAATTACTTTCTCTGTCTCTTCACAGATTTCTGCTGAATTAATGGGCAAGCATTTAAAACTGAATGAAGATATCACAAATTTAATAAATTTTTCTCTTTCTTCTTTATTATCTGTCTCAATATATATCTGTATTCCTTTTAGCTTTTTGCGCTTGGTTGCCTCAGCAGACATATTGCAAGAGATAGTTATAAGTAAGAATACAAGTATTTTGAAGAGTATCCCTTACTTTCTGCTACATTTTGAATGATGGAACAAAATAAGAAGGATCTTTTTCGAATTATTTGCTATTATTTGTTATCGATTTTTATACCATATGTTAATGGATTGAATACTTGGTCTTTTTGGAAGGCTAGGTACTATAATTATAAACTATAGGTTCAAGTCTTGCAATTTCATTTTCGTTAGCTGGTGTGGAAGAAAATGTTTCTTTTAATCTTCTGTCTGCACAATTTAAAAATCTATAATATGGTTGCCAAGTTTTTTCATTGACTCCTGGACTCGATAATTGAAAAATAAATTTACTATAGATTTTTAGTTTAGAACTGAAATTTACCTATGTTAACAGTGTTTTTCTATAGCATTATTGTTGTTAACTATTACATTACATTCTTCTGTATGTTCTATTTGCACACCGAAATTAACATGTTATGTTAAATATTTATACATTTCTCTTTTTCAAAAATCTGTAAAATCTTGTGCTATACGCAAATCTATTAAGTGATAATGTTCTTTATGAAGTTCGTGTAGTAATATAACAAGTCCTTGAACCACCACTTGTGCACCCACAAACTTTTTGTAATTGTCCTTAGAACCAGCAGTGCTGTTAACTAGTCCCTTACTGAATAATCAACACATGTGCAAATGTTAATAGTCCCAACTTGTCACATATTGTGCATATACTATGACCAACAGAAACGTGTGTAGTGAAATGAAACTTAATTTGAAGAACTGGTGTCTATACAATTATAATTTACATCATAAGAATACAATTACAAAGGTACAAAATACTTCATAACGAACAGAACGATACAGATAACATTTGTAGTAGTACAGGCTTTACAAAAGAATAGAAATAAACATATACATCATTGTTACAGGAATTATGACATAAGTAAATAAATAGTTTTCGAAACATTAATTTCACACTTGAGCATTGAAACAGAACAGAATTAATAACATCTAAACATCTTTTCAAAGTAAATAACATAGTATTAGCAAAATTCTATAACATAACTCTTATCATATAAACATACAGAGACAGGAAGAACTCAAATACACAAGGGTACACAAACACACAGCGGAATAACACAAAAGGAAAGGACAGGGTTTGTTTTCAGTGAGACGTCTGGTACTGCAGTCCAACCCTAAACTTCATTCCATAGATCTTTCCTCTTATTTCAACATTTGTCCTGCAAAAAAAAAAAAATAAAAAGATAAATAAATAAATCTTATCTAAGCCTGTTCTCCCTAAACCCTACTGTTTTGTTCGTTCCTCTTTCAAAATAGATATTTCTCGTTGTACAATACTCATTTTTGCCCAAATATTTTTTTATATAACTTCTCAGTGCATTCTTTCCCTATTCTTAATAGTTAGTTTCTTATATAGTCTACCCCCCTCATACACTAACTTAAATCTACTGAGCTCAGATACATATACTAAGGGACGAGGCAATGCAGCAACACATATCAAGTTAACACAAACAGCAATGAGAAAAAAATGAAAATTGGCAAAGCAAGCAGCAGTATATCTAAATTGGCAGAAAAAATTCAACATTACAATTAATATGAGCCAATGTGGAGCAACAAGAAAAATAAATCAGTAGCAGATCTGGCTCAACAGAGTAATACAAAGTGAAATTCAGTAGGGCATTACCTGATAAACAACAGCAGCAAATGCAATAACTTATACCTAAACATGAAAAAGCTCAAGCAGAAAAAATATTAGAGTAAAGATAGGAAATAACTAATACCTATGTCAGATCTTAACACTAGAGTGAAGCATCACAAAAACTTCACTCTAGTGTTAAGATCTGACATAGGTATTAGTCATTTCCTATCTTTACTCACAAAAACTTTCTCTGCAAAACGTTGCCAAATCATTGAAAAAATTATGTATGCAATTCCTGTGAAGGGAAATGTCTATTTGTGCTCTCTTTTCTAAGAAAGTAGATCATAAAATTATTCTTTACTTGGTCTGTAGACAGAAAATAGTGGTATTAGTACATGTATTAACTTTTATTTTAACCAATGCTGCAGTGCAACTAGAAACTAGATATTAAACAAAATGAGCAAATATATATATAAAGCAAGGCGTGAAATGTCATTCACTAGCCATATGGCATTTCATAAGGCAGTAAAAAAATCTCTCAAGTAGCAGGACAGTAGACGTGAAATGTTTCTCATCATTTCATTAGTCATTTCAGTAAATATCAGAAACTACAAGCTCCAAACTGTAATCATATGTTTTCAAGTGTCGTATTTGCGATGCTTTCCACAAAGGAATGTCAATATCGAGGTTAATGGCCTCTCCTTCTTTTTGTGCCTCTTAAAGGCACCGCTTTTTTTCCAGGTGACTGTCACATAGCTGGGCGCCTACAGCGCATTACGTCAAGGTCACTTAGCTTTCTTACCGAAATATTTACGACAGCAGGTTCCGCTACAGTGACAATCTCATATGAAAAAAATTTCACAGGTCGAAAAATTACAGTAGAAATGCGTAGAGACGGAATCTCATGAATAGCAGTGTTATGATACATTCACGCATTGACACACATATCATAACTCTTAAAGTACGATTCTTGGTTTCCAACATCCTTTTTCACAAATCAGAGTCCCTAAATTCTATTCATCATTCATATACACATACACACGTAATCAAATTCCTCATATAGCATCAGCTTATTGATCATAAACATACCTCAACAGCATAGTACACATTGTCGTTGTAACAACATTATCATAACAGATCAATCACATCTCAAAATCGTCATAGCTTCTTTCAATAATTTCAAAACGTTCAATAAAGTCATCTGCCTCAGACGTACTTCAAAAATTCTGATCCCTTATCAAATACAACATTTAAAGCTCTCAGAGTATCACAATGGCTACGAAAAAATATGAAGAGTTCACAAAGTACAGACAAAATACAATTTCACAAATGTTAAGTTATCCAACTGTGTAATTGCGTGAACATGTGTCACTGACGTAGTAAAATAATGTTTGTCTCTCTCAGTTAAATGATCAGATAGCTATGTAATTCTGTGTTAGAGAAATATGGTACCGATGTGTAAAGTTGTATAAGCAAAAACCATATTAGCTAGGGCTCCTAGCGCTTTCCAGAAACTTAGTACACAAAGTAGGCGTGTACCCCCTGAGGGCACCGGAATCATCCTCCAAGAAGGTGACAGCATTTTATTCTCACTTGAGGTTAGCGTCCAAATATTACACCCAATATCTTCAAAATTTTCTGACACAGTGTTGTGATACCATCGAGAGAATTGACAGACCACTGATCACGGAATTATTAATTTCAGATGCAATAGTAAAATCACTTGAAACATCTTCGCACTTAGTTTAAGTCAAGGATCTGAGGCCGTGTAACACTGGAGAATGTTTCCACTCATCTCGACGATTGCAATTTTGACATCTTCAGCTCTAGTATGCCAGTAACGATGGAGATCACGGGCCTAGAAATGATACTTGCTGGAATCCAGAATCGACAAGATGTCATTGATATACCAGTAGAAACACAGTGTATTCGGATTGATACCTGTAGCATTACGTGACAGAACATGCCTCTAGAGTGACTGTTTAGTCCTACAGGAAGGCAACGGCGCTTTGTTCCTAAAGTTGTTTTCAGTTCACTACAACATACTTTCTGAAAATATTAAGCTATCACATTTTTCTGAGAAATATGGGATGGTATCCAACGCGTTGCTGAAGGCTAGTAGCCACCTTTGATTCCATACAGAACCGTTGTACGCAGTGACTGCATATTACTTATAAGGAAGGATAGGAATACAGCAATGATGCATAGTCCTTTTTTCTTCATGCGCGTCTAGATTGAAGCCGTAAATAACCACCTTCAGTGCATTAGACTCAGTTATAACTGAAAGACGTCCCAGCAGTATCATCACATGACTTTACTGATGTACAGGCAGAAGGAAACTGAGTTTTTTGTAAACATACAGTCGTTGTAAACAACAGCCTCAGCTTCCTTCCACCTGCACACCAGTAAAGTCGCTTTGTGACATCTACTACTGGGCATAAAAAATGATTGGAACTGTGACTCATTGCTGTATTCCTATTCTTCCTTCAAAGGCCTTGTATCTCTCAGGTCCTCAGTCACCTCGATTAGTGTGGAGTTGACCCTGTGGTGCTCACGAAAACGGCGCTCATATCTGTCATGTAACTTGTAAAATGGGAAAATACTGACTTGATGGTAACCATAACAGGGTTTAAATCTCACGGACAGGTAAAACAAAGCTTATTTTCAGTTGAATGGGATAAACACCTTTCACCAGCGAAAAGTTGAGCACGTCCGCTATGACTGGTAATAATTTATCCGCGATATTCTTTATCATGGTAATGCTGTGCCGATGTCTATCGCTTCAGAAGAGATTTTCATAACTGCTTCTCTTGTTTTTTTATTGTAACATGTTTTAACCAGAATGTATGATAGATATGTAGCCGGGGATTCTTCCTGGTGACGGTTATTTGCAGCATTTATTTCGTCAGGTGAGACTTGAAAAGCAGCTTCTGGATCGTCTGTCTCATATCAAAACTACGGAAAGCTTTAAAGAGAATGACAGGGCTCGTATCTCTGCACGGAATGAACCAACGTGACTGATTTGCCCTGTCTGGCAGCTATCTGTACTCTTGGCAGCGCGCAGGTTTCGAAACTGACATGAAATGTCCGGAGCAGCATCCCTGTCGGTCATTACTTAATGCAATTTAGCTGTCAGCCAAAGAGCAAGGGTTTCTCGCACTCCGATTGTGCGCACGTTTATTTTTGAGGGCCGTGAATCATCGTTAAATTCATGCATTTTGACGTCAGTTGTGGAATCACTGATTATTTGGTGTCATCTCTTACTGACGAGTCTGGTGGTAGATCTTAATGATCTACATGTTTGATGTCCTTGCAGGTTAAGTGACGTGATTTGACGTTTGAGAATTATGAAAAAAAAGGTCATCTGCAACAAATCGTATGCTGAGTGACCTGCAGCCGAAGTATTGCCAATATTTATAACAGGAAACGAAAACTGAATCCCCTCATTGACAGTTTATTCCTAGTCTATAGAAATAACCTAAGTGCGGATATTATTCATTTCTCTAAGTCGTTGCTGTCACGTAAACGAACCGAAGGCTAGCTAGGTGAGTACCGGAAAAAGTTATGTTTTAACTGTTTCCTGTGGGATCTCAATTCTTTTTCGAGTACCAATGATTTTTGCAGCAGCATACAGGGGCTTCTTCTGAGTCCCTAAACATTCTCTCTCAATCATCTCGTGAAGCAAGTCTCGCTTTCACTTTTTTTTCAGCCACCAGCGTTATTAAAGATAATTTGAACTAGGATGTAACGTGCCGATGTTTTTCCAAAACTTCTGAACCGATTTTTGTTGTGACCTTCGCTAGGTAATTTTACTCCCCCCTTTCGTCGTACTTTATAAACTCCAGAAACAATAAGTATGAAGAGTTCTACGTTATGCCTAAGTATGTTTGCACTATATTGACCATTAATTGTGAGATGTAATAAATAATAATAATACGGTTGTAATAATAAAATAGTTTGATCGACATATACTGTACATTATTTCGTTCGCCGGTGTATATCTCTAAACGAAAATCTGACAGTGTCGAAATTGAGTAATGAGGTATTACATCCAAAGACAACACAAATTGATTCCGTTACAAGTGATATTAAAAGATGTGACGTGCCATGGCTTTTTGTGTAACAAAAATTAGAATGTCTACAGCAGGCACGCCTCCTCCAGCTTTAACTTTTCAACACGCTGCACCAATGATTCATTCACAAAAAAAAAAGAAAAATACATTTTCGAATGGTTTCAACGTCTGAACATGTGTTGGTATTCCCCAAGACGAAACAAATCTGCTGTCAAGTAATTTGATTTGTGTTATAGCGCTACCCTTACTGCATCTGGTGTATGCAGCAGAAAGTTCACTTCGAATTTTACCTGAGGTACTGGACTTCGGGTCAATTTATTGTTGCCGATGTGAAGTTTTTAAGTACAGACAGAGCAATTTTTCGCTATTGTGAAGTCGCACATAAATCGACGCACTATTGTCAGACGTTTAATGGATTAAAAATAAAGATGTGTATTAATCTTTATTATTGATTTATGGAAAATAGTAAGATTAGAATATTGATGGACATTATACACATCATTGTCGATTTGTAGCAAACGTCATTACATCCACTGATAGCTATTCTTATGATCCATGCCTATAAGCCGAGATGCTGCGCTAGTTAGTAGTTTGATACATTGATATGTTTCCCGAACTTACAAAGTAGGGGACAAAACGTCGATTGTACACAGATTTTCTTCTTGTTCGATATCATAGACGGGAGGGACTGTAGTGCTGTTACATAAAACTGATTATACAAGTAAAGTAGGGTTTTTTTCCGGTCAGTGCAGGTACAAAAACTACAGAGAGACCCAATAGTTAGTTACAATGATCAGGCTAAACAGGTAGTAAACAGGTGCTCCAACAACTTTTCTGAATATGCCTGTGAGAGCACGCTCCAAATGAAGCCTAGGGCACCACAGATGTATGGTTCACCAAAGCTCCACAAACCAGAAGTGCCAATCTGTTGTGTGGTATCTGCAATACAAGCTCCGGTACACAAGATTGACAGGAGGATCAACACCATCTTGAAGAAGAACTTCAAAGGCGAATATAGCATTAAGAATAGTTTGGATTTAATTAACAAGTTAACAGTTGTTAAGGTTCCAACAAATGGAAAATTAGTCTCTTTTGATGTGTATAGATTGTTCACATATATTTCAGTGAGAGATTGTGTAGATATTGTGTCACAATCATTGTATTCACACAACATTAATCCAGAAGAGCAACTCAACATTGTTAGTACAGTAGAATGTTGTTAAAACCAAATTTGTTTGTTTTCAAGGGAGCTATTATCAGCAAGCAGATGGTCTGGCAATGGTCTCACCTTTAACCCATTACTAGCTGAAATGTTCATGGAAAAGTGGGAGACTGATTTTCGTAAGAGAGAACCACTGGCAAAATACGCTGTGTATTAGTACAGATATGTAGAAGATATTCTTTGTGTGTGGAAAGGTTCCAATAGACAACTCCATAAATTGGTGGAAAATATGAACCAGTGACACACTAGCATAAAGATCAGCATGGAGTTAGGGAGGGGGGCAGTATAAATTTCCTGCACATTAGCTTAAAGATAGAAAGATAGAAGACAGTAACCATAAATTTAAAATTTACCGAAAAGACTCCTTCACTGACACAGTCATTCCAGCTTCTTCCCAACATCCTGCAACCTACAAACACGAAGCATTCTACCACATGATCGACCATCTCCTTTCTATCACTTTGTCCCAAGAAGACTTTGACCAGGAATTTAACACAACAAAAACAATAGTCGCAAATAATGAATTTATACCCAACATCATTGCTAAATTTTTAGGTAAAAATGTGAAGAAGCAAGCCACGTCACTACTATCCCAAATGGTGCAGATTACCTTTTACAAAGAAAACATCAAATAGCATAAGCAACATTTTTAAGGCAAAGGGTTTCACTGTGTTTTGCTATGTCGTTCAGGCAATAGGTAGTTGCTTGCTCAATGCAAAAGACAAACAACCAGCCATCCCAAAAAGTGGGGTTTATAAAATCACATGCTGCGAGTGTCAGTCTTGCTTCATTGGACAGACGGGGGGGTCAATCTGGACCAGGCTCAAAGAACACCACAGAAGCTGGAGGTTGAAGAAGCCTGATTCAGCTTTTGCAGAACATTGCCTGAAAAGTAATCACAAATAACAACAGATGTACGTCTTACAGACAGAGGAAAAGGTGGCTAAACTCCACGAATTAGAAATTTTAGAAATTGAAAGACAAATGTGTACATCCCCACACCTAATATTAAACGAGCAACCCAATTCAATTATTCACCTCTCCTAGATCAGATAAAACCCCAGGATAGAAGCAAAACATTGGTCGCCAGTCCATCGTACTTAAAACGTTCTTGGCCGATGCGTAACTTCAGTCCTGTCATGTTAGTGTAATTGATGAATCGTGTAATTCGTATGTAATTTGTTAAAAAATGGTCATTGACGCAATTTTACATTAAGCTATGGATCGATACCTTAAGAAGTTGAAATGATTATCTGTGTGTTGTCATCATGTTTATCTGTGCTTTATCATCTTTGGGAATCAGTAATGAAAATCCGAAACCTAGGTTGTGCAGCAACATTAACAATAAATTTGGGAAACAAGGCGAAGAACTAATTTACAATGTTTCAACAAGAACCCACAGTTGATTCAATTAAAATATACATAGTTACGGTCTTATTTTATAAATAATCTCCGCATCCGAATTTCGGGTCGCCCCCTTGCTGTCGCGTCGAACGTCATCTCCGCTTCCTACTCGAACAACACTCGCCAACTCCTGATTCATTTAAGATCATCCGACGTGACACAACTCCAAGGTCTTTGGGACGCCGTGCTTGGGAACGCTCGTCCAGTGATTTCAACAGCTAATTGCGGTGAGTGAATATCTCTCTGTAAAAAGAATCTGGTAGACTTAGTGCTCCCACTTAATAAAAGCAGTGCTCTGACGAAAAGGGTGTGTCTCGCCGATCATGATCAGATCGGAACTGGGGAACTGGGCTCACGGTAACAAAAGTGACGTCCCTCCAATGGCTCGGTCTTACTCGCAGTGTCCTGTCCACTTAGGGCTCCGTTCTTTCCAGTGAGTCATCCTGGTATAATACGCACCTTGAGTGTGGACGTTTTGTCCCTGCATTTTTATTCTCTGCGATGAACCACCTCACGCCCCAGAGAGTTGCAGTTACCTCATCGACACATTCAGATGCGCGAAACGGACACATTCAGTCAATAACAGATAGTTATCTGTGATCCGAGACCTTCCCGGCGTATATGCTGCTTTCATGGTTCTCGTGTACTCTACCAGGCCCGACCTTTTATGGTTCTCGAGTGTACTACCAGGCCCGACCTTCGAAATTCCACGATATTTCGGCGAGGAACCGTCCCACCTTCATCAGGTGTTGCTGATGGAAAGGTGTCTTCTGCGGGTTCGTAGTATTTACACCATAAAAATAATCAGCGATTACAGTCCTGAGCTGACACAGATTTTTAGACATGGTGTGACATCGAATTTTTTGTTTTGAGTGGACAACACTATGAGTAGACCGATGGCGCAGCCATGGGAAGCCCTCTTCACCAGTTGCAGCTAATCCGTTCAAGGAGTACTTAGAGGGCAAAGCACTGTGAACTGTTGAACTAAAACCTCTTCGTTTCTTTTGGTATGTTGACATTTTTGTCTCCTGGCCACATGGGCACGAAAAAGCTACAAAATTTCTTAGATCATCTGAATTCTATCCGTGAAAATATCCAGTTTACCGATGCAATAGAAAAAGTAGCAAACGTCCTTTTCTCGATGTCCTAGTTCAGCGTAGGCCTGATTGATATCTCGTCCACACTGTACACCGTAAACCAACGCATACGGATTTTTACCTCTACGCCTCCAGTTGCCACCAACCCTCGTAGCAAAAGAGGATGCTCAGTGCTCTAGAACACAGTGCATGCTCTATCTCAGACGAACAAAGTTTGATTTCAGAGCTGCGGCAGCTGGAATGTATCCTCCGCGAGAGTGGATACAGCTGCCGACAGATTCTCACGAGTCCCAAGAACGACACGGAAGACGAAAATATGCAAAGAACAATAATAAGAATGATTTCATACCGTCTGTATCGTCAGAACTTGTCAGATTACTTCGAAAACACCACATAAAGCCAGTTTTTCGCCCTCCAGACAAAACACGGCCTTTATTAGTGGCAGCGAAAAATAACGTGGGTCTGAAAAAAGCTCGTGTGTAACAAACTCCTCCTAATCGCGGAGAAACGTATATTGAACAAACGATCCGCCTATTTCAAGACTGATGTGTAGGACATGAGCGCCCCACTCGTTTACTGCAGCCCAGGAAATCAGCAATAGCTGAACCTAAAGTGAGTTATCAGCAATCGAAAGCCCTGACTACCACAGATATATTTTGGAACTGCACTTTCAAAGAACCAATTAAAATTTATGTGACGTATTGTCATCAACACGGAAACTGTCTTCCTACCGGGCAAGATATGGGAGGTAATACTACGCTCCACCAAAGCATAAAGTAACACCCAGAAACTTGTGGGTCACCGACGGCGGATGGACGGCAACTGAGATTTCTCCCTCCCTCCGCCCCCCCCCCCCCCCTCCCAATCACCACTGTCGCTCGCACCTCCACAAACGAGCGCAGCGCGGAGCCGGCGAGGCCTGAACTGTCAGCACCACGTAATGATTACGGGACGGTTGTCCGCCAAAATATCGTGGAATTTCGCCGACCCGGCAGTAACACTTGAGAACCATTGAAGCAATATACAGCTGACTTAAACAATGCTGACCCCGATTTGATTGCACTGTACGAACATACTTGTTGGTAAGGCTGCGCGCAGAGAGGAATGCCCACACGGTAAAAGTGTCGCACTTTCGTATGGCGTCCGTCGAGTCTTTTAATCCACTAGTCCGAAAGCCTGCGAAGACAGTTCATGCTAATAGACAGGTGATTTAGGTATATTTGATTCGTCATGAAGCACTGTAATACCTTTTCTGTTTGCAATGTGTGACAAAAGAAAGTAAGGAACGTAGAGCAATGGTTAGAAGCTCAATACTGGCAGCCCCGGGTTACAGTTAATCGAAACGAGAGCGGCTGGAGGTTTAGCCGGCAGTGGCCAATGGAGGGGATGGGAGGGGTTGGAGCGAGTGGCCGCTTAATCCAGGCGGCCATTGTCCGCAGCTCAAGCAGGACCGGGCCGCGGCGGCTATATGAGACGCGAGGTGGCGGGCTGCGGGTGCTTCTGCCGGCTGCAAACTCTGGCCGCCGGACGCGGATACGTACTGCTCGTAAGGGACAACTAACTGTGCCGGAGGCCCGACGTGGTTCACATCACAAAGAGCTATTATGTTCACGTCTCGTTACAAAAGGCGTCCAGAACGCGCTCGGCTGCCGTAAATGGCTGGCTCTGAGCACTATGCGACTTAACTTCTGAGGTCATCAGTCGCCTAGAACTTAGAACTAATTAAACCTACCTAACCTAAGGACATCACACACATCCATGCCCGAGGCAGGATTCGAACCTGTGACCGTAGCGGTCTCGCGGTTCCGGACTGAGCGCCTTAACCGCGAGACCACCGCGGCCGGCGGCTGCCGTAAACTCTTTCATTGTGGCCACGTTAATTCGAGGGCCAAGTGGAAACAAAAGTTTACTGCGACTGAGAACAACAGCTTGGTGATGCGTATCCGAGGATACAGTCGAGAGGAGGGTGCGTTTTTCACGCATAACATTTCGGCGGAACTCCTCCGCAAGCTTATGGTTCGCGTCGCCGCGTTCCAAGCAGAAAGACCGGTCTTTGATTCCTCGTACCTCCTGCGATTTTGATTAGATAGGGAGGTCTCGAACGTCGTCCAGTCGCCAGGAAACCGCACGTTCTTAACATCACCGAGTTCGTAAAATTTATGGTAATTTGGCTAGAAACGTAAAGAGACAAAAATTGAGGCTCCAAAAATAAAATAAAAAAAAGAACGGCATTTTTGTCGAGGAATGGGCAGTTTATGTTAGCTTAGTATTTTGATAACTTTTGGCACAGCGCGAGGCGAACGAAAAGGTTCATTTCTGAATTATCAGAGGCGTTCGAATCTACATCAGTGTGCCTCTCGGAAAATAGTGGAAAGGTGTTGCACCGTCTCATGGGGAAACAACCAGCTGGCGCCTAAGCCGTAGGGCGGGGAGCAGGGAGCAGCTACACATGCATCACATACATGCGAGAATTTACCGTAAGTGACGCAGTACCTTAGTGCTGACCTGATGTTTAGCAAACTGCGACTCCGTTCCGGCCACCTGTTCTGTGCTCAATGCCAGCATTCTCCACAGGCACACTTCCTTTTAGCGTAACGCTTTCGAGGGAATTGCGTGGGGCACGAGAGGGAGAGTCGAGGTGAAAGAAATCGTTATCCTTGAAAGAGAGCAACCGACTTCAAACAGTGCCTAACAGACTACTAAGTAACGATTATTAAAGAGCTACGTTCTGAATACATGAGCGTAAGGGTGGAAAACTTGGAGGCTGAAGAACGCGGAAAAAATACAGTTTTCAAGATGACGTGTTGGAGGATAATGTTGAAGAGACCATCTACTTACAGAATCTAAAACTAAGAAATGCTGAAAAATGCGGGAGAAATAAGGATCTCAGTACACACAAAATGGGAAAATGTAAAATATAATCCTCAGCTGCTCTGGGACACTCTCTCTCACAACCACCCTTCTACAGAACACCAACAGACGTACGGCACAAGGAAGTTTGTGACTGAAATACACAGACCATAACTACACATCTAAACTAGTGTAATAAAACACACCGAGCGAGGTGGCGCAGTGGTTAGCACACTGGACTCGCATTCGGGAGGACGACGGTTCAATCCCGTCTCCGGCCATCCTGATTTAGGTTTTCCGTGATTTCCCTAAATCGCTTCAGGCAAATTCCGGGATGGTTCCTTTGAAAGGGCACGGCCGATTTCCTTCCCCATCCTTCCCTTACCCGAGCTTGCGCTCCGTCTCTAATGACCTCGTTGTCGACGGGACGTTAAACACTAATCTCCTCCTTCTCTGTAATAAAACAACAGTGCCTGGCTGAACGTTCGGGAAATAACAGATGAAGCAGTAAAAGAGGAAATACCGAGTGGATGACAGGAGGAAAAATGTACCAGCGCTCACCTGCAGCCGCTGAATAAAATCGTGGAACCACCGCGAGAAATAGACGCCTGGGCATAAAAGCAGGCGCCAGCAAAGCCTCCAGCTTGCGCTGCAGTATTTGGCCAGCAGCGGCACTTCTTCGTGCACCAGTCGTGGTCAGGACAATGTTCTCTGTAATTGTCAGTGCGTCAAGTAGGAGTTACACTGATTTCGAAAGTGGGTAAATTACCAGTGCTCGTATGGTGCGTGCTTCCGTAACCAAGATAGCCAAAATATTAGGCGTTTCAGGAGGTAAAGTATGTAAAATTAATACTGCATACAGGGAAATCGGAAAATAATCATCCGCTAAGGGATAGCGCGGACGCAAGTGTGTGTTGAATGAAATGATACTGACAGCCGCAGACTGAAAAGGTTTGTGATGACAAATAGGTTGACGATACGTGCAAATGTCGCTGAAGAACAGAATCACCCTCGCGTCCTCTGCCAGCAGTAAAACAACACGAAGGGAGCTATACAAGCTGGGAATTGCTTGGTGAGCAGGAATTCCAAAACTACTCCTCAGTAATGCAGGTGTCTGTAACAAGAAAACGTGTTGCCGAAACCGTAACAGGTGGACTGTGGTGCGGCGGAAGAATGTCATTTGCTCGGATGCATCTTGCTTCCATCTTCTTGTCGATATTGCGTCACATGTGTAAATATGGCAGGGGATCGATGACGATGTAGGCAACTACATCGTGATATTTCATGGCCACCACGGCTACTCTGGAAGGCCGCATTACTATCAAGGATTATGTGACTATTTTGGCTCATCAGCTCCATCCCTGGTACAATATTTGTTGCCCTACGATGAAGATGTGTTCCAAGAAAGGAGCCCTGTTCACGTAACTCCCTAGTTTTGTGAGCATGAGGGTGAATTTTTTGTATCTGCTCTGGCCACCAGTCACCAAATCTAAAATATTATTCAGACTCTGGGTCTGCTTTGGAGAAGGCGTTCCGTGGTTGCTATCAACCACTACCATAGTTACCTGATGTATGGCATAAGTTTCTCCTTAATACGATACCGCACGTGTATTTATCCATTACGACAGGACGGGAAGCTATTTGGAAAGCTAGCGTTTCACACACGGTGAGTAGTGTCTTTATGGTATTTCAATATTTCTGTCCAACCCCTGTACGTACACCGCTTATTCATCCCTGCTGACTAATCTAATCGAGAGAGAAGACAGAACTGAAGAGACAATAGTTCATGGACGAATTTAATCTGGCAAAAGATATGAGGCCATAAAGAGACTGTAATTCAAAAAGCGTCATAATGATCTCTCCTTTGGCAAAAGATTCCGGAATAGTCCCCCATTCAAATCTCCGCGAGGGGAATTTCAAAGGGGAGGTCACCGCGAGAAAAAGACTGAATAACAAACGGAAGGATAACTTTCTACGAGTCAGGGCGTGGAATGTCACAAGCTCCAAAGTGGTACGGAAGCTATAAAAGCTGAAAGGGAAATCCAACGACTCAGTCTAGATAAAGTAGTCAGAGTAGTGACATGGAAAGAAGATAAGGATTTCTATTCAGACAAGTATTGGGTAATATCAACAGCAGCAGAAAATGGTATAACGATAGTAGGATTCCTTATGAATTAGAAGGTAGGGCAGAGAGGGTCTTATTGCGGACACTTCAGTGATGGGGTTGCTCTTATAAGAATCGACACCAAACTAACACCGACAACGATAGTTATGGTATACATGGCGACGTCGCAAGATCAAGGTGAAGAGTTAGAAGAAATATATGAGGATATTGAACGGGTAATACAGTACATAAGTTGAGACGACAGTATAATGCTCATGGGGGACTGGAATGCAGTTGTAGGGGAAGGAGTAGAAGAAAAAGTTACTAGAGAATATGGGCTTGGGACAAGGAATAAAAAGGGTTAAGACTAATTCAGTTCTGTAAAAAATTTCAGTTAGTAATAGCGAATACACTGTTCAAGAATCAAAAGAGGAGTAGGCATACTTGTACCGGGTGATACTGGAAGATTTCACTTAAATTACATCATTGTCCGACAGAGATTGCGAAATCAGATACTGGATTGTAAGGTGTACTCAGGAGTAGATATACCTTAGATACAGATGGCGACTCAGAGGCGATGACTGTGCTGCCTAACAGGAAGCTGGAATCCATGGAGGCCAGGGCGGCTCGTCTCATTCTTTGTCCGCGCAATTTCTGCCACTAACTCTTCACTTGGTTGCTCTTCACTATTCATCTACTTCTGCGGAAGTCCATAGTGAGACAGCGTCCGTATGGATGACTCTTACGTGAATTTGATTTACAATGATCTTTCAACCCTCTTAGTAACAAAAATGGTTCAAATGGCTCTGAGAACTAAGGGACTTAACATCTGAGGTCATCAGTCCCCTAGAACTGAGAACTACTTAAACCTAAGTAACCTAAGGACATCACACACATCCATGCCCGAGGCAGGATTCGAACCTGCGACCGTAGCGATCGCGTGGTTTCAGACTGAAGCGCCTAGAACCGCTCGGCCACACCGGCCGGCCCTCTTAAGTAACACTGTCGTTTATATGACCTCAAGAGCACATTGGATACGAATATACCTCTCTTGTTCCCAGAACAGGTTAGATACTGTCCCTCAAGTGTGGTATAAGTCTCATGAAGACTTTCATTAGAGCTGTTAAAATGGTATTTAACATATAAATCTTCTATATCCGCAACTGCGATAAAAAGAGGCCGAGAAACAAAGAAGACAACATTTATATTATTTCAGAAACATATGATTTTCTTCCCCTAACTCAGTTGTATCCACAAAAGTTTCATTCATTTTTATATGTATACCGCATTAAACCTCTGAGGTCAGTATGACCCCAAATTAAATAGTTTGTTTCTTCCTCAAATGCAACAATTATGAAAATAGAATGATGAATTTTATGTTGAGCAGAAACATCAGCATCAATGAAAATATTATTTCCGTCTTACTTTTGTAACTACCGTTGGGGTTTCATGGATCAGCTGTTGTTGTACGCTTCCTAGTACCACTTGAGGTTATATGACCTACATAAGCACATAGGAAAATCATATCTGCCTTGTTTTAAAAGCTGTCTTTTCAAAATATAGAGTAATTAAAAAAATAATCATTGGATCCTTTTACCGACCTCCCAACTCAGATGATACTTATGTAATTGCAGAATGCTTCGAAGAATACTTGAGTTCAACTTCAAACACGTACCCGACTCATAAAATCATGGCTAATGGTGACTTCAGTTTACCCTCGATATGTTGGCGAAAACATCTGTTTAAATACGGTGGTACGCAGAAAACATCGTCCAAAATTGTGCTAAACGCAATCTCTAAAAAGTATTTCGAGCAGTTACTTCAAGAGGACACTCGAATAGTAAACGGTTGCGAATACATACTTGAACGCTTAACTACAAATAATCCAGAGCCAACAACGAGCATCAAAAGGGATACAGACATTAGTGAACACAGGGTTTCCCTAGAGAGACTGAATATTGTGTCTCCCAAACGTTCCAAAAATAAACGAAAAATATAACTATTCAAAAAAGCAGATAAATATTCACTTGATGCCTTCCTGAGAGACAGTCTCCACTCCTTCAAAAATTAACAATGTACAGGTAAGTGTAGACCAGATGTGGCTTGAAGTTAAAGTAATAGTATCGACAGCAGTTGAGAGATTTATATCAAATACGTTAACGATGGATCTGATCTCCCTTGAAATACAAAACTGGTCGGAACACTGTTACATAAACAACCAAAGAAGCATGCCAAATTTAAACGATTCCGAATCTCCAAGAATGCCGATCTTTGACAGAAGCTCGAAATTTAGCGCGGAGTTCAAAGCGAAATGCTCATAATAGTTTCCACGGCGAAACTTTGTCTTGATATCTGGCAGAAAATACAAAGCCATTCAGGTCGTATATAGAGTATACTAGCGGCAAGAAACAATCAATGTCATCTCTGCGCGACAGCAATGATAATAATATCGATGACAGTGATGTTAAAGCAGAGTGAAACACACCCTCCCGAAATTCCTTCAGCAACAAAGAATGAGTAAATGTTCCAGAATTTGAATCAAGAACAGCTGCCACCATGAGTAACTTGGAAGCAGATATCCTCCGAGTAGTGAATAAACTTAGATCACTTAACAAATGCTATTCTACCGGTCCAGACTGTATACCAATTAGGTTCCTTTCAGAGTATGCTCATGCAATAGCTCCATACTGGACAATCATATACAACCGCATGATCGACGAAAGATCCCTACCTAAAGACTGGAAAGTTCTACAAGTCACGCCGATATCCAAGAAAGGTAATAGGGATAATCCAGTAAATCACAGACCCTTATCATTAATATCGATTTGCAGTAGAATTTTGGAACATACATTGTATTTGAATATTATGAATTACCTCGAATAGAATGGTCTCTTAACACAAAGTAAACACGGATTTAGAGAATTTTGTTCAAGTGAAACTTAAGAGGCTCTTTACTCACACGAAATGTTGAGTGCTATTGACAAGGGATCTAAAATTGATTCCGTACTTCTACATTGCCAGAAGGCTTTTGAAACTGTACCTCACAAGTGGGATCTAATGAAATCGCATGCTTGTGGAAAATCATGTCAGTTATGTGACTGGATTCGTGATTTCGTCTCAGAGAGGTAACTGATGGAAAGTCATCGAGTAAAACGGAAGTGATTTCTGGCGTTCCCCAAGCTAGTGTTGAAGGCGCCCTGCTGTTCCTTATGTACACAAATGATTTAGGAGACAATCCGGGCTGCTGTCTTATGTTGTTCGCGAAAAATATTGTAATTTATCGTCTAGTAGAGTCGTCAGAAGACAAAAACAAACTACAAAACGATTGAGAGAAGATATCTGTACGGTGCGAAAATTGGCAACGAATCCGTTAAACGTCGGTTACACGATAAGTCAGTCAACTCTCAAAGCCCTAAATTCAACTAAATGGCTAGGAATTACTGTTATTACCCACTTAGATGTGTAGAACACATAGACAATTTTGTGGGGAAGGTGAACCAATTATGCGTTTTATTGGCAAGGCACGTAGAAGATGCAACTAATCTGCTAAAGAGAGTGCCCACACTATGCTTGTCCGTCCTCTTTTGGAGTACTGCTGCGGAGTGTGGGGCCCTTAGGATAGGATTAAGGCACGACGTATAGAAAGTTCACAGAAGAATAGCTCGTTTGGTATTATCACGAAATAGGGAAGAGAGTGTCACGGACTGATACAGGATTTCGGGTGGTCACCATTAAAACAAAGGCATTTTTCGTCGCGCCGGAATCTCCTAACGAAATTTCAGTCAGCAGCTTCTCCTCCGAATGTTAAAATATTTTGTTGACGCCAATGTACATAGGGAGAAACGGCGTCATAATAAAATAAGGAAAATCAGAGCTTGCACTGAAAAAATATCTCTTCGCTTTCTTCTGCGCACTGTTAGAGACTGGAATAAAAGAGAATTATTGTTAAGGTGTTTCGATGAACCCTCTTCCAGGAACTTAGTGTGATTTGCAGAGTATTCATCTAGACGTAGATCTTCTCGTTCTGTGCCATTTTTATCATATTATGTTTTGTTCAGTTTTACATTTACAACAGATGGAAATTTACCCTAGGTTTTCTGCACTGGGTACCACTGGTGTCAGTATGACCTCAGTCAAAATTTCTGTTCTTTTCCTGAGCGTAATATTAATGAAAATAGTATGACTGTTATTACTTTGAATAACTGCAGTGAATCCCTTTGTTTTAATTCATCAAGACACTGTCAATGTATACGGTGCAAATTACTTGGTATCTATATGACCCCAGTGGTACTCAGTGAGACAAGAAAATCCTGGTAGTAGGAGGGTTAAGGAACACACTACTACCTTGCCCTCTCGCACGCTGCCTCTCGCCATGCGGCACAGAGATCCACGTGGTCAGCACTCCCACTCGGCTTTGCAGAGTTTGGAGCCTCTACTTCTCTTTCAATTAGCTCATCAGCTGCCAGCAGGGGTCAATCCCGGTACGGCATATTCCTCCTCAGTGCTCCACACAGCACTGACACGCGCTGCCCACCCAGGTACGGAGACAGACATTTTGGTGACTCTTCAGCTGTTGTTCCTCGAGGACGGATTATGATATTTTCGGACCTTGCGGCAGGTAGCTTGCTGTCCGCGCAGCAGAAGAGAGATCCTCTTCGGCGAAGATAAATTACTGGCCGAGGACAAAGAGGAGCCGGCTGAGGTGGACAGGTGGAGTGGGCAGCTGTCGGCTCATGTGAGGAGGCCGCCCTGTGTGCGAATGCCGAGCTCGTCACGCATAATTATTCGCGAGGCGCCGTGGCAGAGCCGCCGCGCCATTCTTCCAGAGCACAAAGACCGGCTCCAGTAATGAGGCACAGCCCGTGCTGATAGGCGGCGTTCCGTCCACCGAACAGGAGGCTGGAGCGCGTCGCCACAGCCTTGAGCACACATTGTAAGGACGGAAATGGGTCTGACGTTAGAGGCACAACGGATCCACCTGCTTCTGGGAGAATGTGGAATATTGTTCACTCCCTCAACCAAATCAAAAGTTAGGAATTACGGAGGCGTTGTTATTTCCTCTCTGTTTCTAATATAATTGTTCATAAATATAAAACGGTAACAATAATGATGAAAAGTCACGCCCAACATTTTCATTGTTGGAGCTGCTGGGATCTACTTTCATTGATATTCATCTAATTGTGCTTGGTGGTGAAAAGCTACCCTAAAAGCAAGAAAAAAAATCTCTATCCAAATTGAGTAAAAACTATGGTGAAAAGCAAAGAAATGACAATAATAAAGCCAGAGAAATGTTATCGAAACTAACCGTTCTCACTATTACTATTTACCAGTGCGATTACGCAGGACCGAGTATGTCGTCGTTATAACTGAAGTGCAGCTACCACGGAGGTCCGGTGCGGCTGTAATTATCGTATGCCAACGAAATTTGCTACATATGGTAATGTGTTATCGTGGAAGGGATTTGCGCTGAAAAAATATTATTTTCAGTTTTGGCCATGAGGTGCAAATTTGGCGCTGTACACTGTTTGTATGGCGGTACGACTTCCGCGCTGTCATTTGACATGCCATAACAGTATCTTTAGTGAGAAAAGAGACTGTGCAGCGTTAATAAAATTGTTTTATGCTAACGACAGCAATTACAGTGCTGCACCGACAGGGCATCGCCAACTGAAAGTTCCGAGAAGAGACCCCATGTCATTAAATGGTTTGAAGAAGATGACAAAGAAATATGTAAAGACGGGTGACCTTGGTCTGGCAAATGGGAGAATAAGGTGTCCGACCCCGTTGGAAGTTATTAACGAGGGTGCTGTGGCAGCATGTGTCTTACGTAGCGCTAGGGCTTGTGCAATATCGCAAGAATTGCCCTTTGTTTGCTCAACAGTACAAACAGTTTCCCGGTGCATTTTTTACTGATACCCGTAAGAGATACGGATGGTGATGCAACTGAACTCTCGTGATCTGCAGCAACTTTCTCATTTTGTTCTCCCGTTTCCGGCACGGTTCGAAGTAGATGACACGTAGACGGGCAATGTTGAATGGAGTGACGTGGCACATTTTACACTGTAGGGTGCATTGTATACACAGAACTGCAGTTTTTGGGGTACTATTAAACCGCTTGTTGTGCACAAAAGCCATTGTATTCGCCGTCTGTGGCTCTGTGTTATGGACTCACAAGCACCTTTATTCTCGGTGCGGGGTAGCCGCGCGGTCTTGGGCGCCTTGTCACGGTCGGCGCGACTCCCCCCGTCGGAGGTTCGAGTCCTGCCTCGGGCCTGGATGTGTGTGTTGTCCTTAGCGTGAGTTACTTTAAGTTAGATTAAGTAGTGCGTAAGTCTAGGGACCGGTGACCTCAGCAGTTTGGTCCCATAAGACCTTACCACAAATTTCCAATTTCCTTTATTCTCGGTCCGTTCTTCTTTCAAGAGAGTACATCGAGTGGGCCCGTCAGGTGTACCGTGACGTCTGCAAGTCAGTGAAACCCTCTTGTACAAAATGATTTTCTTGCCTTGGAAGATCCCAACTGTGTGGGAACTATTGCTTTCATGCAGGATGGGACAATACTTCATAGCGATCACCCAGTGAGCCGGCCGAAGTGGCCGTGCGGTTAAAGGCGCTGCAGTCTGGAACCGCAAGACCGCTACGGTCGCAGGTTCGAATCCTGCCTCGTGCATGGATGTTTGTGATGTCCTTAGGTTAGTTAGGTTTAACTAGTTCTAAGTTCTAGGGGACTAATGACCTCAGCAGTTGAGTCCCATAGTGCTCAGAGCCATTTGAACCATTTGATCACCCAGTGAAAGGTCTGCTTAGTGGAACCTCCACGTATGTAAAATCTCATGAGTATTTTAAGATTCATGGCCTGCAAGATAACCTGATCTGAACCACGTGAGTTTTGGCCCTGGGGATATGGAAAAGAAAGCTTTTACTAGAGATACACTCGGTCCCTACCTAATCTGAAAGCGAGTACACAGAAGCACACTGAAACACACTGCTCGGATTCCACCGGAACCTCTGTGAGCAATTGTTGATCACGTCGTGTTACGGATGCACTACCTCGTCTACGTCTCCTTTGCTCATATTGAATATATTTTACAAGCGGTGGCTAACAATAAAATAAACATAATGCTTTTCTCACTTGTTTGACCTTTTCTTCCCACATCCCGTTCCTAATCCAGTGCATACGCAAACATTTCTGTACGTCCTTCTTGCATTCGCAGCACCAAATTTGCATCAGGTGGCCAAAACTGAAATTTTTTTTTTCAGAGCAGATCTTTCCCAAATTAACGCATTAGAATGTCTACCACGTTTTCTGTCATACGATAATTACACCACTATGAGGAGCTCCACTTCAGATATAACTACCCGGTATACCTTTGCTTGACTCGTGAGAACTTATTTACCAGTGGCGCCACGCCGACTTAAACGGGTGGGTCGCACTCACGGAGCCAGTCGTGCGCTGCAGTCAGTTGGGAGATTTTCACTGGTGATGTGGCAGAGGCGCTACATAGCCATATGATTCCGAGCTGTGGCTGAGTAGGAAAATCCAAGTTAGGGCCTTCGACTTGCGATGCGGTTCCCGCAGTCCAGGCGTGGCTGCTAACTTCGAGAAGCGCTTTACTAAGGGATTTAGCCTAAGAGGATGAAGTGCAAGAGTTGGGCCCACACAATCGCCGGCTAAGAAACCGTTATCCCCTGTAGATCACAAAGGAAAACTATTTGGTGGGAAAGTTATGCGAAAATTATCTACAGGAGCTCACCGGAAAATTACCCGGAACATTCACTTATTGCTGCTTATTAGAATTAACACTTCATGTGTGCATTAATATTATTTACTATGAGTGATTGCGTCCGCAGCTCGTGGTCTTGCGGTAGCGGTCTCGCTTCCCGAGCATGGAGTCTCGGGCTCGATTCCCGGCGGGAGTTAGGGATTTTTACCTGCCCGAGATGACTGGATCATGTTGTGTCGTCTTCATCATCATTATTAATCCCCAATACGATCAGAGGAAGGCAACGGCAAACCACCTCCATTAACACCATGCGTAGTACGGCGGTGCGGGTGTCCCGCATCGTTTCCCTACGCTCTGTGAAGAAGCATTGGACTTCATTTCCATAAGTCATTACATTTACTTTATCTCCCTCTGGGTCGAATGATAATGGCTGAATTCTGCAATGAATATTTTAATTTTCACCTCAGCTGGAGACTTTTGGAACCATTTTTGTTTTTTCTTCACGTATATGACAAAGCAGGATATAGTTTCTACACTATAACTACTCTTTATTTGTATTACGATGCAACCTTTAAATGTTTCAATGTATATAATTGAAATTTCACGTATCTTGGTGCCCAGACCTAATTAGTTGTTTAAACTGGTGTTTCTAACGATATAAATGCTCTTTTATAAATGTGCTTCTCTCTCTCTCTCTCTCTTTTATATTATACTGTTCCGCTATTGAATTGAATAAATATCCTTACTGATTACATGTTGAGACTTGTTTTTCAAGAAATTCTATGTTGTTATTTTGGTAGAAGACTCAGCTAACAAAACTTTGGCCTAATATCCTGGTCAAAATTACCTCTACCACCTTAGCACTTACAATTCGCTGTCACCTACCGATTGACCATCTCGGCCTAAATCCATACTCTGCAAAATGCTGTGAAGTGCGTGACAGAGGACGTTACCCATTTCAACAGTCTCGGGGTTTCTTCCGCTCTATTCACGTACGGAGCTCAAGAGGAATGAATGCTGAAACGCCTCTATGCGGGATGTAAATAGTCTAATCTCGTCCCCATTTTCCCTTTCGTAACGATGTAGATGAGGTTGTGGTATATTATTAGATTCACCTCAAAGATGTTTGTTGATCTTGATCAGTCTTGGTATATTGCGTCATCGAGCGGCTGTTATTTCTGATTTTTCAGCGTCTCCGCGGCATTCTCCCGTCGGTCAAACAAGCCTGTGACTATTAGAACACATTTTTGTACTGTATGTTGTGAGATAATGTACAGTTCCGCTGTCCATCTCTAACGAGTGCTGAAATGTTCTTGGATGAACCGCTTGAACATTGTTGGTGTTTTGGCAAAGGGTGTATAACACAAACATCGTTTAATACTTCCTGTTAGATTTACTTTGATTTACAAATGAAAGTAAGAAGAAGAAGTTACCGAAACCAAACAATTTGTGGTAACTTCACTTAAATTTTGCTTACTTAACAGTGTATGCCACTTTTTGAAGCAGTCTTCTGCTATATTACGCCGCTATCGAATCTGACATACAAATGGACGGTGACTGCCGCCATCCTAGGCTGGTGCTTGTCTTCAAAACGATGAGTGTGCGCGTAGCGCTGCATCAGCCACGACTGCCGAATAGCAGTTTCCAGTTGCAGTAACTGCCCTGATGGTTTCTGGAGGTACTTCAAATGGAAGCGAGGTAGCAGGCCCCTCACAGGTTATGCAACCGGGTGACACGGGACGAATGCCAAGCAGTATGATACACGTGCTGTGTCCACATATACGAGCGACATGCTCGCGCGGAAATTTCTGAACCTCGGCTGAGCATTTTGTGAAGCACATTGCTCGTGAGCAACAGTGCCATCTTGGCTTAACCGGTGCTCGGAGAAAGAACCGGCAACGCGCGGGATGCGCCGAAAAGCTCTTGGACAGCTTGCGACCTAAACACGTACTTGTGAGCAAGCAGAGAGCCGCTAGACTCAAAAGTGTGGCACAGGCTGCCAGTGACGGCATAAAATGCTGGATACGATGGGATGTTGTAATAAGCATGCTATTGTGATGTTGCCTTTACTTTAAAGGTTTTTAAAGGATGACTCTTCAGTCGCCAAACAACTTCGGTGTACGGTTATTATCAAATACTTGCAACGAATACAAGCAAATCTGCCTTTACTGCGACACGGTATGATCTAAGGACATGGGGTAAGGCCATAAAGCAACGATTCTCCTCGCAGATTTGCCGTTGACAATAATTTACCTAGCGAACACAACGCAGTGAAGCTTGTACGTGAGAGGAACGAACTCGTATAACGTTCAAAGAAAACTGACCTTCTTCCAGCGTATTTGTATTCAGGGGAACTGATGGTGGTCAGTGGAGGAACACATAGTTCCAAATACCTACCCCAAGATGTTTTCTCTGAGTTAGTCCATTATCTGTAGAGGAAACTACGCAGTTAAATATGATCGTTAGTGAAAAGAATGGAATTTTTTAATGTGGATTTGCCTCGTGAAAGTCGAAAAAGTCCGTACACACTGGGTTGTCAAGACTTGACGGAAATGTTTATATTTGAAGATCTAATAATTATGGGTGAAGCGTAGTTTATTTCATAGCTGAGTAAACGCGTGCATGAGACATGCAACTTATTGTAAAGCCGTTGTTTGGATGTAACAGATCTAATAACGTAACAGCACAGTAGAAATATCTCTCAACGAACCTCCTTTTCTCTGTGTCTCTGGTCTTTTATATGCTCCTCTACACTTTAGTTCGGTTTTACAACATAATAAACTATTTTAAAATTAACCATCGACGAAATCAGGAGTCCATGAGCAATTCATCAAAGTATACCTCTCTGTTATACAGTTTAATACAAGCCAATGGTCCAATGTCTAGTGGTAAGACATTTGACGTTTTAATCTTTCTTTCTTCCTTTAAGGGCAAATACCAGCCTCGAAAATTTCTTCCTGCAGTACTCGAAGCAGCTGCTACTGAATCGAGCCCCACAGCGCAGACGTGCTGTAGCTACCTCGGCTACGAAGACAGGAATTAAATATATAAAAAAATTGAGTACTATTTTCAAAGGAGTTTTGTTACCACCCCACAAGCGAGGCTAGGGGAAAGCACAGTGAAAGCATATAACTTGAGTTGTCGAAATGGAAAGTGCTATACATTGCAATTTGCTGAAAACAAACACGTATCATCATAAAAGAGTACGTATAGCGAATGATGACTAATCACGTGTGGCAATACGATCCCTAGGAAGTCTTGTCGATGTGGGACACATTAAAAACGAATTAATTGCGTTTTGAGATTCACAACTAAAGAAGGTACGAATATCTCTGAGCACATTCGTTGGAGATGGTACACTCTTATTAATTTGGAGCGCTCTCTTTGTTTCTACTTTATTCCCTCATGCCAGTTTCCTTGACTGTTTCTTAAGTGATTAGGATAAAACAACAAAATCACAGCCCAATAAAACGGTAATCTAATTTCACGTAAAGGAATGAGCACTCATAAGCAAACAGGGGTTAACTTGGTGCAGCGTATACAGCGTTCGGACATGTTACGGATAATTGAATAATGTACAACGTCTGCTACTCTTACTCATTATAGAACTGCGCTGTTTGCAAAATGTTGGGGATGCTCGAAATTATTTTGTATAAACAGAAAATACACTCCGGGAAATTGAAATAAGAACACCGTGAATGCATTGTCCCAAACATGCTCAATGGGGGACAGATCCGGAGATCTTGCTGGCCAGGGTAGTTGACTTACACCTTCTAGAGCACGTTGGGTGGCACGGGATACATGCGGACGTGCATTGTCCTGTTGGAACAGCAAGTTCCCTTGCCGGTCTAGGAATGGTAGAACGATGGGTTCGATGACGGTTTGGATGTACCGTGCACTATTCAGTGTCCCCTCGACGATCACCAGTGGTGTACGGCCAGTGTAGGAGATCGCTCCCCACACCATGATGCCGGGTGTTGGCCCTGTGTGCCTCGGTCGTATGCAGTCCTGATTGTGGCGCTCACCTGCACGGCGCCAAACACGCATACGACCATCATTGGCACCAAGGCAGAAGCGACTCTCATCGCTGAAGACGACACGTCTCCATTCGTCCCTCCATTCACGCCTGTCGCGACACCACTGGAGGCGGGCTGCACGATGTTGGGGCGTGAGCGGAAGACGGCCTAACGGTGTGCGGGACCGTAGCCCAGCTTCATGGAGACGGTTGCGAATGGTCCTCGCCGATACCCCAGGAGCAACAGTGTCCCTAATTTGCTGGGAAGTGGCGGTGCGGTCCCCTACGGCACTGCGCAGGATCCTACGGTCTTGGCGTGCATCCGTGCGTCGCTGCGGTCCGGTCCCAGGTCGACGGGCACGTGCACCTTCCGCCGACCACTGGCGACAACATCGATGTACTGTGGAGACCTCACGCCCCACGTGTTGAGCAATTCGGCGGTACGTCCACCCGGCCTCCCGCATGCCCACTATACGCCCTCGCTCAAAGTCCGTCAACTGCACATACGGTTCACGTCCACGCTGTCGCGGCATGCTACCAGTGTTAAAGACTGCGATGGAGCTCCGTATGCCACGGCAAACTGGCTGACACTGACGGCGGCGGTGAACAAATGCTGCGCAGCTAGCGCCATTCGACGGCCAACACCGCGGTTCCTGGTGTGTCCGCTGTGCCGTGCGTGTGATCATTGCTTGTACAGCCCTCTCGCAGTGTCCGGAGCAAGTATGGTGGGTCTGACACACCGGTGTCAATGTGTTCTTTTTTCCATTTCCAGGAGTGTACTTCCACAATTTACAGTGGCATAGCGTTAATATCTTAGATCAAGATACGATTGTTCAACCCGTATTTATAATCGCATTAAAAACATTTACAGCATTTAGTGGTTCCCTAACATGCAGTAGTTTTAGATTTATATATCAGAAATGCACTAATAGGGGACGAACTGAGGAAATCGTTTGTGGCAAAGAAAAGTTATTGCTCTCTCGCATTCATTGCAGGTATACATAGAAAACATACCTTTCTATTATGTACTGTCACTATGGTAAAACGATGTTGAGCGAATGGGGAAGCAGTACCAAGACCAGACAGACATTCTCCGATGAGCACGTCTGCTCACTTACCCAGTTCAACGAGAAGTGATTAGAAAACAACACCACTAGGCAAACAACCCTTCTGATCTTACGAGCGGGGAAAGAGATTAGTTGAATTTGAAGTGTCCAACGAAAGTCTTTCGATCCCGTCCCTATTCTCATCATTGTCGGAGCTTGTCGTCTCCTGTGTTGCGTCTACCACCGCAGATATCGGAGCCTCTGTTCAAAAAGTAGAGGGGATTGGAATACCCAACCACCTTCTTTGTTCACAGGCAATGTCCTTGCCACAGTGGATACACCGGTTACCGTCAGATTACCGAAATTAAGCGCTGTCGGGCGTGGCCGGCACTTGGACGGGTGACTATCCGGGCCGCCACGCACTGTTGCCATTTTTCGGGGTGCACTCAGCCTCGTGGTGCCAATTGAGGAGCTACTCGACCGAATAGTAGCGACTCCGCTCAAAGAAAACGGGAGAGCGGTGTGCTGACCACACGCCCACGCCTCTCCTACCCGCATCCTCAGCTGAGGATGACAGGGAGGTCGGATAGTCCCGATGGACCACTTGTGACCTGAAGACGGAGTGCTTTTTTCTTTGTTCACGCTTTGTTTCTTTTATCCTTCTCGTGGTCTTTCCCTCCCCTGTCGTATCTAAAACGACGCAGACTTAAGAACGATTACTCTGTTTAAAAATAGTATTCGGGAGTGGGGGAAAAACGATTCGTTGAATTTGAAACTCACAAGCAACTCTCTCGACTTTGCTTGTCATTCATAATTCCTTTATCTGACTCCACGCAACCTGAATTTTTAAAATATACTCGATGATTCAAAGAAAGTCATTCATATTATACAGGACAAAGGAAACTAAAATAACATATACAGAAATAAATTAAATAAAACACCTAGCTTGGTCCAGCCTCAGAGGCTCAATGGAATTTTGTCGAGGTAAAAATTAGCGCGGCGGACTAGATAACAAGGCAATAAGTGGCAAATTAAGGGACGCTACATAAAACGTACCGATGTACTCGTTTACTTTTGGAGGACGGCGTCTACTGTGGACTTGCATCAGGCGCAATGGAGATCATAAACGAGAGTGACAGGTTCCAAAACAGCATCTATTCAGACAACAACATGATGCTCCAGCGAACAGTGCAGATAATAAGTGTGTCTACAGCGAGCAGGGTGTGCTGCTGAGATTAGATACGTTCTGTGTCGAACCACCTTGGACACTGCATCCGCGGACCACTACGTATCATTGTTTAAAAATGCAAAATATTCAAAGTAAATTGTGACAATCTGCCTTTTGCAGCCACAAAAGCATTAACAGACAGATACCGAGGACGAGCAAGACGTGGTTCACGACCAAGCGTAAACGAAGCTGTGGTCTCCAATGACGTTTTGCACATCCGACCGATCACAGAAGTTGAGCTTCGTACGCCACGCCGATAACATTCATCGGCCTTACACCAATATCAAAATCTGACTTCGTTCGTCCTTTATACACTCCTGGAAATTGAAATAAGAACACCGTGAATTCATTGTCCCAGGAAGGGGAAACTTTATTGACACATTCCTGGGGTCAGATACATCACATGATCACACTGACAGAACCACAGGCACATAGACACAGGCAACAGAGCATGCACAATGTCGGCACTAGTACAGTGTATATCCACCTTTCGCAGCAATGCAGGCTGCTATTCTCCCATGGAGACGCTCGTAGAGATGCTGGATGTAGTCCTGTGGAACGGCTTGCCATGCCATTTCCACCTGGCGCCTCAGTTGGACCAGCGTTCGTGCTGGACGTGCAGACCGCGTGAGACGACGCTTCATCCAGTCCCAAACATGCTCAATGGGGGACAGATCCGGACATCTTGCTGGCCAGGGTAGTTGACTTACACCTTCTAGAGCACGTTGGGTGGCACGGGATACATGCGGACGTGCATTGTCCTGTTGGAACAGCAAGTTCCCTTGCCGGTCAAGGAATGGTAGAACGATGGGTTCGATGACGGTTTGGATGTACCGTGCACTATTCAGTGTCCCCTCGACGATCACCAGTGGTGTACGGCCAGTGTAGGAGATCGCTCCCCACACCATGATGCCGGGTGTTGGCCCTGTGTGCCTCGGTCGTATGCAGTCCTGATTGTGGCGCTCACCTGCACGGCGCCAAACACGCATACGACCATCATTGGCACCAAGGCAGAAGCGACTCTCATCGCTGAAGACGACACGTCTCCATTCGTCCCTCCATTCACGCCTGTCGCGACACCACTGGAGGCGGGCTGCACGATGTTGGGGCGTGAGCGGAAGACGGCCTAACGGTGTGCGGGACGGTAGCCCAGCTTCATGGAGACGGTTGCGAATGGTCCTCGCCGATACCCCAGGAGCAATAGTGTCCCTAATTTGCTGGGAAGTGGCGGTGCGGTCTCCTACGGCACTGCGTAGGATCCTACGGTCTTGGCGTGCATCCGTGCGTCGCTGCGGTCCGGTCCCAGGTCGACGGGCACGTGCACCTTCCGCCGACCACTGGCGACAACATCGATGTACTGTGGAGACCTCACGCCCCACGTGTTGAGCAATTCGGCGGTACGTCCACCGGCCTCCCGCATGCCCACTATACGCCCTCGCTCAAAGTCCGTCAGCTGCACATACGGTTCACGTCCACGCTGTCGCGGCATGCTACCAGTGTTAAAGACTGCGATGGAGCTCCGTATGCCACGGCAAACTGGCTGACACTGACGGCGGCGGTGCACAAATGCTGCGCAGCTAGCGCCATTCGACGGCCAACACCGCGGTTCCTGGTGTGTCCGCTGTGCCGTGCGTGTGATCATTGCTTGTACAGCCCTCTCGCAGTGTCCGGAGCAAGTATGGTGGGTCTGACACACCGGTGTCAATGTGTTCTTTTTTCCATTTCCAGGTGGGGATTTTAAATCTTGCAAGGATTCCCGAAGTAATTTCATGTCAGGCGACTAATTCATATTCCAAGAACGTTTTAATTTATATCTGTCATTTCGCAAGACATTTAATTTGAAAAGGTATCTAATTTTTTATGTAGGATAAGCAATGTTGAAGGTCTTGCGACAGGAGTTTAAAATCAGGAGTTTTTTCTTTTCGAGATTTTAAAGAACAAAGTATGTGTTTAGAAGTCGAAATAATTTCTTATATTTTCAGGTAGCTCGGTGGCGCAGACTGCAAATACATGTTACTATGATTCAGTCCGCGTTCCGTCTCAGTATATTTGGTGGCTCTTATCACTTCTTGCAGCTTTAATAGTAGTTTATTAACGTGAAAAGTGCCAAACTGCGTTATCATTCGGAATCCATTTTAAACTGCAAATCCTCCCATAAATGGCTGAAGAGGTAAGTTAAAAGACCCTGCGCAGTGCCTAACAAAACAGTCGTATGTACTTACTCATTGATAATCTTCACTTACTACATTTAGCTAATTTATCCTCATTGTTTGTACACTGGAAGGAAGTCCGTATCTTCCACGTAAATGGGAAAGCTATAGCTAATGAAACGTAAGGAAGAGATAACATTTCTGATATATATATATATATATATATATATATATATATATATATATATATATATATATATATATATATATCAGGAGATAAAGATAGGGAAACTGAAGGAGGAGACCGAAGTACAAACTTAATTATGTACAACGATATTTGACAATAATAGCGGATGTTTCATTGGCCAGTCTTTGTATGGAACACCACTTCGACAACGCCTGTCCCTAACCACCGCAGTTACACAACTAACAAGACTGCACTGACCTACAGTTTAACGTGGAATTCAAACCACTTGTTGTTTCTTGAGACTCCTCACATCGTTGAGAGGTGAACGCTGGGCTGAAATGACGACTGAAAAATCTTTGCTCTGACGGGGATTCGATCGCGCCACCACTCGACAGCCGGACACGTGCTTTACCACACTTTTTTCATACGATGAAAACCGCCAAAATGAAAGTCCACGATGGCTGCCTCCCCCAGATCTCATCGTTAATCGGAGAATCTGTCTCAACCTACGACCGACTCGACTCCTCATATCGAGGAAACGCGCGTGTTCGCGCTTTTTTTTTATTTTTCTCCAAAACTAGAAACCTTACAACTTGATACTCTAAACATAATGTATGAATCGGAGTTAAATCTGCATTGTACTGACACTTTTAAAATAGCCAAACTTAAAAAAAAAAAAGATTTCTTCCCTTTCCAGTCGTTGCCTGCAATTATTTTTTTAATAAATAAGAGAACCAAGACTAACAGGCCACAAAAATGAAACAAATTGTGAAACAATACTCCAGCATTCTGTGACCTCATACTGGTGGAAGCCGGGGGGGGGGGGTTCCTTTCCACCCCCTCCATCTACAATGTAATGAACATAGTGGCCCAACAGCTACTCAGTTTTATGTGATTATACCTTCGGAAAGGATATCGCCGATAAGGCAGTCTCAACAAATCGAGTTCGAAATGTTAATTCTTTATACGCCAGAGCCAGTTCGCTTCGTGACCATTACAGATAAACTTCTGTTGTAACATGTCTGTAGCAGGACAGAGACTGCAGTAATCCGTTACACTGAATCCAATGCGTAATAGGCACCCAATCGTTGAAAGCAGGTTCTGTGTCACTTTATACCACGAGGACGCCCCCACCATTGGTAGAACTGGAAAAGTAAGACGAATCCATATCGTCTTTCAAGAAGTTTGCGGAGATGCCCGTTTGACAGGCGCCGTGTAGACAGTCCCTCCCCTGGGCATTAACAAAAATTTAGTAGTGAGATACAGCTTCTGCAGAATATCAGCTACCTACAAACTGACAGCAATAAACAATTCACGGACAAGTTTTAACTGGAAACTAAATAGACCAACATCGACCGGGTCAGGACTGCGCGGCAGCAGAGCAGACAGGAAAATAACCGATATGTGAATGTGTGGATTGCGTGAGGGACAGTCAGCACGACGCGCCGAACAAATAACGCAGACGCTTTCCTTTGAATATCGGAAAGCCCCAGACCCCCGAGAGAACGCGCACGTTATCGCGGTAAGGAGAAAAATCTGAGCAGTGAAGTACGCTGTGAACAAGACGAAGGTATCCAGGATCCGAACTTTCTGAAGCGGGTTAAGGGAGCGGCCGTTCATGTTTCAGGATAGCACCTTGTCTTCTCCGTAACAGATTTCCAATTAAGTATATGGAGAGAAGAATATCGAGCATCGGCGCTCACGAAATGACAGCATTATCAAAACCCCGTAATTTTATCAACCGACATTTGTCTTCATTGACGTAGGTCGCAGATACAAAACATAAGGCGTTCAACAGAGCCTTGAGCAATAGTATCTCAGTAACACTTTCACATCGTCCGGGTATGCGCTCACCGACCTCGACTCGCCCAAGAGTCTCCATTTTTGTAACTGATCGTCAGTACTTCGAACAAGAGGTTCAAGTGACGACATCCAATGAAGGCTTCTCTGAGGAAAACCAATACGGATGGTTTCGGGGGTTTCAGTTGGACATTGACAGTCACCGAAGCTTGGATATCCTGAAAGGGTACAGTACCGCCCGACATTGAAAATAGGTACAACATTCTTCGTTATTCTTGTCAGAACAACATATTTTTTCTAATAATAACTCAATTTCAATTAATACAGCGAAGCCGGATACCAGTGTAGGAAAGAATGACAATTTATTTATTTATTTGATTACATGTGCACTCCCACAAAATAAATCCATACATCCAATTTATTGAGATCTGCGAAATGAATGAATGTATGGTCGTCTGCTAACCGCAGATAGTGAATGTGCAATATATGATCACCTTTGAGATGGTCCTTTGCTCACCTTTGGTGGAACCAAAGAGATGAAATTTACCTGAGCTTTGAGCGCCTGAAATGTGGCTGACCAATATGGTAGCAAGGTGCTCCCCCACCTTGACGGAGGTGCGAGCTGACCTGAAGAACGGCCATGTTTCAGCACTCTGCCGCTGGATCTAGTGTTGGTAAGACCTGTCTTAGGTGTGCTCCATACAGACAAAAGAGTGGATAGAATGGTATGCATGTGGAATACTTAAGAGTAGTTTGGAGTAATAATTTCTCTATATCAGGAATTTTTGTGGGGAGAATTAAATGTCGGGCAGGTAATATTAAGGGGATAGTAGTAATCTTCGGAAGTGACCAACGGCCACAATGACACCACGTGTAGCAATAAGTTGAAATACTTCAGAGTGCTTAAGTTAAGCTGAATTACTAGCGTGTGTACTATAAGTTGGAAATATTTAAGAAATGACGTGTGCAGGACTTGAAATTAGAGACGAGTACTTCCACGTGGTGAGTACTGTGTGAGTCTCACTCTGTGTATGAGACAAAGGATAAAGAGAAGTACTCGCCCATGGTATCAGTTGAGGACTCGCGTGTGTGATGAATATGTTCTTAATATTACTTTGCGTGATATGTTTCCGTGTGACGCTTGATTAAAACTATAATACTATGAGAGAGAAGCAAGGTGAGTCAGCCGTCTATCCAGCAACGCCACTTGGCTTGCATTGCACAGGAAGACGTGCATATATCCTCCAAAGTTCGTAGTAGGAAAGGAAATCTGCGAAGTGGGGCAGTGTCGTGTGAAACTGGGATGAATTGTAATTGAAGTGGGAAAGCTGAAAGTGATGTGATTATAGCGTTGTGACTATTCCTTGTATTCCATGTTGCCAGTGTGGTGTATTTCATACAATTTAAGTATGTATGGTTTGCATGGGAGAGTAGCAAGATAGGTTAAGAGGCAGTGGGTTATGCATGTTCCTTTTGTACCACTCGGTCTGGAGGAAACTTTCGTGATGATGGGTGTGAGAGTCGAAGTGTGAGATATAGCAAAAGATCCACCATCCTATCCAGAAAGTGCACTGTAGTGTTAGATAATTACGAGACCATAAGATAGAGAATCACCAATGTAAAGCCATGCCCACTGGGCTGAATTTCTCATGTGTTATTGTTGTAGGTTATAGAATTTGTGTGTTTAGGTTATAGAATTTATCGGAATAAATAAGATAGTGAAAAGAAAAAGATTGGTGGCCTTTTCTTTCGAATAGTATGTTGTCATGATGTCCCGAATTTATAATGTGTGCGCCATTCATATTCAGTGCGATGGCCACTATGTTTTTTTTTACTATGTGAAGTTCTGTCACTGAAGCTGCTATTTTCACAGATCCAGCAACATCTACATCTACATCTATACTCCGCGAGCCACCTTACGGTGTGTGGCGGAGGGTACTTATTGTACCACTATCTGATCCCCCCTTCCCTGTTCCATTCACGAATTGTGCGTGGGAAGAACGACTGCTTGTAAGTCTCCGTATTTGCTCTAATTTCTCGGATCTTTTCGTTGTGATCATTACGCGAGATATATGTGGGCGGTAGTAATATGTTGCCCATCTCTTCCCGGAATGTGCTCTCTCGTAATTTCGATAATAAACCTCTCCGTATTGCGTAACGCCTTTCTTGAAGTGTCCGCCACTGGAGCTTGTTCAGCATCTCCGTAACGCTCTCGCGCTGACTAAATGTCCCCATGACGAATCGCGCTGCTTTTCGCTGGATCATGTCTATCTCTTCTATTAATCCAACCTGGTAAGGGTCCCATACTGATGAGCAATACTCAAGAATCGGACGAACAAGCGTTTTGTAAGCTACTTCTTTCGTCGATGAGTCACATTTTCTTAGAATTCTTCCTATGAATCTCAACCTGGCGCCTGCTTTTCCCACTATTTGTTTTATGTGATCATTCCACTTCAGATCGCTCCGGATAGTAACTCCTAAGTATTTTACGGTCGTTACCGCTTCCAATGATTTACCACCTATGGCATAATCGTACTGGAATGGATTTCTGCCCCTATGTATGCGCATTATATTACATTTATCTACGTTTAGGGAAAGCTGCCAGCTGTCGCACCATTCATTAATCCTCTGCAGGTCTTCCTGGAGTACGTACGAGTCTTCTGATGTTGCTACTTTCTTGTAGACAACCGTGTCATCTGCAAATAGCCTCACGGAGCTACCGATGTTGTCAACTAAGTCATTTATGTATATTGTAAACAATAAAGGTCCTATCACGCTTCCTTGCGGTACTCCCGAAATTACCTCTACATCTGCAGATTTTGAACCGTTAAGAATGACATGTTGTGTTCTTTCTTCTAGGAAATCCTGAATCCAATCACAAACCTGGTCCGATATTCCGTAAGCTCGTATTTTTTTCACTAAACGTAAGTGCGGAACCGTATCAAATGCCTTCCTGAAGTCCAGGAATACGGCATCAATCTGCTCGCCAGTGTCTACGGCACTGTGAATTTCTTGGACAAATAGGGCGAGCTGAGTTTCACATGATCTCTGTTTGCGGAATCCATGTTGGTTATGATGAAGGAGATTTGTATTATCTAAGAACGTCATAATACGAGAACATAAAACATGTTCCATTATTCTACAACAGATTGACGTAAGCGAAATAGGCCTATAATTATTCGCATCTGATTTATGACCCTTCTTGAAAATGGGAACGACCTGCGCTTTCTTCCAGTCGCTAGGTACTTTACGTTCTTCCAGAGATCTACGATAAATTGCTGATAGAAAGGGGGCAAGTTCTTTAGCATAATCACTGTAGAATCTTACGGGTATCTCGTCTGGTCCGGATGCTTTTCCGCTACTAAGTGATAGCAGTTGTTTTTCAATTCCGATATCGTTTATTTCAATATTTTCCATTTTGGCGTCCGTGCGACGGCTGAAGTCAGGGACCGTGTTACGATTTTCCGCAGTGAAACAGTTTCGGAACACTGAATTCAGTATTTCTGCCTTTCTTCGGTCGTCCTCTGTTTCGGTGCCATCGTGGTCAACGAGTGACTGAATAGGGGATTTAGATCCGCTTACCGATTTTACATATGACCAAAACTTTTTAGGGTTCTTGTTTAGATTGTTTGCCAATGTTTTATGTTCGAATTCGTTGAATGCTTCTCTCATTGCTCTCTTTACGCTCTTTTTCGCTTCGTTCAGCTTTTCCTTATCAGCTATGATTCGACTACTCTTAAACCTATGATGAAACTTTCTTTGTTTCCGTAGTACCTTTCGTACATGATTGTTATACCACGGTGGATCTTTCCCCTCGCTTTGGACCTTAGTCGGTACGAACTTATCTAAGGCGTACTGGACTATGTTTCTGAATTTTTTCCATTTTTGTTCCACATCCTCTTCCTCAGAAATGAACGTTTGATGGTGGTCACTCAGATATTCTGCGATTTGTGCCCTATCACTCTTGTTAAGCAAATATATTTTCCTTCCTTTCTTGGCATTTCTTATTACACTTGTAGTCATTGATGCAACCACTGACTTATGATCACTGATACCCTCTTCTACATTCACGGAGTCGAAAAGTTCCGGTCTATTTGTTGCTATGAGGTCTAAAACGTTAGCTTCACGAGTTGGTTCTCTAACTATCTGCTCGAAGTAATTCTCGGACAAGGCAGTCAGGATAATGTCACAAGAGTCTCTGTCCCTGGCTCCAGTTCTGATTGTGTGACTATCCCATTCTATACCTGGTAGATTGAAGTCTCCCCCTATTACAATAGTATGATCACGAAACTTCTTCACGACGTTCTGCAGGTTCTCTCTGAGGCGCTCAACTACTACGGTTGCTGATGCAGGTGGTCTATAGAAGCATCCGACTATCATATCTGACCCACCTTTGATACTTAACTTAACCCAGATTATTTCACATTCGCATTCGCTAATAACTTCACTGGATATTATTGAATTCTTTACTGCTATAAATACTCCTCCACCATTGGCGTTTATCCTATCCTTGCGGTATATATTCCATTCTGTGTCTAGGATTTCGTTACTGTTCACTTCCGGTTTTAACCAACTTTCCGTTCCTAATACTATATGCGCACTATTTCCTTCAATAAGCGATACTAATTCAGGAACCTTGCCCTGGATACTCCTGCAGTTTACCAATATTACGTTAACTTTTCCTGTTTTTGGTCTCTGAGGACGGACGTTCTTTATCAACGATGCTGATGTTCTCTCTGGTAAGCCGTCAGGTATTTTATCGTTTCGCCCAAGGGGGGGTCCCTCTAACCTAAAAAACCCCCGTGTGCACGCCACACGTACTCTGCTACCCTAGTAGCTGCTTCCGGTGTGTAGTGCACGCCTGACCTGTCTAGGGGGGCCCTACAGTTCTCCACCCAATAACGGAGGTCGATGAATTTGCAACCATTATAGTCGCAGAGTCGTCTGAGCCTCTGGTTTAGACCCTCCACACGGCTCCAAACCAGAGGACCGCGATCGACTCTGGGCACTATGCTGCAGATATTAAGCTCAGCTTGCACTCCGAGTGCGATGCTGGTTGTCTTCACCAAATCAGCCAGCCGCCGGAAGGAACCAAGGATGGCCTCAGAACCCAAGCGGCAGGCGTCATTCGTTCCGACATGTGCTACTATCTGCAGCCGGTCACACCCAGTGCGTTCAATAGCTGCCGGAAGGGCCTCCTCCACATTACGGACGAGACCCCCCGGCAAGCACACCGAGTGCACACTGGCATTCTTCCCCGACCTACCCGCTATTTTCCTGAGGGGCTCCATAACCCGCCTAACGTTGGAGCTCCCTATAACTAATAGGCCCGCCCTCTGTGACTGTCGGGACCTTGCCGGAGAATCGGCCACTGGCCCAACAGGCGAGGCATCCTGTGGTGGCTCGGAAACGATGTCATCACCACTAGGAAGCACCCCGTACCTGTTGGAAAGGGGTAAGGCAGCTGCCACGCGGCCAGATCCCACCTTCGCCTTTCGGCCAGGCACGCGCGAGCCCACCACTGTCCGCCATTCACCCTGGAGTGATGGCTGACCGGTAAGATGCTCACTGCCGGAAGACGCAGCGACATCAGGGGTTCCATGTGATTCCAAGGCCACCGAAGTAGGCATAGGTCTCACCACAGTTGCCCCAACGCCACTACGAGCCGACGCCTGCGCCTCGAGCTCGATGAGCCTAACAGACAAAGCCTCCACCTGCCCCCGAAGAGTGGCCAATTCTCCTTGCGTCCGCTCACAACAACCACAGTCCCTACACATGACTATGTTTACCCTACTCTATACGGTGACAAATTCCCAAGATAATCTTCTGATGAGCTACTCTGATAATCAAGAAACACTCACTGAAATACGAGACGCGAAAACTACGCTAGGTTTTCCCAGAAAAACTATTTAAAAGCTAAGCGCAGCAAATAAGTACAAAATGTGTTGATCAAAGCCGTTAAATAAGAAAGAAAATGTGGTATTGCCAGTTCGTAGTGAACAGTCAGAGTTGTGTAAATTACTAATAGTCAGATGTGCGTTTCCGTTTCCGTTGCGTAATATTCAAACAGGAGAATAACTTGTAACTTAATTGTGAGTACTAGAGTTCATGTTACTCGATAAATAAGAATGAGTCCACGCGCTTGGCAGACCACTCATCTTGCAGGCCTGACTGCTTGATGCCACAGCATGAGCAAGGCATGTGGGTGCCTCTCAATCCATAAACAAATTAGAGAAGTCAATTGTGAAAGCAACTGCATCGAGTACCTCCAGCAGTAAGCCATGGCTCACCTGGCCGAATAGTAAAAAATTGCGCCCTTACAAGCCTGATGTCTGCAGTCTGTAGCGGAGCCTGATGAACACCTTCATAAAGCTCACGTAAGGGAGAGAAGTATAATTCTTTTGTTCTCCGGAATTAACGTGCCTTATCAGCCTAGAATCATATCAACATTTTTCGGAGCCTCGGCTTGGTTAGTTGAGCCCACCATTCCAAAATGGTGTCGTATCACGCAGTTGAGTGGAGATTACGTTCCCATACTAGGACATTCAAAACGAGAGATTAACCATCCAAGAACGCCAAATTCAGCATCCAAGGCGGTAGAAACAAATTCACTGATTGTCTCGTGTGACTTAAAGTAACAGTCCATGCACAGTGGTCTGTAAAGCTGTCGGGGCCGGCCGGTGTGGCCGAGCGGTTCTAGGTGCTTCAGTCCGGAACCGAACGACCGTTACGGTCGCAGGTTTGAATCCTGCCCCGGGCATGGATGTGTGTGATGTCCTTAGGTTAGTTAGGTTTAAGTAGTTCTAAGTTCTAGGGGACTGATGACCTCAGATGTTAAGTCCCATAGTGCTCACAGCCATTTGAACCATTTGAACCAACCAAAGCTGGCGGGGGGCGACATCACCAGCAAAAACCTTTCACGAGTCCAATCAGGTAAATGAAATCTGTCAAGATTGAAGTACCAATAAAATCTGAGAAGAATGAGATATTTACAGACTGAAACATCTTGCGCTTTCAAGAACTGAACAGAAATTAAAACTTCGAGACTGATCTATAGGAGGCAACGCACAGTTAATATCACCTGCTAACAACATAATCTGTGATAAATTCAGGCTCAGTTCAAAGTGTCTGGTGTCGGATGGTGCAAGAAGCAGAATAAAGATCAGGTGAAGAAAAGTACATCCCGTTCTTGGAAGACACTTGGAGCCCATGTCCGTATTATGAGAGGCCTACGCCGCTGCCAACGGACACACACAACAAACAACGCTACAGACCAAACGACGACGTGGCATACACGGAGACACAAACAGGACTGAGGGAAATCTGTACAGGCGAGCGAAACATTGCGGTGGGGCGCTAAGATAACGGCATTCCCACTTGGCGCTCGAGGTGGAACTACAACAGCTATACCACCAGACCCCGACATACGTATAGGTAGATAATCTTCGGGTTTTAATGAGTGAGTTTGCGAGTATCAACATTAGTGACACATGTGACCGCTTCTTTTGACTGCATTGAGTTACAAGTTTGATGTATTTACATCACCAATGGAGTATAGACTTCAGTATTTGATATTAATTTCAGTTTGTTACGTCTATCTGTTCGTGAGAACAATCTGTCTAAAGTGATGGACAGGCGGACACAAGAACAACAAATGGCAAAAAATAATTTTAGCATGAATCAGTTATACACTGCCAAGGAATCGTGCACCTTAGTTAATTGTAGACTTTAATACGTGCCATAAAATTCAACTGGTTACTTCGATCCGTTCTTCAGAAACAGTAGTCTTAACAGTCGCACAGACAGACAGCTAAGTGATCCTATAAGGTCGTTTTTACCGACTGTAGTAAGGAACCCCAGAAAGGAGGGCGGTAATTATAGTGCAGTTCAAACGTAAATCACTGTTATCCAGACCACCTGTAGCGCATTTTCTTACATCTCATTTCGTTCGTATGTTAATGTCTTAATGGGAGCACAACCATAATTTTCTCCAGTTTCTGACGCGTCAGTAGTGGCAAACCATTGCAGAAACACAGTCGTAATGTTGTACTTGTCTGGCTGTTAGGGTGTTAACAACGGCAGCTCCAGCTTGCCCCAGATGCAGCCGCGATGTAAGTACATCATGCCCCAGGGACTAAAACTGGCTGCCGTCCAGGCACCAGCAAACGGCGGACTCAGGTTCCTGCAGTCTTACAACGGGTCGCATCTGTGATGTTGTCTGTCGGCTTACGGTAAACGGGTTGGGGTTGTTTTGGGGGAAGAGACCAAACTGCGAGGTCATAAGTCTCATCAGATTAGGGAAGGATGGGGAAGGAAGTCGGCCGTTCCCTTTCAAAGGAACCATCCCGGCATGTGCCTGGAGCGATTTAGGGAAATCACGGAAAAGCTAAATCAGGATGGTCGGACGCGGGATTGAACCGTCATCCTCCCGAATGCGAGTCCGTGGTCCTAACCACTGCGCCACCTCACTCGGTTTACGGTAAACCTTGTCACCCAGGGTACATGAACCGTACCACGACAACATATTAATAAAGCGTTCGATGCAGTTTCGTAAAATTTCATAATGAAGAAAATACCAACTGCCGTATTATCGGACCATATTTGTAATTCATAGCAGGCAGAAGTCATCGAATCGCCCTTGACGGATGTAATATTCTAAATTTCTTTAACGTAAGGAGAACATCGAAAGTTGCGTTAAGCTGTTAGTGGACGATTCTGTTGCTTATTGGAATTGGAATGCTTCGCCTGACACATAAGCGAAGCGCTAATCAAAAGATTTGCATACTGTCGATAACTGGTACACAATTGGTCTTCTATCGAAATAAATATGACGTGTGTGCCTAAATAGACGGAAAGACAGTATTGGTGATAAACCTCTTGAGGCTGGTAAAAACCGTAGTTCAGAAAAAGGAGATGCCGGTCTGAGATTCAGTGGCAGATTCCAAATGAATTGATATTCATGCACGAAAGAAAACATGGCTTGCGGAGTATAGACGTAGATGTAGTTTTCGACCCCAAGCGAGATTCTTCCTTGCATCAGCAACACAAGTTTAAAGGGACTATATGGAAAAATAACTTTTGTAGGAAGAGTAACACGTTTGCCTTGACTGATAGTGGCGACCGCATTTCCTACATCTGTCTTTTCCTGTTGTGTGGCGAGATGTCGGCGACAGCAGGTATTTCCACGCATCGGCGTTTAGTGTGTAATCCGCGAGTGCGTAAGCGCGGGCCGGGTGGGATAAACAGCAGGTGTCGTGTCCGCGCGGTAACAGCAAGCCGCTCTGCTGGTGCGCTCTAGTCCAGTATGCTAATGCAGCGCTGTAGGCGGCTATCTCGACAGCGCAGCCAATAATTCTGCCCATCGCTGTAGCCAATTAAGGGGTCGCGATAATGCGGGAAGTCGGCGTTGGGGCGCGTACGCTCCTAAAATAGGTTTTTGTTCTCCTCTGTGGGAAACATCGAGGATTAGCTGAAACGTTGCTCATCGCTCTGCAACCGGCGTTAAAACAGCTGTTTATTCGGGTAATTTCGTCTGTTCTACACAATTAACTATTGTTTTACCACCGTCTTCTCCCCTCGATTTTGTGTAATTTGTAGTAAACCAGTATTCTTTCCATCATACTTGCAGCCAACCGCATTACCTTACAATGGACTACAGACAGTCTTGGCAGCAAAAATTCTTATTTCGATGATAATCGGTTTCGTTTATTATTTGACCATATCATGGTTGCAGTTGAAGTTAGTGCAGTTACAACACCGGCTCCATTCCGCACTTCTGCCTACCGTCGCGGTATAGTGGTATGACCGAAACCGGTTACCGTCCAAATAAATGTTTTTTTGCGGAAGAGGCTGTCTGTAATCCTCTTTTAAAGTACTTTTAGCCAGACCGCTTTTTCTCCACAAGAAATGATCTCAGAAATTTCTAACGACAATACTACTGTCCCGTAAGTAAGTCTAGACTGGTGATTAATACTATTTTCAGTGCATTACTGCCGCTTTCTTCGAAGTGATACACTTAGGAATGCAGAGATTCCTGGGAAGATATAGAATTTACGTTATGTAGATGACAGTTAGATAAAAACAATCTGAGGAAAAGTCTCGAATAATGACGCTGAGAGCTGGAATGGGAACTGGTAACGAATCAAGGAAATAGTTGTGGCAGAGCTGAAATGCTCTGTCTCGTAATAGTTTGATGCTATTCGCGGTGTATTTAATGTGACTTATACAGACGATATAAATTAACCGATTGCAGCTATGCCCGCCAGATCTGTGGAAGGTTGAAGTATTCTGAAAACGGCAAGAACAAAAAAGAAAACTGACTAACATGTAAGAAAAGACAGTACAGCAGAAAACAGAACAAAACTTCCTGGCAGATTAAAACTGTGTGCCGGACCGAGACTCGAACTCGGGAACTTTGCCTTTCGCGGGCAAGTGCTCTACCATCTTCCAGGAAGTTTCATATCAGCGCACACTCCGCTACAGTGTGAAAATCTCATTCTGGAAATATCCCCCAGTCTGGCTAAGCCATGTCTCCGCAATATTCTTTCTTTCAGGATTGCTAGTTCTGTAAGGTTCGCAGAAGAGCTTCTGTAAAGTTTGGAAGGTAGGAGACGAGGTACTGCCACACGTAAAGCTGTGAGGACGGGGCGTGAGTCGTGCTTGGATAGCTCAGTTGGTAGAGCACTTGCCCGCGAAAGGCAAAGGTCACGAGTTCGAGTCTAGGTCCGTCACACAGTTTTAATCGTCCAGGAAGTTTCATATCAGCGCACACTCCGCTGCAGAGTGAAAATCTAATTCAGAAAACAGAACGTCAGTACAATTCGAAAGGGTGGCTAATATGAAAAACATCGACATGTTTGTCGAGTACTGTGAAAACAATAGATTTAAAGCTACAGCCGTAGTATGGAAATAGTTTTCTTCTAAAATTAAAGCTTACATCACTTGCACAAAAGGGTATGCATACAACGATAGTATACACTCCTAAGAAAAGTATCACTTCTTCGAAGTCCCGTAACTGTCTCCCACTGCGAGGCTAAGTTTGAAATTTGGTTCAAAGGTGCCTACAACTGCCCTCAGTAAATGTGCAAAAGCGTGGAGTGCTGTGACGCAACTTCTGGGTCGACGACGCTTCGAACAGCAAGGTATTGACACAGAGCAAGGTCACAGCTCAGTTCACTTGTGGCGTGATGTTCTATTGCCACCAAATATCACCACAGTCCTGTCCAACGCCACTGCGGAGGTGCCACACGATGGCAGGGTCGCCCCACACAATGTTGGCTTTAGGGCAGGAACACATTCGTCACTCCTTTTCAGTGCTTTTCAGTGATCCCCAGTGGTTTCACTGTGTATATCAGAACAAAAGCTTCATTCGCCCTACACTTCATGAAACAGCAATCCATGTATGTATGTGTGTCTGTCTGTATGTTCGTGTTTGTGTGTTTGTGTTTGCGTGTGTGTGTGTGTGTGTGTGTGTGTGTGTGTGCATACGTGTGTATGTGATTGAGCGCGCGCGCGCGTGTGTGTGGTTCAAATGGCTATGAGCACTGTGGGACTTCTAAGGTCACCAATCCCCTAGAACTTAGAACTACTTAAACCTAACTAACCGAAGGACATCACACACATCCATGCCCGAGGCAGGATTCTAACCTGGGACCGTACCGGTCGCGCGGTTCCAGACTGTAGCGCTTAGAACCGCTCGGCCACCACGGCCGGCCGTGTGTGTGTTTTGGTATTTTTGGCACTTAGTGTAACAATTTGGATGAATAGGTAGATACCCTAGGTGGGTTGAGTCTCTGTGTCATTGTTGGATGGTATATATATATAAAAAAATAACAAACCACACCGGCTTATAAAGCAAAATGAGCATATTTCTATGAGTATATTTACATATGTAATATGGAAGAAATACATGCGTTGTCTAAAGCGGCCCCACCTCCTTGTCGAGATAACCCGGGCTGCTTGGCTATCGTGGCCTAAAAAATACGTTACACATAGATGCCTGCATCTAGATCTCAAGCCTTACAAACAACATGTCTTGTGATCATTGACTTGAAATTCAAGGAATGACATGAATGCTGGTACGCTTCCTGAGCATTATTGATTGCTGAAGGGGTGGAATACTGTATTCAAAAAAGATTTAAAAGCATTTTAGTAGTGACAACAATATTTCAATTAATACGGATCAAGAGACTTTATTCTTCATTAGAGCTTTGAAATAACAAATCAACAATTATTCTATAGTGCTAATGGCAAGACAACTTCCAAACTGTATGTAATTTTCTTCTTCTTCTTTTTTTTTTGGTCATCAGTCTACTGACTAGTTTGATGCGGTCAGCCACGAATTCCTTTCCTGTGCCAACCTCTTCATCTCAGAGTAGCACTTGCAACCTACGTCCTCAATTATTTGCTTGACGTATTCCAATCTCTGTCTTCCTCTACAGTTTTTGCCCTCTACAGCTCCCTCTAGTACCATGGAAGTCATTCCCTCATTTCTTAGCAGATGTCCTATCATCCTGGCCCTTCTCCTTATCAGTGTTTTCCACATATTCCTTTCCTATCCGATTCTGCGTAGAACCTCCTCATTCCTTACCTTATCAGCCCACCTAATTTTCAACATTCGTCTATAGCACCACATCTCAAATGCTTCGATTCTCTTCTGTTCCGGTTTTCCCACAGTCCATGTTTCACTACCATACAATGCTGTACTCCAGACGTACACACTCAGAAATTTCTTCCTCAAATTAAGGCCGGTATTTGATATTAGTAGACTTCTCGTGGCCAGAAATGCCTTTTTTGCCATAGCGAGTCTGCTTTTGATGTCCCCCTTGCTCCGTCCGTCATTGGTTATTTTACTGCCTAGGTAGCAGAATTCAAAAAATGGCTCTGAGCACTATGGGACTCAACTGCTGAGGTCATTAGTCCCCTAGAACTTAGAACTAGTTAAACCTAACTAACCTAAGGACATCACACACATCCATGCCCGAGGCAGGATTCGAACCTGCGACCGTAGCGGTCTTGCGGTTCCAGACTGCAGCGCCTTTAACCGCACGGCCACTTCGGCCGGCGGTAGCAGAATTCCTTAACTTCATTGACTTCGTGACCATCAATCCTGATGTTAAGTTTCTCGCACTTCTCATTTCTACTACTTCTCACTACCTTCGTCTTTCTCCGATTTATTCTCAAACCATACTGTGTACTCATTAGACTGTTCATTCCGTTCATCAGATCATTTAATTCTTCCTCACTTTCACTCAGGATAGCAATGTCATCAGCGAATCGTATCACTGATATCCTTTCACCTTGTATTTTAATTCCACTCCTGAACCTTTCTTTTATTTCCATCATTGCTTCCTCGATGTACAGATCGAAGAGTAGGGGCGAAAGGCTACAGCCTTGTCTTACACCCTTCTTAATACGGGCACTTCGTTCTTGATCGTCCACTCTTATTATTCCCTTTTGTTTGTTGTACATACTGTATATGACCCGTCTCTCCCTATAGCTTACCCCTACTTTTTTCAGAATCTCGAACAGCTTGCACCATTTTATATTGTCGAACGCTTTTTCCAGGTCCTATGAAAGTGTCTTGATTTTTCTTTAGCCTTGCTTCCATTATTAGCCGTAACGTCAGAACTGCCTCTCTCGTCCCTTTACTTTTCCTAAAGCCAAACTGATCGTCACCTAGCGCATTCTCAATTTTCTTTTCCATTCTTCTGTCTATTATTCTTGTAAGCAGCTTCGATGCATGAGCTGTTAAGCTGATTGTGCGATAATTCTCGCACTTGTCAGCTCTTGCCGTCTTCGGAATAGTGTGGATGATGCTTTTTCGAAAGTCAGATGGTATGTCGCGAGACTCATATATTCTACACACCAACGTGAATAGTCGTTTTGTTGCCACTTCCCCCAATGATTTTAGAAATTCTGATGGAATGTTATCTATCCCTTCTGCCTTATTTGACCGCAAGTCCTCCAAAGCTCTTTTAAATTTCGATTCTAATACTGGATCCCCTATCTCTTCTAAATCGACTCCTGTTTCTTCTTCTATCACATCAGACAAATCTTCACCCTCATAGAGGCTTTCAATGTGTTCTTTCCACCTATCTGCTCTCTCCTCTGCATTTAACAGTGGAATTCCCGTTGCACTCTTAATGTTACCACCGTTGCTTTTAATGTCACCAAAGGTTGTTTTGACTTTCCTGTATGCTGAGTCTGTCCTTCCGACAATCACATCTTTTTCGAAGTCTTCACATTTTTCCTGCAGCCATTTCGTCTTAGCTTCCCTGCACTTCCTGTTTATTTCATTCCTCAGCGACTTGTATTTCTGTATTCCTGATTTTCCCGGAACATGTTTGTACTTCCTCCTTTCATCAATCAACTGAAGTATTTCTTATGTTACCCATGGTTTCTTCGCAGCTACCTTCTTTGTACCTATGTTTTCCTTCCCAACTTCTGTGATGGCCCTTTTTAGAGATGTCCATTCCTCTTCAACTGTACTGCCTACTGCGCTATTCCTTATTGCTGTATCTATAGCGTTAGTGAACTTCAAACGTATCTCGTCATTCCTTAGTACTTCCGTATCCCACTTCTTTGCGTATTAATTCTTCCTGACTAATGTCTTGAACTTCAACCTACTCTTCATCACTACTATATTGTAATCTGAGTCTATATCTGCTCCTGGGTACGGCTTACAATCCAGTATCTGATTTCGGAATCTCTGTCTGACCATGATGTAATCTAATTGAAATCTTCCCGTATCTCCCGGCCTTTTCCAAGTATACCTCCTCCTCTTGTGATTCTTGAACAGGGTATTCGCTATTACTAGCTGAAACTTGTTACAGAACTCAATTAGTCTTTCTCCTCTTTCATTCCTTGTCCCAAGCCCATATTCTCCTGTAACCTTTTCTTCCACTCCTTCCCCTACAACTGCATTCCAGTCGCCCATGACTATTAGATTTTCGTCCCCCTTTACATACTGCATTACCCTTTCAATATCCTCATACACTTTCTCTATCTGTTCATCTTCAGCTTGCGACGTCGGCATGTATACCTGAACTATCGTTGTCGGTGTTGGTCTGCTGTCGATTCTGATTAGAACAACCCGGTCATTGAGCTGTTCACAGTAACACACCCTCTGCCCTACCTTCCTATTCATAACGAATCCTACACCTGATATACCATTTTATGCTGCTATTTGATATTACCCGATACTCATCTGACCAGAAATCCTTATCTTCCTTCCACTTCGCTTCACTGACCCCTACTATATCTAGATTGAGCCGTTGCATCTCCCTTTTCAGATTTTCTAGTTTCCCTACCACGTTCAAGCTTCCGACATTCCACGCCCCGACTCGTAGAACGTTATCCTTTCGTTGAATATTCAATCTTTTTCTGATGGTAACCTCCCCCTTGGCAGTCCCCTCCCGGAGATCCGAATGGGGGACTATTCCGGAATCTTTTGCCAATGGAGAGATCATCATGATACTTCTTCAATTACAGGCCACATGTCCTGTGGATACACGTTACGTGTCTTTAATGCAGTGGTTTCCATTGCCTTTTGCATCCTCATGTCGTTGATCATTGCCGATTCTTCCGCCTATAGGGGCAATTTCCCACCCCTAGGACAAGAGAGTGCCCTGAACCTCTATCCGCTCCTCCGCCCTCTTTGACAAGGCCGTTGGCAGAATGAGGCTGACTTCTTATTCCGGAAGTCTTCGGCCGCCAATGCTGATTATTCAAAATTTAGGCAGTGGCGGGGATCGAACCCGGGACCGAAGACGTTTTGATTATGAATCAAAGACACTACCACTAGACCCCTTTTCTTTTTATTTGTTATTAATTTTTTTTTTATCTCCTGCTTACATGGCAGACGCTCTATCCATCTTTTTTTTTAAGACCACTATTTTATTGTATTTATTTTTTTTTTTGAAGGAAAGCAAACATTTGCTCCAATTTGTAATGAGAATAGAATGAACAAAGTAAATATCATTTTTAGGCTGCCGTTGCGCAATATAAGAAATGAAATGTCTTCTTGAGTTTTGTTTTGTTTTGTTTTGTTTTGCGCCAAGTAGTAAACAGAAATTTTTATGGTGCACAAAAGACCATCACTTCGTAGTTGAAGGAAAGTTGCTCTGCGAGAGAAGGGAAATGTGAAAAAACGAAAACGGGAAAGAAAAAAATGCCTTCTGCATTGGTGAGCATCTGAATAGTATCGTAAAATTCCGACAAGAACTAAAGTCCCAGGAAGCAAATAGGATTCATACATACAGGTCCTGGCAAACTCTGCTATCCGAAATATTGTATTTGAAGCGTTTAACCGTTAATTATGATTTTCAGCATATTTCCAAATATCCTCCTGTAGTCACAATGTTGTCTCATTTTAAAGTGTTCAATTTCTATTTAAGAATAATAGTCGAGGAAAGCAGCATGCCTATTCTGCATAACAAACGATGCTGTGTGGCCCATGATCCACGTTGCAGCGTTGTTTTTTGCTCGATATCTCAGTTTTTGTGGCTGAATGTTCTCTAAAAGGTCTAAACCACAGGGCGTCGTACGGTCTATCACCGACAATCGTTGACGAAGAAATGTAGTAATTTCTTCTGCAAGTCCGCACGTGAATCTATGAAGAAGCGTATCGACTCTTCCGCATGCGTCACAGTTGGGCGTTAGATGAAGGCCAATTTTATGCAGGTTTTCATTCGTTGCTACTTTATCGTTGACTGTTAGATACCAGTCGGCTATGACGCGTCACGGTAACACGTCGCTGTGCACATTCCGCCATACTATAATCCAATGTGTATGTGGATGTTTTTCTTCGAGACGATTCCTGTGGTTTGTTGTCATGAGAAGGCCATAAAGCTTCCTGTTCGTCAGGCTTCCGTTATCGACGATGTTGTGTCGAATGTAGCTCATTTCCATGTAGTACAGTCGCACATGTCGGTAAGAAAGTGGAATGCCGGCGATATTAACGGGTGGGTCAAGGCTATGAGGCTTCCACCGCTGAATGAGGTTTGCGATGATACTGGTCCTCCGGGTACGGAACTCCTTCCTGATGCGATTTAGGAGCAGGGTGACACATTTTTTGTGTACTTTAATGAGGTTAAGGCCACCTTTGAACAAAGGTAAGGTTAAGGTATCGAATTGAACTTTGAAAATGTGCCCCCTAAAAAGAAACCAACATAAAGCTTGTTGTATACTCTTTGCGGATGGTCGGAGATTGGAAGAATTTGCGCCAAATAATTCATCTTGCTCGTAATGGCGATCTCGATGGTCTTAACTTTCTGTAGTATGTTCAAGTCACGGTCGGAGTGAAGTATCAGAGCAGCACGTAATTTATTAAGCATGTGTGACCAGTTCTTCGTCAGGAATTTGTCTGGTTTGGCCTCAAAGGTAACACCGAGGGTTGTGTGATAATCCTTCACCTTGCACCAGGTAATATGGGATATGTCTCCGATACCGCCACCGATCTGCAAAGCTGTGGTTTTAGTTCTATTTAGTATTGCTCCTGAAAGAAATGTGAATGTTTGTAAAAGAGTTTCCGCTGACAGAAGTTGTTGCGATGATGACACAGTTACGCACATATCGTCAGCATACGCAATGCATGGGATAGTGACAGACTCGACGCTAATCCCGATCCCGCTATGCGCTAAGTTGTTCAGTAGCGGCTCTACTGCAATGGCGTACAAAATCATTGACAGAGGACAGCCTTGGCGGATGGATTGCTCAATGGAAACTTCTTTTGTAAAATGACCATTAATGAGAATCCGTGAAGAGGCGTTTGTAGTAAGTTTGCGAATTAATTCTATGAGATGAGGTCCAAATCCTAGTTTCTTCATGCTTTTAAAGAGGAAGTCATGACGTACACGGTCATAAGCCTTCTCAAAATCTAGAAAGATCAGAGCGCCCTGTCCTTTGGTTTCCGCATATGAACAGATGATGTCCCTCAAATCGCAGGCAGCTGAGATTGCACTTCGGCCTGGCACTGCACTGTACTGGTAACTGCCCAAAACCTTGTACATAACTGTTTGCATCCTTAGCTTAATCGATCTGGTGATGATTTTGAAATCGGCATTCAGGAGTGTGATGGGTCGCATGTTTTCGACCTTCCTGCTGTTCCCTTTTTTCGGTAAGGGCAGGATGATACCTTCCGTAAATGCCTTGGGTATAACGTCCAGGTGCCAGAGTTCATTCGCTATATCGAGGAGTGTCGGACCGAGGAGGTTCCAGTAACGCTGGTAAAACTCAGCGCTGAGACCGTCGGGTCCTGGGGACTTCCCTTTCTTTGCACTGTGGACCGCCAGTCGGATTTCGTCCTCTGTGAAAAGAGATGCCAGATTTGCATTATCCTGTTGTGACGAGCGACAGCTCAAGGTCCTAAGAAAATTGTCGCACGAGTGTTCATCAACGGATTGCTTCTTGTAGAGTTGACTGTAATAGTCGTAGACGTGCGAGATGATGTCGCGTTGCTTCGTGATGGCATTCTCAGCGTCATCAACGACGGCTTCAATCAACATGGCTTTACACCGTTTCGTCGTTCTCAGGATGTGGTACAGAGAGGCCCGTTCTTCGGCAGCAACGTCCTTGGAATGGGCTCGCACGATGATGCCTTGCATTCGTTGGCGTTGTATCGCCGTGATTTTCGCTTTATATCGTTTGATCTTTACGTCGATATCGCGAGAAGGATTGTTAGAGCGACTGTACAGTTCTCTCAAACAGCGATAATAAAACTCAACAGTCTGTTTCTGCCAATAGCTTTTTTGTCGGGCGTAGCTCATGAGGGTGAGGCGTAATTTAGGCTTAGCACACTGAATTCACCACTGGAGAACGCTATCGTAACGACGACGTTGCCGCTGGAGTTGTTTCCACGTTATGTTCACCTCCTCTTCAAGTTGGGCATCCTGCAGAAGGCTGACATTCAATTTCCAGTAGCCTTTCCCGCGGTATATTTGCAGGCGTTGTAGGTTAAGGTAACACTGATACGCACAATGGTCGGAGATGTTGACAGGAGCTATGTCGCAGTTCACAGTGTGTCGCTGGAGGGCATCGGACACATAGATCCTATCCAGCCGACTGGCAGAATGACTGGTTACGAAGGTGTACGCTACCCGTTCAGCGTGCAGTTGTTGCCATGTATCGTGAAGACGCATGCCATGAATTAAATGTTCAAGTTCGATACATCTGTTCGTGTTAGGAGTTTGGTCTCTGTCGTTAAGCACACAATTGAAGTCACCGCCGAGGATGAGATGTGCACGATAAGCGCTAAGAAGAATGGGAACCTCGTTTTCATAAAATTTTGAACGATCTCTCTTATGAGTGCTACCTGAGGGGGCGTACACGTTAACAATCTGCACACCATTCACTCGAAGAGAAATGCCAGGACCACTAGGCAGCCGCTGCACATCCGTAAATGGGATACCGTCGCGCAGAAGTATGACAGTGCCTACAGCACCCTGGAGATTGATGTTATCAATGAGAACGTATCCGGGCACTTCTAAGACTCTGACTACCTCCTGTAGGACGGCAATGTCAACGCTGGTACCATACAAGAAATCAGTTAGCGAACGGAGTTTCACCGCACTTTGAATTCTATTGACGTTAAGTGTGGTAACGTTGTAGGTTTGGCTATCGCACATGATAGTTCAAAGGACAATGAGCTCTGAGTGTTGGATCGTCCTTCTCGACGGCTTTGAACAAAAACTCGTCGGGAACGTCTGGAGTACGAAACGAAATGTCAAAACCAATAACGGGTCAGGGAGTGGACATGTCGCAGCGCGATGGTCATACGTGAGAGCAGCTACTGCTGCATCTCCTCGTTCTGCGGCCACCCCGGCTCATTGCTGTCGGGGTGTTTCGCGGTGCGCGCGCCGCCCTGCCCGCCACCGCCGGCTGAGTCTGTCAACATGGTCGCGTCCGCCTGGCCACCACGCGGGGCTGCGACTGACGTCACCGAGTTCCTGCGGGAGCGCTGCTGCAGCTGCTCGCTACTCTGTTCGCTCTTCCTCTTAGCCGCTACGGTGCTCTGTTCCCTCTCAGCGCTCAGTAGTGCCTTCAGGTGTTTGGTTTGTTCACGGATGCGGTCTTGCCTCGCGGTGTCCTCGCAGCGCACGGAGCAAGAAGATTGAGGTTCAGTCTCGCTGCCACTTTCTGACATGTGTACGGGTCTCAAATCATCCGACTTTTCCTCTTTGCTACTATTCCCTTTGCTTCTCCTTCGGCGGCCTTTCTTCGTTTCTGCTGCAGTCTCTACCGATAGGGGTGGTTCAGGCAAACTGATCTGCACCCGCTCCTGTATCTCACACGGCTCAGTTGCAGAGGTGGCTGGCGCATCGTTGCTATCCAGCGGTAACTGCCCCGGTGAGGATGACGGTGCCGAATTGACGTCCGTCCTACCGCGAATGTCTTTGGCACTGCATTCCACCTGAACTGGCATCTCCGCCTCGCTAACACGTTCCGACTGCCGGGGTGGTTGTACAGTCCCCGCGACTACCTCACTCAATAGCGGAACAAGCTTTTCACTATCGTCTGCAGGACGTTCCCGTGGAAGTTGAAATGGACGTCGAGGTGTACAGGTCATTCACAGATGTTCTGTTGAATGGCAGATCGAACAGGTAGGGGGTTGTCCAATGTAAGTTACCTGTGCACGACAGCCGCCAATGGTAACATACGAAGGTATATGCTTTTTTAAGTCTACACGTACACTTCGCACCCCGCTGTTAACTTGGTAGCGATATGCACTCGACCATTTTTCGTTTGTAACTGACAAAACAGCGCCGTACAGCGACAGAGAACGTGCAATCAGGTCATTAGGGCACTCAGGCGGCACATTACCCTGACGGTTCTCACTCCGTATCCCGAAGGCACGATTTGGACATTACTAATACTGCCATCATTATGACGAAATGGTCTCACACCAGCATGCTCCTCAACGAATTTCTCATAAGTGTCACTCGAAATAAATTTGATAAATAACGAGTACTGCACAAAGTCCAACTGGAACGTGTCGACTATATCCTCAGTCAATTACAGATCCTCAAAGATCCACTCATGAATGTCAAAAGCCGTCGGTCGCAAGGCAGCGCGATCGAAAACACACTGAACGCTGTTCGCTCTGTTAATTGTCGACACCTTACTTACAACAGTTATACAGAAAGAAACGTTAACAGCGCTCGCACTCGCTGCTCAGCTCTCCACCTCAGCACTGCTCGCGACGTAAGCACTGGCCCCGCGCGACCGCCCGTCACCGCGCGATGTGCACTGGCCGAGTGCCGGAAAACGACTGACGGCGAAGCGAGTACGCACGGGCACCTCCTTGTAATTTAACAACGATTATTATGCAGTTTTGGACTGTACAGGAATGATAACCAAATTTACCAATCTCATATCTGAAAGTGGAAATGTCAAATGCTCCTAGAACTGTACCAATGTTAAAATAAAATTTTACCAACAAGTGCAGTTACCGAATAACAGCGGTATCATAGATACAGTAACATGAGAATTGGTGCAAACCACGTTAGCCGCTGTGGTGGTAGTATACCATCACGTTCGGCGCCGAGAGACCAATGGATCCGCCGCCCTGACATTCAGGCTAAGTATGGATGCACAAAAGCTGTATAACGTACAAAGCAGACTCTTACTTACACATAACTACTAAATACCAAATGAGGACCCCAACTGCAAAATCTCTCGAACAAAATCTTAAGCTGAGTATGCTAAGAACGCAATGAGTAATTAGTGTTGAGGTGTTATCTCTCCCTCTTTTTCCGAGCAGAGTAAACGACTCGCGAGGAGCTCCAGCAGGAGCCCAGGGTCAGACTAACGACAAAATTGAACACGGGAGAAGAGAGCGCATAAAAGTAGCAGAAAATGTCAAAAAATTTAAGCAAGCTCGAATTTCTGGTGAAAAGGAAGCAAGTTCTCAACAGGGTTACCCCAAGTAAGTAGGCACAAGTAAGATGCACAAATACAATAAAATCAACGTCCACAGCCTTACACCGAAAATAATTAGCAACGATAATACGACCGGGACCGGCAGCTTAACGGCCAGGTAGGAGGGGCAGTATGATCTACCATACACAAACTACCTCAGAGTGGACCCAAGAATCGCTAAACCGGAAACACTTACAATACAGGGAGGCTGAGCAGAACGACTCTGCAGAATTTGGTCAAATATCGGCTACCGACAGTAGAACTCACGACCATTGTGGTTCTGGCAGGAACCGTTACTGCGGAGCCATGAACTGACCATCGAATTTACCTGAATCGATCACAGCTTAAATACAGCGCAGAACACGGTGTTTCGTGCTGTCTGTGGCGAAATAACTATTTAGTTTTCAGCTGACGTTTCTTATTGTTTCTAATGAAAACGTATCAGTAAAATTTATATTCACTGTTTTAACTTCGTTGAGTATTCCAGTGGCCGCTTGAATTTTTGGTTTTAGCTAATAAATTTTGTGAAGTTTTGTTGGTACCGGTATTTGTTGCGGTTTCGTAGTATTATTAAAAGTTGTTGCTTTCTCAGTAGACAGAGAACTTCGAGACCGCTATTGTTAGTTCTATAAATAGTTGTACAATTGTAACTGAATTTAGGTAACGTAGATGTTTAGTCTTTTTCAGTAACTGTAGAATTTTACCATGAGTGAGAAGTGTGGGCTCTTTCGTAGGTTTGTGAGTAGAGGGTTACAGTGTGGGATTTGTTCAAAGTCTTTTCATTGGGTGGGGGGGGGGGGGGGGCGGTGTGCAGGAGGGAAGCCAGCGGGCATTCTAGCAAGATCCTCTCGTGGGGGTGCAGAGTCAGTAGTACAAATAAGTTGATAGAGGAGCAGGAGCGTAAGATCTGTGCCCCTCATGTGCAGTTAAAATACGCAAAGGATTACTTCGATAGGTTGAGAAGGGTGAATCGTGCTGGGGAATGGGAACTGGCAGTTGGAAAGAAGGCAGCTAGGAGGAAGAGATATTCAGACAGCTGTAATTTGCTTATATGCAATAGATTTGACCAACTGTCAGAGTTGAGCGGAGAGGATCCTCTTGTAGCTGTAGGTGTAGGAAACACGCAGCAGTCCCCAGAAGTTAGCAGGCCTAAGTCAGCTGCGAAGTCCTACAGAAAGAAGAAGGTTCTGCTGCTAGGTGGCTCACACGGTAGAAGTGGCGGTCAGCATTTGCAGGAAGTGTTGGGGAGTGAGTACCAAGTGACCAGCAGTATGAAGCCTAGTGCAGGGTTGGCTCAGATGACTAACAGCATACGGGAGTTATGTAGGAATTTTGCGAAGGAGGATTAGGTAGTGATAGTGGGTGGAGAAGGGCGTAGTCTTGATAGGGGCGGGGAATGTGATGTGGGTGGTGACCTGGTAAAGACAGCTACTCAAACTGCTGGCACTGATGTGCATATCGTGCAACTGTTTCAGCGCCATGGTCGGACTCATCTTAATGCGGCTGTTAGGTGCGTTAACATCGAACTGGAGAAGGTACTGATGGCAGAGGGCATGGGTCACATTGCAGTGGTACCAGTTAAGTCTGTCAGTAGATCAGGTTTCACTAGACATGGCCTGCACCTCAGTGGGTACGGAAAGGGAAGGCTGGCAAAGATTATAGGTGACGGTGTAGTGGGTGGCGGTGGGACCACTCATGGAAAAATTCCTGTTCTAGTTGGTATTAGTGCTGCAGCTTTTGTAGGTTGAAGTCAGCTTGCTTAAAGGAAGTCACTCTAACAAAGTAGAGAAGGAATTACTATATTTCATTAAAATATAAGAGGGGGAGTGACCATGTACGTAAAAAACGGTATTTCATTTGAGTCAATAGACGTATCACGGCACTGCACTGAACAGGTATTTGAATGTTGTGTAGGGTCAGTTCAATTTAGTGAAACAAAATCTCAAACTTTTGTTGTATATAGATCCGCTAACTCTGACTACAGAGCATTTCTGCTCAAGCTAAAGAGCGTTCTTGATTCGGTTTATAGGAAGTACAAGGAATTAGGTACATGTGGTGACTTCAGTATTAATTTTTATATGAGTGTGGAAGACAAGGTATGTTGGCAAAACTCCTAAATTCATATGATCTGATGCAGGCTGTGTTCTTTCCAACTAGGGTGTAGGGGAACAGCAGCACAGCCATAGACAATATTTTTATTCATTATTCATTTGTAGATGGGCATTCTGTTAGTAAAAGGGTGAATGGCTTTTCAGACCATGATGCACAAATTTTAATACTAAAAGGCTTTTGTACTCAAACAAGTGTCACATATAACTACAAACTATGTGAGCTATGGCTGGCTCGTGTTATGCTTTGCAATAAACCTTGGTTGTTATTCTGTGATTAGTCTCCCGAAGCTATGGTGTTCTTCTCTATCTCCGCGAGTGGCAGCAGCAGCGTGTATTGATATTCGCACCCTTGTACTATCTTTGGCCTCGCGCTTGTACGAGGGCAGTTCAATAAGTAATGCAACACATTTTTTTTCTGAAACAGGGGTTGTTTTATTCAGCATTGAAATACACCAGGTTATTCCCCAATCTTTTAGCTACACAACACTATTTTTCAACGTAATCTCCATTCAATGCTACGGCCTTACGCCACCTTGAAATGAGGGCCTGTATGCCTGCACGGTACCATTCCACTGGTTGATGTCGGAGCCAACGTCGTACTGCATCAATAACTTCTTCATCACCCGCGTAGTGCCTCCCACGGATTGCGTCCTTCATTGGGCCAAACATGTGGAAATCCGACGGTGCGAGATCGGGGCTGTAGGGTGCATGAGGAAGAACAGTCCACTGAAGTTTTGTGAGCTCCTCTCGGGTGCGAAGACTTGTGTGAGGTCTTGCGTTGTCATGAAGAAGGAGAAGTTCGTTCAGATTTTTGTGCCTACGAACACGCTGAAGTCGTTTCTTCAATTTCTGAAGAGTAGCACAATACACTTCAGAGTTGATCGTTTGACCATGGGGAAGGACATCGAACAGAATAACCCCCTCAGCGTCCCAGAAGACTGTAACCATGACTTTACCGGCTGAGGGTATGGCTTTAAACTTTTTCTTGGTAGGGGAGTGGGTGTGGCGCCACTCCATTGATTGCCGTTCTGTTTCAGGTTCGAAGTGATGAACCCATGTTTCATCGCCTGTAACAATCTTTGACAAGAAATTGTCACCCTCAGCCACATGACGGGCAAGCAATTCCGCACAGATGGTTCTCCTTTGCTCTTTATGGTGTTCGGTTAGACAACGAGGGACCCAGCGGGAACAAACCTTTGAATATCCCAACTGGTGGACAATTGTGACAGCACTACCAACAGAGATGTCAAGTTGAGCACTGAGTTGTTTGATGGTGATCCGTCGGTCATCTCGAACGAGTGTGTTCGCACGCTCCGCCATTGCAGGAGTCACAGCTGTGAACGGCCGGCCCGCACGCGGGAGATCAGACAGTCTTGCTTGACCTTGCGGCGATGAAGACACACGCTTTGCCCAACGACTCACCGTGCTTTTGTCCACTGCCAGATCACCGTAGACATTCTGCAAGCGCCTATGAATATCTGAGATGCCCTGGTTTTCCGCCAAAAGGAACTCGATCACTGCCCGTTGTTTGCAACGCACATCCGTTACAGACGCCATTTTAACAGCTCCGTACAGCGCTGCCACCTGTAGGAAGTCAATGAAACTATACGAGACGAAGCGGGAATGTTTGAAAATATTCCACAAGAAATTTCCGGTTTTTTCAACCAAAATTGGTCGAGAAAAAAATGTGTTGCATTACTTATTGAACTGCCCTCGTAGTTTCCAGCTGTGCCGTGTGCGGGCAGTTGGTCGGCTGGCATAGAACAGCGAGGAAGTCTCCGTGCCGCGTGTCTGGCAGGGCTCGCTGGCTGCGTCCACGCGCGGCCGGAGTGTGAGGGGCTGTTCCCATTGCTACGAGGTCCGTGGCTCACCGATCCTGGACACGAAAGTTGACTCTTTACTTTATCTGCCAGCCAGTCCTAACTGTTCACATGGTGTCGTTTGAATTTCGTTGTGGACTGTTGGGACATTCCCACGAGCAACAACGTGTGTTTTCAAGTCGGCGAAATTCTAGCTGCCCTCCTGTGGAGTTTAATTTAATTTGATTATTTTGAACTGAAGTGCACCAGCGGAATCTTCGTCCCTGTGGCCGTTAACGGTGCTGTTACCTGCCCTCGCCATTGACGTAAATTCAGTTAGTGTGCTTTCCTCATCATGTTGTGGCTGTCCAACACAGCGTGTAGTTTGACAGCTGAATGTGTAATACGTTGTGAGCACCGATACCTTCTGCGTTGTTCCATTGAACTCCCTGTTGTGTGCTAGTCAGGTGGAGCAGAAATTATCGTGTCGCTTGGTCCATTGAGCGTCTGTCGGTTGTGTTGCCATCGGATTGAGAATTGTTGGGGCGACCGCCTGTCTCACCTAAGCGAGCGTTAGTGTTTGAATTCCAGGCCGACCCTTGGAAACTTCTTAGCGCCGTTTGATGTTCTGCTTTTTCTTATTTTCCTTGTTGTCTGTTTATGTACGGCTTCTAGCCGCTTTTAAATTGAAGTTGTTTGCCCTTAAGGCGTGAGATTGTGTGGGCCTTCAGCCGAATTTAGAGAAATGTTTTTAGATATGACCTCCTGCCTTTTAAATTCAAATTCCTGTTTTTGAGTCTTAAGTGATTGGCTTTCAGCTGGTTTTAAATTAAAGTTTTTTTTGCCATGGATGCGTGATATTGAATGGCGCATTTAGTCGGGAATTAAGTTCTTAAATTAAGTTTGCCTTGCTCTGTTTTTAATGTTTTCTTTACTCTTGTAATGTTTGTCAAATGAATAAAGTAGTATGTTCGAGTGCAACTGACAGCCACTCATTTTGGTCCCTTTCCACAGATTAAACTATCTGTACTGTCCTGCGGGTATAGCAGGGGATTTTACTATTTAGGAAAGTCAACCCAACGGCAATAGAGAGTTTTTTAAATCTCGTCATGGAACAAGAGTGGTGGTATGTTTATAGTGCCGATAACATAAATGACAAATACGAGTACAATGATTTGCTTAACACATTTCTCATGGTCTTTGAGAGATGCCTTCCATTAGAACGTTCTAAACGGGGTATTAGCAGTAAAAGACAGTATGGGTGGCTGACTAATGAGATTAAGATATCATGTAAAACAAAGTGGGAATTATATCAAAATATTAGAAGTAATCACATTTACGCTACAGTTGCCCATATGGTCAGTTGTGAAGGAAGTGCCTGGTTAGCAGCACATGATCGACGATGTAAAGTCAGTTCGTAGTAAAAATATTTCTATTACTGATAAGTCGGAATATGAACAGTATTTAACAATCATTTTTCGAGCATTGCTGGTGCATTAAATAAAAATTTAGTTTCTACATGGAATCATGTAACTCTCTTTGCAAATGCCTTTCCGACATTGATCACTGAAATACTCCTCTGTGATACAGACAAGGGGGAGAATGGGTCAATAATTAAAGCATTTAATTAAATCACTGAAGACTAAGGAGTCTCGTGGATATGATAGACTGCATATCAGAATATTAAAGTACTGTGCTGCACATGTTAGCCCTATATTTAGCCATATTTTTATTTTTTCCTTTAGGTATGGTCAGTTTCCTGAACGATTGAAGTACTCAGTAGTAAAGCCGCTTCATAAAAAGGGAGAAAGCGATAATGTACACAATTTTAGACTTATTTTTGTATGCCACCAGTGGTTTTTGAAGTTATTGAAAACGCTGTTTATGTACGAGTAATTGATCATTTTATATCACACAATTTGCTATCAAATGTAAAGTTCGACTTTAGAAGCCGTTTAACAACTGAAAATGCTATATTATTTTTCTTCTGTGAGGTACTGGATGGGTTAAAAAAAAGTTTCGAAATCTAGGCATAGTTTTCGATTTAACTAAGTCGTTTGATTGTGTTGATCACAAAATATTGCTCCAGCAGTTGGACCATTACGGAATACGGGGAGTAGCTTGCAATTGGTTCACCTCTTACTGTAGCAACTGACAGGTCATTGTTCAGTGTTGAGAATGGATGTGATGTGGGGTCTGAGTGAAGTAAGGTCAAAAGGGGGGTGTTGCCCCATGGATCGGTGTTGGGTCACACCTGTTCCTTATTTATATAAACGATATGTTCTCTAGTTTTACAGGTAACTCTAAAATATTTGTTTGATGATGAGACTAGCTTGGTAGTAAAGGATGTTGTGTGCAACATTGGCCCTGTTTCAAATAGCGCAGTTCATGAGGTAAGTTCAAGGCTTGTAGAAAATAAGCGAACGCTAAATCTCAACAAGACTCAGTTTTTACAGTTTCTAACACACAGTTCAATAAAACCCGAGGTTTAATTTCACTGAATGGGCATATGATTAATGAAACTGAATAGTTCAAATTTCTTGGTGTTCAGATAGATAGTAAACTGTCGTTGAAAGCATACATTCAGGATCTTGTTCGAAGACTTGATGCTGCCATTTTTACTATTGGAATGGTATCTGAAGTAAGTTATCTTTCGATACGAAAATAAATTCTACTTTGCTGATTTTCGTTCGTTCATATCGTATGGTATTATATTTTGGGGTAACTCTTCCCATTCTAAAAGGATATTTTTGGCTCAGTAACGGGCGGTTCGGGCAATAAGTGGTGTAAGTTCACGAACCTCTTGTCGACCCCTGCTCACGAGTCTGGGTATTTTGACATTGGCCTCTCAATGTATATATTCTTTAATGTCATTTCTTGTTAACAATATCAGTTTAATCCAAAGAATAAGCAGCTTTCACTCAGGTAATACTCGGCAGAAATCAAACCTTGAGAATGGCATCTGCTCCATCTCCACCGCTCGCAATTCCAGGCTGTTAACTGACACCGCAGACATTGTACAGTCGTTCCTGATGTTGTTCTGCTTAAACGATAATTACAATGTTGCAGTTCATAGTTCGAGTTTCTTTGATACGACGTTCAGCACCTGCTTTTCTATCGTCAGATTGGCAGTCGCGCTAGACATCGCAGCCCATTCCGCTAGCGTAATTACTGCTTGTTGACGCGATTTACCGTCGTTAGGTGATTCGTTTTGTATTTGCGGATCCCTAATCTGTCTTCCTAGCTCTCCTTGCGAGGGTGAAAGTTATTCTTCCATCCGGTCTTGCCTAACCTCATAACGGGAAGTCACTGAGGCACTCTGCACTGTGCTTCAATTTGATGTTTTCTTTGTTGCGTTTGGGCCATAATTTCATTGTTATTGCTCATGATGTAGTCTAAACGTACAGAAACTCTTGATTATATGGCTTGCCGTGCGAGGTTGCCTTGGGAACGGAAGGACTGGGCCAAAGGGGTACTGAACATCATTCGTAGCACCAACAAGTTTTAAAACATATTTAAAGACCATACAACACCCAAATCATTTAAAACACTAGACATTCCTCTACAATGATTATAAGGATTGACACAATACGTATCTCAAATATAGAATGATTAAAGTATATTCCACACAAAATCATTAAACCCATGCTTCGATTTAAAACAATTATTAAAGGAAAACTATCGTGAAGGTTAACACCTGCGAGAGCAACCAGTTTTCTTGAAATTTGGTACAGGAAAGTCGTTGAAACGTTACTAGTCAAATCAAGTTATTCGACAGATCGCAACAACAGGGAGAAATATGTACATAAGTAAACTCTGCTCGCGAGTAAGCCACCCAGTTGCTGATAACAAGCCCCGATGACGCCCAAACTTTTGGTACGTCTTACAGACAGTAACCCCCAGTGACCAGGAACCACCTCACTTAAACACAAACACCAACAGATCACAAACATGAACATTTACAGCCGTTGCGGGACCCGTCCCAAGGACCATTTAACCTTAAACGACAACAAGCAACGAAAGACCAAAGGTCGGCAAGTTTTCTCAGCTCCAGATCGGAACAAAAAATTTTTTTCCAACCTAATTAAATGTGTCGAAGATTTTTACAACGACTTACTTTTATTCTAAACATTGCGGGACCCCGCAATGACAAAGTTAACGTAACACACGCACATGATAAAGGCAAAACAGAACAGTAACTACTTTGAAATGTAAAAACTCATTAAGCAAAAACCAGCTCAAAGATCGGCGCCACAGGCACCTAAAATGAGAGATCACGGCATTAATAATTAACTGAAGCCCGCAGATGGACCAGTTCCTTTTGAAAATTTCGCAACTGTGAAATGCACTCCAAGCCAGAAATCATTATTGATTCTTGTAAAAGTCTGCAGTCTTAAATGGCGATATAAGCGCTGGCCAGGCTACAAGGCAACACAAGAAAGTAGTTCACTCAAACGTTTGAAGGGACTATTAAGAATTTTCTACAAACGTACATAAGACGGCTCACATAACAACGAAACAGTTTCAAAACCTCGCCTCTGGCACGAGTGAACCGGCCTCGAGTAGCCACACGCAACCCGTAATTAAGACCATATCAAGCTTACCGAAATATAACTGCTGCAAGATCTCACAAGACTGAAAGTACACAGGAAACACTTCCAGAGATCAATCGGCCAAAATACACGATAAACATATAAACGGTTTTCCTCTCCTTTAAAAAAAATCGAAATCGAGAGCTTCAAAATTAAAGGGAACATAGGCGGTGATGATGGTACTGCAAACGTCCACTCGAAAGAATACACACACGTGCATAAAGATGCCGCGTGAGACGCGTTAACGCCAAACATGAACGTTTACAAGGAAAAATGTTCTCAAAGTTGCACACCCGGAATAATGCAGAAAAGTGGCGGCGGAGAGGAAGCACATGAAAGAGGCCAAGCGTGCTCCCATTTGCTCAGGATAAACTGCTTTGCATAGCATTGTGCCAGGGAAGAATTCCGCAGAGAAACGGAGGATGTTTTCCTGCTGACCGGGCGGCTCCAACTCAATCCGTTTACGTTGCCTTCGTTAACCGTTAACGAAACACGCCCCGCTTACTCGGACCGGCACCAGGCAACGAACCCACCAGGCCCACACGGTCACGGCACCGACGCACTCCACCTTTTCTGTCTCCGTTAAGAGGAGGAGGAGGAGATCAGTGTTTAACGTCCCGTCGACAACGAGGTCATTAGAGACGGAGCGCAAGCTCGAGTGAGGGAAGGATGGAGAAGGAAATCGGCCGTGCCCTTTCAAAGGAGCCATCCCGGCATTTGCCTGAAGCGATTTAGGGAAATCACGGAAAACCTAAATCAGGATGGCCGGAGACGGGATTGAACCGTCGTCCTCCCGAATGCGAGTCCAGTGTGCTAACCACTGCGCCACCTCGCTCGGTGTGTCTCCGTTAAGCCACTTCCTCTCCGCGCGCTACGCCGGTCACTACTCAAGCCACCACTTAACGGATACACAGAGAACTGTCAGAAACATTAAACTAAAAAAAGAAAAGGAAAACACAACTCGGCCCATCGGTCACTGAATGACTCTCTTGACTTGCTGTCCGTAGCTGGTGCTTCCCACTGCGGTATGGATTTAGGAGCAGTCAGATAGGAATAGTACGATGCTTCTTTATGTGTACTTAATAACATTTTAATAGAAAAATTTTCTATAGTTAGAAAGCGTTATTATCCATTTTATGTTGCCTGAAAATCTCAGCAAAATAAATGATAAGCCTGATTATGTAGTACCTGAATATTTTATGTAACTGGAATTATTATGACGCTAAAATCAGATAATCCGACTTCTTCTCAGAAAAATAATCCTACTTCAGAGCTGGTAAATACACTTTGTGGTTAGAAGTATGCAGACACACCCAAAAGCCGGCCGAAGTGGCCGTGCGGTTAAAGGCGATGCAGTCTGGAAACGCAAGACCGCTACGGTCGCAGGTTCGAATCCTGCCTCGGGCATGGATGTTTGTGATGTCCTTAGGTTAGTTAGGTTTAAGTAGTTCTAAGTTCTAGGGGACTAATGACCTCAGCAGTTGAGTCCCATAGTGCTCAGAGCCTTTTTTTTGAACACCCCCAAAAACACACGTTTTTCATATTGTGGTGCCACCTACTGCCAGGTCCTCCATTCCAGCGATCTCACTAGTCACTGAGAGAGCAGAGTGGGGTGCTCCGAGGAAATTACGGAATCGAACGTGTTGATTGGGTGCCACTTGTTTCATACGTCTGTACGCAAAATTTTCGCATTCCTAAACATCCCTAGGTCCACTGTTTCCGAAGTGATTTTGAAGTGGAAAAGTGAAGGGACACGTACAGCACAAAAGCGTACAGGCTGACCTCTTCTGCTGACTGACAGAGACCGCCGACAGTTGAAGAGGGTCGTAATGCGTAATAGGCGGACATTTATCCAGACCATCACACGAGAATTTCATACTGCATCAGGATCTACTGCAAGTACTATGACAGGCGGATTTCATGGTTGAGCGGCTGCTCATAAGCCACACATCAAGCCGGTAAATGGGAGACGACGCCTCATTTGGTGTAAGGAGCGTAAACATTGGACGATTCAGGAGTGGGAAAACGTTGTGTGGAGTGAGGAATGATGGTACACAATGTGGCGATCCCATGTCACGGTGTGAGTATGGCGAATGACCGGTGAACGTCATGTGCTAGCGTGTGTAGTGCCAACAGTAAAATTCGGAGGCGATTGTGTTATGGTGCAGTCGTGTTTTTCACGGAGGGGGCTTGCACCCCTTGTGTTTTTGTGTGGCACTATCACAGCACAGGTAGATATTGTGTTTTAAGCACCTTCTTCCTTCCCACAGTTGAAGATCGATTCGGGGATGGTGATTGCATCTTTTAACACAATCGAGCACCTGTTCATAATACACGGCCTGTAGCGGAGTGTTTACACAATAACATTCCTGTAATAGACTGGCCTGCACAGAGTCCTGACCTGAATCCTATAGAACACCTTTGGGATCTTTTAGAACGCCGACTTCGTGCCAGACCTCAACGACCGACATCGATACCTCTCCTCAGTGCAGCACTCCGTGAAGAACGGACTACCATTCCCCAAGAAACCTTCCAGTATATGACTGAACGTCTGCCTGCGAGAGTGGGAGCTGTCATCAGGGCTAAGGGTGGGCCAACACCATACTGAATTCCAGCATTATCGATGGAGGGTGCCACGAACTTCAGCCAGGTGTCCGGATACCTTAGATCACATAGTGTATGCCCATGTCTCTAGGAACACTATTCTCTGTATGAACGTTTAGAAACGAAAGAGCAAAGTGTGGCTGTGTAACTGTCACTCTAATTATAGACTACGCGCACAGTATTTAGAGGGTAGTTCCAACCGGCATTTGCATCTCTTCATTTGTCTTAGGACAGTGGGAAACGGCTTACCAGCAGCTATAGAGTGCCTCAAGGGGACCCGTAATCGACAGTAGAAAATAAATGACAAGAAAAATAAAGATGAAAACGAAATAAGACAATGTGTCTAAATGGACGCTAGGCCGTAAGGGATATGCCGCAGCTGGTGGCTGTGCTGTATAAGGTGAATCAAGACTCCACCGTCAAACTTCCAGAATTCGCTCAGCGATACATTTTTAGTATTCAGGTGTAAAGTCGCATAGTCTCTTGCTGCTCGTTTCAGAGTTATTTCTTTTCGTTTGGTTTCTTTCCCTAATTGGTATCGTATCTGCATTGTACTGCAAGTGATGGGCAGCGGTGCAAACGTCGACGACATGTGGTGTGTGTCTTCTTTGGAAACAAAATTTTTCCATTCGCTCACGGTACCTGCCGTTGACCAGAGCAATGGCCACTTTACGCAACGCCTTCACATTTCAGTTGAGTACTGTTATGTTCTGTCTCGCTTTTTTTCTAGTAACGTTAGTCCTGTGCTAACAGTGATACACAGGTGTATACATAGGTTCAGTGATAAAAGAGTGGGCCGATATGCACCTGGTGAATGGGTTCACTGAATGCGTTGGAAGAGCAGCACAACGCTGATTAGTACCCGCAACGATGGCAGCGATTACGTTATTACTGTAAAGGTTGCCAGAGATTGCGGGTCCCTGATACCAAAATACTCAGAAGGTATTCCTGAAAAACATTTGAAAGTTTGTCGGTGGAGTCATGGTTCACCCTGTGTGTTACAGCTTCGGTACTGTGCACGTCAGTAGCACACGGCGCAACAAGTCGGAACAATTGACTGACGTGTCCTGCATGCCGCAGTGATGAAAGACTCACTACGATTTCTGCGAGACTCATACTGGTTTATGAATTACCCGCCGCGTTGTGCTGACTCAGAGGACTGCAATGCTGACATTTCCAGGAATATCTGCACTTTGTGGTCTCAGTAAGAACCGCGCAGAAACTGTTGACCCATTCTACGACAGTATACATACATGGCTGGTTGGACTTTGCAACTGGACGGCGCATTCACCTGCACGAGGTTAACGTGCATGCAACTGAAACGTCCCGATACCGTCCGTCTGCTTCGTCCCATAATGTAATGGTGTTGTTGTGTGTGTTGTCATACGTAATCAGGTAGAAATATAACTGAACACTCATAATTTTGCAATTTTTTCTTCTGTATTATTTTTAAGAATGCAGGTTATGATAGAAGGATCTGTAGCGTAGCGCTAACTATAGATCCTGTTCAAAACTGACAATTCGGTTGCGAGTTGGCGGAGCCAACGAAAGTGAATATCAAATCTTAATTTTGTTCCTGATCAAGAGAAGTCTACTAGTATCAAACATAGGCCTTAATTTTGAGAAGAAATTTCTGAGAATGTCAGTCTCTAGCGCAGCATTGTATGGTAGTGATCTACTACGAGAAAGCCGAAGAGGAAGCATTTGACATGTGGTTGAGCCGTGACTTCCTGCGATGCTCTTGGCAGTATAGTTTCTCTGTCCAAGTTACGCACTTTGCGGCGTCCTGGTTGGCCAGCGTCCTCTATTTAGGACGGCCGCGACTCGCGAGGTGAGACTCGGTCGGGGGCAGTGACAGAGGGAAGACAGCACACGGAGCATCGCGAGTAGTCAAATGTTCAAATGTGTTTGATATCTTACGGGACTTAACTGCTAAGGTCATCAGTCCCTAAGTTTACACACTACTTAACCTAAATTATCCTAAGAACAAAGCGACACACCCATGGCCGAGGGAGGACTCGAACCCCCACCGTGATCAGCCGCACAGTCCATGACTGCAGCGCCTTAGACCGCTCGGCTTAATCCCGCGCGGCGCGAGTAGTCAGTCGGCGCTTGGTGTACTGCGAGGTTGCAAGGTGTTGACATTCCGGCGCCAGGGTCTGGTGGCGAGCGGAACTGGAGTGTGGAAGCAGTCACCGGTCAACATGGGCTCTGCTTAAGAGTCGTGTCTATCTCTAACCCTGAGGAGAGCGCGGGAGTTTACCCCACTTTAAGTGGTGAGCCATTTTGTGATGGAGCTTTTGGATGTCATTGCTTCGTGTAGCCACTTTTATTTTTCGCTAATCATTCCATAAACAACTTGGACGTGGGTCCGGAATATTTCGTATTGCAAGTGTATGTAACTGCGCTGTGCCCTGGTTCTGTTGCATTACAAGTGTGGCCGATATTCGGCGATTCCTTCTTTATTATTATTGTTAATATTTTAAATGATCAGTTTTATAAATCAAAGTTTATTCTCTGTGTAAAACTTCAGTTGCCAATTTAAATTGGAATTTCCAACTTCTTTTTTGTTGGCAACTATAATAGTAACTATTTTGCACCGTCAAAAGATGTTTTGGTGTTTAACGTTGTGTGCGGTTTGTCTGGTCATTGTCACCTTGAACTAGTTGTGGTTCATAAATTTATCAGCTGAAATTTCACGTCATCGGAGATTGCGTTATGCACTATTGCTTTAATAGTAACTTCGGTTGTCACACTGTAACCTTCAACGTCTCTTCCTGCATTTGCCGCTACCCATTGCTAGGCTGTTGGTTTTAGTATTTCAGTGAACTGTGTATTAATACTGGGTATGTGTGTTCTAGAAGCCGTTATTGGTGTGCGCAGGCCTTCTGTCCTGTTGTTCTCACATGACCTCCCGACCTCGGAATTCAGAAGCACGGCCGATGTGAAGGCCAAATGTCGAGAATGGTCTGATTAATGGGTAGATTTTTCAGGCTATCATAACATCATATTGCCGAATGTTTTCATAATAATTAATTCACGTGTTTAAGAGGTCTTGCTATTTGATTTTTTTAACCTAATAGCTTTTATTTGTTATTTGATAATTGACTAGTGAGCTCAAATCTGTAGTTATTTTAAAGTTATATTTCTGTAAAGTAATTTTTTATAATTAAAATTGGGACCATAAGGATGTTTTTCTTATTTAGAAGTTTTTTGAATTTTCTCATTGCCTTTATATAATTGTATAATCGGTGTAGATCACCGCAATTTGCAAATACTAATTAATCATTATGTTATTACCAGTATTCACTTTTAATTAACGTGGTGAAAATAAATTTTGGTATCCTCAAATGCCCCCTCCCCCCATGAACCATGGACCTTGCCGTTGGTGGGGAGGCTTGCGTGCCTCAACGATACAGATACCCGTACCGTAGGTGCAACCACAACGGAGGGGTATCTGTTTAGAGGCCAGACAAACGTGTGGTTCCTGAAGAGGGGCTGCAGCCTTTTCAGTAGTTGCAGGGGCAACAGTCTGGATGATTGACTGATCTGGCCTTGTAACACCAACCAAAACGGCCTTGCTGGTACTGCGAACGGCTGAAAGCAAGGGGAAACTACGGCCGTAGTTCTTCCCGAGGGCATGCAGCTTTACTGTATGGTTAAATGATGATGGCGTCCTCTTGGGTAAAATATTCCGGAGATAAAATAGTCCCCCATTCTGATCTCCGGGCGGGGACTACTCAAGAAGATGTCGTTATAGGAGAAAGAAAACTGGCGTTCTACGGATCGGGGCGTGGAATGTCAGATCCCTTAATCGGGTAGGTAGGTTAGAAAATTTAAAAAGGGAAATGGATAGGTTGAAGTTAGATATAGTGGGAATTAGTGAAGTTCGGTGGCAGGAGGTACAAGACTTCTGGTCAGGTGACTACAGGGTTATAAACACAAAATCAAATAGGGGTAATGCAGGAGTAGGTTTAATAATGAATAGGAAAATAGGAATGCGGGTAAGCTACTACAAACTGCATAGTGAACGCATTATTGTCACCAAGATAGATACGAAGCCCACGATTACTACAGTAGTACAAGTTATATGCCAACCAGCTCTGCAGATGACGAAGAAATTGAAGAAATGTTCAAGAATCATAAAAGAAGGCTATATACATGAAAGAAGCTTGGAGATACTGACAGGTATCAGATAGATTATATAATGATAAGACAGAGATTTAGGAAGCAGGTTTTAAATTGTAAGACATTTACAGGGGCAGATGTGGACTCTGACCACAATCTATTGGTAATGACCTGTAGATTAAAACTGAAGAAACTGCAAAAAGATGGGAATTTAAGGAGATGGGACCTGGATAAACGGACTAAACCAGAGGTTGTACAGAGTTTCAGGGAGAGCATAAGGGAACAATTGACAGGAATGGGGGAAAGAACTACATTAGAAGAAGAATGGGTAGCCTTGAGGGATGAAGTAGTGAAGGCAGCAGAGGATCAAGTAGGTAAAAAACGAGGGATAATAGAAATCCTTGGGTAACAGAAGAGATACTGAATTTAATTGATGAAAGGAGAAAATATAAAAATGCAGTAAATGAAGCAGGCAAGAAGCAATACAGACGTCTCAAAAATGAGATCGACAGGAAGTGCAAAATGGCTAAGCAGGGATGGCTAGAGGACAAATGTAAGGATGTAGAGAGTTATCTCACTAGGGGTAAGATAGATACTGCCTAGAGGTAAATTAAAGAGACCTTTGGAGAGAAGAGAACCACTTGTATGAATATCAAGAGCTCATATGGAAAACCAGTTGTAAGCAAAGAAGGGAAAGCAAAAAGATGGAAGGAGTATATAGAGGGTCTATACAAGGGTGATGTACTTGAGGACAATATTATGGAAATGGAATAGAATGTAGATGAAGATGAAATGGGAGATACGATACTGCGTGAAGAGTTTGACAGAGCACTGAAAGACCCGAGTCGCAACAACGCCCCCGGAGTAGACAACTTCGGAGAGCCAGTCGTGACAAAACTCTACCATCTGGTGAGCAAGATGTATGAGACAGGCGAAATACCCTCAGGCTTCAAGAAGAATATAATAATTCCAATCCCAAAGAAAGCAGGTGTTGACAGATGTGAAAATTACCGAACTATCAGTTTAATAAGTCACAGCTGCAAAATACTAACGCGAATTCTTTACAGACGAATGGAAAAACTAGTAGAAGCCGACCTCGGGGAAGATCAGTTTGGATTCCGTAGAAATGTTGGAACACGTGAGGCAATACTGACCCTACGACTTATCTTAGAAGCTAGATTAAGGAAGGGCAAACCTACGTTTCTAGCATTTGTAGACTTAGAGAAAGCTTTTGACAATGTTGACTGGAATACTCTCTTTCAAATTCTAAAGGTGATAGGGGTAAAATACAGGGAGCGAAAGGCTATTTACAATTTGTACAGAACCTAGATGGCAGTTATAAGAGTCGAGGGACATGAAAGGGAAGCACTGGTTGGGAAGGGAGTGAGACAGGTTTGTTGTCTCTCCCCGATGCTATTCAATCTGTATATTGAGCAAGCAGTGAAGGAAACAAAAGAAAAATTCGGAGTAGGTATTAAAATCCATGGAGAAGAAATAAAAACTTTGAGGTTCGCCGATGACATTGTAGTTCTGTCAGAGACAGCAAAGAACTTGGAAGAGCAGTTGAACGGAATGGATAGTGTCTTGAAAGGAGGATATAAGATGAACAAAAGCAAAACGACGATAATGGAATGTAGTCGAATTAAGTCGGATGATGCTGAGGGAATTAGATTAGGAAATGAGACACTTAAAGTAGTAAAGTAGTTTTGCTATTTGGGGAGCAAAATAACTGATGATGGTCGAAGTAGAGAGGATATAAAATGTAGACTGGCAATGGCAAGGAAATGTTTTCTGAAGAAGAGAAATTTGTTAACATCGAGTATAGATTTAAGTGTCAGGAAGTCGTTTCTGAAAGTATTTGTATGGAGTGCAGCCATGTATGGAAGTGAAACATGGACGATAAATAAGTGAGACAGGGTTGTTGTCTCTCCCCGATGCTATTCAATCTGTATATTGAGCAAGCAGTGAAGGAAACAAAAGAAAAATTCGGAGTAGGTATTAAAATCCATGGAAAAGAAATAAAAACTTTGAGGTTCGCCGATGACATTGTATTTCTGTCAGAGACAGCAAAGGACTTGGAAGAGCAGTTGAACGGAATGGATAGTGTCTTGAAAGGAGGATATAAGATGAACATCAACAAAAGCAAAACGACGATAATGGAATGTAGTCGAATTAAGTCGGATGATGCCGAGGGAATTAGATTAGGAAATGAGACACTTAAAGTAGTAAAGTAGTTTTGCTATTTGGGGAGCAAAATAACTGATGATGGTCGAAGTAGAGAGGATATAAAATGTAGACTGGCAATGGCAAGGAAAGCGTTTCTGAAGAAGAGAAATTTGTTAACATCGAGTATAGATCCACTAAATAGTATCTTCAGAAACTGTTTTCGCCAGTTTTTGGATTTTGAGAATCGGTGAAACAGACAGCATTCCTAAGTTATAGTTGTATGGGTAGTCCTTGGCCACAGCCTGTAATGCCATTTGTAAACCAGAGCGCCGCAACGAGAACGCTTCCTCATACATCTAGCTATGGTAGTCTGAGTACCAGATTAGTCATCGATATGGAGGCCACTACAGAGTGTAGCTAATACAGCTGTTTCATTGCAGGACACGACTGGTGCCTTTGTACTCGTATAACTAATAGTTAAGCGCAAACTGTGGAGAAATATGTCACGTGGGATGGTGATGGAAATTTTCGGATTCGATCATGGCGGTACAGCCCCACGGTAGTTCTCAGCCGGCGCCTGAACTCTGTTCTTAAAGTTCATCCCAGTTGGAATCGTGATATATCTGGGACGTGTAATTCCGGGAGCTGATCACGGCGCGGAAGACTTTTACTGCAGTTCCGGGCAGCGGCGCAGAAGAAAGAGATCTGGCGACCGTAAAGCCAGGCGGGGAAGTTGTGTGGCTCAAGTTTCCGGTCAGGCGCGCTCACAGCCAGCGTGACCGAGGAACAGCGGCGGAACAAGTTTCCAGGACCGGACCCTAAACACGTCAGACTTACTCTGCGATGCGCATACCGAAATGCTTTGAGGAAATGAGTATCGCGCTAAACATAGCGAACGAAACGGGTTAAGAGAGGAAAAGCTTTTGAAGCGATTGAGACTGTCAATAGTTTAAAATCAAAACATGTCTTAGTACTGCCTTCCTGCTTTCAATGGAATAATTGGTTATATCTATCAGACGTGTAACCGAATAGCTTTCCAGAATTCAATGAATAAATAATTGTGTTCTCCTACTGATTTAAGTTGAGAGATAACGCCGTGCCAACTGGGGTGGTGGCCAAGAAGTATCAGGACTAAAGTTAATTCTACGCGGATGTTGTATCCAGTCATACTGACGGCAATTCTTTTTACATAAAGAATGAAAGACCTATACCTAATCATGCGTCAGCCTCAATCTTTCCACAATGTTGTCGAATGTATGATAAGAGTCGAAATTTGACGACATGAGAAATGTTTTTACAAACTTTAACAAAGTTTGCTTTTCTTAGCAAACTGGGGCGGACAGAAAGCGTGTTCAGAAAATAGCTGCAGTCAGAAAATATCTAATAATTCCCACTTTTTGCCGCTCATCATTTTTTGTGTTAATTGTGAATCTTCTTTTGTAAAACCTTGCAGTTTGGGACAACAGTAACGTAAACTATTGGCTTGAGAGCATTAGCTTTCAGTGGACTGGTTCTTATGCTGAAACTTCGATTGCAAAGTCGATCATCTTAAAATTGTGCAACATTGCGTGTCAAGCACAGAATATATCCAAAATGATTGTGGTAAGATAATCCAAGATTTTAAAATTTTGTGGTTCTATTTTGAGACATGTAGAATCTCCCTTAAAAAAATAAAAATAAAAACTACAAACTGCTCCTCTTGTCTTCTTGTCTTTGAATTTAAAAAGTTATCTGTGGAACAAAAGATGAGCTCTGGTCCGTACAACGTCTTGAAATTTAATCGTCTGCACCCGCACCTGAACTAAGTAACGCTGCTGTCCAATGCAGGGTTTTCAACGGTAAACTGGAAGTGTGGTGTCGTTAGATAATGTGAATGAAAACGTTACTTCTGTATCATGTTTTTATCGAAGCTAGAGAAACAAAAACATGGTTAAACCGCTCCATCTACTCCTTAAGTTTCACATACTTTCATCTGTAGAGAAACTTGCTTGTCATGACCACTTGGAGACAAGTACATTCGTCGAAAGATTTCATCATGAAATACAGTGAACGAACCAAATATTGCGTATTGCATTATTGTCAATACTGGACATATTAGGAAATCAAACTGGTTTTGTTCTGTCAGATACAGTCAGGAATATATATATATATATATATATATATATATATATATATATATATATATATATATATATATGCAAACGATTATATATATAAACATTTCAGTTTGATAAACGCAACCGATAGAACATAAATAGAATCTTACAAAAGATTCCACTACAAACACTACAGTTTCTTCTCACTGCTGTCTTGCGTGACACATCGTTTATTAACCAAATTGCCCTCTTCGTAATTGGAGACACTTTAGTGTGCGTTGAGGCATACTTCTTACCAAATCGTCTAGATAAGCATGTAAGATATTGCCCCATTCCTGAACAGCGGCATCTATGGCACACAGTGAGGTCCCTTGTGGGACATCAGACAGCTCATTTCAAAAAATGGTTCAAATGGCTCTGAGCACTATGGGACTTAACATCTGAGGTCATCAGTCCCCCAGAACTTAGAACTACTTAAACCCAACTAACCTAAGGACATCACACACGTCCATGCCCAAGGCAGGATTCGAACCTGCGACCGTAGCGGTCGCGCGGTTCCAGACTGACGGGCATAGAACTGCTCGGCCACTCCGGCCGGCTCGCTCATTTCAGCATTAACCTTGTTTTCCCAGTGCGGCTGAGATCTGGAGAATATGGAGGCTATTCCACTTCACTGATTCTGTGCTCCACTAGGCAGGTATTCACAAAATGATGACGATGAAGGCGTGCATTGTCGTCCATCAGCGTGAATCGCGTTCCAATAAGTTCACCAAACGGAGCCACAAAGTGGGCAAGAATGTCGTCTCGACACTTCAGATCAGCCATCCTTTTGCGTATGGGGGCAATAGGGGCCCTGCGGCTATACGTTATTACAACCCAAACCATAACACAGCCACTTAGATAAGGGTGGCGGAAAACGATACAGTGATGATGTAAACTTTGTCCCTGCTGTGCCCAACTATGAATATCAGTATAATCAGGGTGGAGAATGATACAGGCCTCATCAGGAAAGAGCGTTGTGCCCCACTGTTGCCTAACTCACAAGGAGTTGTTCTGTGTTCATGAGACAGATCCCCTCGTTGAAGCCAGTTTTGAGGAGGAGGTTTGTGACGTCTTCTTTCTCTTAGTCCCTGCTCATGGAGCCTATTTCGTACATAAGCGCTGAACCTGCCTTCCTTTACCTGACAGAACTGCCGCCATAGAAATGTAGCATTGTGTTGAGGGTTTTTGCTTCCCATTACGCGTATGTATCAATCATACACATCTCTTTCTCTTCTACGGTTAATTCTGTGACGATGCTCAACTTGATCCTGTCCCTAGAAACTTGCTCCAGATTCCTGAGACGCCACGTTGCCTCACAGTGACATTCGCTGCGACGTCTGATCGTACATTACTGTTGTCTGAACTATCCTGAAGCAACACAACTCTCTTAATGAAGCACAGCACAAGTACTATAATGTTTACAGGTGGCACGGTTGCCGTAGGACGCTCATATTGCCCCCTCACAGTAGAAACATGAATTTATTCAGCTATGTTTATAATATAACCAAGCGTGGTGAGAGATCACTGAGCATCAGTTAATTTAGATAACAGTTGGTGGCCACTAAGTGGACACATAAAACCACATTAATGATTGCTTAGAATAAAAGTGTAACTCCATGTAATAATTATAATGGTAAGCTTTCTAGTGAAATTGAGCCATAGGGCGAAATAGACTGATGCAACCTAACGGTGTGGTTCATGTGGCTACCGTGAGGTGGCTGCTGAACAATTATTTTCTGATCATGAATGCGATATCACATTATAAACTTGCAATTTTCTTATTGTACTCTAAGCATACTGCAGAATATTAGAGTTTGCGGCAAGCAGAAAGGCGTCTCTGCACTGCAACACATCCAGCACGCAGAGAGCAAGCAGCTCAGCAGCAGAAGTCAGTCATCTCAAACCGGCGCCCCAGAAGTAAGGGAGTGCTACCAACAAAATCTGCGTCATCTTTGCCGGTAAGCCCTCTAGCTGTAGCTGTTACCATCCCCACCAAGTCTATCACAGAGGCTTTTTTAAACCACGAGGCATTTCGATACAGAACTCTTGCGTTCAGTTATCAGACAATAGTTCATGCGGTATTGGCGAATATGCATTCACGAATAAAACATCACCCACCTCTCACACTATCATTTTTTATAACGTAGTCTCACATGTCGCATTCAGCCATTTAAGGACTGGTCCTGTTTCTACCGCTGTCACCCTCTTTTCGACTACTTCCGAATAAATCAGTACTACAGTGACTGCCACATGCTGTGCTGTTCGCTTCAGTGGGAAGACCGACTGTATGGTTTCCACCCGTGCCGCTGCTCAGAATTGTAGAACTGAAACGCAGAGTGTTATGAAGATGGACGCCAATGTGTACAGTATACAATTTACATTCCAAGTGCCGTCCAACGGTAGCCTCAGTTTGAGATGGGCTTTAGAGTGCCAGTTGCTACTCTTGCTTCAGGTGACATCGTGATCCTGGTGGTGTGGTCTATTCATCTAGCCTGACATATGGTGAAGCGTCAGATGTGCGCTGAGTGATGGAAGGGGAGGTGTTACTCGAGTACCTTTCGGCCTCTAGGGCCCTACCTTATGTCAACATTCCTACTGGTTTGTTTGCGATGGATAGAGATGTTGGCAGTATGATTCAGATGGCTCAAAGCACTATGGGACTTATTATCTAAGGTCATCAGTCCCATAAACTTAGTACTTAAACCTACCATAAGGACATCACACACATCCATGCCCGAGGCAGGATTCGAACCTGCGACCGTAGCAGCAGCGCTGTTCCGAACTGAAGCTCCTAGAACCGCTCGGTCACAGCGGCCGGCTGTTGGCAGTATGACATGGCGCTGAGCATCCCACCCCATCACATAGACGCATCTCTCAAACATAACCGTCAAAAACATCTGCCTCTAGGTAGCAATTCATAATACGTATGTGAAACTGAATGACAGAGTAAGGTGGTCCAGACGCTAGCACACTGGACTCGCATTCCGTAGGACGACGGTTGAAACCCGCGTCCGACCATCCTGATGTAGGATTTCCGTGATTTCTCTGAATCGCTACAGGTAAATGGCAGGACGGTTCCTGTGAAAGGGCACGGCTGACATCCTTCCCCCGCCTTCTCTAATCCCATGGGACCGATGACTTCACTGTTTCGCCAAGATGGCTGCTGGCTCGGTTGTGGATTGATGTGTGCTCCGTGTTGGAACGTAGTTTTCACGTGGTAGAAGTGGATTTCAACAACTGGTGTTCGTTGTCACAAGTGCTGAAAGTGACATTCGTCGTGGTGCGCGATATTTTAAAGAGAAACCAGGTGAAAATTAGACAGTCCGAGCGATAAAAGTTTTGAATTGCGATCGGTAACGCAAGTGTGGAGCGATTGTCGGCCTCCCGCAGTGGTCGTCGCGAGCCGGCTTACGCTACGTCACGCGTCGCATCGTCAGCCGAACCTGAGGGAGCGACACCGCAACGCACGCCGACCTCGGCGTTGCGTCTGACGTTCCCGGCTGCCAGCCACCCAGCCGTTACTGACAGCCGCGGGCCACTCAGCAGACGCCGTTTATAGCTCTACGGTAAGGCGTAGCCTACGAGACCCTGCCTGTAGGTATTCTCACCCAGCGAGCGACTGTTTAACGCCTGTGTATATGCACCAGGGCAGCAACTGTCATAGTGTGGCTCTTACTCAGCGATTTCTGTCTGGTGCGAGCTGTCTTTACGTCACACAGTGAGGTACTAGGACCACAAACATTAGACTCTCCATGAACCAATGTTAAAATAACGCTTATAAATTACATCTTTCCTCACAAAGTATTTGAGGTAGGAAGTTGAACTTTTTACAGATTATTTATTGGAATATGGGCTACAACTTAAAACAGGGATTTTACAAAATTTTAGTTCAGTTATTAAAGATGATTTTTTTTCAATTGTAATGAAAATTCACAACATTTTTTTGCAATTTTTTATTTATATATTCAAAAACATACAGTTTTTTGGAAAAAGGCTGTGTTAAATTATGCAGAAGGTACTGTGTAACATTTACTGAAAGTTTGAAACAAATATGTTTGGAAGATCCTTAGAAAACCTGTAATTAGTATGAGAAAATAAAAGTTTTGGGAATCGAGCGACAAAGATTGGATTAACTTTTTAGTGCATTCCAGGTCCATAGGATGGATTATCTTCATCCTCTGCAAACTCCTCCTCCAGCTTCCTCTTGTTCCTCCTCCTGTTTACTCTTGCTTGTATTTCTAGACTCTTTACAGCCCTGTCTGCAGCCCGAAGGCGTTCCTTGTCTAAAGCAAGCATCGCTCGTACCATGTTAGAACCTATCTTCATTCCCATATTTCTAAATACCTTTGGCTTTCCAACATTTCTCCTTTTCTTAAAAGCCTTCAGAGGATTTCTAATAACTTTACTTTTACTCATTATTATACTTCAACAAAACAGAGACTCAAGAAACAGAATTAATTACGAATATTTTCGAGATAACGACAGAGTAAATAAACATGAAACAATCGACAATCACACCAGCGATATATATTGAACCATCACAGGTTAGCCACAACACATACTTTATCTCACATCACTAAAATGTACCTGATGAACACGGACGTTAATAATAACACCATTTGACAGCAGTTTAACAGCGCCACAGTGGGTCACGCCGATGTAGAACTCATTTCAAAAAAAATTTTTTAAATAGTTGTAGTCTTCGGAATTGAATAAATTATATATCTATTAAAAGGTAATAGTCTGCAGATTCAGAAAACGCAAAAAAGTAAAAATTGAACTTTTCATGATTTTGTGCCTTTCCGGAGCCCCTTAATACGCAGACACTGGAAGGAGGTAAGATAGTATAAGCTGGCCGCAACAGCTGCAAATAGTGATGGCGCGATCTGATCCCCGGGTGTGAACATAACATACAGGTCAGACGGGGAGAACAACACACAGACCGGAACAACTAGCACGGAGGGGGAGGCTATGCCACGACGACCAAGCATGGAGAGAAAATTAATAGAAACTGTTGATGATATTCTCGCAGATCTCCAAGCTGAATTAAAACAAAAAGGCGTTTCCTCAACAACCACAGTGCCTGTTGAACAAAAAAGTTGGTCACTTGCTCTTGGTCAAGCCAAACTCGCAGGTAACAATGAGGAATTAAGAGTGGAAAACGTAAGGCTCAATTGCCGAACTAGAAGCGGAAATCAAGGCACTCAAGGGAGGCAATTACATTCGCCGAACAGAAATGCCAAACATCCCAATGTATGCTACTGTAGCTTTTGCTCCCAGTGTCACGAGACCTAAAAAAGAAATTTTTTGTATGTGCATCCTTTTGGCAGGGGGTCATTGGGACGACGGCCATTTACTATTGTGACAAAATAAAACACCTACAGCCGTCCTTATGATTCTATTTTGTTTTGTTTCAACCAGTCTCAGCTCTTCGCTGCGCCATCTTGAGGCCTGAATGCATAGAAATGTAACGATAGCATTATCAATTTATCAATCAAGCTACATAGAAACAGATTAAAAACATAATGATAAACAATGACAAGACTCTACAAGTGAATTTACACCAAACATTTGATAGATCGATCAGATACATCCACTGTCACATATCTAAAACATACAATAACAAATTTCCAATCAATACATTGTACTATTCATGACTTGTACTGCTCAGTCGGACATACATTATCTGCACAACCCACAAATAACTTGTTGAAACACAAAATGACTGTAGAAGGTGATAAATGGAAGAAAACAATATCTCATAAACAAATAAAGAGAAGTAACATGACCTATGTGTCGTGTCTAAGTATAAAATGCTACGTTATACACGGTTGATGAGCATACATTACGTCATATATATAAAATGAATGCCCAAGATGTGTTATAAGACCGAATATAAGCCCCACCTCAAATCATAACATATGTAGAACGTATTAAATACGCCCACAAGAAACTGTTCATGAGGAAAACATTCATGTGCGAATGCATCTACATATCGTGTGATTGTTTCATGGCAGTAGCTGTTGTATTTTGTCAGAATGAAAAAGAAATGGTTATCAAAACTGAGAAAGTAAAGGAAAACAAAACAGGTGTTATGTTTTTTAAGTCAACAAACTATCAGGACACAAGGGGGATACGAGATACATTAACTAAAATAATTAATCCAAGTCAGGATAAAATCAAAATAAAGGGGATGAGATCAACAACAAACATAGTGACTATCAAAACTGAGACGAAGATGGATGCCATGAAAATCGTAGAGGAAAGATGGCAGCTAAAGAGCATCACATGCAAAGAAACCCGAAAAAAATCGACTACTAATGGCCATATACAACGTCCCCACATCCATTTCCGACAAGGATTTCACGGAGGAACTGTACGAGATTAACCTTAGTGACGACGTCAGCAGAGAAATGTTTGAAGAAACAGTGAACCTTAAGTTTAGAAAAGTACCGAAAAACAAGCGTACGTTGAACAACATTACTGAGATTAGCCCTGGAATATGGTACGACGTTATGCAAAGAGGACGTGTATACATCGATTTCGAAGCACTTACAATAAAATTCATAAGGGTGCAGAAACAGTACCCTGTTGAGCGCTACATGCGAGACGCACCAGTCTGCTACAAATACGCCAAAGAGGGAGACTGAAAAGGCACTTTGTTGCATATCGTGTATGTACAGAAACTCTACTTGCAACAAAGCAGGCGGAATTCCCGAAGTATAAACAGTTACTTGAAAAACTGACACACACAGACTAACACGAACTACAGTAATCAAAACTATACCTACTAAGACCAGGATGTATCAAGAGGACCTTAATTCCATATATCTCGACAGTTCATACGAAGACATTCACCGCCAGAAACACAAGTCTCCAGCTATCTGGGCGAGGTCATGGCACCGTGTAATTGCATGGCGGCAACAAATGGGCTTCTTCCTGGAGACGTTCGATGATACTGAAATCCTCCCGTCATTTCTTGCCAGCGACGTGGTTAATCGTCATTTCTTACAGACAACGGAACACATCGATCTACTGAGTATGCAAGGTGCTATGGATTACGAGATAGCCTGCCACCTATAACGTGAAATGTACCAGTGGGCTACCATGCAGACATGCGTATTGTTAAGAATGGAAGAAGTGGAAATAGAAATATTTAGTTATGATTGTAGAAAGCGTAGACATCACAAACAAGAACAACACGAAATTAACGATAACATTTGCATGAACAACTACACAGTCCACGAAACTTGCACAGACACTCAAGGATACAACCAAAATACAGACACAGAAAACGGCACCGTGACAGGACACAAACACGACACGTGGAAACACATCAGGATATACAACACCGAAAAGTGCAAAACCTACATCAATCCAGTGACGTTCATCTCAGCGGTTCAAAGGTGCTTGCAACGTTCCTCTGTATCGATTAAAAAGCGTGGCGCCGTGTGCTATCAGCCTCGGGCTCGGCGATGCTTCATGCAGCAAGATGTCACCACATGCGGAAAAAAGGCCGCAGACAGAAGTTAATGTGAGGCGTAAGGCGGGTTAACGATGTCGCAACAACATTAAATTTCACAACAAATCTGCCCGAAGCCACCACAAACGTGCCACACGACAAGAAGGTCGTCACAGCCCCACATTTCACCCCTTATTTTTACGCCTCTGTCATGGAGGTGACAACCGCGATGTCCTGCGACCGTTCAAAACCATTCAATATGTACACGATCCTAAACAACAGAGGGTATTTGTATTTTTCCAGCTCTACTGTTCAGCTCCCTTCTGTGCTCCAGTGGCGTAATCATGGAGGGGTGCGAAAGAGACACACAAATGAATTAAATGGTAACAGGTCTCTCTAAGACTACCCCCCCCCCCCTCCCTTCCTCCACCCGCAGTTCGACAACACCACGGTACTACCTGCCTGACTATGTTGAGTACTTTAAAAATGCAGCTGCACGGAGACAAATTGTGACAGAGTCCTTGGCGCCTGCAGGCAGGCAATCCCTTGACAGCCCTCTGATTCTGAATTCCTACTACTAGTAGTGCAGCCTGGCTGCAGGCACCTAGAACACTCATCACTGTACCGGTACATATTTGAGGCACTCAACAAATGTGGGCGGGTGGTACCAAGAGTATGCCGAACTCCATGGTCCTTAAGGGAACCTCTGCCGTTGTATTCAGGTGTGCGGGTGACTTCGTCAGATCACGTCATGGGAGGACGCGAAAAAGTAGGACCCTAAAAGCTTCGATCCCTTTGTGCTTCAGATCACACCAAGATTTCGACGGATGGTTTTCAGAAGACTCTAGTGGTTCCAGTCTGTATATCAGAGCAGAAACTGGGGTTGCAATGCACTCTAAATGGTTCAAATGGCTCTGAGCACTATGGGACTCAACTGCTGTGGTCATAAGTCCCCTAGAACTTAGAACTACTTAAACCTAACTAACCGAAGGACATCACACACATCCATGTCCGAGGCAGGATTCGAACCTGCGACCGTAGCAGTCGCACGGTTCCGGACTGCGCGCCTAGAACCGCGAGACCACCGCGGCCGGCGCAATGCACTCTAAATTGGTACACGTTTCAGCGGCGTTGCTGGCTTGGACCGCAGTGTCCTTAGAAAAGAGTAGGATCGTCGACGATGGTGTGATCAGTTGTCAACAACGCAGTCGTTTCATCACTGCACAGACAACTGTGTGGGAATAGATGCCTCCAGGTAAAGGGTGATTTAATAGACGCCCTTTATGCTAAACGGTGAGGCCTTTTCGTGGTGATTCTGAGCTTCGCGGTTCTGATCTCAAAAAAAAAAAAAAAGTTTCAAATGGCAAATGGCTCTAAGCACTGTGGGACTTAACATCGGAGGTCATCAGTTCCCTAGACTTCTAAAACCTAACTAACCTAAGGGCATCACACACATCAATGCCCGAGGCAGGATCCGAACCTGCGACCGTAGCAACAACGCGGTTCCGCACTGAAGCACCTAGGAGCGCACGGCTCTGATCTCAGAGGCGGCCAAAGAAGTGGTGAATTGTCGGTAATGGGTGGAGAGGGGGGGGGGGAGGACATTCCCATTGTGTGACACATACACGGTGAACGTTGGTCAAATTTGGTGCCAGTGTGACATCATTAAGGTCATATAAGTTTCTGTACCGCAGGGCGCCACGCTGTTGCATCATTACAGAGGAAGTCTGTAGTCAACTTTGAGCCAAAATTTAAACTTCTGCGAGGCAGTGGGGGACAATTATGGCGTTTCTAAAAAGTGATCCCTTAATTTTCTTGCGAAGAGTAATAGAATCAAATTAGGCGATGTTGAAAAAATAAGATTAGGAAATGAAACAGTAAAGGGAGTCGATAGGTTTTGTTGTTTGGACAGTAAAATAAGTTCTGTGGTTGAAGTAGTGAATACATAAAATTGCAATAGCAAGGAAAAGGTTCCTGAAAAAGGAAAATTCCTGAACATATGATGTAAATTTGCATGTTAGGAAGTCTTTTCTCAAGTTATTTATGCGTTGTGTAACCTTGCACCGAATGCTAAGTTAACGTTAATCAGTCAGCTAAGAACTGAATAGAACTTTGGAATACGGTACTTCACAAGAAATGTGAAAATTCAGCGTTGAATCGAATACAAGATCTTTAAGCTGTGTACAAGGTTTTTAGATCTTTAAGCTGTGTACAAGTTTTTTTATTATTCTACTGGTGAGCGGGAATCAAAATTTGACCAAGGATATAATAAAGAAAGTTGATGGTTATGATCACAGTCACTATCTCAGGTGATAAAAGGAAATAATAAAAGTAGACATGTCTTACGCTGCACTAATCACATTCACCCAGGCAGGTGCGCTTGTTAGCGCCGCCGCTTCCGACACGAGAGGAAATGATCGCTGATCGAATAAGCCCGGCGGATTAACAACATGTGGTGGGTAAGCCGGCCAGGTACGAAGTGGTTTTTTGGCGGTTTTCCACATCCCCATAGGTGAATACCAGGCTGTTCCTCATGTTCAACTTCAGATACACGTTACACAAACATTTAGAACACTTTCTCCGACTTGTACACAGAATTTACTCTCTACAAAGACAGAATAGGCACACTGCTTCTGTCTCCTTAAAATCTTACTTAGTCTCATCAGCAGACCTAATCAAACGAACATTGGCATCATGCACGCTATCTAAGAAGTGCCAACGCTACTTTTCTCAGGTGGAAAACGTGATCAATCTAAAAAATAAAAAAAATAAAAATAAAACGTAATGACAACTGAGCATATCTAAGAAATGTAATCGCTTAAAACAAGGCAGTAGAAAATAAATTAATCTAAGAAATGTGATAAAGTAAATACGTCATAACTTGTTAAAATCACAAGGTGGAAAGGTTCCCAGTAGGTAAGTAGAGGATCAACTGTACTGAGTCCATCTATTCTGCGTCTTCGCGGTGGAAGTTGGTGCACCTATAGGCACCAAATGCCTGTCACATGAGAGGAGATTGCCCATAGAAACTACTATGCCATAATTTATATCATGCGATGACATTTGGCGGAAGTGTAGGCTCCAAATCTAACTGAATTCTTAAGCTCTGAGAACACGTTCCATTTCCTAATCTCTTCTCTATCTCTCTCTCTCTCTCTCTCTCTCTCTCTCTCTCTCTCTCTCACACACACACACACACAGAGACGACTAAAAACGTTACATCTCCACTGCCCTCACCCCGTCCCCGACACCCGAGACTGAAGGCCGCCTGGGGATCATCCTAGCGGTGAGGAAATACATTGACGTAAGCAACATTCACAAACGGCAGATTGTTACAGAGGGACAGATTGCTAAAGGGAGCGCCTTGGAATGGGCATCTCGGAAATGTGGAAACTGATAGTATTACTGTATTACTGCGGTGAGCATCTATGGAGAGCGGTTGGATGACGCTGAAGCCACGAGTAGGCGACTACGTGTTGGACGACCACCGATCAATACAGAAAGTGGAGCTCGAAGTACTGACCGCTCCGTAAAGTTGGACAGGCGGCGATGCCTGGTAGATCTGACGGCAAATTAAAATGCTGCTGCAGGTACAAGCGTTTCGCAGCACACCGTTCAGGACACATTGTTGATACTGGCTCTCCTCAGCAGCAAGTTTACATGTTGACGCTGTGGTATCGTCCAGAAATCGCAGTGCCACCTTAATCGATACCTCAGACATTGTTAGCACGGGCACGCTGCAATCCCCAACAACAATTGGGAGACACTCCAGATGACCACACCTCCCTCACGCTGAGGTGTGTACAGAGCATGCGAGCGCTCTGTCTCGTTCGTGACCTCATCTGAACCAGTCAGGTTCATAGTGTAGGATCAACGAGTTTTTTGTATTTCTGATAAAATATACTTTCGTAAATGTTGTTTGTTGTACTGCAGCAAAACAGTTTGCTAATCTGTGCGTCAAGTGATGCTTTCATAGTCAATGAGAATTGCAAATTGGCAAGCAATCCTGTGGCAAAGAACTTTATCGCACTTAAGTATATCACTTATTCATTAATGTAAGAAGGCATACTAACATTTTATGTGTTCTAGTTTGATGAGGCTTCTCCCAGGGCGAGAAAAGAGCCCACAGTTACGGCAGAACGAAAGTATTTTCGCCCAGTAACATCACAGACAACGATGTTGTCAATTAAGATCGTAGTGGGCAGGGAATCATTCAGACTGGACCGTCGATCGTTGGATGGAGACATGTCGCCTGGCAAAATGAATGTTTCCTCTACACCAGGTCGATGGTGGTGTCGGATACGCCGTCATTCAAGCGAACGGCTGCCAAAACATGCACTGCAACGCGGACACATGCCGTTAGGAGCAGTGTTCTACTATCGGCTACATTCGCCAAGGTCTCCCTGGGACCTTTGGCTTTAATTGAACGTATTCTAACAGTCGTGGACCACATAAATATTATTGTTTATCACCTGGTTCCCCAGATGCTTGACTTCTTCTCCAATAGCGATGGCATATTGCAGCAGCATGACTTTCACTCTGCAGCGGAGTGAAAATCTCATTCTGGAAACATCCCCCAGGCTGTGGCTAAGCCATGTCTCCGCAATATCTTTTCTTTCAGGAGTGCTAGTTCTGCAAGGTTCGCAGGAGAGCTTCTGTAAAGTTTGGAAGGTAGGAGACGAGGTACTGGCAGAAGTAAAGCTGTGAGTACCGGACGTGAGTCGTGCTTCGGTAGCTCAGTTGGTCAGTCTGCTTTCGGCTGCGGTGGGGCGAGGACGTCCGCTGCGCCCCGCCGTGCGCGACCGTGAGCGCTTGCTTGTGTTTACCTTCTCGCGGCGCGAGTTGTATTTGTTCCAAGTTCAGTGCGATTATGGCACACACATGGCGCCACGATACGATCAAAATTACTTTCCAACCAGATCACGCGCGTCCTCGAGCCTATGAAATAGAACAGTTCATACGCGACGATCTACGTTTAGATCCGGCGACTGTCGTCGGTATACATTTTTCTATAACGGCGAGCGTGGTTTATGTTAAAATGACCAGTGCAGAGGTCTGCGCGACAGTGGTTTCTAAATACTCGAACTCTCTCCGATTCAAACATTCTGACGGGCATATCGGTGCAGTGACGGTGGATCATGCAGGCATGGGCCTAAGGACTGTAAGAGTTTTTGAGCTCCCCTTCGAGGTCCCAGAGGAAGTTGTCAAGGACGCATTCCGACCATATGGCAATGTTATCAGCCACGTTGCAGAAAAGTGGCAAACTTTCTCGACGTATAAGGTCTACAATGGTGTGCGCCAAATTAAACTTGAGCTCAAGAAACATGTGCCGTCCTATTTGAACATCGGTGGCTGTCGTGCAATCATCATGTACGACGGTCAACCGCGTACCTGTTCCGGATGTGGGCAGGAAGGCCATGTTCGATCAAGCTGCTTACAACGTAGAATTACGCAGATACCAGTGGGAGACTCCGTTTCCCCGACGGGGACGACAATCCTGCCCCTCACGTACGCTCAGACGACGATGCGCACCATAGTCGAGGACGAAACGGGCGATCAGACACATCCATCGACGCCAGAATTACCAAGGGAGGAAGAGGAAGGACCCTCGGTGCCAACCCATATGTCGCCCCCTCCACAGCAACAACAGCAGCAACAGTCCCACGGACTCCAGACGCAACATCACATTCAGAACGCGATGGACGTGAACGCGAACATTGTCCCGACCGCGGCTTTCCTAGCGGAAGGTGATACGACGCTGGATTGCCTCCCACATTCGGATACGGATGTCCACGTTCGAAAGCAACGTTCGCCCCGACGACGCAAGCGACGTCGGCGGACCCCTTCTGACGATTGCCTCCTACACACGGCCGGTCAAGAAGGTGACATCTCATCAGACAGCATGGATGCAGCGCCTGCTGAGGATCTAAGAGGTGTAGACGGTTCACTTGCCCATACTACGAGTGCCCAGTTACTTCTTGCACCACAAACGCGGCAGGTCGCGTCGATGGATGGCGATCCGTCTACCTCCACCAAAGACGACGTACGTGAGAGAGATTTAGGTGCCGATCAGCCACACAGCATCGTGTTGCACCCACTTTGGTCGGACGATGTTGAGGAACTTCCTGAAGAGGGCACGGGTGACAGGGGAGGGGGCGGCATTGGGGAGGATGCCACTACTAGCGTGAAAGACTCATAATTTGTAACGGGTTTGGTGGGTCCGGCATCTCTTGCGGTTAGCTTTTATTGCCAAGGCGTCTACCCTAGGTGAAGAGGCTAGGCAGCACACCTTTCGCCTTGCCACAATCAATATCAACGCGATAAGGGCACCACACAAACTGACAATGCTACAACGCATGCTTGATGCGGCGGACATCGACGTGGCCCTCTTACAGGAAGTATGTGTCGCTAGTTTCCCTGACTTCTACGGATATACCGCCCACATCTCCCACGCCTCTTCTACCGATTGTGGTGTGGCTGTTCTGCTACGGGACAGTTTGGCGGCTACGGACGTACTGTACTTACCGAGTGCAAGAGCCATGGCAGTAACTGTCAACGGTGTACGACTCATCAATGTATATGCCCCTTCAGGATCAGGGAGACGGAGAGATCGGGCCCGCTTTTTTTCGGAAGATATTACGCGTCTGTTTATGGGCCACATAGACGATATGGTGATCGGAGGAGATTTTAACTGTACATTATCTCCATCTGATCAGCAGCCACATCACGTCTCGTGTGCGGAATTGGAAATGCTAGTGCGTGACCTCCACCTGATTGACACGTGGCGCCACATCCATGGCCCAGCTCCTGGTTACACCCATTATACAAGCCATTCATCAAGTCGGTTGGACAGGATTTACGTCACAAGCACCCTTTCGACGGCGACGAGAGGAGCAGAGCTCTGGCCCACTGCATTCACCGACCACACAGCCTATATTTGCACCATTGCCCTCAAACCTGCACGTGTGTGGCGCAGTAGGCCCCCCTGGAAACTGAACGTCGCCCATCTGGAAGAGCCGGCATGTAAAGGTGCTGTCGAAGAGTCGTGGAACGCGTCCTTACGGCGTTGTGGTCGTTACCGATCGACCCTCAGTTGGTGGATTGAATGTGCGAAGCCTGCTCTTAGACGCACCTTCATGGCTTACGGCCGGGAAGCAGCGGCATGGAGGAGGAGCACGGAAAACTTTTATTACACCGTCCTACGGGAATGTCTTGCTATGGAGCCCTCGCCTGACAGGCAGATCACAGTCAATCGCGCGAAAGCGCGGCACGTCTCCTTAGCACGCCATCATTTACAAGGCGCTGTTATACGGTCGCGTGCTCCAGACATGATACAATCAGAAAGGCCATCTATGCACCACGTGCTCATAGAACGCAGGAGGCGCCGTAGGGCACTGGTAACCGACATGATAACCGACGACGGTCGACATGTGGTAGAACAAGCAGATATAGCAGAAGCCTTCTATGGGCATTACGCTCAACTTTATTCAGCAGTGCTCCCTGATATGGCGACGGTAGACACCGTTTCAGCACATGTCCACGGTACAGTTCCACCAGACCTGGTACCGACTTTACTGGGAGAAGTGACAGAAGAGGAAGTGCTGGACGCCATTGGTAAAGGTGCTCCCCATAAATCACCAGGAATCGATGGGTTACCATTAGAGTTCTATCGAGCCTTTAAACAACTGTTGCTACCGTGTTTGATTGAAATTTGCCAGGAATTGATGTCCCCGGGTATAACATTGCCTGCACCATTCTTGGAAGGTCTGATTGTCCCCATCCATAAGCCGAAGGGACGGAATCATGTCCGCGACTATCGTCCCTTAACGTTACTGAACAGCGACTTCAAGATCTTTTCGAGGCTGCTATCGGAACGTATTCGCGGCACACTATTGCACGTCTTGTCCGCCGATCAGACGTCCTTGGGGGGACCCAACAACATCAGAACTGCGTTATGTCGTTAAAGAGATCTCATCTCCCTTGCACGGGTGAGACGTTTGCCGGCAGCCCTCGCGTCTATCGACTTTAGCCAGGCTTTTGACCGTGTGGGCCACACTTTCCTCACGGCCGTTCTACGGCGCATGGAATACCCCGACCCCTTTATCACAGTGTCGACACGCCTACTACATGGTGCAACTTCTCGAGTTCTCGTCAATGGAAGACTGACGGCACCCATGCCGATCCGCCGATCAGTACGACAGGGATGTCCATTATCAACATTGTTATTTGCATTGGCCTTGGAACCCTCGTTGTGTGGTCTCCGAGACAGGCTCACAGGGATACAGTTCGGCGGCTCCATCTATCGCTGCACCGCATATGCGGATGATTTGATGATCGTCATCCGAGGAGCTGACGATATGGCCGCGGCTTTGGACTGGATTGCAACCTACGGTACAGCTTCTGGTAGCCAAATCAACGTTGACAAGTCCGTCGCCTTGAGCATCGGGATTGGGCTACCGCAGGAACATATTGCCCCCTTACGCTTCAGTGATACTGTACGCTGCTTGGGCTTAGATTTCATGAACGACATGCGACGCGCGACGACGCTCAATTATCGACGCCTTCTTAACCAAATTAGGGGCGGAATTGCAAATCAGCGCTTGCGATCCCTCAACATCGTTCAGCGGGCGTATTATGCCAATGTATACCTTGCGTCCCGCATACCGCATGTCGCCCAAACGCTACCCATTCCGAAGCCCTTGGCTCGTAGCATTATGGCAGCGCTGGGATACTTCGTCACCGCTGGTATGTTACTGAAGATCAGATACGTATCTCTTACCCTCCCCAAGGAAAAAGGTGGTCTCGGCCTAGTTAACGTCCATGATAGGTGTGGTGTCACCGCTAGACACCACACTTACTAGGTGGTAACTTAAATCGGCCGCGGTCCTGTAGTACATGTCGGACCCGCGTGTCGCCACTGTGGGATCGCAAACCTAGCGCCACCACAAGGCAGGTCTCGAGAGACTGAGGAGACCTCGTCCCAGTTGTACGGACAACATAGCTAGCGATTGGACGTGCTAAGCCTTGCTCTCATTTGCCGAGAGATAGACAGTAGAATAGCCCTCTGCTAAGTTAAATGGCGACCACCTAGCAAGGCGCCATTTGTATCAGTGCCAATAGCTTACGAGTATGCAGGAGAGATGTATTCCAACAAGAGAATAAAGTTAAGTATTAAAAAAGCTACGTATTTTTCTTTAGTGCATTTATAAGTCTCATGTTCCAGACTTCACGCCCGTCTGCGTTAGCCTTGCGTGCCCTATCGGCTACAGCATTGTGTCTGGGCTGTATGGTCTAGACACAACAATAGGGCCATTGCCCTCTATGTTAGCTCACATTTATGTCTGCTGCGCCGTTGTCCTACGAGCCTCACGAGTCTGCTTCTGACGGCGCTACGTCCTGCTTAACTAAGAGCGCCGGTGCCACTACAGGACATCCCAGCGCCCCTCTTTTATATAGGACGTTTCTATTTAGAACAAAGTTATTGCAGTGTCGCGCTCACGACACCGCAAATGGCCACAACTCGACGCCTATATCATGACATGCTGCAACGCCGCCCCCTAAATGTGGTCGAACTAAAATATCCTGACGTACGGTGGCGCGTGGTGTGGAAGACTGTACACGATGCCATGCTCGATTCCGATGTTGTTTCTCAATGGTACGTCGTCGTTAATGGGAAGCTCGTGACGCAAGAACGTCTCTACAATATCCACATGACAGAATCTCCCAATTGTGTGGGTTGTAATACAGTAGATTCTGACGAGCACCGCCTCAGCTGTGGAGCGGCGGAACCGGTTTGGCACCTAGTGCGGCAGATGCTGGCTTATCTCTTGCGAGTTAGGCCGGAGCATGTATCTGCACGCACGTTATTGTTTCCGGATGAGACATTTTACCCCAAGACTCGAACCAACTCTGTCACCTGGATACGTGGACATGCAGTCCATTACCTCTGTCGTGACGGACACAAGGATTTCCTTGACTTCTGGCTCTATTTGAAAGAAAGACATCATGCTATTTCCGGGCATACCAGATATCGACAGTGCTTCGCAAACTACCTATGGAGTGCCTTTCACAGCCCGCCGTGTAGCTGGAATGTTCCAGGCAGTGGCAGATGAGGTCAGAATGAACTGCAAACGACCATATATTGAACAATCTTATCAGTGGGCGCAGTCGCTGGGAAGCCTCACTACGACGTGGTAGCTTTCTTTTCATGCTATTTATGTTTCATATCTTCGATGGCGTCTTCATTCTGTTTTAGTATTCCAGGCTTGGTTAACTGTGACCATTCGCACATTGATATATATATATATATATATATATATATATATATATATATATATATATATATATATATATATATATATATATAAACAAAAATAAAACGTGGGCAGGAGACCAGCGTTCAAATCCAAATAAATACACAAGAACAAAATAAGAACAAAATGAACAACAAATAAAATTTAATAAAGTATTTATACCCCTTCCATTTTTTTTTTTAATACGAAGTTCAGAGGCATCTTTAATTTTTGTTCGTTGGCGGAACCTGAAGTGGCGGCGAACGGCCGTCCTAGTTAGCTTTAGGATGAAAGTGGCGGTGGCACTAGCTTTGTTTTTGTTTTTAGGCTAGATAGGTTTTCGGGGGTAGTATGGGTGATAGGGGCCAACGCCTGAAGTGGAAGAGGTAATTTTCTTGCTTTATTAAAAAAAAAAAAAAGTTGGTAGAGCACTTGCCCGCGAAAGGCAAAGGTCCCGAGTTCGAGTCTCGGTCGGGCACACAGTTTTAATCTGCCAGGAAGTTTCATATCAGCGCACACTCCGCTGCAGAGTGAAAATCTCATTCTACCAAAGTCTAGTCAAATCTATGCAATTTAGAACCTTGCTGAATTGCACTCCGGAGATACATCAGCACAGTGTTGAGCAATGTATTTGGTGCGAGGCTCAGCATCATCATTTTCTCGGTTTTGTACTTTTCGCTCGTGTAATGACAACTGTACTGGACAGCAGTGGCGAGCGCGGACCACCGCGAGACGGAGCAGCAGTCAGCGCCCTTGGCTTCCGTTCCGAACGCGACACGCGCTGTGCTGTGCAGTGTCCACCGTTACAGGGCAGGCTGTGGGCCGGGCGGAAAGCGCTCGAATTATCGGCAGGCGTTGCAATAACTGCGCACTCGCAAATTGTTTAACAAAATGACGCAATTACTTTGAATTGGATTCCGCACCCGTATAAACTGCTGCGCCGCTGACAGCTGGCGATTGTCAGCGGCTGTGGGGTTCGCGGAAAAGTCCCGCGGCCAGTGCTACCGACACCGCCGCCCGAACACGGCTGCCTGCCTCATCACAAATAAATTAACCGCCATTGTTATTCGGGACAAACGGACGTCCGTATTTCTGCAGCGCTCACGAACTCCGACAGCACATCTGCCTGTACCTGTTGTGAATAACGTTCACGCGCATAGCGCCGTATATGAATGGAGGATGCTCGGCTGTTCTAAAATGTGTACAGCGAATGCGTTTGAAATACCTAACAAGATGTTGCGCGAAGATCGTCCTAAATTTTGTAGTTGTTGTGTAGAGAATTACGTTGAACACGTAGCGGTGATTTCCACCCTTTCAATCACTAGTACCAAATTCTGTTTGCCAAACAATGCATATCACACAAATGGTGACACTGGAGTGATTGATTTGATGCCCATAACGGATGGCTCAATCGGGCAGGTTTTCCTGTGTAGCCTTGGTGGCCGAGCGGTTCTAGGCGCTACAGTCTGGAACCGCACGACCGCTACAGTCACAGGTTCGAATCCTGCCTCGGGCATGGATGTGTGTGATGTCCTTAGATTAGTTAGCTTTAAGTAGTTCTAAGTTCTACGGGACTGAGGACCTCAGAAGTTAAGTCCCATAAGAGCCATTTCAACCATTTTAAAAGTCCGAAATGAGTTTCTCAACCGTCATGAAATAATTACCTTGACAGCTACCACGAAAGTGCCGAAGACAGAAGAACACCCAAAATTATCATTTTTAGACACTTTCCATTCAGTGCAAAGTACTTACATTAGATACTGCATGTTATGGCAGCGACGTGACTAAATTAAATATTTCAGCTCCTTTACGTACTAGCTGACGGCGTGTTACCGGCTATGGCACAACTACTGTACAGTAGATTACTATAGATGCCAACAGTTTCGACCTGTCATCCCACTTTAATCTCGACAGGTCCAAATTATACGTCGTGTTTATTGAGAGTGTTGTCAGATATTTTGATCCCTATAGATTCTTCTGTTATCTTACCACAAAAACGTTCGTCTTCATGATGATGGAGGTGACGCATAATCTAATTATATGTTCATTTTACAACATTCGTCTACCGCAATGAACACGATAAACAAATTTGCACAAGGTGGCCCAGCGATAAGTTCGACAGACGAGGCACATTGGCAACATTTCTTGGGAAAAATGAAGAGAAAACTGATACAGGCTGCAATCGTAACATTACAAGCTGACAGATGTGATAGACTTTCTGATCTATGAATTGTACCGTTAGATTAATTTACTTCAGGTGAGGAACAAAATCAAGTCACCCAACGTTTACACTATCTAATCAAATGCATCTGGACAAGTGTTAGTGACAATAATATTGGGTGTATCCACCCTTCGCGTTTATGGCGGGTTGACCTCTGCTGGGGTCACTTTCAGTAAGTTGTCTGAGTGGGGGCTGGCAGACCATTCTTTCTCAAGAGCTACGCCGTAGATGGTGACGATGTTGGGCTCCGCCATGTTGCGCGAATTCGATGTTCTATAAGCCGTCCCAAAGGATTTCGATTGGGTTCAGGTAATGATTCAAGGCAGATCAGTCATTTCCGGAGTACTGTTGTCCACAAACCGTTGCATCATAGGTGCTGCTTTATTGCAGGGTGCCCTGTCATCCAGTGCAATCAGTCATCGCCTATGAGCTGTTCCTCTAATGTACACAGTGGCCAATGCTTTAAAACATAGCCGCGCGGTTAGAGGCGCCATGTCACTGATTGCGCTGCCCCTCCCCCCGGATGTTCGAGTCGTCCCTCGGGCATGGGTGTGTGTGTTGTTCTTAGCATAAGTGAGTTTAAGTAGTGTGTAAGTCTAGGGACCGATGACCTCAGCAGTTTCGTCCCTTAGGTATTAACATACATTTGAACATTTTAAAAATGCATTCACAACTTTCCGAATGTAGCGTTTTCTTTAAGTGCAATGAGGCGACCAGGAAAACCATTCCCATACCACGTAAGGTGAGAGCTGTGTTTTAGATTTGATTTACGAAAGTAGAACCAGTAATGCCCTGATACGAACGATCTACACCTTATAATTAATTAATTGATGCAATAAGACTGTGAGATGAGCTCCAGAAAAAGTAACGTAAACATAAATTAAGATGACACTCATCTCTAACGTTCCATGAAAAGTGAACGTGTTTTAGCAAATAGCAGTCAGCTGGAGTTCACTGAGGATAAAAATCCAGTGCGGCTGGTCCCGGCGGACGTTCGAGTCCTCCGTCGGGCATGTGTGTGTGTGTGTTTGTCCTTGGGATAATTTAGGTTAATTAGTGTGTAAGCTTAGGGACTGATGACCTTAGAGGTTAAGTCCCATAAGATTTCACACACATTTGATTTTCGAACATAGAAATGCAGTCCACTTTGTGATCCACCAACTGCAACATGGTCACGTATACAAACAGTGATCCAGTACTGTCAAATGTTTTTTATTCCAGTCTTTGATCACAGTATGAAATATTTAGACGATGACCGGTTTCAGTCCGTACTGACTATCCTCAGATCTTTTTTACATCATGTCCCTAAGTGATTATAACACCCAAATACGGTACAGTGAATACTTACACTTCTGTAGAATCACCCATACAATAGAAAAGGAACATACAGTGTTTAGAATATGGAATGCCATCTGCATATGAAACAGTGGTCGAGAAATGCCAAATGCATCAATTATCAGAAACAACGGTTGCGTTTTGCAACAAGTATTCATGTAATAGTGGCACAATAGAAGGTGAAACGAGAGGATATATTTAAATTCTACGTTCTGCAATTAATTAAAAACCAATTGTCAGCGTAACATATGATCTCTTAGTGGCACAGAGACACGAGATAAGTAAACACACAGTATAGACTAAGTTATATACACAGCACAAAGCATTTAATAATAATCGAGGAGCTACTCACTTGACTTCTCTACTCTTCCGATTAAATGTCTAAATTCGGATCCAGTAGCAAGCCTGGTGGCTGCTGACCTCGTAAGATAAGGAACTGGCAGTGGCACCCGGAACATAGTTAATTCAAATCGCAGCATTCAAAGCAGCTGCAATACATAAATCAACGCGAATTTAACCACGAAATGCAAATACCTCGCGATTGCGTTACGAAATCAGTCTGCATATAGGCAGTGCCTACGGATAACCCCAAGAACAAACCGTTACTACGACACCAAGCAGCAGCCTGCCTCAGTGGCCGAGCGGTTCTAGGCGCTTCAGTCTGGAACCGCGCGACCGCTACTGTGGCACGTTCGAATCATCCCTCGGGCATGGATGTGTGTGATGTCCTTAGGTTAGTTCTAAGTTCTAGGGGACTGATGGCCTCAGATGTTAAGTCCATAGTGCTCAGAGCCATTTGAACCATTTGAACCAAGCAGTAAGCGCAGCGATCGGCTGCATTTAACCTGGCAGGTCTCACACGCACGCCGACCAGCACACGACAATCTCAGTCAGATCTCAGCCTAGTGTACCTTGCCCGGCGGATAGCCAAGTAACTGGCACCCTCAACCAGAAACCAAGCACACGATTTCCCGTAAGCTACAAGGACTGCACAAGCTAACCACATAATTTGTGCTATCGTTCTTGGTGCAGAATACCATATTTGGGTTACTTCAGCAATAATTAGTTGGCGACATAGAGTAATAGTGTAATTGCATTGGCTTTGCAGATCACGGCCCTGTTTGCCGAAGCAGTGGAAGAAACACAGGAGCAAATCCTTGATTCAAAGAAACAAGCAGCTAAAATAGACCTTCACATCTCTTTCGAATAAACTAAGATCACGTCAAACAAGAAAAACTCACGTAGCCACCTCAGATTCCAAGAACAAAAGACTGAAATAGTAAAAATGTTTAAATATCTCGGAGAGGGGATTAGTTGGAATGCTAGGAAAGCAAAGCAATGGAATCCAGAACAAATAAACTTCAACTGGCCTTCCTACTAACAAAAGATACATACCAAAAAAATCCCTATCATGGAAATTCAAAATTACACATTACAAGACAGTGTTTAATTTGTATGCAGCAGAAACACTAAACATGAACTTCAGAGACAAAATATAGAAACTTGAGGTAAAGACAATGAAAATTTTAAGGAAAATCATAGCACCAAAATTCCAATATCATAAGACAGTATGCATCAAGAATGACACTTTCTAAAAGAAAATCGAAAAACTTTCACATAAATTACGGAAAAGGAGGACAAACTTTTGTGGGTACTTCTCATATTGAACTCTAACAGATTAACAGCACAAACCTTTGTCTTTTTCTGTAACCGCGAAACAAAACCCAGCTGATTTAAAGAAACTGAGAAAGACCTAGGAGAACTAAAGTTTTTAGAAAAACCACTAATCTATCGAACAGCTAAATTAAATACTGAGGATGTAAGAATAAGGTTCCAAGACAAATCTACAAAAAACCCCATCACGTTTTGTGTACTCGGTTGGCTGAACAAGCAATTCAAAGATGCAGTATTAATGAGTTTTTTACAACAATGAAACTACAATACCTAAATTTGTCAGTGACACAGATGTGTCGCAATCGAAGTGCGACATAGAGAGTACAAGCGAAGTGAAGCTGGTATTGAACTTGGCCTGTCATCATTTTTTTCTTTTTGGATGTTGAAATACAGCTTCACCGGTGGCTCACAGTCTTACTGTCTTGGTGGATAGTAAAACTTTTCCACTCGACAATGATGTCATTCCAAAGACATCACTGGAATGCACGCTGAAGGTGGGGCGGTGGGACTTGAAGTCCAATAACACCTTCCGACGGTGGTTCACGTAGCAAGAAAATATTAACTAACTACGAACTACATTTCGTATCAACAGTGGTGTTTGACGGTGGTCGACACCCATTGAATGGTCAAGTCAACACTAACGCTTCATTAGTGGCCGTAACTGTGCTATCGTTAGCAGTGGTCAGAATCGGAATCCTCAAGGATGGTTACAGGGACAGTGTGTCGGCGCCAGTGCGTTCTGCCAATGTTTTGTCAGCCAGCGACCGTGTCGCGTAGGCCTAGACTTTGGCATAAGAGACGCCTTGACTTCTCTCGCATAGACAACTTGAGGGTGGCCATGTCCGTAGCCTCGTGGAGGATAATTACCCTCGTCATGCAGACTCCACAGAAGCACCTTGTTTTGCAGGCGCTGGAGTCTGCATCCTGGAGGCACCAATCGTAGCCCACGCAGTGGAGACAAAGGTGAGAGAACGGTGAACAACCATCCGGTGCAGCCGGAGCTTAGTGTCCAGGTTCAGTTCCCTGCTGGTGAACATTGGGTACAACACTTTTATCAGCTGGAGTCTTTTTTGGGTTATATATTCTGCATGGCGATGGAAGAGCGGTTTCTTATCCATTCGGACACCTAGGTACTTTGTATCAGGGAACCATGGGACCTGTCGCCTGCCACAGTGATGTTGTGGCGGAGGATGGGGCGCTGTTTAGTGTTTTGGCAGCATTAAGAGCAATCTTGCTGGAATGGCACCAGGTATCTGTCACGTCCAGTTGCCTCTGGAAGCGAGCAATGAGCTGGCCTGTGGTGTAGAGCGCCGTATCATCGGCGTATTGCGCCAGGGGTTGTCACCAGTCGGTCGCGGCGCTTATGTCCTATTCACACAGGGGACGCTGTTGTCTCGTTGTCGTCCTGGAGAGGCGCGGTTAGCGTGCGACTGGCTAACGTCATCTCACAGACATCTCTTCTCTAGCGCTGCCGACTGGCGTGCCGGCGCTTGACATTACGCCGTAACACACATCATCTCGGAAAAAGAGAGGAAAAGAAGATAAGAAAGAATGAGGAAATACTGGGCACTGAGAACAGAACAACACACAAAAATTCGATTGACCGAACTATCCCAAAAAGGATGAAACGAAAGAAGAAGAATATAAATGAAAACTGAAATTGGCTGTTCGGTAAGCAAGTAGGTAACTTCACCTCCTCTCTACTTCAGCGTCGGGACTTCACATTGTGACAGGTACACTCTCGAGGCATTCACAAATCCCAAGCCCTCTCATAGTACACTCACAGGTCATCCTAATTGTGACACTGTGCTGCTTCCTCACGTGCCATGACTTGATTTATGGCCGATGATGCGCGACCGCATTCAGCTGCACAGCTGTGGGAGCTGATGGAAAGAGAGAATATTCGCCGAATGGACAGGTCGGCCATTTCTCCCAGCCTAAATCCCTTCGAGCACATGTGTGATGTGGATGGCTTCAGGACAGTTTCTGATTGAAGAAGAGCGGCAGCAGTCTACACAATCGCCCAGAGAACTCGTCCATTGAGAACTGCTTTGCGGTAGCCGTGCATTGTCCCAAGGAGATTCCAGGATGTAATGAGGCCTGTTTGCGAGTACGTGACCCTGCGAAAGGGAGTAGATGCGTGCTTATTCAGTTCTTTTGTACCGATAGCACGGTCGGCTGCCACTCAGCTATGCGTAGTGAGTTGCAGGGGTGTTGTTCGTCGATGTGGCCCCTGCGTATTGTGGCAACGGCTACCCGCGATGCACCACTGTTATGCTGGAGGGCTACGACCGCCGACATGACCAGAATAGCTCCTTGAATAAGTTAACCATAGCAATATCTACAGATTTTCATGGTTTAACTATTATTAACCGCGTACTTTCTAGGTAGTTAATGATGTGTGAATGCGGTACAGAACCTGAAAATATCTTCCGTAATGTCTACATCGAGATTGGCGAATCTTTGTAAGCACTACTAAAAACATTAAAAAAAATACCAACGTCGTTCATTGTCGTTGAATTTTGTACGCAACTTACTTTATAAAGCTATACAGATGTGTGGGAAGGGTCCTGAACCCGAAAATATAAATACGACATTTGTTGTGAAAAGTCACCTTCAGTTACTAAGACTTAAATTTTGGGATTAGGTTTTACAGAAAAATTTGGAACAGCTACGGAATGTCATGCAGGAAGTCATTAAGGGCAATAAATATTTTTTTTTTAATTTTAAAATGTAAAGTACCGGAATAGATTACGATATTTTCAAACGTGGGTTCCATATTGTTAGGGTTAATACAATAGTGGCCCCCATTCAGCTCGTTGAGCTTTTACTGCTGGCGGGACATAAGTCTACTTACACACGTGCTCTCGCCGGTCTGTTCATCAAGACAGACAAACTTTCATAATAATTTTGTGCATCCCGAACGGAAAGGAGAAACGTAACGAAGTTGATAGAGCTGCACATTACATGTTATCTGTGACTAAACATTATCTGAGGCTGAGCTTTACCACTGAAGTATTACTGTGACATTTTATTAAAAACTTGACGAAAGTTATACCTGCCTACGATAGAATGCGGAAAGCATACGATATGGTTTACTGTACGAATATTTATATTTCCCCGGAAGTTGGTGTTCTGTACATCGAGGTAAATTAATGAGTATATCATGCGTTGCGTCCCAGTACGCCTACTTGCAGGAGGTATACTACCTCAGTTGAAAAATCTATGCCATTCATTTCTTCCAATGACAGCTATGGAACCTCTGGCGTGCGTGTCATTGCACATAGCAACACGTGCCCCGTGGGTTGTTCTGCATGGCGGGCTGCCAGTTTTCCGGGCTGGTGTCTGGTTAGCGCCACCAGTACCCTTTAACAAGCTCTGGACAGGCTTCAGCGACCACCGTGCAGCACGGCGGTGGAATGTTACGTGTCAAATAGCCAATATCACGAGGATTCTACAAACCTCTGTTAAAAAGAGGCATGCAATCTCGTGGTGGGATGAGCGACGATGAGTTTTATGGCTGTTGAGGCGGATCAGTCGTTGACGGGCTACACCTCGGGAACCTGCTGCATCTACATCTACATCACTATTCTGTAACCCAGCTGACGGTACGTGGTGGGTAGTATCACTACCTGATCCCTTTCCATGTTCGATTCTCGATTCGTGCATGGGTAGAATGATGGTCGGTTATCATTTGTATTAGCTCAAATTCACTGAATTGTTTTGTTGTGGTCATTCACGAGACGTATGTGGGAGAAAGTCATATATTGTCCGATCTCTTCCAGGAATTTCAGTGGCAAATCTTTACGTGACACGCAACACCTCTCGTGTAGCGTCTGCCACTGTAGTTTGTTGAGCATCTCTGTAACGCTCTACAGCCGACCAAACGATCCCGTAGTGAAACACGTCGCTCGTCGTTACATCGTCTCCATCTCCTCTGCCACTCCCAACTTGCAAGGGTCTCAGATACACGAACAGTACTCAAGAACATCTCGAAAAAGGGCCTTGTAAGCCTCTCCTTTAATGGATGAATTACATTTTCTATCGATTCTTCCTACGAATCTGAGTATAAAATCTCATTTTCCCAGTGTTTGCTTTATGTTGTCGTTCTACTTAAGGCCGCTCCGGACAAATACTCCTAGATATTTTGCGGTATTTTCTGTTTCAATAAATTTGCCATCAATAATGTTGTTGTAAAATAGTGGATTTCTTTTTCTACGTATGTGCAACATGTTGCGTTTATTTACTTTCAGGGACATCTGCCAGTCAATGCGCCATTCATCAAACTCCTGTGCGTGATTCTGCAAATTGTTGCTGTCTTCAGGCGTTGCACCCTTCTTGCAGTCAACCACCTCATCTTCAGCCTTAAAGAGCTTCGGACATATTCTGCTAGATCATTTCTGAGTAACCAGTTTTGAAACGATGCAGAAAGAGAAAAACTCTTCAGAATGACGTCAAATTTGAACAGCATGTTACTGACAAAGGAGAAAACGTAGTGGAAAAAACATTTAAATTTGAGCAATATAAGGCACTGTAAGCGTCAGACTACGTACAACAAGAGACACGTGGCACGATACTGTTTCTCACTTTGCGTCCAAGACGCCCAACATAGCTCTCTCCATGGAGGACCGCACACATATTCCCCGAACTCTTACGGAACTTGGTAAGAATGTCTTCCACGAGTAATGAGTGTGTTGGGGTGGAACACTACGAATGTAGTGTGTGGACATACAAGGTGAGAATGTGGGTCGCGCGGAAGGCGTGCCCTAGAGAGTCCCTGCAGTCGCGCTATCCACTGTACCCTAAGTGGCTCAGATGGATAGAGCGTCTGCCAAGTAAGCAGGAGATCCCGGCTTCGAGTCCCAGTCGGGGCACACAATTTCACCTGTCCCCGGTGATATATATCAACGCCCGTCTCCAGCTGAACGTATTAATATAATTCTAATTTCGTTCCAGACAGCTACAGGTCATCAATGGTGTCTCTTCTTTCGGACAAGTCCGAAAGGACACCATAGCCATATAAGTATATACTCTGTACAGTATGTCGTTGCGAGAGGGCGCACGCGGTAACATGCAGGCTCTTCTTAAGCCGTGCACAGGATTCTAATAGCTGCAGACCGGAAGAAGAGCGCGGAAGGCTGGTGGCTGGCTGCCGGATGGGACACGGGATGTGGTCTTCGCTGGGCCAGTGAGGAGCCAACATGAGGCAGCGCTGCTTCCGCCGGTAACGAGGGCGTACATCCCACCACACAGCGACCCGAACCTCGACTTTAACATAGGTAGCTGCCGCTGTGTACGCTGTGTCCAGAACATTTGTGTTGGTGGCGCGGTCGACTGTGGTGTGTACCTTTACCTCCTCCCTGCGTAATTGTTGTGGTATAAATTTAGTTATTTCGTGTAAGTTAGTGCTGATTGCTTCGTTTGGTTTGAAATAAACGCTCAGGTGTCGGTCACAACCCACAGCAATGATAATATAACGTAGCAGTTTAAACTCTGAACATTGTTTTTGGAACGCCACGTAAATTCTGAGTGCGAGTAAATGCGTCTTAAATATACGTAGCGTGACGTAATCTCAATACCCCGGCAAAAAGTTATTTATTGTTAATGGATATGTTACGCTCTCTTTTAACAAACGACAACGTAACGTAACCTACAACTAACCCAGAGATAATATAGCGCATGAAATGGTTTCTTTTCCCAGCAAATTAATCTAATGTTCCATAGAAAGAAAGAACGACACAACACCTGCGTATTATTGAAGTAATTGCAAGGAATTTCTTTAACTTTATCTCTTTAAGAATTCAGTTAACTTCCAATCCTTTGAATTAACTGAGAAACCAGTGGCGAAGCGTCACCAAAGTCTTGCAGGGTTAAATCTCTGAATAAGTTTCGTAATCAAAAATATTAACTAACTTTAATATTGAAAACTAACTGTAAAAATTCATAAAAGCGGTTAGAATTATTTTCCTTTGGGAGTGAACGTTGCAAACACTAAAATATTCTTTAGGACACGTAATGGCGGACTCAGCGCCACCGAAACAGTCGAAGCCAGATGGGCAATCGACTGTAGTGTTACCATCTTTAAATAAATTTCACGTGGAGGAAGAAGTATTTTTAAAAGGTAACATAAGATACTTTCAACTAACAATACATTGTGACTTTGAAGCTCATACAATTATACAGACAGCGAGTTATACACTTTTCATTTGGAGGAAGAAGTATTTTTAAAAGGTAACATAAGATACTTGCAATTAACAATACATTGTAACTCACAGGCGAAAAACAGAGAACAAACAAGGGCGAGGAACATGGCTCAGTTCCATGCTTTCATGGAACGTATTGAAATATCGTATTCTTAATCTTTGAGATTAATGGGAAATATTTACAATATTTGTCACAGAATATTATCAGACTCGACAAAATGCCTCATGATACTACAAGTATTATTACATTTATATCAGTTGAATAAATCACTTCATACATTATATAGGCTTCCAGGTCACACCACAGGTGTCACTCAAGTTTAAATCCTTCAAAGAAAGGTAAAAACCTACGCTCACGTCCATAATGTTCTGTTCTATTGACTGATTGCCTGTCTCATCATCGTTTAGCCAGGTATTGGTTCAAATGGCTCTGAGCACTATGGGACTCAACATCTTAGGTCATAAGTCCCCTAGAACTTAGAACTACTTAAACCTAACTAACCTAAGGACATCGCACACACCCATGCCCGAGGCAGGATTCGAACCTGCGACCGTAGCAGTCCCGCGGTTCCGGACTGCAGCGCTTAACCAGGTATTGCGTCCGTGATTTGATTCACTATTAAACTGTACACCATTACTTATGCACATTAGCTAAGATTAAATCTGTTTTCTTATTTATATGTGAGTTCCTGTGAGACACGTTTGAGGGAGTTCCAGATAAACATGATTTGCTTCAGTATTAAGCTGTGTACTATAACCTCCTTACGTTTGCTAAAACTTAATCATTTTGGTGTTTGTGTGCCATTTCTTGTGAGGTACGAAAGAGCAACATTTCGTGAAATGCAAGCTTACTGTGTTTTTTTTTCTCTTTTATAGACTTTGAATTGTATATTGCGTATCGTAAGGCGCCCCGGAGCATTGTGTTCCACACCGATGTGTTTTCTTTACGTACTGGTTACGAAGGTTGACTTCGGAGTGGTACGCCACCTTCATGAGTGACTGCCGCCGCTCCGTTTCTCTTAAAGATTATTGCAGTTATGTCGTGTGTTTAAATTTTGTGTCTAGATCAGGGAAGGTCGCTGAAGTTGTATTTGAACGTTCTCGACAGTACCTTAGTTAAGTTGTCAGTTATGCTTTGACGATATCACATAATTTATTACCTTTTGAATTTTTTACTACACTTATCGGTTGCTTTGAAGGTTTTTAGTCAGTCCACTTACTTTGAATTTAAAATCTGTTATAGTAATGCTCAATTATGATTAAAATTTTTAGTCAGTTTCCATGCCTATAAATTTAAAATAAGTTTATGCGCTACTGCCTTAAGGATTGCTCATTGGATTAAAAACTTCGCGGCTGCAATTACCAGTTTTGCCTTACAGATTTCGAGCTAATTAACATATTCTTTTCTGGAACTGCGTGTATCAGGTAATAATGTACGCAAGCATTTTATATTCAATAAATGGTTGTAAGTGATATATTAATGCAATGCCCAGCGGTTTCTCATCTACGGATCCCTGTTTCAAAGCTTTCCTGTTCAACCGCACTTACCTGGCCAGTAAGGTTTTTTGTGGTCAGTGGACTCACCGTGAAATTATTGTTAGCACGTGGTTTTTGATGAGCACAGGCTGTGTACTAGATTATGGAAAAAAAGGTAGTGCATTTCAGGTTTTGTCCTGGAAAATACACTCCTGGAAATGGAAAAAAGAACACATTGACACCGGTGTGTCAGACCCACCATACTTGCTCCGGACACTGCGAGAGGGCTGTACAAGCAATGATCACACGCACGGCACAGCGGACACACCAGGAACCGCGGTGTTGGCCGTCGAATGGCGCTAGCTGCGCAGCATTTGTGCACCGCCGCCGTCAGTGTCATCCAGTTTGCCGTGGCATACGGAGCTCCATCGCAGTCTTTAACACTGGTAGCATGCCGCGACAGCGTGGACGTGAACCGTATGTGCAGTTGACGGACTTTAAGCGAGGGCGTATAGTGGGCATGCGGGAGGCCGGGTGGACGTACCGCCGAATTGCTCAACACGTGGGGCGTGAGGTCACCACAGTACATCGATGTTGTCGCCAGTGGTCGGCGGAAGGTGCACGTGCCCGTCGACCTGGAACCGGACCGCAGCGACGCACGGATGCACGCCAAGACCGTAGGATCCTACGCAGTGCCGTAGGGGACCGCACCGCCACTTCCCAGCAAATTAGGGACACTGTTGCTCCTGGGGTATCGGCGAGGACCATTCGCAACCGTCTCCATGAAGCTGGGATACGGTCCCGCACACCGTTAGGCCGTCTTCCGCTCACGCCCCAACATCGTGCAGCCCGCCTCCAGTGGTGTCGCGACAGGCGTGAATGGAGGGACGAATGGAGACGTGTCGTCTTCAGCGATGAGAGTCGCTTCTGCCTTGGTGCCAATGATGGTCGTATGCGTGTTTGGCACCGTGCAGGTGAGCGCCACAATCAGGACTGCATACGACCGAGGCACACAGGCCCAACACCCGGCATCATGGTGTGGGGAGCGATCTCCTACACTGGCCGTACACCACTGGTGATCGTCGAGGGGACACTGAATAGTGCACGGTACATCCAAACCGTCATCGAACCCATCGTTCTACCATTCCTAGACCGGCAAGGGAACTTGCTGTTCCAACAGGACAATGCACGTCCGCATGTATCCCGTGCCACCCAACGTGCTCTAGAAGGTGTAAGTCAACTACCCTGGCCAGCAAGATCTCCGGATCTGTCCCCCATTGAGCATGTTTGGGACTGGATGAAGCGTCGTCTCACGCGGTCTGCACGTCCAGCACGAACGCTGGTCCAACTGAGGCGCCAGGTGGAAATGGCATGGCAAGCCGTTCCACAGGACTACATCCAGCATCTCTACGATGGTCTCCATGGGAGAGTAGCAGCCTGCATTGCTGCGAAAGGTGGATATACACTGTACTAGTGCCGACATTGTGCATGCTCTGTTGCCTGTGTCTATGTGCCTGTGGTTCTGTCAGTGTGATCATGTGATGTATCTGACCCCAGGAATGTGTCAATAAAGTTTCCCCTTCCTGGGACAATGAATTCACGGTGTTCTTATTTCAATTTCCAGGAGTGTAGTTTGAGTTTTGCCATCATAAGTCTGAATTCTGTGTGTGTAATGTTCGGGGTACGATGCCGGGCATGTGGACGAACCAGAGCGCTTCCAACTTTTGGAATTATTAGGACAGTTTCCTAAAGTGTTGGGATGTAGGTTGCGGTTTGCGGATGAAAGTCTGTATGAGATTAAGTTAACGGATTCGGTGCCGGTGCGTTAGGCTCCCTAACGTCTCTGGCCCCCTAAGATGAAGGAGAGCAGGAAGATAATGGATCAGTTGTTTAAAGATGGAGAGATAAGGCAGTCCGTTTCTCCGTACGCAGCGACTATCTTTCTCGTGCCAAATCCAACAGCGCGGGACCAAGGCCGGTTGTCGATTACTGAGTGTTAAACCAAAAGGTGGTTTGGGATCGCTCCCTGTGCCCGACCTGCACAACTTTTTTGCCTTGTTCTCCAGTACCGCTTCTTCCCCGTGATCGACATGAACCGCGCTTACTATCAGACACCGCTGCGGAAAGTTCCAGCCCATTAACCACCTTACATACTGGCTACAACCTATTCGTATTTAATAGTGTGTCTCTGGGCTGTCCGCAGCTGCACCTGTCTCATCTCGGCTTCCGTTCCGTTTTCGTGCTGGGTGACTTGAAGTTCAAGCGAGTCTATAACAGCCTGGATGACATAGTTATCTGCAGTGCGAACTATGAAGAACATCTTGAGTACCTCAAGTGGGTCTTACGGCTCTTGAGAAAAGCTGGTTTACCTGTTAAACCTACTAACGTCACGGTGGATCCCTCACAAATATTTTTGGGACATACTGTGTCCGCTAAAGGGGTAGCCATGGACAACTCACGAACCTGTGCTATCTGTAAGTTCCCGTTGTCACGTAATAATAACGACATAGCTGAGTTCGTAGGTGTGGTAATTTTTTATTCTTTAGAAAATTTTTGCCAAAAATTTGCCCAGCTCACTGCGCCTCTAAATCAACTACGGTGGGCCCCTGTGACTGAGCTGTTCTAGGCGCTTCAGTCCGGAACCGCGCTGCTGCTACGGTCGCAGGTTCGAATCCTGCCTCGGGCACGGATGTGTGTGATGTCCTTAGGTTAGTTAGATTTAAGTAGCTCTAAGTGTAGGGCACTGATGGCCTTAGATGTTAAGTCCCAAAGCAAAACTACGGCGAAATGTGGAGATGCTGAAGTGGGGCCCCTCTCAGCAATCAGCCTTGGTGCATTAAAGAGTGCGCCCAGGGCACTCAACCCAGTGTTGAGGATCAGTCCGTGGTCCAGACCGTACGTTGTCCACGGCGTACGCTTTGAGAGTGCTGTCCGGCTCCGTACATTTTTCTCACGAGCCTCAGGGCTTCGCTGTATTGTTTGCTCTACACAAGTCCAGATTCCACCTTGAACGAAGACGCTTTAAATTGGAAACGAGCATTCCCGCCATGAGCTGGATATAGGCTAGGTCACGCAGAACCGACCTCATAGTATGCTGATGTTTGGGGATTTCCGCATTCGAGTGTGATTCAGTATGTATCAGGGGAACAAAGAATCAGGTGACAGATAGGCTTAGCTGTATTTTCAGCGAGGAAGAGGGAGGGAAAAGGAACTGCGAGTGTCGGATTATGCTAAGGAGACAGATGCACCTGGTTCCCAGACGGACTCCGCTGTCGTGGCAGACATTGCCGATATATTTAACGATTTTGAAAAAGAACAGAGAAGGGATAACGAGTTCGGGGCTATCCGAAAGTAGTTGGAGTAAGGCGACCCATAAGAGATTATTTTTTTTGATAAGGGTGTGTTGTGCCACCGTGCTCGGTACGATAGAAGACTGAAATCTAAGGCCTTGTTACAAGCGACCTTCAGGTAGTTCCATCGGGTCTTCGTGCAGTGGGCACTCAGAGTTACAGAAAGCTAAGGCGAAAATCCGCGAACATAAAACCTGGAAGAGCACGAGGATGGAGATACAGGTACCGGTCAAGAGGGGTCAAGAATGGAAACTAGGGAAGGCACATACTGGTGCTAAGAGAGGCTTTGTCTAATCCAAATTCACAAGGGAGTTTCGACCCTCCGACAAGCTCTTTGTGGAATATCTAGGACCCTTACCTCGTACGAGGAGCGGAAATCATCTGTCTTACTAGATTTGTGTGGCTTATCTCAAGTAAGGGAACCATAGGCGCTCTCAGCATTCAACATCTGTCGACCATCTTCACTAGTTTCGGAATCCCAAGGGTAAGGGTTAATGATAATGTGGCCGCATTTACATCGTGTGAGTTCTGGAAATTTTGTTTCAACACTGGCATTAGCACGTTACTACTAGACCCTACCCCCTCCAGCCATCTTCGCTGTGCGTATTAGTAGAAACTTAAAATCTGCCCTTGTAGTCTGTAACTGTTCTATCGGTCTGAGCCACCGAGGGCACATTCTGTAACTCATAGTGTCAAAAAAAGTGGGGTACCTCTCTCGATTGGCTGAATCATCCGTTTAACACTGCGTGTCATTAGTCACATAAAACAACTCCTACCAAACTCATGTTTCACTTGCTATCAACTCTTCCCAAAGTAGTTTCTGATCGCTAAGCGATCTGTGGCCGGAGCGTGTCAGCCCGGGGGAACTGAAGTACAAATCTACATCCATCTACATCTACATGATTACTCTGCAATTCACATTTAAGTGCTTATGCAGATGGTTCATGGAACCACAATCATACTATCTCTCTACCATTCCACTCCCGAACAGCTCGGGGGAAAAACGAACACCTAAACCTTTCTGTTCGAGCTCTGATTTCTCTTATTTAATTTTGATGATCATTCCTACCTATGTAGGTTGGGCTCAAAAAAATATTTTCACATTCGGAAGAGAAAGTTGGTGACTGAAATTTCGTAAATAGATCTCGCAGCGACGAAAAACGTCTTTGCCTTAATGACTTCCATCCCAACTCGCGTATCATATCTGCCACAATCTCTCCCATATTATGTGATAATACAAAACGAGCTGCCCTTTTTTGCACCCTTTCGATGTCCTCCGTTAATCCCACCTGGTAAGGATCCCACACCACGCAGCAATATTCTAACCGAGGACGAACGAGTGTAGTGTAAGCTGTCTCTTTAGTGGACTTGTTGCATCTTCTAAGTGTCCTGCCAATGAAACGCACCCTTTGGCTTGCCTTCCCCACAATATTATCTATGTGCTCTTTCCAACGGAAGTTGTTCGTAATTTTAACACCCAGGTACTTAGTTGAATTGACAGCCTTGAGAATTGTACTATTTATCGAGCAATCGAATTCCAACGGATTTCTTTTGGAACTCATGTGGATCACCTCACACGTTTCGTTATTTAGCGTTAACTGCCACCTGCCATACCATACAGCAATCTTTTCTAAATCGCTTTGCAACTGATACTGGTTTCGGATGACTTTACTAGACGGTAAATTACAGCATCATCTGCGAACAACCTAAGAGAACTGCTCAGATTGTCAGCCAGGTCATTTATCTAGATAAGGAACAGCAGAGGTCCCAGGACGCTTCCCTGGGGAACACCTGATATCACAAGGAGAATCATCGCGCTCGCTCATTAGCGAAAATCCCGGAGCTATAATAAAGGGCGAAGCGCAGTGTCAGCAGCTGTGGGCGACATAGTATAAACAAAGAAACATTTGGAATAAGAGCAGCAGTGTCGAGTGGATTACGGCGAAAACGGCGTCGCTCTTCCTAAGTCCGTACAGAGTCGTTATGTTTCTGACTCCTTTCAGCTTCCTAGTCGAACATATGCAAACACATGGAGATATCCAGGCTAATCTGAGCCATCTTAAATTGAGCAAAGCTGAGATGCAGGTGCAGGGCTAACAGCATATGGTGAAGCCGTGGCGGTTCAGCCGTCCCCCCCCCCCTCCTCCACAACAATTGGGCTTCTAGAGAGGAGGGTTAATATGTTCCTTTTCGATTTATCGATCTTCAGCTTCGCTGAGAGTCTTTGCCTGGTCTGTCGTCGCGAGAGGGCGCGCGTGGCAATATGGAGGCCCTTCTTAAGACGTGCACAAGTCCGGAGTGAGAGATTCTGGTAGCTGCAGTTGTTAAAACGCTATTTGAAATAATGTAATGAACGTAATTTATAAAAATTTCTCTAAGTTTACAGAGAATTTAATGCCTTACGATTGTTAAAGTGGTTCTATGCAATTTGTCTCGGTGTGGTTGAGGAGAATATAATTTGTATGATGATGTGGTAACGATAAGTCGCAGTAGGTAGAGGGAAGTAATATGCTACTTTTGGATGTGTAATGTAGTCGAAGTATCTTTTTGGTTGATAGTAGCTTATTTCTACATATTTTAGGTGAGAAGATTCACTAAAACCACCAACTGTTCTCATCTGAAATGGTGTGTGTTAATGTAGGTTTGTTATATTTGTGTGTACTGCTATATTATTTGGAGCGTTGCATGTCAGGACACTACATTATATTCAGTAGTGGTTTGTTTGTCTAATTAATGGTAGTTGTGGTGTACTCTGTGTGATATTTTGATACATAAACACCTAGTTTTATGCAGATTATATACTGATTGAGAATTTGATTCACATAATCCCGGAATTTCAGCTTTACATAAGAAATAAGCTTATGGTTGTAAATTAATTAGCACAAATAGAATGTGGTTCGTTGCTACTTGAGTGCTGTATTCCTTAAATAAATTAATACATGAAATTTTTAGTTATATAGAAAGTTTATGCAGAAAATACATTTGATATATAAAATACATTGATTGTAGCTTTACATAAAGAAGAGAATAAACTTCTACCAACACATAATAAGACGAAAAATACTGATTGTGTACAGTATACTACAAACATTATACACTGTGCCGCTGGGGAGGAGGAGCCTCGGAATAAAAGTTGTTTCAGCCTTGTCCTCTATCGACGTTACTTTATTAATAGAGTTTTAGTATGTGACGTCACTACTTGTGTCGCTGCTTTGCTTCTTTTATTATCGTTTGTGCTTTTCGTGTTGTTTGTGGCGGCGTTGGTTTCCACCCCTTCCGTGTTGATCCCCTCTGAGTCTTTTCACTTAGCGTGTTGGTTTCTTCCTCAGCTTCGGAATCTGTTATTGCGTCTGTGTTCTCCCTCGTGGTTGGATGCATTATTTGTGTTCGTCTACGCCTCCTTCCATACATATTTTCGCGCTTGTATTCCTCGTGCATTGTGTCAGATACAAAACTGGCTACACTATTTATTGTGTTCCAGGCACCGAAATTGCGCATTATTCTGAGGACGCCATTGTCGTTCTGTATACGTCTCACATTTGATAGCGTGATGCATTGTAGTGTGACGTGTTTTGGTGTCCCAGTTTCTCCGCCAATGCACATTTCACTGTTAGATCCTAGCGGTTTAAGTGTACCACAGACGTGGTTTAGGGGTAGTGTCTTTATGTAATATTCAAATCGTCCTTGGTCACGCGCTCGAAATCCGCCACTGTTTACACTTCCAGCATAAGAAGCCACTTTCATTCTGCCAACTGCTTTGTTAAAGAGGGCGGAGGAGCGGAAAGAGATTCAGGGTATTCTCTTGCCTTTTGGGAAGGAAACTGCCCCTAATGGCGGAATAATCAAAAGTGATCAACAATATGAAGATGCAGAAGACAATGGAAACCACTGCATAACGTGTATCCATTGGACATGTGACCTGTCACTGAGATCTCTTCATTGGCAAAAGATTCCGGAAAAGTCCCCCCATCGGATCTCCAGGAGGGGTCTGCCAAGGGGGAGATCACCGTGGGAAAAAGATTAAACAACTAACGAAAGGATACTCGGGGTGTGCAATTTCAGAAGCTTCAACGTGGTAGGGAAGCTAGAAAATCTGAAAAATGAAATGTTAGTGAAGTGACGTGGAAAGAAGACAAGGATCTCTGGTCACATGAGTAATACAAAGAGCAGCAGTAAATGGTATAATAGGAGTAGGATTCGTTATGAATAGGAAAGCAGGGTAGAGAGTGTGTTACTGCGAATAATTCAGTGGCGGAATTGTTCTTATCAGAATAGACAGCAAACAAACACCCACAACAATAATTTTCGTATATAAGCCGACGTCGCAAGCAGAAGATGAAGAGATAGAGAAAGTATATGAGGATGCTGAAACAGTAATACAGTACGTAAATGGAGATGAATATCGAACAGTCATGGGGCACTGGAATACACTTTAGGGGAAGGAGTAGAAGAAAAGGCTACACCAGTGCTTGGGACAAGGAATGAGAGAGGAGAAAGACTAATTGAGCTATGTAATGGATTTCAGCCGGTCATAGCGAATACTCGATTCAAGAATCACGAGATAATGAGGTATACTTGAAAAAGGCAGGGTGATGGGGAAGATTTCAGCTACAGTAAATCTTGATCAAACAGAGATTCAGAAATCAGATACTGGATTGTAAGGCATACCCAAGAGCACATATAGTCTTAGCTCACAAAGTAGCAGTGATGAAAAGCAAGCTGAAGTGTAAGAGATTATTCAGGAGGAATCAATATGCAAAGAAGTGGGGTAGAGAAGTTCTAAGGAATGACGAGACTCATTTGAAGTTCTCTAATGTTACAGATACAGAATTTACGAATAGCGCAGTGGGCAGTACAACTGAAGAGGAATCACAGAAGTTGGAAAGAAAACATAGGTGCAAAGGAGGTAACTGCGAAGAAACCATGTGTAACACAAGAAATTCTTCAGTTGATCGATGAAAGAAGAAAGTACGAAAACGGAAATTCAGGAATAGAGAAATACAAGTGGCTGAGGAGTAAAATAAATAGGAAGTGCAGGGAAAGGTATGACAAAATTGGACAGAACAAACATGAAGATATTGAAAAAGAAATGATTGTCGAAAGAACTGACTCATCATAAAGGAAAGTCAAAATAACCTTCGGGACCTTAAAAGCAAGCGCTGTAACACTTCCGCTGTTAAATGCGGGGAAATATTTGTCTGATGTGATAGAAGAAGAAACGGGAATTGATTTAGACGAGATAGGGTATCCAATACTAGAATTAGGATTTAGGAGAGATTTGAAGGACTTAAGATCTAATAAGGAAGAAGGGATAGATAACATTCCATGAGAATTTTTTTAATCACTGGGGGAAGTGACAACAAAACGACTATTCACGTTGGTGTGTAGAATGTATGAGTCTGGCGACATTCCATCTGACTTTCAGAAAAATATCATCTACACAATTCTGAAGACTGCAAGAGGTGACAAGTGCGAGAACTGTCTCACAATCAGCTTAAGGGCTCGTGCATCAAAGTTGCTGTCAAGAATAATATACAGAAGAATGAAAGAGAAAATTGAGGAGGTGTTAGATGATGCTCAGTTTGGCTTTAGGAAAGGTAAAGACACCAGAGAGATAATTCCGACGTTGTATTTGATAACAAAAGCAAGACTAAGAAAATATCAAGACACGTTCTTAGGATTTGTCGACCTTGAACAGGCTTTCGACAGTAAAAAGTGGTGCAACATGCTCGAAATTCGGAAAAAAGTGGGTTTAACCTATAGGGAGAGAGTGATAATATACAGTGCGTACGAGAGCCGAGAAGAAGTAAGTGATCTCTGGCTAATTAACTTGTTCTTTCCTGTAGTTATGTTGTTCAAGTAACAACGTACGCAAGTATTTGAAATTCAGTAAACGGTTGTAAGTAAAACCTTAAAGCAAAGACCCAGTGTCCTTTCTCCTACGGGTACAGCTTGAGCTGTTCTGCTCAACAATACTTATTGCACATCAAATGGCATATGATGACCGTTTTTCCAATAAAATGTGATGCGACCTTGCCGAGGTAGATGGGCCACAACTGTTGACTGATGAACTTGTCCAGTAATGCACACTGAACAATGCAGAAGGTGTAATGTGCAACTCAAGCCATAGCCGTCGCATTGCCAGTTATCTGTCATTTGTAGCCGACCCCATTTACGTTCAGGTGCTCACGGTGCATTTCATTGGTACTTTTTTGTATTCTGTGACGTTTCATCTGGGTCAAGAAACTGGTGTTCAAATTTTACTTCATTCTGTGCAGTGATTCTTTTTCTATAGCGTTTTAGAATTGAAACTTTAATTATGGGCACCCTCTGTATCTAAGAGACTATCAAAAGAAAGGTCGTACAGTCCAGAATCGCTACGCCAATCAAAGAAATCGCCGTGAGCATTGAGGCATCATCCCACCTACACACCATGTCGGTAAAAAACCGCGTCCTGCTGCTTGAAGAGGTCCGTAACTGCATGCTGCCCAGCATCGTCCGACAGGAATCGCCCACCCTTCAAGACCTCTTGAGGGACCGAAGGCGTGATAATTCCGCGAGGACAGGTGGAGACTGTAGGGGATGTGCTCGATTGTCTCCCACTTGAGTTCCTTACTGGATGATTATTCCTCCCAGATCGACGGTTGGTGGTTTCCGACGGACGTGCTGCCTCCTACAAGTTCTCCATTTTCCGACTGATGTCTAGCGGTGTTCATCCTTCGGCCGCCAAAAAAGAATAACAGCAGGTTGGTCCTGTTTCGACGCACTGGGAAATGGTTCACGTACCCGCAATTACCGCACACACATCGAAAAGGCATCCACACTAATCTCATGTTTACATGTCGGTGCTTATATAACGGCATCAGAGTCGTGCTACGCTGTATAGACGCTGTAGCAACGCCCTCAAAGGCAAACGTTTCGATTTCCTATTACCCACTGTAAACTTTGATGGCTGTACTACGCTTCCTCGGTGTATTCCCGAAATTACCAGGGCTCTTTGAAAATTGAGGAACGACCGGTCGCGGAATGGAAACCATAATGAAAATCAAACTATTTTATTTGCAACATTTAGATACACCTTCTAAATAGTCGCTACTCCGACTCAAATATCGTCGTAGTGTTGTACCATCTTTCAGTACCCTTGTGATAGAGGACAACCTTCTGCTCTCGACTGCGGCTCGTTTTCTTCTCCTCATAGCCAGCGGTTCATTTGAGCGGAGATAAAAATCAAAGGAAGCCAAGTCTGGGCGATCAAACACTTCCCAACGAAATCGCTGCTGGAGCGTCCTCGTTGTCCGTACAGTGTGCGGCCGAGAACTGTCATTAGGAAGGAAACCAATGACAGTTACGTTTTGTGGGGTTGCACGAGAGCAGCAGTAGGCATGTTTAAGCAATCACTGCGCGCTCAGAACCGAGAAGTGTGACATAACGCTATCTACTGGCGTACTATAAATACAGCCCAACACATCTGTCCAAAGCTAGGTACCAATCATTGCTCCAGCGACCTACGATAAACATTTGTTTGAAGGAGAACAAGTTCTTTCGTAGGACTGTGTGGATTCTTACTTCTATCTCATCTCGTCTTGATGACTTTTCATTACAAAGAGATTGTAGGCCTCAGTATCTGTGGTTTCGAATTTCGTACGACGACTGGAAGGAGGGACCATATTGCAATTTTCCATAGAAAGCAATTTCGAAAGATTCAATTCAGTATTTCGGCCTTCTCTCAGTCATTTTCCGTTCCGCTGCCAATATGATTCAAATGGCTCTAAACACTACGGGACTTAAAATCTGAGGTCATCAGTCGCTTAGAACTATACAAACTAACCTACGGACATCACACACATCCATGCACGAGGCCGGATGCAAACCTGCGACCGTAGGAGGAGCGCGATTCTGATCTGAAGCGCCTAGAACCGCTCGGCACAGCGGCCGGAGCCAGTATGGTCCCGGAGTGACTCATTAGATGATTTAGAACCGCTTACGGATTTTGCGTACGCCCAAAATCTATAAGTTTTTTGAGTTGGATCGGCTGGCAATGTTTTAGTTTCAGAGTATTTGAACGCTTCTCTCATTACTATCCTTTCGCTGATTTTCGCTTCTTTCAGCTTTTGTTTGCAAGTTAGGTTTTGTTTATCTTGGATCTCTTTGTACATGTAGCAGTTTTCTAACCCGGCTACTAAACCATGGTAGGTCTTTCCAGCCCCCTAAGTGCTTACTCGATTCATACTTGATCGACGGTTTTGAATTTTTTCCATTTGTGGCCTATAGCTTCGTCCCCAGCACTGAATAATGATGTTGACTATTAAGATTCTCTGCAATTTCTCTCCTATCACTCTTGCTAAGCAAAAATATTCTCCTACCTTGAACCGCGATTTATTTTCAAAGAATATTCTTAAGAATTTATTTTATTTACTAGCGATCCATCAAGAACATTAACACATTTAATCACACTATGTAAGTATGGAAGTAGTTGCCAGGGAGTAACTGTTGAAATCATAACCAAATCCCTTTTTAACAAATAGGAATTTTATTCACTTTAATAGTGCCTTAAAGCATTTTTTAAAAGAAACAGATTTAAAATTATAATCAGAAAACACCCTCTAAATATCAACGTTACAGTTTATTCAGAGGCAGAAAGAAACAAGTTTTGACTGTATGAGCTTTCGGGCAGAGAACCTTGCCGCTCCATTTTGACACGGCAGTAGTTACGACCGCTCACAACATCCTGAGAAAGACTACACTGGCGCAAATCTGCAACACACCAGATAACTTTAAACTAAGAGTTTTAACAATTTACACAACCACAAAAACTATACCCCCCCACCCCCGGAGGAGGGACAGAAATGGTACAAAACACTAAAAATTAAAATATTAAACTTTGCCACCGAAGGTGCAACTTGATTTTATCTTCTAAGAAAAGTCTTACGGTGAAAGGGTGACAACTTTATATACTAAAATGATCACTTAATTAAAATCCCGTGAAATGCAATCTTATATAAAATTCTACAAGGTTGGCCAAAAAATAGTTAAGATGGTCTACAGTACACAGATACCGCCTCTCAAGATCATAGGCAATAGTATCAAAGTTTCCAAAGATCAAAACATATTTCAGGTACTAGGCCGTTACACTCGAAGCAATAAATACGTTAACACACCAAATCGGACAAACATGACAGAGGCAGCTACTAACGTACGCTAGATTGATAGGGAGATTACCGAACAACCCGAACCGCGGTCGCTCTAACCCGCCCCTATTCCACAAGGGAAAAACGGACCACCCAATTTATAAACAACCAACTTCCCGAGGGTGGGCAAACGGAGAACAGCGGTGGGACGACCCCAAAGCAAAACGTCTGGTGACATCACCAAGAAAACAAGTAGAATTTAACAAGAGTAAATCAAACAACATATCACCAATCACTTAACTTCTAATAAACTGCGATTTCTCGAGAAGACCTGGCGCAGCACCCCCAAATCACTCTCTCGAACCGTCCGCAGCCAGCCGCTTCAACGGAAGCAGGAAGGCGCGCCGATCTCCCGTCTCAAGGCGTCGCAGCTCGCAGCGACCAGACTGATGTCGTGGGGTTGACTCCTGTTGCTCATGTGTCGACCGCGAAGTCACTACCCCTCGCTATACGCCGTGGCCCACTGGACTCACGTGGCGACCTCACATGCGCCGACGCTCAAGACGAACGAGTCATCTTGTGTCTCAGTGCGCGACCGACCAACCGATCGATCCAACAGCCAATGACCATTGCCTGAGCGAACTCGACCAGACTGGCGACCTAACTCGCAGACTCAGATGCAGTAACTTAGCCCCTACAGGGCGACCACTCGCTGAGTTCTCCTACTGGCGGAGTAGAAAGACTCATTTTGCCGGCAGACAGATACTACCTGCCTAACAAATGAGGACGAGAGACTGACCCAGACTGACTCACTGGCGAGCTCATAGCGCCCCTTAAATGCACGTGAGCAGGCAACCTTTCCCCTTTCCCACCAGAGGGAGAAACCAAAGCTGCGATTGCCACAGCGGCGCCACCGCCAGAAACGGAGGGCGACTGCTTCACACTACGAGCTGCGGGGCGCTCTTGAAAACAGCAACTCTTACCACGGCTCAAAATGGTTCAAATGGCTCTGAGCACTATTGGACTCAACTGCTGTGGTCATTAGTCCCCTAGAACTTAGAACTACTTAAACCTAACTAACGTAAGGACATCACACACACCCATGCCCGAGGCAGGATTCGAACCTGCGACCGTAGCAGTACCACGGCTCATACCTATCTTTACGTTGCATGAATACCCGTAGTCACAGATGCTATCACAGCAGTATGATCACTGATACTCTACTTTACGTTAATTGATTCGATAATTTCTGGTCTATTTGTTGCTAGAAAGACTAAGCCGTTACCTTGATGAGTTAGACTGTAATATCTCCTCGAAGTAATTATCAGGAAAGACAGTCAGCATAATGTCACAGGAATTCCTGTCTCTACCATCACTTTTGGTGGAATAACTTTCTCAGTCTATACCTGGTAAGCTGAAGTCACCCCCAATTAAAACAGCATGATCAGGAAACTTACGAAATTCTGTAAGTTCGCTCTGGAGCGCTCTACCACTCCTCACGCAGGTTATCTATAAAAGCATCAGATTACCATTCTGGGTCCACTTTTGAAATTTAACTTCACCCAGATTAATTCACTTTCGGAATCGGTGATAACATCGCTACATACCATCGAATTCCTTTCTGCAACAGATACGACACCGCCATTGCCAAACCATTACCAGATAACATATCGTTACGATAAATATTCCACTCTGAATTTAGAATTTCGTTGCAATCCAATTCCGGTTTCAACAGACTTTCTGTTCCTAATACTATCAATAAGCGAAGCTAATTCTGTAACACTAACATGGAGGCTCCTGCAGTTTACTGATATCATATTAAACTTTTATATTTCCAATCTGGCAGATGTTTTTCTGAATTTGCAGGAAAATTTTCTCTGATCCACTACCCTAGTTGCCACTTCCAGTAGCGGTAGCGACGGACGACATCCAGAGTAGTAAAATTCACCCTACAGCCACGGACTAATATAGGTCCATTTAGTATAACTGCTTGGGCTGTTCCATTTCCTCCAAATTTATTCTCGAGGCTAATAATATGTTTGTAGACAGGCATGCTGTGGCGGTGTTGACGATACACACGTCAAGATGTTCAAATTTGTATGAAATCTTATGGGATTTAGCTGCTAACGTCATCAGTCCATAAGCTTACACAGTACTTAACCGAAATTATCCTAAGGACAAACACACACACCCATGCCCGAGGGAGGACTCGAACCTCCGCCGGGACCAGCCGCACAGTCCATGACTGCAGCGCCTTAAACAGCTCGGTTAATACCGCGCGGCTATACCTCGACGAGGCATAGTGCTTCAACGCTGTTGTTGATAGAGCTCACAGCGGAATGGTTCCGCTGGCGTCCACTGCCCGCTTATATAGAGAGCGAGTGACCTTGATTACGTAAAGCGCTGATAACAGACTCTGCAGGCACCGCCGGCCGCGGTGGCCGAGCGGTTCTAGGCGCTTCAGTCAGGAACCGCTGCTACGGTCGCAGGTTCGAATCTTGCCTCGGGCATAGATGTGTGTGACGCCCTTACGTTAGTTATGTTTAAGTAGTTCTAAGTTCTAGGGGAGTGATAACCTGAGATGTTAAGTCCCATAGTGCTCATAGCTATCTGAACCATTTTTTCTGCAGGCACCAGCCGGAGTATGTTATCCCGTACGCGCGCTGTAGTCGCTCTAGCAGCACGCTCCTGCTGGTGCACTGGCCTGGCGCCGAGCCATGTGTAGCGGGTTGCGTCACCGACGAGCTAGGCGCACAGCGGGCAGTGCGGCACTATGTTTTCGAATTTTTTCCAAACTGTTGCATCCTTGAGCCTCCGGTTCGCGATGTACGGTCTCCGGTTACAGAAGTCCAGGGTCACACTTTATTAATAATTATAGTACAAAGTAATATCTCCAGTTACAGTTACATTCTCAGCAAGTACACCAAGTCCTTTCATCCATACATGAATTTTCTCATCATAACTAACTTTTCTTCACGAGCGGGTATTCAATGTAAATGGAATATTACTATATACATAACAGTGTCTAAGTCCGTTATCAGCGCTTTACGTAATCAAGGTCACTCGCTCTCTATATAAGCGGGCAGTGCACGCCAGCGGAACCATTCATTCCGTTGTGAGCTCTATCAGCAACAGCATTGAAGCGCTATCCCTCGTCGACGTGTGTATCGTCAACGCCGCCACCATATACCTGTTTACAAACATATTATTAGCCTCGGGAATAAACTTGGGGCCGGCCGCGGTGGTCTCGCGGTTCTAGGCGCGCAGTCCGGAACCGTGCGACTGCTACGGTCGCAGGTTCGAATCCTGCCTCGGGCATGGATGTGTGTGATGTCCTTAGGTTAGTTAGGTTTAATTAGTTCTAAGTTCTAGGGGACTGATGACCACAGCAGTTGAGTCCCATAGTGCTCAGAGCCAATAAACTTGGAGGAAATGGAACAGCCCAAGCAGTTATACTAAATGGGCCTATATTCTTCCGTGGCTGTAGGGTGAATTTTACTTTGGATGTTGCCACTGGAAATTCTGGTAGTCGTTGGTGCACGCTAGCCATTTTTCGTTGTGAGAACGCCTCATTTCCTCGGCTTGAATCATTCGCTGATCGAGATGTCATTGCCTACAAGACCAGGCATTGTGGAACAGATCCTAAGTCCCAAAGTAGACATAGTTATGTATATAGTAATATGCCATTTACATTGAATACCCGCTCTTGTAGAAAAGTTGGTAATGATGAGAAAATTCATGTATGGATGAAAGGAGATATTACTTTTTGTACTATCGTTATTAATAAAGTGTGATCCTTGACTTCTGCAACCGGGGAGCGTACATCGCGAACCGGGGGCTCTTGGATACAACAGTTTGAAATTGAAGTATTGACGGAAACCCTACAATTCTCCAGCCTTTAGTTGAGATGGAGACACTCGCATCCGATACCGTCGCAGAATAATCTGAGCCTCTGGTTTATACCTTCCACTCTGTTGCAAACCAAAGGAAAGGGCACGATCCTAGATTTATTCTTTTGTTCTTCATCAGACATCTGACTAGTTTGATGAAGCCCGCCACGAATTCCTCTCCTGTGCCAACCTATTCATCTCAGAGTAGCACACGCAACCCACATCCTCAATTATTTGCTGCATGTAGTCCAATCTCTCCCTTCCTCTACAGTTTTTGCCGTCTACAGCTCCCTCTAGTACCATGGAAGTCATTCCCTCATGTGTTAACAGATGTCCTATCATCCTGTCCCTTCTCCTGATCAGTGTTTCCACATATTCCTTTCCTCACCGATTCTGCGTAGAACCTCCTCATTCCTTACCTTATTAGGCCACCTAATTTTCAACATACGTCTCTAGCACCACATCTCAAATCTATTCTCTTCTGTTCCGGTTTTCCCACAGTCCATGTTTCACTACCATGCAATGCTGTACTCCAGACGTACATTCTCAGAAATTTCTTCCTCAAATTAAGATAGATATCTCATATTAGTAGACTTCTCTTGGCCAGGAATACCCTTTTTGCCATTGCTAATTTGCTTTTGATCTCCTCCTTGCTCCGTCCGTCATTGGATATTTTACTGCATAGGCAGCAGAATTCCTTAACTTCATCTACTTCGTGACCAGCAATCCTGATGTTAAGTTTCTCGCTGTTCTTCTTATTTCTACTACTTCTCATTACCTTCGTCTTTCTTCGATTTGCTCTCAGTCCATACTGTGTACTCATTAGACTTTTCATTCCGTTCAGCAGATCATGTAATTCTACTTCACTTTCACACAGGATAGCAATGTCATCAGCGAATCGTATCATTGATATCTTTTCTCCTTGAATTTTAACTCACTGCTGAACCTTTCTTTTATTTCCATCATTGCTTCCTCGATGTACAGATTAAACAGTAGGGGCGAAAGGCTAGAGCCCTGTCTTACACCCTTTTTAATAAGAGCACTTCGTTTCTACTCATATTATTCCCTCTTGGCTGTTGTACATATTGTATGTGACCCGTCTTCCCCTATAGCTTACATCTACTTTGTTCAGAATTTCGAACATCTTGCGCCATTTTACATTGTCAAACACTTTTTTCAGGTCAACAAATCCTATAAACTTGTCTGGATTTTTCTTTAGTCTTGTTTCCATTATTAACCGCAACGTCAGATTTGCCTCTCCCTTGCATTTACTTTTCGTAAAGCCAAACTGATAGTCATCTAACGCATCCTCAATTTTCTTTTCCATTCTTCTGTATATTATTCTTGTAAGCAACTTCGATGCATGAGCTGTTAAGCTGATTGTCTGATAATTCTGGCACTTGTCAGTTCTTGCCGTGGGTGATGCTTTTCCAAAAGTCAGATGGTATGTAGCCAGACTCATGAATTCTACACACAAACATGAATGGTCGTTTTGTTGCCACTTCCCCCAATGATTTTAGAAATTCTGATGGAATGTTATCTATCCCTTCTGCCTTGTTTGAGCTTAAATCCTTCAAAGCTCTATTAAATTCTGATTCTAATACTGGATCCCATATCTGTTCTAAATCGACTCTTGTTTCTTCTTCTATCGCATCAAACAAATCTTACAGCCATGGAAGCTTTCAATGTATTCTTTCCACATATCCGCTCTCTCCTCTGCATTTAACAGTTGAATTCCCGTTGCACTCTTAATGTTACCACCCTTGTGTTTAATGTCACAGAAGTTTGTCTAGACTTTCATGTGTGCTGATCCTGTCCTTCCGACAATCATTTCTTTTTCGATGTCTTCACATTTTTCCTGCAGCCATTTCGTCTTAGCTACCCTGCACTTCCCGTTTATTTCATTCCTCAGCGACTTCTGTTTCTGTATTCCTGAGTTTCCCGGAACATTTTTGTACTTCCTCTTTTAATCAATCAACTGACGGATTTCTTCTGTTACCTATGGTTTCTTCGCAGTTACCTTCTTTGTACCTATGTTTTCCTTCACAGCTTTTGTAATGACCCTTTTAGAAATTTCTTACTCTTCAACTGTGCTCCCTACTGAGCTATTCCTCATTGCTGTATCTATAGCCTTAGAGAACTTCAAGCGTATCTAGTCATTCCTTAGTTCTTCCGTATCCCACTTCTTAGCGTATTGATTCTTCCTGTCTAATGTCTTACACTTCAGCCTACTCTTCATCACTACTATATTGTGATCTGAGTCTATACCTGCTTCTCGGTACGCCTTACAATCCAGTATCTTATTTCGGAATCTCTGTCTGATCATGATGTACTCTAACTGAAACCTTCCCATATCACCCGACCTTTTCCAAGTAGACCTCCTCCTGTTGTGATTCATGAACAGGGTATTCGTTATTATTAGCTGAAACTTGTTACAGAACTCAATTAGTCTTTCTCCTCTTTCATTCCTTGTTCCAAGCCCATATTCGCCTGTAAACTTTTCTTCTACTCCTTTCCCCGAAACTGCATTCCAGTCCCCCATGACTAAAAGATTTTCATCCCACTTTACATACTGTATTACCCCTTCGATATCCTCAAACACTTTTTCTCTTCATCTTCATCTTGCTACGTCAGCATGTATACCTCAACTATCGTTGTCGGTGTTGGTTTGCTGTCGATTCTGATAAGAACAACCCTGTCACTAAACTGTTCACAGTAACACACTCTCTGCCCTTGTTTCCTATTCATAACGAATCTTACTCTCATTTTACCACTTTTTGCTGCTGTTGATAGTATACTAAACTCATCTGACCAGAAATCCTTGTCTTCTTTTCACTTCACTGACCCCTACAATATCTAGATTGAGCCTTTGCATTTCCCTTTTCAGATTTTGTTGTTTCCGTTCGAGCTTCTGACATTCCACGCCCCGACTCATACCACGTTATCAGTCTTTTTCTCATGGTAACCTCTTCTTTGATAGTCCCCTCCTGGAGATTAGAATGGTGGGGTATTCAGGAATCTTTTGCCGATGGAGGGGTCATCATGACACTTCTTCTATTACAGGCCAAATGTTGTAGATACACGTTACGTGTTTTTAATGCAGTGGTTTCCATTGCCTTCTGCATCCTCATGCCGTTGATTATTGTCGATTCTTCCACCTTTAGGGGCAGTTTACCACCCCTAGGACAATAGAGTGCCCTGAAACTCTGTCTCCTCCTCCGCCCTCTTTGATGAGGCCGTTGGCAGAATGAGGGTGATTTCCTCAGCCGGAAGTCTTCGGTAGTCAATGCTGATTATTAATCAAAATTTAGGCAGCGATGGCATTCGTAACTGGGACTGAAGACTTTTTATTGTGAATCAAAGACGCTACCCCTAGACCACGGGTGTTGCGTCGATCCTAAATACGGTACTATAAATAGCGAACACCGCCTGGACCCCACGTTCTATGCTAGCTGTCTTCACCAAATCAGCCTGTAGGAATTGTGGATCGCCTCATGATTGAGCCATCAGTTGTCTCTCATGCCAACATGAACCCCTGGCAGAGTCTCCTCCACGTCACGGACGAGACCCGTAGGTAAACATACTAAATACGCACAGGAGTTCTTTCCCTGAAGGCCTCCATGACCTCCCAATGTCTAGAAAACATTCCCCTGTACTTGTCCATACTGGGGTGAAAAATCGGATGCTGGCCACGCGGTAGAGACGTCCCGTGATGGCGCAGAAGTACTATGAAAACTAAGTTGCACCTCGTAACAGTTGCTAAGGCGTCAGGGGCCAACTGTTCGGCCAGTTCCCAACTGAGCCTTCTGCCCAGCGACATGTAAACCCACCACTATCCACCGCTCAACATCAAGACAGGCAGGTTATCGGAAGTCGCAATGACAACCAGGTCATCAGGGGAATCCAACAACGGCACCAAACAGTTCGAAGGTCACGTCTACAGTATCCCAACCTCTCGGCAGCTTTGAGTAGTAACCAGAAACTGACTGTGGCCAGAGCAGCTTCAAGCTGTATAACGTCAGTGGCTAATACCCCTTGTGTACACATACAACAAGCTCAGTCAATATCCGCACCTGAGTGTTTAAAAAAAATCTGTATGAAATATCAAGAAACAACATTACAAAAGAAGCAGTCTGGGCTAACTAAGAAAGAAGAAGCAGACCCAGCAAAACAGAAAAATACACGACTGTGACGTTACGTTGGGATGTAAGCAAATCACAATTTTGAGCTGTGGCGGCTTCCGTGAATTCATGTGTGTGATCCTACTTCCGAAAAGTGTGCGCGCGTTACGTCGACTCTGGCCCTCGTCGTACCATCTTTGCTGGGTCACTGATGTCCTTCTCCGTATCTAATTCCATCTCAGCCTCCCTTTCTCCCCTCTTCCTCAACCTCCTCTCTCGCCTCCCTGTACATCTCCTCCTCCCCCTCTCTTTGTCTATCTTTTCCTGCACCCCTCTCTGTCCATATCTTCCTCATCTCTCTGTCAATTTGTCCTCCACACTCTCTCCCTCTGCCTCTTCACCCTATGTTCATCTCCTTCTCCCTATCTGATTCCATCTCCTCTCCTGGTTATGTCAGTCTCCTCCTCTGCCTCTCTGTAAATCTAGACCTTCCCTCTCTCTGTCCATCTGTCCATCTCCCTGTCTATCTCCCCCCCCCCCATTTTCTATATTAATCTGCTCCTCCCCCATCTGTCCAACTACAACTTCCCCTTCTGCTGATATCCTTGTCCCTCTATAATTCCATCTTCTCCTGCGCCTCTCTCTCTCCATCTACTCCCCCCCCCATCTCTCTGTCAATCTTCTCCTCCCCCTCCACGTATCTGCCCCTTCACCCTCTGTTGATCTCCTTTTCCCTATCTATTTCAATCTCCTTCTCCCCCTCAGTCAGTCTCCTCCTCTCTGTATATATCCTCCTCCCCCTCCAACCATTTCCTCATACCTCTCTCTCTGTCCTCCTCCCTCTCTCAATCTGCTCCTCCGCCCACTCTTCCCATTTTCCTTTTATCTCCTTCTCCCTATGTAGTTCAATCTCCTCCCCCCTCTGTTTGTCAGTATTCTTCTCTGCATCTCTGTATATTTCCCACTCCTACTCCCTCTGTCTATCTCCTGTGCCTCTCTTTCTCCAACTCCTCCTCCCCATCTCACTGTCAATTTGCAACTGTCCCTCTGTCCCTTCCCCTCCGCTGATTTACTTCTCCCTATCTAATCCCATCTACTCCTCACCAACTCCCCATGAGTCTCCTCCTCCATGTCCCCTTTGCCCTCACCATCTCCCCCTGCCCCTCTCTCTATCCATGTCTTCCTCTGCAACTCTCTGTCAATCAGTTCCTCCTCCCTCTGTCCATCTGCCCTCTGTTCAACTGTTCAAGAATCACAAGAGGATGAGGTATACTTGAAAAAGACCCAGTGATACGATAAAATTTCGGATAGATTACTTCATGGTCACACAGAGATTCTGAAACTAGATACTGGAGCACATATAGACTCACATGTAAGTTCACAATGTAGTACTGATGAAGAGTAGGCTGAAATTCGAGAGATCTATCAGCAAGAATAAATATGCAATGAAGTGGGATACAGAAGTAATAAGGAAGGACGACATTCGCTTGTTTAACGCTATAGCTAGAGTAGGAATTACCCAGTAGGCAGTACAATTGAAAAAAATTTGAAATATGTAGTAAGGTCTTATAGGTCCCTAAGCCTACACACTGCTTAATCTAACTTAAACTAACACGCACTATGGACAACAAACACAACCATGGCCGAGGGATTACTCGAACCTCCGACGGGCGGAGCCGCACGGACCGTGACAAAACGCCCTAGACCGCGCGGCTACAATTGAAGAGGAATGTACATCTCTAAAAAGAGCAGTCACAGAAGTTGGAAAGAAAAACACAGGTACAAAGAAGGTAACTCTGATGACACCATGGGCAACAGATGAAAAGTCCGCCCCCGGTAGCTGAGTGGTCAGGACGACAGAATGTTAATCCTATGGGCCCGGGTTCGATTCCACTCAGGGACTCGGTGTTGTGTTGTCCTAATCATTTCATCCCCTTCGACGAGCAGGTCACCGAAGTAGCGTCAAATGGAAAGACTTGTACCCGGCGAACGGTCTACCCGACGGGAGTCCCTAGTCACACGACATTTTTTTTAACAGAAGAAATAGTTCAGTTGATCGTTGCGAGGAGGGAGTACAAACACGTTAAGGAAAATTCAGAAGTACAGAAATGCAGGTCGCTGAGGAATGAAATAAACAGGAAGTACAGGGAAGCTAAGACGAAATGGCTGAATGAAAATTGTGTAGAAATCGAAAAGAAATGTGTGTTGGAAGGAGTGACTCAGTACTTAGAAGAGCCTTAGGTGACATCAAAAACAAGGGCAGTAGCATTAGGATTGTAATGAAATTCTACTGTTAAATGTAGAGAAGAGAGAGGATAGATGGAAAGAGTACACTGAAGGCCTGTACGAGGGGGGAGATTCGTCTATTGTGATAGGAGAAGTAACAGAAGTCGATTTAGGAGATCCAGTATTAGAATCAGAACTTAAGAGAGCTTTGGAGGAATTAAGATCAAATAAGGCAGAAGGGATGAATAACATTCCATCAGATTTTCTAAAATCATTGGAGAAAGTAGCAACAAAATGACTGTTCACGTTGGTGTGTAGAATGTCTGAGTCTGACAACGTAACATCTGACTTTCGGAAAAAAAATCATCCACACGATTCCGAAGACTGCAAGGGTCGTAAAGTGCGATAACTATCACACAATCAGGATAACAGCTCACACATCCAAGTTGCTTACAAGAATAAGATACAGAAGATTGGAGAAGGAAACTGAGCATGTGTTAGATGATGATCTACATGGCTTTACGAAAGGCAACGGTACGAGAGAGGCAATTCTGACGTTGCAGTTGATAATGGAAGCTAGACTAAAGAAAAGTCAAGACACATTCATAGGATTTGTCGAGCTGGAGAAAGAGTTCGACAGTGTATATTCCTGGAATATGTTCGAAATTCTGAGAAAAATAGGAGGAAGCTATATGGAGACGACCATGAACAAAGTGCTCATATTAAAATGGATGTAAGAAAGGGATGTAGTCTTTCGTCCCTACTGTTCAATCTGTAGATCACAGAAGCAGCGACTGAAATAAAAGAAAGATTGGGGAGCGGAATTAAAATCCAAATTGAAAGGATTTCAGTGATACTCAGTGATGACTTTACTATCGTGGGTGAAAGTGAAGAAGAATCACTTGATTTTTTGAGTGGAAAAAAGAATCTAATGAGTACAAAATATGGATTGACATTCTATCGAAGAAAGGAGAAAGTGATGAGAAGTAGCAGAAATGAGAACAGCGAGGAACTTAAGGACTGATGATTTCGAAGTAGATGAAGTTAAGGACTACTATTATCTAGGCGGCGAAATAACCAGTTACTGATGGAGCAAGGAGGAGATCAAAAGCAGACTAGCTCTGGCAAAAAGGACATCCCTGACCAAGAGGACTCCACTACTATCAAAAATAGTCCTTGAGGAAGGAGTTTCTGAGAACGTAAGTTGGGAGCACAGCATTGTGTGGTAGTGAAACATGGACTGTGGGAAAACGGAACAGAAGGGAATTGAGGAATTTGAGATGTGGTGCTATAGACGAATGTTGAAAATTAGGTAGACTAGTAGAGTGAGGAATGGGGAGGTTCTGCACAGACTCAGAAAGGGATATGTCGAAAATACTGACAAGGAGATCTTACAGACATCTGATAAGAAATCTGGAAATAACTTCCATAGCATTACAGGGAGCTGTAGAAGGTAAAAACTGTAGAGCATTGCAGGAACAGCTGGCAAAGAACTGAGGATATAGGTTGCAAGTTCTACACTGAGATGAAGATGATGGCACAGGAGATGAATTCCTGCAGGGCGACATCAAATAAATCAGAAGACTAAATACGCAAGAAACCTATCTCCCCCTCCCCCTCCTTTGCAGTCTCCTCTTCCGCCTGTCCATCTCCTTCTCCCCACCTCTTAATCACCCCTCCTACACTGGCAATCTGACCTTTCCCCCTCTGTTGATCTAATCCCACCTCCTCTTCTCCCTCTCTTAGTCAATCTCTTCTTCTGTTGCGAACCGAGCGGTTCTAGGCGCTACAGTCTGGAACCGCGCGACCGCTACGGTCGCAGGTTCGAATCCTGCCGTGGACATGGATGTGTGTGATGTCATTAGGTTAGTTAGGTTTAAGTAGTTCTAAGTTCTAGGGGACTGATGACCTCAGAAGTTGAGTCCCATAGTGCTCAGAGCCATTTGAACCATTTTTTTCTTCTTCTGTCTCTATGTACATTTCCTCGTTGTACTCTGCCAATCCATCTCCTGCTGCCCATCTGTCTGTCAGTCCGCTCCTCCCCATCTGTTTATAAGCCCTTACCTCACCTCTTGACGTCCTTGTCCCTCAGAAATTCCATCACCCGTTTTCAAAGCACATCGTCTTTTATTAGTAATCAGAACGTCCTCGAACCAGGGTTTGAAACCCGCTCCCGCGTAATTTTTTGTTAGTAATCATCATTGGCGGCCTAAGATTTCCAGCTTAAGACGTTACCTTCATTCTGTCAACGGCCTTGTCATAGAAACCGGAGGAGCGGACAGATGTTCAGGGCAGTCTCTTGTCCTTGGGGTGGGAAACTGCTCGTAAAAGTGGAATAATCAGCAGTGATCAATGGCATGACGAAACAGAGGACAATGGAAACCACTGTATTAAAGACACATAACGTGTATCCACAGGGCATGTAGCCTGTAATTGAGGAAGTGTCATCATGATCTCTCCATTAGCGAAAGCTTCCGCAATGGCCCCCATTCCGATCACCGGGATTGCACTGCCAAGCAGGAGGTGACAATGAGGAAAGCATGAATAACCAACGAAAGGATATCGTTCTACGAGTGGGGGTATGGAATGTCAGAAGCTTGTACCTGTAGGGAAGATAGAAAACTTGAAAGAGAAATGTATAGTCTCAGTCTAGAAACAGTAGGTGTCAGTGAAATGTAATGGATGGAAGACAAGAGCTTCTCGTCAGGTTAGTATAGGGCAATAGCAACAGCAGCAGAAAATGGTATAACAGAAGTAGGATATTTTATGAATTGGAAGGTAGGGCAAAAAGTGTATTACCGTGAGCAGTTGAGTGATAGGTTTGTTCTTATCAGAATCAACAGAAAGCCAATACCCAGAACGGTAGTTCTGGTATACACACCGTCGTCGCAAGCAGAAGGTGAAGAGAGAGAGAAAGTATTTAAGGATATTGCAAGGGTAACACAGTACGTAGAGGAGATGAAAATGTGTAGGTATTGAGGACTGGAATGTAGTGTAGGGGAAGGAGAAAAGGTTTCAGGAGAATATGGGCTTGGGACAAGAAATAAGGTAGGACAAAGACTTATTGAATTCTGTAATAAACTCCAGCTAGTCATAGCGGATACTCTTTCCAAGAATCACAAGAGCATGGCGTATACTTGAAAAATGACGAAGGAAAAGGGAAGATCTCAGATTACATCAAGGTCAGACGGAGTTTCCAATACCAGATACTGGATTGTAAGCCACACGCAGTCCATCACCGGTAGCTGAGTGGTCAGGGCGAGAGAATGTCAATCCTAAGGGTCCGGATTCGATTCCCGGCAGAGTCGGAGATTTTCTTCGCTGAGGGACTGGGTGTTGTGTTGTCCTAATCACCATAATTTCGTTCCCATCGACGCACAAGTCGCTGAAGATGCGTCAAATCGAAAGACTTGCACCCGGTGAACGGTCTACGTGACGGGAGGCCCTAGTCACACAAGCAAACGCTTTAGTTATATCGCATGACATTTACATTTAGGCGTACTCAAAAGCTGATATAGCCTCAGATCACAATAAATTATTGATGAAGAGTACCATGAAGTTCAAGAGATAAATCAGGAAGACTCAATGTGCAAACAAGTGGGATGCAGAAGTACTAAGAAATAAGGAGATTAGCATGATGTTCTCTAATGATGTAGATACAGCTATTAAGAATAGCCCAGTGGGCAGTACATTTGAAGAGGAATCACAGACGTTGGAAAGAAAACACACATACCAAGAAAGTAACTGTGAAGAAACTGTGGGTAACAGAAGAAATACTTCAGCTGTCCGATGAAAGAAGGGAGTACAAAAATTTCAGTGGAATTCAGGAATACAGAAATACAAGCACCTGAGAAATGAAATAAATAGGAAGAGCAAGAAAGCTACGACAAAATGGATGCATGAAAAGTGTAAAGATACTAAACAAGAAATGGTTGTTGGAAGGACTTACTCAAGTAAACAGACTTGGGTGAAATTAAAAGCAAGGGTGGTAACATTAAGAGTGCAATGGGAATTCCGTTGTTAAATGCAGAGGAGAGAGCGGATAGGTGGAAAGAGCACATTGAAGGCCCCTTCGTGGGGAAGACTTGTCTGATGTAATAGAGGAAGAAACAGGAGTCGATTTAGAAGAATGATGAAATCCAGTCTTAGAAGCAGAATTTAAGAGCGCTTTGGAGAAATTAAAATCAAATAAGGCAGAAGGGATAGATATTATTCCAGGGAAATAACTAGTAACAGTTGGAACAAGGAGGACATCCAAAGCAGACTAGCACTGTCAAAAAGGGCATTCCTGGCCAAGAAGAGTTCACTGGAGTCAAACATATTCCTTAACTTGAGGATGTAGTTTCTGAGAATGTACGTTTTGAGGACAGCATTGTATGGTAGTGAGACATGGACTGTAGGAAAACCGGAACATAAGAGAATCGAAGCGTTTGAGACGTGGTGCTATAGACGAATGTTGAAAATTAGGTGGACCTACAAGGTGAGGGCTAAGGAGGGTCTGTGTAGAATCGGAAAGCAATATGTGCAAAATACTGATAAGGAGAAGGGACACAATGACAGGTCAGGTGTTAAGACATCAGGGAATAACTTGCATGGCAATAGAGGGAGCTGTAGATGATAAACACTGAAGGAAACGAAGATTGGAATTCATCCTGCAAATAATTGAGGACGTAGGTTGTAGTGCTACCCTAAGACGAAGTGTGTTTCGCAGGAGAGTATTTCGTGCTTGGGGTGGGGGGGAGTGGTTGTATCAAACCAGTCAGAAGACTAATGACTCAAAAAAAAACCCTTACATGTCCTTCTCCTCCACTTTGTCAGTCTCCTCCCACACTTCCCTGTCCATCTCCTCCTCACAATCTCCCTTCCAATCTGCCCTTCACACTCTGTTCATCTTCCCCTTCCCCTTCTGTTGATCTTCTCCATATCTCATTCCATCTCTTCCTCCCCTTCACTTTGTCAACCACCTCCACCACCTCTCTGTAAATCACCTCCTCCATCTCTCTCTGTCCGTCTCCTTATGCCCCTCTCTCTATAAATCTCCTTCTCATCACCTCTGTCACTATGGTCCTCTCCCCTATGTCAATCTGCCCAATTCGGTCTGTCGATCTTTTTCTCCACATATAATGCCATCTAGTCACCTCTCTCTTCGTCACTCTCTTTGTCTGCCTCTCTGTACAGGCCCTCCTTCCCCTCTCCATCTCCTCCTGCACCTATCTCTGTCCATCTCCCCCTCCCCATCTGTCAATCTGCCCCTCCTCCCGCTGCTCTTCTGCCCCTTCCCCCTCTGTTGATCTCCTTGTCCCTGTCTTATTCCCTCTCCTTCTACACTTTCTTTGTCAGTCTCCTCCTCTGCCTCTCTGCACATCTCCTCCTACTGTCTCCCTGTCCATATTCTTCTGCCTCTCTCTTTGTCCATCTCTTTCTACCCATTTCTCTTTCAATCTGCTCCTCACCCTTCTGTCAACCTGCCCCTTCCCTCTCTGCCGATTTCCTTCTCCCAGGCTAAATTCATCTGCCCCCTTCCTTCTCTTTGTATGTCTCCTCCTCTGTGTCTGTGTACATCTCCTCACTCTTTCTCACCATCCACCCCCTCTTGCCCCTATCTCTGTTCATCTCCTCCTCCTCATCACTCTGTCAATCTGATCCTCCCACCCCCTCTGTCCCTTCTCGTTTGTTGATCTCCTTCTCTGTATCTAATTCCATCTCCTCCTCCACCTTTCTGTGTCAGTCTCATCCTCTGCCTCTCTGTGTGTCTCCTCCACCTCATCTGTCCATCCATCTCTTTCTCCCCATCTCTCTATCAATCTGCTCCTCCCCCTTCTGTCCATCTGCCCTGTCCCGCTCTGATGATCTTCTCCATATCTAATTCCATCTCCACCTGCCCCTCTCTTTCTACACCTTCCCTCTCAGTGTCCATCACCTCCTCTTTCCTTTTGTTCACCCCTTTGTCTCCACATCGCTCATATCACTGCCTTTCTCTTGATCCCCTGTCTCAGTCCATCTCCTCTCCCCAATCCTTTCCATCTCCTCCACTCCCCTCTCTTGGTCCACTTACCCCTCCCATACCTCTGTTTATCTCTTCGTCCTCCCTTCTGTCTCCACTGCAGCACATTAACACCAACTGGAGGCTGGTAGTTATTACCACTACAGTATTTCATTCAGGATTGTAACTATCATATGTTCCAAATTTGACTGAAATCGTTAGAGGGGTTTAGGATGACCTTTTACCTGTTGCTTTGTTCGCAAAAGCGCATGCAAAATATATTTCATACATATTAAACATTTCAAGCGTGTTTGTAGGCATATTTCGCCTGTATGTCCAAAGAATTTCGCCCTGTAGCTTTATTTTCACGTAACTTAATGTTTATAATGAACAGCGAAAAAAGAGTATGCGAAATAATTATGTGGCTGTCGTCAACCAGAAAAAGTTTTGTAAACGTTTGGAATTATGTATAAAGCTTGTTGAAAGTTTCTGTCTCATTCTCAAATACTGGATAGTTAAAGTATGGGTACTTTCGTGTCGTGGGCTACACTGGTTTTTCACCCCACCTCCATCCCTTTGATAGTCTTTCCAGACAGGATACCAAATTTGATTTTAAATCTGTCCTGTGATTTAGGAGGATATGTGAGACATCACACATACGAGTAGGTAAATCCATTTTTATGAGCACTATGAGACTTAACTTCTGAGGTTATCAATCCCCAAGAACTTAGAACTACTTAAACCTAACTAACCTACGGACATCATACACATCCATGCCCGAGGCAGGCTTCGAACCTGCGACCGTAGCGGTCGCTTGGTTTTAGACTGTAGCGCCTATGACTGCTCGGCCACTGCGGCCGGCCCCATTTTTATAATTTGTGTAGATTTTTTCAGTCGCGTATCTGCTGCATTTAAACAAATGAATATATGTCAAATTTAGTTAGTGAACTAGAAACGTTAAAGATATTAGGTCTGTATGCAACTTGCTGCACGAAACGGGTATTCAGGTGGATGTTTTGGAGTGGAATGTTCGTTTAAGTGAGGTATTCAAACGAGTGCCGATTTTCCTGAAAGACTTTCAGACGATCTGCGGACGAGATATAAAGTTGCTGGATGAAGTCAATTTTGTTTAGATTGCTGAATGTGTCCTCACATTGTCAAATATAGAACACAGGCTGCAACGAACAAACAAACGAGGTTCTGCCCGCCACAGATAGTGAAGTGGAATAAACATAGTATACATGTCCAATGAGTACTTTGTCATCTTGCTGATCGATGAATCCCGACGCGATACCAATGAGGCAAGCCTGTTACATGCCGTGATAAATACTGGTGTAAGAGCTCATTCAGCCATTAAGCTCTTGCATGATAAACGACAAAAGCCGAGTGGTTCGAAAAGGCCCAGCAGAGAAAGACGAAGACCAGCAAGGAGTGAAGATAGAGAAGTTCTTGTCTAGAAAGCGTATTGAGATGCTGATTCAGGGAAACAGCCACTCATTTGAACACAAGAGTTAAGTGAATATCTTGCAGCCATAACATCCATCTGAGCACAGTTTGGTACAGTATGTTGCGCCCACCCCTACAATTTGGGATACATAACAAGGTTCTGTTTCAAAACTCTGGAAAACAAATAAGCATACTAAATTCATTATTTCTCAGAAAGATCAGCGTTTCCTACGATAACGTATTTCAATAAATATTCCTTTCATTTATCTAAAGCATCCTGTATATTCGAAAGAAATGAGGTTGTGACGACAAAGTGCTACTCTAAAATGAAAATGGCACACACTAAAACAAATGGTGGCCACTGGCCAAGCCATTGAGAAGTCTAATGATTGAAATAAGTTTTTATTCCTCTTAATAATTCAATTATTAGTGATAACTGAAGTCTCGCTTGGACCGTCAGTGAGAGTGCTCCCCGAGTTACTGCTGCTAATAAGGCGAGTACACCGTTCGTTTATTACACATTTGTATGAGCTTCAAACAGGAGCGACTTCAGTAACGGATAGGAACTGTGATTGCTGAGTACGGATGCGAACTGAGCTGTTGACCATTCGCTCACAGCTCCAGGCTGTGTTGGCTTCTGTCACACAGCTTGAGGCTGCTGCCAACGGCCATCACTATGGGGGGTCTGACGTGGGGATGCCAGAGACATCGAGAACGCCCCACGTGTCCCCTGATCGTTCCACTGCTGTGGCTGCCCTAGGTACAGCCTGCACTGAGGTTGATCCCTCACCCGTGGTCGAGTGGGAGATCATTCCAATGTCTCGCAGGCAGCGAATGACTTTCTGAGGGGCCTATCGTAGGGCTCCCCGGTTCGTTTGACGAACAGGTTTCCGGCGTTATATATGGCTGACGAAGTATCTGAACCGGATGCAGTTGTCCATACTGTTCCAGAGGAAACTTCTCGGCTCACAAGGTCTGGACATTCACAAAGCGTGGGTTTGCTGGTAGTTGGGAGCTTCTACGTTAAGCGCGTAATGAGGCCCATTAGGAACATCGCTGCCAAGGAAGGGAATAAGGCCAATGTGCACTCTATGTGCATATCGGGGGGAGGCATTCCGGATTTGGAAAGGGTGCTTCCAGATTACAGGGTGCAGCCAACTGCAGGTGGTTGACCACGTCGGTACCAACGATATGTGTCGTTTTGGACCAGAGCAGATTCTCTCTGGTTTCGAGCTGTTAGCGGAAATGGTAAAGACTACCAGTCTTGGTTGCGAGATTAAGGCGTAGCTCACCATCTGCAGGACTGTGGTCCTTGGTGCAAAGCCGAGTGGAGGGTCTGAATCAGAGGCTCACGCGGTTCTGTGGCCGTGTAGGCTGCAGATCCCTTGACTTGCGCCATCAAGTGGTGCGTTTCCGGGTTCCGCTTAATATGTCTGGGGTCCATTACACACAGCAATCGGCTACACGGTAGATACTGGGCGGTTTCTTAGGTTACAGTGTCTCAGGAAACCACTGAAAGAGCGTCCTTCTAAAAGGGGGTAGGTAAAACACAGTAAAGTAGCTGTAGAAACGATCGATATTGTAAAAGTAATTCTCGTAGCTGTGTTGGGAAAGAACCAGAGCTACAAGCCCTTATATAAAACAGTGAAACGCAGACAGTTATTGGTACGGAAAGCCGACTAAAGCAGGAAATAAGTTCAGGTGAATTTTTTTCAATCGACCTAACAGTGTTCAGAAAGGACAGATTGAATACAGTTGGTGGTCGAGTATTTCTTGTTGTCAGAAGTAGTTTACCTTGTAGATAGTTCCTGCGAAATCATATGGATCGAGGCTATACTTGACAATGAGACTAAACTATTAACTGGATCGTTTTACCGACCCCCCGACTTAAAAGAAATAGTTGCTGCATAGTTCAAAGAAAACTTGAGTCTCATTTCAAATAGGTACCACATTCGTACAATTATAGTCTGTGGTGACTTCAATCTACCCTCGATATGTTGGATTCCTGCGAAATCATATGGATCGAGGCTATACTTGACAATGAGACTAAACTATTAACTGGATCGTTTTACCGACCCCCCGACTTAAAAGAAATAGTTGCTGCATAGTTCAAAGAAAACTTGAGTCTCATTTCAAATAGGTACCACATTCGTACAATTATAGTCTGTGGTGACTTCAATCTACCCTCGATATGTTGGATTCCTGCGAAATCATATGGATCGAGGCTATACTTGACAATGAGACTAAACTATTAACTGGATCGTTTTACCGACCCCCCGACTTAAAAGAAATAGTTGCTGCATAGTTCAAAGAAAACTTGAGTCTCATTTCAAATAGGTACCACATTCGTACAATTATAGTCTGTGGTGACTTCAATCTACCCTCGATATGTTGGAAAAATTATACGTTTAAAGCAGGCGACAGGTATAAAACGTCATCCGAAATTATACTGAATGCTTTTTCAGAAAATTATTTTGAACAATTAGTTCATGAGCCAACTCTAAGCGTAAATGATTTGGAAAGCATACTTAAGCTCTTAGCAACAAAAAATTCTGTACAAATATGGAGTAACATGACCAATACAGGGATTAGCGACCCCAAGGCAGTTGTTGCCAGACTGAATACCGTAACACCAACAACCATCAGAAAGAAACGCGAAGTACATCTGTTTAAAAAAAGCTCACAAAAATGCCCTGAACGACTTTTTAAGACACAGTCTCCACTCCTTCCGATCTGATCACATAAGCGCAGAAAACATGTGGAATGACTTAAAAGAGATAGCATTGACGGCAATTGAGAGAAATATACCACATAAATTAATAAGTAATGGTACTGGTCCCCCATGGTGCATAAAACGGATCAGATCGTTGTTACAAAAGCAACGAAAACAGCATGCCAAATGTAAAAGAACGCAGAATCCCCAAGATTGGCCAAGTTTTGCAGAAGTTCAAAATATAGCGCGTACTTCAATGTGAGATGCTTTTAATAATTTCCACAATGAAACTCTGTCTCGGAATCTGGCAGATAACCCAAAGTGATTGTGGTCATACATAAGGCACATCAGTGGTAAGAAACAATCAATATCTTCCTGAGCGATAGCAACGGTTACTGCCACTAAACCAGTGTTATTAAACACGGTTTTCCGAAACTCTTTCACCAAAGAAGACGAACTAAATATTCCTGAATTCCAATCAAGAACAACTGCCAAGATGAGAAACATAGAAGTAGTTATCCTCGGTATAGCAAACAGCTTAAGTCAATAAAGGGAAGACCTCCGGTCCAGGTTGTATACCAGTCAGATTCCTTTCAGACTGTTCTGATACATTAGCTCGATATTTAGCAATTATATACAACCGCTCGCTCACAGAAAGTTCCGTGTCTAAAGACTGGAAAATTGCTCAAATCACACCAATACCCAAAAAGGGAAGTAGGAGTAATCCGCTGAATTACAGGCCCGCATCACTGACGTCGATTTGCTGTAGGGTTTCGGTACATATACTTTGTTCGAACATTATGAATTACCTCGAAGAAAACGATTTATTGATACATAGTCAGCACGGATTCCGAAAACATCGTTCTGTGAAACACAACTAGTTCTACATACTGATGAAGTAATGAGTGTTATCGACAGGAGATGTCAAATTGTTACCATACTTTTAGATTTCCAGAAGGCTTTCGACACCGTTCCTCACAAGCGTATTCTAACCCAACTGCATGCCTATAGAATATCGCCTCAGCTGAGCTACTGGATTCGTGATTTGCTGTCAGAAAGGTCACAGTTCATAGTAACAGACGGAAAGTCGTCGAGTAAAGCGGAAGTAACATCAGGCGCTCTGAAGGAAGTGTTATAGGCCCTCTATTGTTACTGATCTATATGAACGACATAGGAGACAATCTGAGTAGCCGTCTCAGATTGTTTGCCGGTGACACTGTCATTTACCATCTTGTAAAGTCATCAGATGACCAAAACGAATTGCAAAATGATGTTGTTGTTGTTGTGGTCTTCAGTCGTAAGACTGGTTTGATGCAACTCTCCATGCTACTCTATCCTGTGCAAGCTTTTTCATCTCCCAGTAACTACTGCAACCTACGTCCCTCTGAATCTGCTTAGTGTATTCATCTCTTGGTCTCCCTCTACGATTTTTACCCTCCACGCTGCCCTGCAATACTAAATTGGTGATCCCTTGATGCCTCAGAACATGTCCTACCAACCGGTCCCTTCTAGTCAAGTTGTGCCACAAATTTCTCTTCTCCCCAATCCTATTCTATACCTCCTCATTAGTTATGTGATCTACCCATCTAATCTTCAGCATTCTTCTGTAGCACCACATTTCGAAATCTTCTGTTCTCTTACTGTCCAAACTGTTTATCGTCCATGTTTCACTTCCATACATGGCTACACTCCATACAAATACTTTCAGAAACGACTTCCTGACAAATCTATACTCGATGTTAACAAATTTCTCTTCTTCAGAAACGCTTTCCTTGCCATTACCAGTCTACATTTTATATCCTTTCTACCTCGACCATCATCAGTTATTTTGCTCCCCAAATAGCAAAACTCCTTTACTACTTTAAGTGTCTAATTTCCTAATGTAATTCCCTCAGCATCACCTGACTTAATTCGACTACACTCCATGTTCCTTGTTTTGCTTTTGTTGATGTTCATCTTATATACTCCTTTCAAGACTATCCATTCCGTTCAACTCCTCTTCCAAATCCTTTGCTGTCTCTGACAGAGTTACTATGTCATCGGCGAACCTCAAAGTTTTTATTTCTTCTCCATGGATTTTAATACCTACTCCGAATTTTTCTATCGTTTCCTTCACTGTTTGCTCAATATACAGATTGAATAACATCGGGGAGAGGCTACAAACCTGACCCACTCCCTTCCCAACCACTGCTTCCCTTTCATGTCCCTCGACCCTTGTAACTGCCAGCTGGTTTCTGTACAAATTGTAAATAGCCTTTCGCGCCCTGTATTTTACCCCTGCCACCTTCAGAATTTGAAAGGGAGTATTCCAGTCAACATTGTCAAAAGCTTTCTCTAAGTCTACAAATGCTAGAAACGTAGGTTTGCCTTTTCTTAATCTTTCTTCTAAGATAAGTCGTAAGGTTAGAATTGCCTCACGTGTTCCAACATTTCTACGGATTCCAAACTGATCTTCCCCGAGGTCGGCTTCTACGAGTTTTTCCATTCGTCTGTAAAGAATTCGCGTTAGTATTTTGCAGCCATGACTTATTAAACTGATAGTTCGGTAATTTTCACATCTGTCAACACCTGCTTTCTTTGGGATTGGAATTATTATATTCTTCTTGAAGTCTGAGGGTATTTCGCCTGTCTCATACATCTTGCTCACCAGATGGTAGAGTTTTGTCATGACTGGCTCTCCCAAGGCCATCAGTAGTTCTAATGGAATGTTGTCTACTCCCGGAGCCTTGTTTCGACCCAGGTCTTTCAGTGCTCTGTCAAACTCTTCACGCAGTATCATATCTCCCATTTCATCTTCATCTACATCCTCTTCCATTTCCATAATATTGTCCTCAAGTACATCGCCCTTGTATAGACCCTCTATATACTCCTTCCACCTTTCTGCTTTCCCTTCTTTGCTTAGAACTGGGATCCATCTGTGCTCTTGATATTCATACAAGTGGTTCTCTTTTCTCCAAAGGTCTCTTTCATTTTCCTGTAGGCAGTATCTATCTTACCCCTCGTGAGATAAGCCTCTACATCCTTACATTTGTCCTCTAGCCATCCCTGCTTAGCCATTTTGCACTTCCTGTCGATCTCATTTTTGAGACTTTTGTATTCTTTTTTGCCTGCTTCATATACTGCATTTTTGTATTTTCTCCTTTCATCAATTAAATTCATTATCTCTTCTGTTACCCAAGGATTTCTAGCAGCCCTCGTCTTTCTACCTACTTGATCCTCTGCTGCCGTCACTACTTCATCCCTCAAAGCTACCCATTCTTCTTCTGCTGTATTTCTTTCCCCCATTCCTGTCAATTGTTCCCTTATGCTCTCCTTGAAACTCTGTACAACCTCTGGTTCTTTCAGTTTATCCAGGTCCCATCTCCTTAATTTCCCAGCTTTTTGCAGTTTCTTCAGTTTTAATCTACAGTTCATAACCAGTAGATTGTGGTCAGAGTACACATCTGCCCCTGGAAATGTCTTACAATTTAAATCCTGGTTCCTAAATGTCTCTCTTACCATTATATAATCCATCTGAAACCTGTCAGTATCTCCAGGCTTCTTCCATGTATACAACCTTCTTTTATGATGCAAAATGATTTACACACGATATCTCTATTGAGCGAAAAGTGGCAATTGGCCCTGAATAAAGAAAAGTGTACAATTATTCACATGAGTATTTAAAAGATCCGCTAAATTTCGATTACTTAATAAGTCACACAAATCTGAGGGCTGTAAATTCAACTAAGTACACAGGAATTACAATTGCAAATAACCTAAATTGGAACAATCACATAGGTTATGTTGTGGGTAGAGCAAACCAAAGACTGCGATTCATTGACGGAACACTAAGAAGGTGTAACTGCTCTACTAAGGAGACTCCTTACAACACGCATGTCCACCCCATTCTGGAATACTGTGCCGTGTGGGATCCGCATCAGGTGGGACTGACGGGTGACATCGAAAAAGTTCAAAGAAGGGCGGTTCGTTTTGTGCTGTCCCAAAATAGGGGACATAATGCCACAGACTTGATACGTAAATTGGAGTGGCAATCATTAATACAAAGGCGTTTTTCGTTGCGACGGGATCTTCTCATGAAATTTCAATCGCCAGTTTTCTCCTCGTATTGCGAAAACATTCTTCTGGCACCCACCTACATAAGGAGAAATAATCATCACGATAAAATAGAAGAAATCAGGGCTCGAACACTCATTGAACCCCCTGCCAACATTTTATTTTGAAGAGCAGAGTAATCACGTAGATGTAGAAGGGACAGTCAAATAAAAACGAGAATAGAGAAAAATGTAAGTAAAATGTTCATTATTTAAAAGTAATTGTCACCACGCTTTACAAACTGTCAATGCCTTCATGGAAAAATGTTTGCTGTTGCCTACGGAAACATGATTCTATTTATGCGTGCACCTCTTCGACCGAAGCGAGTAGGTGGTCACGAATGTGTTACTTCAGGGCCCCATAAATAGACATATTGTATGGGTAGACATCGGTGTTAACGCTTGCAGCGGAACCTCTACAGTGTACGGGAAATGATGTTCGCGACATGTGGGCGCACCCACAACCTTCTCTGCCCACGCTGTTTCCATATTTTTGGTGCCCTGAAGAAAGACTTTCATAACCGTCGATTTCCTTTCGGTCAAGGCGTGCACGTCTACGTACAATTTGTGGTTCCGTCGGTAAGCGCAAACATTTTCTCATGAATACCTTGACCGTCTTATCTCAGAGTGGGGTAAATGTGTTATGCCGACAACTTTTGAAATAACAAACAGTTTACTTACTTTTCTTCCACCTGTTTCGTTTTCATTTGACAGCGCCTTATTATTAGGAGTGTCTTACGCTTCTGCTGAGAGAAAGGAGCAGGCTATAAGATAGACCTCTGCGCTTCTTAATTTCGAATCGTATATCGCAGATATACACTCCTGGAAATGGAAAAAAGAACACATTGACACCGGTGTGTCAGACCCACCATACTTGCTCCGGACACTGCGAGAGGGCTGTACATGCAATGATCACACGCACGGCACAGCGGACACACCAGGAACCGCGGTGTTGGCCGTCGAATGGCGCTAGCTGCGCAGCATTTGTGCACCGCCGCCGTCAGTGTCAGCCAGTTTGCCGTGGCATACGGAGCTCCATCGCAGTCTTTAACACTGGTAGCATGCCGCGACAGCGTGGACGTGAACCGTATGTGCAGTTGACGGACTTTGAGCGAGGGCGTATAGTGGGCATGCGGGAGGCCGGGTGGACGTACCGCCGAATTGCTCAACACGTGGGGCGTGAGGTCTCCACAGTACATCGATGTTGTCGCCAGTGGTCGGCGGAAGGTGCACGTGCCCGTCGACCTGGGACCGGACCGCAGCGACGCACGGATGCACGCCAAGACCGTAGGATCCTACGCAGTGCCGTAGGGGACCGCACCGCCACTTCCCCGCAAATTAGGGACACTGTTGCTCCTGGGGTATCGGCGAGGACCATTCGCAACCGTCTCCATGAAGCTGGGCTACGGTCCCGCACACCGTTAGGCCGTCTTCCGCTCACGCCCCAACATCGTGCAGCCCGCCTCCAGTGGTGTCGCGACAGGCGTGAATGGAGGGACGAATGGAGACGTGTCGTCTTCAGCGATGAGAGTCGCTTCTGCCTTGGTGCCAATGATGGTCGTATGCGTGTTTGGCGCCGTGCAGGTGAGCGCCACAATCAGGACTGCATACGACCGAGGCACACAGGGCCAACACCCGGCATCATGGTGTGGGGAGCGATCTCCTACACTGGCCGTACACCACTGGTGATCGTCGAGGGGACACTGAATAGTGCACGGTACATCCAAACCGTCATCGAACCCATCGTTCTACCATTCCTAGACCGGCAAGGGAACTTGCTGTTCCAACAGGACAATGCACGTCCGCATGTATCCCGTGCCACCCAACGTGCTCTAGAAGGTGTAAGTCAACTACCCTGGCCAGCAAGATCTCCGGATCTGTCCCCCATTGAGCATGTTTGGGACTGGATGAAGCGTCGTCTCACGCGGTCTGCACGTCCAGCACGAACGCTGGTCCAACTGAGGCGCCAGGTGGAAATGGCATGGCAAGCCATTCCACAGGACTACATCCAGCATCCCTACGATCGTCTCCATGGGAGAATAGCAGCCTGCATTGCTGCGAAAGGTGGATATACACTGTACTAGTGCCGAAATTGTGCATGCTCTGTTGCCTGTGTCTATGTGCCTGTGGTTCTGTCAGTGTGATCATGTGATGTATCTGACCCCAGGAATGTGTCAATAAAGTTTCCCCTTCCTGGGACAATGAATTCACGGTGTTCTTATTTCAATTTCCAGGAGTGTAGATAGAGTAGCATGGAGAGCTGCATGAAACCAGTCTCATGACCGAAGACCACAACAACAACAACAACATCGCAGGAAAATAATCGGGTATGAAACAGATCTTATACAATATAATTTGAACTGCGGAGTTGACACACGGTGTGGAAATACAGCTTTACATAGGATTACAATGCTCTCTACTACAACAATAAAATATTCAGTATGCCTTTGGTTTTTATTTTCTTTTGAAGCCTCGCACGAAAGTGTTTGAGTATGCAGAGTGTAATATTTTGTATCATTAACATCATCATAAAATGCGTTGGTTATGCTTAATTCGGCAGATTACCACAATGGCCGTTATGGGATTTACTTTTCGTTTTGTGTTATGGTGGAACAGCCCATCAGACGGTCTGCAGATTGACTATTACCAGTCATAGTCTTCCACTACGGACGGGGAAACATAAGAAAGCAGAGCAAGATGTACATTCTGTCGTATCTCAGATTTTACTGCTTTGACATTTTATTACAAATCTTACGATCGTAATTCCTACCTACAATGAAAGGCTGAAAGCGCAAGAAATGTTACAGACGTAACTTAGGATACCATCAAAAACAGTTTGAGTTTCCGTGATCTATGTACAGATATAATAACGATGTTAAGGGTGCATTGGGAGACTTACACGTGTCTCGAAATCTTCTGCTGCATACATCTTGAACTTGACGTTAGAGAATGATAAAAGTTTCAACTTCTCAAAAGGTAATGTATTTATTTATTCTTACATCAGACACATACAAGTTATACACAGTTATGACTCTATTATTTTTGTCCAAAACTTGGCGGCTTCCAGAGCATTTTGCATCTTCTGTGGAGGAGACTGGACGCAGTCGGAATTGAAGCATGTGACGAACAGTCTGGTCTGTTCCACAGTCGCACTGAATATCATCTTGATAGTGTAGCACCACATCACCAAATTAACTTTTGATGTGTCAACTCCAGATCTCAGTCTTGTTTAGCGACTTACGAGTTTTCCATTTCTCATCGTAAGCAGGAGGTACATTTTCTGAAACTCCTTTTCAGTGAGAGGGAAGATAAGTCGTAACTCTCATACTTTTTATTCAGCGTTTCCAAGTGCCGTCGACGTTCTAAGGAAACTCCTCCTTTTTCCGGGTGCAGTTCGTGCCCATACAGAAGATGCGTTCTCTACTGCTCCACTTTCTGTCTTTCCTCATTCGCAGCTATTTCTGTTCGAACATGACGTGGTGCCATTCCTGCGAGATGGTGAAGCCATTTCACTGGAGTGGATTTCAGACTCTGCAGGTGTCATTGAGAGCTATGTCCTCCTGTTTGGCATGTTTTGAATTATGCTAAACACGACAAAATTGTTCAAATGGCTCTAAGTACTATGGTTCTTAACATCTGAGGTCGTCAGTCCGCTAAACGTAGAACTACTTAAACCTAACTAACCGAAGGACATCACATGCCCGAGGCAGGATTCGAACCTGCGACCGTAGCAGCCACGTGGTTCCGGATTGAAGCGCCTAGAACCGTCAAACAGGGAAAGCATAGTATTCTGCCGGCCAATTTCCGTAGAATATTTCTCCCGGTGAAAAGACTTTGATTTGCATTTAATACAGTGCTTCTTGAAAGTAACGGATCTGTCAAGAGTGACTCCTAGATATTTTGGGGTGTCACAGTGTTCCAGTTCGACACCTGACCATACTGTCTTTAATCTTAGACTAGGTTCCCTTGTTTTCAAATGAAATGCACACAATTGTGTTTTGTGGGATTCGGTTTAAGTAGATCAGTGTTGTAGCGTCTGGAAAATTGCTTAAAAGCATTCGTGAGGGTGTTTTGCATTGATTCAAAATCTGTGCCCTGCGTTGCTAGGGCAATATCGTTTTCACACAAGAAGCTCCTGCTACTGGGTGCTATGAGTTGTTCATTCGTGTACGTAGTAACCAGATTTGGAGCTAGCACACTTCCTTGGGGATGGTCGTTTTCCTGTAGCCTTCATCGGCTGTTCTATTCTTGGAAGCCGACGAGGTATAAACCCACATCTGGTAGCTATGAAGTTTTGTAACATGTATGGATCAGTAGAAGGAAATAACTGTGCGACGGATAAGACGGAGTCTTGATAATAATGCGTGTTTGCAAGAATGAAAATCACATTAATTCATCGAAATGTATGTGAGGGTCTTTGAATCAGAGGAATTAAGATCACACAAAGAGATTAGGTTAGCCCCCAGTATGAAGCGTAGAGTCGGCATCGTTCACCGAGGTGGAACCCCTCCACACCCACACCGGCATGATGGCCAACTCAAAAGGTCTACTGCCATCTCTGCGTAAGGGTTAGTGTTCACTAAAGTGAGGTGTCGCAGGATGTGGGTACTGCGACGTTTGCGTACGTCTGGTTGAGGTTAACCATTAATACGCGCTCATCTGGAGATGAACGAAGGGTAGCGGTTTGAAGGGCAGAGGGAAAAATGTGCCAAGGCAAGAGCTAAGGAAAAAAAAAGCTGTGCGATAGTTGGGTCGGATTTTAAGAGCAGTAGCGGTCTTCTTGCTGTATGCGACAGGTCATGCAAGGGTAGGCTTTGTTAGCAGTGGGTATCACGCAGGTTGATATCTTTGACTTGTGCGGTGGTGTTATTAGGCCGCTGCCGCTGGGTGCCGATGGTGATTTCTCGGTCAGCATCAGCATATCCATAACAGTTTGGTTCATCGTCGTTTTGTGTCCGATAGGTCATACAGGTATATCAAATTCACAGTGTTGGGTAATGTTGGCGGTTTGTTTGTGCGTCATTGTCGGTTTCCCTGCTGTAGTCTGTTGGGAGGCTTTAATAGCGGCTGGCATATCCAGTCAACGTTGCTGATATGCAGGGGCTTGCCGACGTTGTCGCTTGTGGGTGTATGTTGGCTTGCCATAGGTGGTCACGCTCTAGCTACTAGTGCCTGCCGGGGCCATCGTCATGGCGGCGGCGACCTCGGCGTCCGTCACGCGGGCTTAGGCCACCGCCCCGGCCTGTTGAGCCGTCGATATTCAGATGACGGCGACGGGGGTGGAGGAGGCTGGCGGCTCGTTAGCATGTGGCAGGGGGTGCTTCCGCCCCGGGGCCGCGCAGACTGACAAACAGCCGGGCTCGCTGCTCGGGGATCCCTCTTGAGCCCTCGCCAGGAGTCACGTGGGAAGAGCGAGCTGAAGGCTTTCGTAGCGATATAAACGCAGCAGATCCTCGACCGTGTGGGAAAGCACGTGCGAATGCAGGAAGGAAGATCGCTATACCTGTTTCTGAAGGAACTTTTATTCCACCAAATCTGTCACCTACCAAGCGGCCTTATTAACATGTAGTAGCACAATCAGCTAATCAGCTTTGGTTCGATGTCTTGCTTAATGTTTAATGTTGTTTCAACCCTGACGATAGTAGTGCAACAAGGAAATGGTAGCCAGGTACAAAAACAAAAGTGTGTCAAACCACGCATGCAGCTGGATACAGTATGAGAAAGAATATGATACACCACTTTATCCATCTTCTTCAATTTTAAGTGATTTGTTGAAAAGGAAACAGCAAACGGTT